>NC_135712.1:172689212-173340560 GCF_964656455.1 Halichoerus grypus
GTGGAGGGTCTGGAGGGCTTCTCCTCCTTAGAAGGACCGACGGTGTGACTTCCTCTTTCTTAAACATCTCTGCATAACTAAATAGCAGGGCCCTTCAATTTCTTGAAAAGAAACATCTGTGGCTTCCGTTTTAGGGTAAGAAAGGCATTCTCCTTGAGTCAGAGAAAAGATTCAAGTTATCTGGAAATCCTTTTTCTTAAGAAAATCTCCAAGGCCAGAGACCCCAGAATTCAAATTAATGATATATTCAGGGGCCTCCCAACTTTTCTGTATTGAAATTTTTTATCACTTTGACCCAAAGGACGTATGTACTGCCCTTGGGGCCTGTTCCCTTTTTCTACCTTCTGTGAAATCAGAGTCGATGCTAACTTTAATTCACTATTTATATAACTGACTCAAGACTTTTGTATTAATAATTAAACAGTAGATAATCCACAAGTAATTTCCATTTGGCGGTGAGTATGTGAAAGCTTTTCCTTGTACTAAATTTACCTGCCTGTTTACGTTTTCTTCATGGTAGCGCTGACCTTGGCTCTCTCCTCTGGGGCTGAGCTCTGTTCTCACTTGGTGGTAGGGGGGTCTTTCTAAAGCGCATCAGGAACACTGCAGAAGCCAGGCCAGGAGAAACGACTCATTGGCCAACTCCCTCCAGGCAGCGACCATGACTTTGCTTCCCACGTAGCACCTTGCATGCATCAATAACTTTTTTTTGACTGAATGAAATAAGATCAGTTGCCTTTGTATTTTTTGCTAATTCAGTGAAAAGCTTTGTTTATCAAAGTGAGAGCTGAAGTGAATAGCTGGAGAGTGGCTTAACTGAAAAGATTTTTGTAATCATGGTCAGAAGTGAACGGTACTATTATCAGCGCTCGGCATATCTGACTATGAGGTATTTCACAATTTGAGACACAAATGGAACCAAGTGTGTGACCCTGATAATATTTACAACATGTCTTTTTTTCTGCAGGGCCTACACTTTACCTGTTAAACCTGGTTGTAAACAGGATAACTTTTTTTCTGCTGACATACCCCTTGCTAAATTTATATCCCATGCATGGAATAGGAGTCTGGAGTTTCTGAATGTACTTATTAAGGTACTTGAACAACGGTTAAGAGCATACAATGGTGGGTTCCAGAAATGGGGAAATGAAGCAGAAAAATCCCTTATTCAGGACATCAGACTGGGAAATAAAGCTAGATGGCATTTGATGGTATTAGTTCATCCTAGTTCTTTACATTAGCTATGAACCAGTGCAATAAAAACTAGGTTTAACAGGATGCTCAGTCACAACCCAGACCACTGAGTATTAGTTCTAGAACCTTTCAGTATCTGTGGCATTTGGGAAAATAAAAGTTTTGCCTCCTTGATTATCCCTTTTTTAAATCATTTTACAAAGTATGACTAATGCCTCTTTGTAAAATAATAGGTATAAATACCCAAAACTTGGGGCGCCTGGGTGGCTCAGTCCGTTAAACCTCTCTCAATTTTGGCTCAGGTCATGACGTGAGGATCGTGAGATCGAGCCCTGCATTGGGCTTTGTGCTGGGTGTGGAGTCTGCTGTGGGTTCTCTCTCTCCCTCTGCCCCTCCTCCCCTGCTCCTGAGCATGCTCTTTCTCTCAAAAAAAAAAAAACAAAACAAAAAACAAAAACAAAACCTTAAAACTTAAAAAAGATACAATGGTCATAGGTTTTTAATAAAGTGATTCAGTCCCAACTGCATGCAGCCTGAGGACATCAGGGGGAATGCTAGTTTGCAATGCAGCCCCCTCCTGTTGGAGTGCAGCCCACCAACTTAGCTATGTCCAACAGTGGGGACCCCACAGTGAAAGAGTGCTTCCCTGCAGGGAAGTGGTATCCAGCTGGGAAGATGACTCTCAGGAGAGTGTTCAGTGATAGGGAAATGCTTAGGATGTCCTAAGTGGAGCTCCTGTCTGGGCCGTTTGTGTCCTCAGTTTGGGGATGATGGGCAGTGGAATGGGATCCCTGCATCATGGTTAAGAGCATTACGGCTCAGCCATTCCCAGGCTTGGATCCCAGCTCCCCCTGCGAGCTGTGTCCTCAGTGAACTGAGTTGGCCCTTCTCCGCTCCAGTTTCTCCATCTGCCAAGTGAGGATAGTGGTACCCACCTTGACACACTGTTGTGAGAATTACACTAAAATGCATGCTGAGCACCTTGCATAGTGTCTGGTACCTATGAACACTGAGAAAAAAATGAAAAAGTATGTACAGAAAATAAGCTGTTAGTTACTTCTGATTACTGTTTTTATTTTGTATACTTTATGACAATTTTCAGAACTTCAGCAACACAAACGACTACTTTTCTAAAATCGATTGTGTCAAAGGTAAGTACATAGGAAATGACAGTGGCCTGGATGGAGTCAGTGGTATTAGAAAGAAGCTGACTTGGCACAGATCTTAAGGATCATGTATTTCAACTTGCTTGTTTTTATGGACGAGGGAATGGAGGCCCAGAATGGCGACCTCCACTGGAGGCTGAGAAGAGAAACCAGATTTCCACACCAGGCAAGGATGCATGCATGGGACAAAGGCAGGCCTCTCTTACTTTTATGAGTGGGTATGATGTGATGATCTCCACTGAGTCCGTGGAGAAAGGCTGCAGGGCTGTAGAGAATAGTAAGAATCAGAGTGACTTCCAACGATCCCAGTAGGGAGACCATCATGGGGAAGTCAGTGAGAGAAGGCGTTCTGATGTGAAGGAGAGCATAAGCATAATTTTCAATGTTGTCAGCTTGGAGGAACATCTAAGTGGGTTTCACCTAGGGGCAGTTTCAGATCTACAAGTGGAGCTGTGTTGTTAGGGATGGGCCAGGAATAAAGACCAGGGAGAAGAACGCACGGAATTCAGAGATGCAGCTCTGTTCAACAAGCTTTCCAGTGGAAAAGACCCAAGGGTCCAGAGCTGAGCTGAGAGGGTCAGTTAAAATTAAAAAGGGAAGAAGGAAATGCCGCTGAGGAAGGGCAATATTGGGTAAAAGAGCCAATGACTTGGTTTCAAGGTGGGCACAACCATCATGTCTGAAATTCACGAAGGAGGCCAGGCAAAATAGTTAGAAAAAGAAACCATGCGTCCTTTGGATTCGACTAGGAGGCAGCCACCAGCAAATAAAAAAGCAGTTTCTGAGGTGGGAAATGAAGCAGGCTGAATCCCTTATTCAAGAAATTAGGCTGGGAAATAAAGTAGGAAGGTATTTGATGATAGTTGGGAGAGATGGCAGAGCAAAGTAATGGCTTATTCGAGATAAAGGACTCTATGAATATTTGAAAGCAGAAGGGAAGAGATGAAGGAGGAGAGATTAAAGGTTTGGTAAAGTAGAAGATAAATCCCAAATAAGAGTTCTAAGGAGGCAAAAAAGCAAGAGATCAAGGCAAAGTTGGACTCACTAGCATTAAATCCTCAAGACATCTCTCCCTCTTGATATGTTGAATGTTTTGAGTTTGAAGTTATGTTGGAACGTTCGGAAGGCTTAGGATATTTACAAGGACTTGAAAGTTCCACTCCCTCACTTTTCATTTTATAAAAGAAACAATTAATGGCAAACTGAGGTTTGGGGCCCTTTTCTTCTGGTGCAGTGTAGTTTGACCATCCCCCACACACTTAGCGCAGCCGGCTTTAAGTCATTACCTATGTCATTATTTGCTTAGAGCCTTTCTTCTTCAATGGATCTAAATAGCACACAGCGAGAGCCCACATGTGTGCTTTTAACCCAGCTCCCAGCAACCTGTGCAGTGCCAAACATAGAAACGGAGTCTAATATTTATTAAACGGGTGAATAAAGGAATGAATTAGTGAGTGGCCTCTCCCACAGAAAGCAAACTAGTATCTAGGGAGATAAGGCAAGATTTGCCTTATTCTCTGGAAGTGAATCAGGCAGTTTAACAGGTGCATTACCTCTTTAAAAACCATGTGGTTAAGGACCTGGGGCTTTTCCTGAAAGCATTTCCAGTACCTTAAAAAAATAATCACACATCCCAAAGATATCATCAAAACTAATAGAAGAATCTGTCCTTGAATGCAGATGAGAAGCAAATTTAACTGGAGCGTAAGATGGTATGCAACATATTTATATTGACTTAATGGCAATTTGCTTCTACTTTCCTATCTGTGAAATGGGAATAATGGTTAAGGGGTATTGAGCATAATTAAGATTGCAAAGTACTTCTAGCAGAGTCTGATGCCTTTAGGGTTAACTCTGAGTTTTATTCCATCATTTACTTCCTCTACAACTTAAGTTTCCAACTTTATATACTATTTTTATTATGATGCAATTAGATTACTAAGAGGGCTTATCTTTTATAGCTTTTTTATCTAAAAACCTTACTACTCACCCAAAGCTGATAAGCTTCAAGATTCAGGAGGCAGTATTACATCAAGTGTGGCCCATAAATATCTGCGGGCTGACTAAATAATGTTTTAATATAGGGCACCTGGGTGGCTCAGTCGTTAAGTGTCTGCCTTCGGCTCAGGTCATGATCCCAGAGTCCTGGGATCGAGCCCCGCATCAGGCTCCCTGCTCAGCAGGAAGCCTGCTTCTCCCTCTCCTACTCCCCCTGCTTGTGTTCCTGCTCTTGCTATGTCTCTCTCTGTCAAATAAATAAAAAAAAATAAAAAAATCTTAAAAGTGGCTTCATTTCACCCTCATGAAAAATCTCAGGCTCAGGAAGGCTAAACTACTTGCCCCGCCTCACCCAGCATTGGCAACTCAAGCCCAAGCTTTCTGATGCCTGCCTCTAGTCATTTCGTATATCTGCAGCTGATTCTAGCTCTGATTTCTTTTTCCATCAGGAAATGATGATCAGAAGCCCTCCACAGAATGGTTTCTCATCGTGCTTATGGCAACCATCTGCTTCATCGTGTTAATTTTCACCCTCATCTGTAAAATGTAGGTATTTTTTTTTATTTCCATGTTTCCAATGAGGTCTGAGTATGGAATTTTTACACTTGTGCCCTGCATCCACTAGGGTGCTTGTTACCAGACGGGATTTACAGTGTTTGGTGTCTTCTGTACTGCCTTTCCAAGATGAGTATGGACCGAATTAAAAAGTGAGAAACATCCTTAGGTGATTTATGGAAACCAGACAGAGCACAACACAGCCCCTCAGCCATTACACACCCTTCTTGAATTCGACAGTGTATTCATTGCTGTGAAGCCTTTTACTTTCATGTTCTTTTTACTCCTTTACTGCCTTCCCACTCAGTATTTGGTGTTCTTAGTTGAGCCACTAGCAGACTCCTTCTATAGCTTGGGTAAAGGAAGGCAGCCCCCTAGAGACTGAAATCACCCCAGTGCCTCCCATGGTATGATCTCCAATTAGGAGGTGCCAACTCCTACCCATACTCTTCGTTCACCCAGTCCCTGAGTGGCTGATTGTCCTTTGGTCAAACACAGATTGTAGAAAGGTGATACAGATCTGCTGACCAATCCTCGAACCTGCAAATGGCCCCATAAGATCTCCTCATCCATTTTGGCATTCAGTAAGGCAAAGTGCCATTTAGGAGGCTTAAGAACATGCTCTGTCTCAGTCCTTTCATAATTTAGAAAATTACTTAGGTTTTAAAGAGCTTCATTATTATAAATGTTATATTCTGTGGGTTGGAGGGTGGCAGTTCAAAGGAGAGGAAAAACAAAGCAAACTCTGTGAGCCAGCACGGTTGGGTAAGGGGCTGGAGCCAGCACTGTAGTTAGTGGTGGGGCACAAGGGCTTACACATCACCCATGTTCAGAAATTAGGCCTGAAAACATGGACCAACATGAAGCAATCACTATCATGTCTTTCTTGGATGATCCGGAAGCCACATCATAGTCCAACTAATATTATAATACAGATATTTGTAATCTTGGTCAATAAAGGTTTTGAATTTATAGAACAGCAAGTCCTGAGATTAACTAGGTCAATTTGTAGAGTAGATACTGAAAGACAAGAAAGGATGCTCTTGCTCACCTAATTTTCTGCTTTACGCTGTTTTCAGAGGTCACTTATGGACCAGGCTGTTTCCACCGGTTCCGGCACCAAAAAATAGTATTAAAGATTTCTTTCTAATCGTCAGCCCTGAGGTAATGTTGAAGGTTCTTATGATGGGTCCTATCTGCCCAGGGTTGGGTCTCCAGGGACTGGTCATCAGGTTACTGGTTTTCCATATTCCAAAGCAGAGTGTCTACCCAGGGTGTGTGTGTGTGGGGGGGGGGCTGGCAGCGACTTTATGTCGCTTTAGTCATTCTGCTCTTTGGATCAATGTTATGTTACATATGTTCATTACTGTCTTGGAGTATTAGAAAGGTCCTGCTCAGTTATAAGTGTCCTCACCAGTCAGAATAGAATTTTTTCTATCAGCCATCTCTTAACTGAGCTTGGGCAGCTCCTTCAATCCCATGAGCCCTGACTTCTTTTTCTATATAGTCAAGGGGCATAGATGAGATGGTCCAATGTCCTGTTTAGCTCTGATGTTTTAAGAACCCGTGTTTCTGCACATGGATACCCTAATCAATAATATTTTTCAGAGGAACTTTTCCTAGGTCCTTAGTATAAAGAACCATAGAGAAGGCAAATGACTTCCCCAAATATGCATTTCCTTAGGCCCTATTTGCCATTCACAGCACTTAGGCTTAACTGAATGCTCACTTACCCATGGCTGCCCAATTGTTCTGGCATCATTTTGTGAAAAAAAATCATCCCTTCCCCAGTGAATTGTCTTGGCATCTTTGTTGAAAATCAGTTATCTATATATGTGTGGGTCTACTTCTGGATTATCTATTTGCTTTCATTGATCTGTTTGCCTATCCTTATGCCAATGCAATCTTGATTACTATCACTTTATTGTGAACCTGGGGATCAGGTTAGTGTAAGGCTTCCAAACAGGATTTTTTTAAAAAAGATTTATTTATTTAAGGGGCACCTGGGTGGCTCAGTTGGTTAAGCATCTGCCTTTGGTTCAGGTCATGATCCCAGAGTCCTGGGATCGAGCCCCGTATTGGGCTCTTCGCTCAGTGGGGATCCTGCTTCTCCTTCTCCCTTTCCTTCTCTCTGCTGCTCTGCCTGCTTGTGCTCTATCAAATAAATAAAATCTTTAAAAAAAAAAAGATTTATTTACTTGAGAGAGAGAGCACATGAGCGGGAGGGGGAGAGGGAGCGAGACAGAGAATCTCAAGCAGACTCCATGCTGTGCACAGAGCCCTACTCGGGGCTCGATCCCAGGACTTTGAGATCAGGACCTGAGCTGAAACCAAGAGTTGGAAGCTCAACCAACTGAGCCACCCAGGTTCCCCCAAACATGATTTTTTCCCAAAGTTGTTTTGGTTATTCTAGGTGTTTTGTTTTGCATTCCCATATAAATTTTAGAGCAACTTTATTAATTTCTACCAGAAAAGCTGCTGGGATCTTGATTAGGATTGTGTTGTATTGTAGGTTAACGTGGGGAGAAGGGACATCTTAAAAATGAGTCTCCCAATCTGTAAACATGACATACTCTACAAACACAAAATATCATCGACCTATTTAGGTTTTAATTTCTCTCAGCAATGTTTTGTGATTTTCAGTGTATAGTTATTATACACTTTGTCAAATCCGTCCTTAAATTAAGTGGTTATTTAGATTAGGGATCAGCAAACTTTCTCTATAAAGAGCCAGGTAGTAAATACCTAACAGCCAAATGGTTTCTCTCAACTATTCAATGCTGCCATTGTGGTGTGAAAGCAGCCATAGATAGTATGCAGATGAACGAGATTGGCTCTGGCCAATAAAACTTTATTTACAAAAACAGGCAATAAGCCAGATTCTACCCACAGGCTGTAGTTTGCAGATCCCTCATGTAGATCAAGCTATTTTCTTAACAAATAGAGTTTTCTAATGAAGTGCTTCATGAATGGATGAATAAACTGGTGATTGTTTGTAGGGCAGTTAAGGGTCAAACACTCACTGAAATGGATCATTTCAATAAGCTGTGACTTTTAGAGTTTTCGATTTGGGTGTTTGGAATAATTATAGACCATAGTAGTTATGAAACTAGTCAGGCAAAGAATGGAGTCAGACAGAAGAACCACTCTGTCCTTACCTCCATCCTGAGTTCTCCTTTATGAGGGAACAGGGGCTTTGCTTTTGTTAACCCATAGCTTTTCTGGAAGAAGAGTGGACTCCAGTGTGAAACCTTGTTTTGGTTTCATCTGAATTTGTGCCGTCAATCCCCCCTTGCTCCAGCATACTCATCCCTGAAAAACTACATTTGATTTTAGCAGCCCACTGAAGTCATTTGTCTTGCTTCTTAGTGGAACATCTTAATGCTGGTATCTAATTTCCCTATAGAGCCCCCAAAGGTTTTCTTTAATATTCTGAAGTTGGTGAAAGAAACTGGCTTAAGAGCTTATTGTATAAGCTTGTGGTTTGTTGTTAATTAAAATCAAGTCATGTGTGCAAAATAACAACTTGGGGTAGAAGGCTGGTTTCAAAATAAGCAAAGAATTAATGTCAGAGCTCAGCACTGCTAGGCTCCTCTTAGACAACTTACTTTCTTCTCACGTTGAGTTTCATGTCAAAAAAGACAAGAGACCGACAGATATAGCAAGTAGAACTCAGAAAATGAAGTATTGCCCCATAATGCTGTCAGCCCTATGGCCTCAATTCTCCACCTGGGAGAATATGCGAGCAAGGGCAGAGTTGACCACAGCCTCGGCCCCATGTAGCAGTGCCCCAGCCTGTAGCTCTGAAGGTAAAGCCCTTCGGACTCACTCTTGGGGCCTCTGCCTCTGGCTTTGGTTTTGCATCCCACTAGGAAGCCTTTAGTGAGAGGGAAAGGAAACTTTCTGCTTTCAATTACAACCTGTATCTCTGAGCTTGGTGTGGGTACCCAGAGTCCTGGGATTTGGAGGATATCTGCCATCCCTGAGCTCTCATTAAGCAAGTTTTTGCTTTTCCAGACCCAAGTTAGAAATTGTTTTGTAACATTCAAGAGACAGGTACTGGCAGGGAGAGGTGGGGGCGGGGGGAAGACGGAGGGGCAGAAGTTGACATTTATCAATTACAAAGAAGGTATCTTTTTGTTTAAAAAAAAAAAAGATGTATCCTGTGTTTTAGATTTGTTAGAGACCAGTTTCCAGCTGTTCCTTATTTCTACAATGGTAGCCAGAGAGGGTTCCTTCCAAAATGAAATATAAACCATTTAAATTCTAGTACCTAAGGCAGAGAGCACATCTGCTCTGTCACCACATACTCAATGCACAGCAGTGTCTAAAGTACAGTAGGTATTATAGGTATTAAAAAATGTGTTAAATGAGGGGCGCCTGGGTGGCTCTGTCAGTTAAGCATCTGCCTTTGGCTCAGGTCCTGATCTTGGGGTCCTGGGATTGAGCCTGCATTGGGCTCCCTGCTCAGCTCCCTGCTCCCGCTGCCCCCTTCCCCCCACACCGTGTGCACACATGCGCGTGCACGCTCTCTTACTCTCTCGAATAAATAAAGTCTTTTTAAAAATGTGTTGAATGAGTAAACAAGGTAGAAAAATAGTTCTTGTAGGGGATTTCTGTCACAAAGTTTCTAATTAATAGCATTATATTAGCCCAAATTAGACAAACACATATCTAAATTTAAGGGGAAACTACAATAAACTGTGAATGAAAAATGGTGGAGCTATTCAATGATGCAGCCCAAGAGTATATATTTTAAAGTATTACGTGATGTTACACAGAAAGCAATTTATGAAGCTGACTATCCATTTGCCTTCATTTAACTGTAAAGGTAACTTTGTACCTAGAAAACAAGGCTGGAGGGAAACAGTGGGCTGTGTTTGGGAGATAAGGTGATGGATAGGTTTTCGTTTTCTTCCCATTTTCCCTATTTTCTTAGTGAACATTTACTATTTTTATAAGCAAAATACACTTAAAAAACAATTGTAAAGAAATTCAAGAGAACAAAAAGTGTACTAAAAGACATCTAAGGGAGGATGTTTTGTTTTACAGAAAACTGTTTCCAGTGAAACAGAAACTGAAGTCATAAGTTATGTGGAAGAGCCTGGACTTGAGACCCTGGAAGATTCCGTGTTTTGATTGGCACTGTAACAGTCTCAAAAATGAACTCACACTCACATGCCTCAGTGATAAGAAGAACGGGAACTGTTGTTTCTTGGCTAACAAGAGTTCCTATTTTACTGAACACTCAGTTTAGCTGCAAGGCAATACAGCTGGACAAATCTCTTAAAAGCATGGATGGCTCTTCAAAAACTCCTTGCTCACTCAGGGCGATTGATCAATCTGACCATTCTGCCATGTCTTTTCTTCCCACTCTGCAGGGTACCAACTCCTCACCTGCCAATCTTTGTGATTTACATTACTTGCCTGAAACTTTGTGCAAGAGACAGTTTTTAAGGCTGATGTCAACTGGCAGAGCCCGTTTTATAGCTGAAGCTGCCAATGGTAATACTCAGCTGAAATATCAGCAAGAAAGCATTTTGCACCAGCGTGGAGTTCATTATGAACTTAGATTCGAGGCTCTTTCCTAGAACAAGTGGGAACCGTGGTGCTTTTTTTTCTCCCCTGAGTTCTAGAATACCTTTTCTTTCAAGTAGTGTCTGGGGGGTGGGCGAGCTATCTATGATTTAGGAAGGACGACTTGAGGCAAACTCATTACAAATGTGAAGAGCTAATATATCACTCCATATCAAAGCAGAGAATAGGGTTCTATATTTGAGATTATATTCTTGAAGGCAGCCTTGATATTTGGGAATATACTGAGAAAGGCATTAGGTAGAATTGGGTTGGGAAGGGGACTGCTCAATCAAGAATGAACTTTCTGGAGAGATGTTGGCTTGCACATATTTTGGAGCAACTTGTCGGGTGCTGGTCAAGTAGCTCTGGGTCAATCCTACAAACATCCCATCAAACATCCCAATCTAGACATCCTCTCGACATCCTCCTATAAGAGTCTGCATCTAGATTGGAGGCCTTCTTGATGGGCGATGGGCAATGGGCTATAGGTAGAACCAAGTACATACAGGTGCGTCTCGGGGAGAGAGGAGGTAGGAGAAACAGAACTCGGAAGGACCCCAACAGCGCTGATGGTACCTGGGCCTGGAGTAGGAAGCGTAGGACAGGGAAAGGAGGTCACAGTGTTCCAAACCCCCTGTATGGCAGTACAGTTTCCAAATATTATGGACTGAATGTTTGTGCCCATCCCCCTCCAATTCATGTTGAAACTCTATACCCCAATGTGATGGTATTAGGAGGTGGGGGTCTTTGAGCGGTGATTAGATCATTGAGGGTGGAGCCCTCATGAAGGGAAGTAGTGCTCTTTAAAAGGGACCCCAAGGGGTCTATGTAAAGATATGAGAAGTTGGCATTCTGCAACGAGTACGAGGGCTCTCCCGAGAACCCCGCCATGCTGGCACCTTGAACTGGAAACACCAGACTCCAGAACTGAGAAATAAATTCCTGTTGTTTATAAGTCACCCAGAGTATGATTCTTTATTATAGGAGCCTGAGCTAAGATGCCAAGGGTGGGAACTATACTAGATACTTCACACACATCATCTCCAATCCTGAGAGGCCCACATCATTTGTATCACTGCATTTTACAGGTGCAATCACTGAAGAAAGTGCACGATGAAGGGTTGACTACCAGGCTCAAGTGAGCCCGGTAATGTAGAGAGGACTGCTGGAAAAAAGTTGAAGCCTGCTTAGAGGTGGGACCAGGAGGGCATGGCCCATGGAGGTGCTGCAATCACTGGCAAAATGTTTGATTATCTGACTGATCCAGAATCTCTGTGAATGGCATTCAAGGACCTGTATTTTTAGTGAACATTCTTAGACATTCTGAAACTTGCCAGCACATTAGAGTCACCTGGAGGCATCATTAAAACAGATTGTAGGGCCCCAACATCAGTTTCAGATTGAGTAGGTCTGGGGTGGGGTCTGAGAGTCTGCATTTCTAGTAAGTTCCCAGGTGATGCCGATACTTGTTTCCCAGTCACACTTCATGAACAGTAGCCCTGGGTGTTTCTGACGAATACCAAAATTTGAAAACCAACTGTTGAAGGAGTAAGTGACGGAAAAGTCCTGCCCCAAATTGCCACTTTTTGGGCTTATTGCTCCTTGTCTGATGTCTTTCATAACCAGAACCTGGAAACCTAGGTTTATGGCCACTGCCTCTGCTAGGAGGCTGCAAGAGCAAGAAGCTGCCCCCAGTTTGCCTGCGTCTTCATTGTTGGGTGTGGTGTTCCACATCAGAGATGCCTCCCTCAACCTCAGCGGCCAGCCGTCACCGTACTGAACCAGTACAACCATCTGGATCTTTGTCTATGTGTTTCAGGAGCAACACAGTGTAGACCATGTGGTCTCGCCAGTGCATTATGACCTTCCTCTTCCTCACTGCTCAGCTCCTACCGATTTTTTGGAAACCTAAATCCCATGTCTCCTCTGTGAAGCCTTCAAAAACAGTTTGGTTGATCCTGCCTCTGGGTTTTCATTCTGGGCTTTGCCCCTCTCCCGGAGCTATTGCATTGTAGGATATACCATTCACAGTTTGGATGTCTCCCCAAACTGTGTGCTCCAGGAGGATGGGGCTCATGTGAAATTCATCCTTTTATCTATGGTGTCTAGGACCACTGCACCCTTTAAACCCTCTTTCAACCCTAGCACAGGCCCTTGCATGTAGTTGGAACCGAGGGATATTTGGCAGAGATCACCAAGGCCTATGATAATATCATGGAAAGGAAGACAGGTGTCTAATGAGAACATGATTGGAAATAACCAGGACACACATGTGCGCCCGACCATCTGGCTAGTGTACCCCAGTCTTTTCTGCTGACGATGTGGCTAGGTGGTGACGTATAAACACTGTATACAAGGAGTTAGGCTTTGGATGTGGCATGCTTTGAGTGGCCTGTCCAGTTTTCACTAGCCTTGTCCTGACAAATCAGAGTGTGAACATTCCCTTAACAGTAAATGCCCTCGTCAACAGGTTGATTAGACCTTGGCACCCACCTCTTTCCATCTCCCACCAGGACAGGAGAGAGGGCCAGCTGTCTCCCAAAGAGCCTTCAGTCGCACGCTCAGAACAAACTGTGCTTCTCTAAGACATCCTTTCCAATAAGGATTTTAGTCCAATGTCTTTCTTTGGCAGTTGGAATTCTCTGAGCGCAGCATAGGGAAAGTGCTGGGGAGCCTGGAGGGGAAGTCAGTGTGCCAACAGCACAGCCATCTGAGCCTTACTGAAATGCCTCAAGGCCTCAAGCTATTTATGCAGGCTGGGCAAGAATTCCACTTGGGCAAAGAACATCCTGATTAAAAAATCCAAACGTTTTCATGGTGAGACTTGTATGTGTCAGGACCATCTGTTGGTGGAATTAATAAACCTTAGGTGCTAATTTGTTAAAGAAAAAGTAGGTGTCTAGAAGCAAGAACAGAGAACTGAAAACAATCTTTGGTGGCACGAGGCAAGGTGAAAAACCTAATTAGAACAGGACTTGGTGTTAGCCCAAGGATCTTTGTGACAATGACCGTGTAGCTATTCCTGCCTCCACACCCTGCAAATCAAGTTCCAGGACACAAACTTTTTGAAAGCCATTTTTCAAAGATTATATTGAACCAGAAGACAATCTTATCTTTTTGCCAGTAGCCCTCTGTTTTAGATAATACATGTGAATGTAAATTCACTTCAGAACAAGAACTGTTTCACACAGATGACGGTGAATTGTCTAAGTCCGCAAATCGAACAGGAGTACACTTCTCATTCCCCGCCCCCATCATCGTCTTTATCATCTCTCAGCTAGGACCATTACAACTCAACTAAAATCCTGGCCTCCAGTATGGTCTTTCTTGGAAGGATCTCCATAAAAGGCACATCTGCCTCCATCACCCCTGTCCAAGGCCCTCAGATAACTCTATCACCTTCAAGTTAAAGCTCCTGTCAACGCTAAGGCCCCTGGGACATGGCTCCTCAGTAGCTCGCCAGCCACAGTCCCAAGGAGCACCCCTCCAAAACCAACACCACACTCTCTCAACCCTCCATGCCTCTGCGTAAGCTTTCTCCTGTGGAAAAAGCCTTTTCAATCTTTTTCTTCATCGGTTGACTGTTATCTTCTAAACTTTAGTCCTTTGCCACCAGGAAAACTCTGTATTCCCCAGGTAACTTCGTTTTGATTCTATTTTATCACTTACTGTATTATTTAAAATTTTTTGGTCTCATTTAAAGTTGAGACATGTTGAAGTCAAGAACAATGTACTTAACCACTGAGTTGGAACTGGCTGAATTTAGCTGGACAATGAAGAACAAAGTGAATTTCTCAAAAGTGTACCAGAAAAAGCTACATATATTCAATTTAGCTCTAAAGAATGAAGCTCGAATGGGTAGATTCACCTATTAAAGCTGTACAGCGACAGCCAGAAATTAGACCATCACCAAAGCTTAAAAATGAAGTAATAAGAACTCACAGTTGTTGTGGCTCTCCTTCCCGAAATGCCTCTCTCCACCTCACCAGCCGCTCAGCCCTTGGGTTCCCTGGAGCTCCCGCTGAACTTCGGGAGCCGGTGCGACCCATTTGGCTCTCGATAAATGAGTGGCAGGTGGAACAAAATTAGCCCACGTGGCCCGTGCGCGTTATTTTAAAGTTCTGGTGGACCCTCTTCACCATGAAGGTGTGTTATCAGGTCAGTTTCATTCATTAAAACTAAAAGCAAAGTGCTGTCCCTGCCAGGTGAGAAAATGAAAGAAGACGCAAACCTGAGGAGGGGCGTGGGGAATCGCAGGAAAGAAGTCAACAGTGAAGTACTGGTGTCATAGTTCAAAAGTCAGCACATTTCTTCTTAAAGAGCTAGATAGAAAATATCTTCAGCTGTGAGGGCCATCTGTTCCCCGCTGCAACCGCTCGGTTCTGCCACGATAGCGCAAAAGCAGCCACAGACAGTGTATAAATGAGAGTGGCTGTGTTCCAATAAATCTTTATTTACAAAAACCAGGCAATGAGCCAGGTTTGGCCTGTGGGCCAATATTTATCTGTACGTAGCTTAATGGATCCAAAATGTTACATTTGAGTGTGCTGTTTCTTTCTCTCTTTTTTTTTTAAGCAAAGCAACCAATTTGAGAAATATGTTTAATCAATAAAAACCATTCTATGGTGGAGGGGGGCACCTCGGTGGTGCAGTCGGTTGAGGGTCCAGCTCTTGGTTTTGGCTCAGGTCGTGATCTCAGGGTTGTGAGATCAAGCCCCTGCGTAGGCTCTGCGCTCAGCATGGAAGATTCTCTCTCTCTCTCCCTCTGCCCCTCCCTGCCACTCTCTCTCTCTCTCTCAATCAATCAATCTTTAAAAAAAATCTTTCTATGGGGGGAGGTGGTGGTGAAAAAATATGTTGTGTTTGACTGAACTTAAGCTTGTTATGAGTTGGTTTTGCAAGAAACAAGGGTACAGAATTCTGTTCATACTTTTATCTGTTCACATGTTTTATACCATTTGCAAATAAGTGTTTCTGTCACCTCCAGTGAACCCTGAAGAGGGAAGCCTTAATCTGATTTCTGTGGTTTTCCCGTGCCCAGCACAGTGCTCAACACATAGAAAGCAGTCAACATCTTAACTGTTGACAAACAAAAGAGGAATGACTGGGCCAATTCAAACTCTGTTATTTGGTCTCAGATATTTGGTTCTAAAGAATGATAAACGGTACACCAACCACATAAATTTTTTTTTCAACTAGTTCTGTTATAGTTATGTTCTGAGCAACAAGCCCATTTTTATAACCCTTCAAAACATTTCTGGAATCCCCCTCCACACCTCAGAGCCATGGACCTTTAGAGATTTGATAACACATCGGCAAGGTCCTGGAATTTCCCCCCCCCCTTTTTTATTATGTTATGTTAATCACCATACATTACATCATTATTTTTTGATGTAGTGTTCCATGATACACCCAGTGCTCCATGCAGAACGTGCCCTCTTTAATACCCATCAGCAGGCTAACCCATCCCCCCACCCCCCTCCCCTTTAGAACCCTCAGTTTGTTTTTCAGAGTCCATAGTCTCATGGTTCATCTTTTTGCATTAGAAATTAATTACCTCAAAGAGGAGGAATCCTCCCTGCATGAGGTTGCCAGACTTAGCAAATAAAAAATAGATGAAGCCCAGTTAAATTTGTATTTCAGATAAATTTTGCATGGGACATACACTATAAAATTATTGATTTTTTAAAAATCTGAAATCCAAGTTTAACTTGGATTTCCGTATTTTATCTGGTAACTCGGATCTTGCAGGATAGCCTGTTTGAGAAATAGCTCTGAGAATGCTTGAAGTCCAGTATAACAAACAAGCAAAAAACACCATTTGCAGTAAAAAAAAATAATAGCCAAACTGGGCTGCTTTGGAGCAGAGAAGTAACCACACCTGAGGTTTATGAGGTTTTTCTGCAGGAATCCTATACCTGGGATCTTGGCTTAAACCTCTGGTCACTTTTTAACAACCCACATTCAACTTCCTGGGAGGCTCACCACCTTATTTCCTTTTTGTTGCCGTATGGCAACCAAATCTGTCTATGTTCCTACCTACCTACCTAGATATCTAATGTTTTGGACTGGACTTGCCTGGAGTCAGTCTACCAGCATCTCAACTCCTGGTTTCCCCTTTCAGCGGCGTGACCTGGGACATACTGCTAAACCTCTTAGTCTTGGCTCCCCACGTGTCAAATATGAATAATGAATAGTAACTCAACCACCAGGTTCATTTGCACAGAATCGATGTCAGCTAGTATTCTCATTACATTTTTCCATATTGTGACAAAGTGCCAGGACTGGTCCCTTGGCTTTCCCCCCTACCATGGGACTCCAAGGCAGGTGACTTCACACTAGCCTCGGGGGAAGGGAGGGTTTCCATCTCCTTCATTCTGTGGCCCTCGTGGGGTCTCTCTGCCACAGCACTCCCTTGTGCTAGAACAGTGCCTGGTACACAGAGGGTGGTCACTAGTCCCTTCCTGAATAACTGACTGGAACCCACTTCAGGGACCTGCTGCTCCAAACGGCTGTGCTGAGTCTGCTCGTCCTTCACAACTTCTTCACCTCCCACATCTCAGCCTCCGACGTGCTCTGCTTGGACCTCACCATTTCCCTCTTGCCCACTCCGTGTCCTGACTGCTTTCCACGTGCATTTAAGACACGATCTCCTTATTCCCTCTTATTCTTTCTCTCAGGAAAGACTTATTTATTTCTAGGTGTTGAAATGCACTGAATTAAGAGTTCTAATTTCTAGTCCTGACTTTCTAATCATCTGTGTTACTTTGGGCTTGTAGTACCATCTCCTTACCTCCATTTCCTAAATGAAAAAGGAATAAAACTGGCGTCTCCTGCTTCTTAGTGTGAAGAGCACTTTGAAAACGATAAAAACAAATTAAGCTATTACTCTTTGTTAGTTAATATCCAAGACATACATATTTCCTGGTAGAGTTTGTGCTGTTTGTTACAAGTGGTAAGAAGATGTAGCGAAAGACCCATGTACAGCTACTGGGACTACCTCATTAAGTTACCCAAGCCTTGCAGACTCCAGACATTCAGATCTCTTATATGGTTGGTCTTTAAAAAAAAAAAAAAAAATACTTTCTCTCAGTATGGTCTTTATTACTAGAGCTCTGCTAATCTACAACTGACCATAACTGTTGGTGATAAAGGACAGAGGATGAGTTTGTTTAAATTGTGAGCTCTCTTGAGTATTGCAGTTTACACTTGAGTTGTGGGATTGGAACATTTAATCTTCATGGGCCATTTAGCATGAGGGGTAAAGGAAAGGGGCTTCCTTTTGGACTGGCATATGGTAATCACACCCTGCCAGGAGGGCAGGGGCTGAGCAAATCAGTCCCCGTGGTGCCAGACTCTTCCCCCTGTAGCTTTGTTCGTGTCAGAGGAGGGGGGGCGAATACAGCCCTGGTACTTGGGAAGTACAGTCAAGAATCACAAGCAGACTCTAACCCTAAGATGTTCTCTGTGTACTGGGAAGAAGACATGAACACAAATGATTTAAATACCAGCTAATGGGGGTGCCTGGGTGGCTCAGTCGGTTAAGCGGCTGCCTTCAGCTCGGGTCATGATCTCAGGGTCCTGGGATCGAGCCCCGCATTGGGCTCCCTGCTCAGTGGGGAGTCTGCTTCTCCCTCTCCCTCTGCTGCGCCCCCTGCTTGTGCTCTCTTGCTCCTGCACACACTCTCTCTCTCTCAAATAAATAAATAACTAAATAAATACCAGCTAATGGGATGATAGACACGTGTGGGTCCTGATGAGGTGCCCTGGAAGTCAAATGAGAGGTCAGTACCAGATGGAGAAACTGAGGAAGCCTTTGTAGAAAAGCTGGCATCTGCATGAGGACCCAACTACTTAAATTCTTTTATAAATATTAATATTATTAAATATTTTTATTTTATTGTGTTATTTACATAACTATATTAAGACATGAAAATATTTAAATAAAAGGTGATAATGGACATGTGTGTTGAGTTCAACTTATTTTGGCTATGGGAAGCATCAACATTCTTAGTCTGGTTTTTGTGACTATCTCAGTCACTTGGGAAAAAGAACAGTGACTGATCTATAAAATAGTTGCTAATGTTTAGAGAGCTATGCATTTAGAACTTTACAAGCCTTACCCTATATAATAAGTACCAATTGTCAGAATGCATTCCAGGCGGTCAGACTCCAGAATCCATATTCTTAGACACTGTATTAAGCTGCCTGTGTAAGGTCCAGGGTCTCTCATTTTTGACGGAGTAATTTTGGGTGTGCCTAGAAATGGAACAAGTCTTTCATTGTAAAAGGCTTGCTTCTCACTGTGGTTGGCCAGAGAATTGTTTTAATTGTAACAACAGGAAAATACAGTCAATTCTTTTATCTATGTTAATGGAGAAGAGTGGCATGGATAATCCAATACAGTGTATAGAAATCACCTGATGGTGATTACATTACACCAAATTACTTTAAAAATTACATGACATTTTAGTAGCTAATTATGTACTATTTATGTACTTTTTATAATTCATCACTCAGCATTCAATGTTCTTTCAGTATATTTTGCAGAAAGGTAAGGGTGGTGGGAGAGACTGGGAAAAGGTTAATCATGATTGAACATTGCTTCCTGGATGTAAATAACCAAAAATCTGATGGTAGGAATAAATTAGTCATTCTATCTTCAGATAAAAAGCTATGGAAGCTCCCATCTCACAGGCTGGAAGAATTCTGAGCTCACCTGAGAATTGAAATTTATCATTCATGTCTTCTGCCTCCATGCAAAGATGCTGTTTTGTACATAGAGTGTTTGAGCTCTGTAAAAACTCAGGACCACTGAGAGAATCCAATTATCTGGCAAAATAGAATTTCCTTTTAAACAGTTAAATCACAGGTGGATCAGGTGGATTACACACACAAAAAGAAGGTAAGAGTAAGCACTTCAAACAGTTAAATGACCAAAGCAAATAGGCCCCTTCCTAGTGCTCTTGCTTCAGAGTCACTGTCCCAAGTAGGAATATATTCCATCGAGTGTAGTATTTGGGATCAGGGCCCGGGGAAGTCCCTTGGATAGCTAAGCATAGAATGTGTGTTGCTTAGATCTTCCTAGTATCTATTATCTCATCTCATGGAAATAACATCTCAATTTTCCTTTAACAAGCTATCCTTTTGCTATGAGTGCAGGTTTGGCGTGATCAAGGATATGGAGCAGAGTAGCATCAAAATTATAAACAAAGCCAATTCATTTCCAGAAAAGCACTTGGAATAGAGTTTCCAAAGTTCCTGCAGTCTGGATTCTTAGAGTAGCCTCATTCTTATTCTCACCAACGCGCGGCCATTCAGCGTTTCCTCAGCTCGTGTGACCTAATCTGTGTCATTCCTTTTCGTTTGCTCAGTTTAGCTCAATTTTGTTTTCTGTTGCTTGCAACCAGTGATCCCAACCTGCAACCACCACGGAAGCTAACAAATCAGACGCGTGTGGGTGAAGGTGCCTACCATGCACTTTCTAAAATACCTTCAGCTCAATTAGACTCAGCTAATCCAGGTCTTCATTTATCAGATGATGAAACAGAGAGATACAAAGGACTTTTTCAAAGCATAAAGTTTGAAGCCAGGCCTTCTAATGCTTTCCAGCACCTAACAAAAACAGTGACACAGTCTTCTCTGGTTGGGTCCACTGTGGCACACAGGCAGGCAACTGATGCAAAATGCTACTTCAAAGACCCCTTCAATGAATTAATCAATGATTATTTATTGCAAGGCACTGTGCTAGGCACTATGGAGAGTACATGGAAGATAAGACCAAAGTCCCTGCCCTCAAGGAGCTTACAATCTAGTTGGGAAGACAAGGCATAAGTACAAGGAAAATTAAGTAACAATACAGGAGTTAAGTTAAAATGCAAGATAACAGTACAAGAGATTTCCAAAAGTAGTACCTGATTAATTACTAAATGAGTGGTATTGACAGGGCTTGCAGCTAATTCAGAGGAAGGACATCCTAAAGGGCTGAAGTGTGGGAAGACTTCACAGAGAGCTGGAGCTGGAGCTACCCTGGGACGGTCGGGAATTGGGTGAGAAAGAAGAGTGGGGAGGGCATGTCAGGAAGGGTCAGCTTTATGATCAAAAGGCACAGAGGTGAGACCAAAAGCAAGCAATGTTTAGGGGCCAGTGAGGGCTCAGTGTAGCTGGGTACAAAGTTACATTATTAGATTAAGAAGGGCCTTAAACGATCAAGTTTAGATTTTATCCTTTTAGCAATGGGGTGGAGGAAACCCTAAAACAACAGATATCCCTAGGTTAAACATACAAAAGACTTAGCTAATCAAGAGGAAATATTAAAGTTTGATCTTCAGGATATTTATTTGTGGATTTCGACCCTCTGTGCTTCCAAAGAGGATTTGAAATGGTGTCTCCAGGGTTGTCAACTGCAAAGGAATAGCTCTGGGTCATCTAGCTTTTGATCATGGCCAGAGACTTTTGAGTCCCTCTATCGTCTCAAATTATAACGAGCACAAGGGTGAGCTAACAAATTCCCTGACAGGCAGGCAGGAAAAATGCTCCCAAAAGACAAGTATCTTTACAAATGACAGAATATTTATTAACAATACCTTTAAAAAAAGATTACATATGCTAGATCACTGGTAAATATCATTTACACTGGGGTTGGGAACTACCTGGGGTGTCATTTTTTTTCATTCATTTTATTGTTTTGTTGATTTTTTTGCGTGTGTGATTTTAAGTTCTGTTTTATTTTAACAAAGAAGTAACCATATCAAACTAAGAGAGGAACACAGCTTGAAATACTGACAATATTTTTTCTGGTCACCGCCCTAGTTTTTACACAAGTGGAATCCTGATTATGACTTTATTGGATAAATATGGCTAGAAGGTTGAAAAGTTAACTTATGTTATTTGTAAGCAAAAATAATGAATTACAGGCAAATTTGATCTCTCTGAGAAAGAAGAAAAGGTGGCAGAGTGTTTACATGTGAAAATTTTTATAGAAAATTTCATTGCCTTTTATATGCACTGTTCCACAAGTGTCAGCTTACAAAACCTCCCCCATTATAACAAATAGTTCTTTTCAAAAGAATATTTTTTTTGATATTGTCATTTTCCAATGTGTGATTTTAAGACTTAGAAGGTAAAGCTTATAAAGCAACTAAGCTACCTACTGCAAAACAGGATAATCATCAAGATAACATACAGTTATACTAAAGATCTTTTATCGTGTCATGAAAAAATTCTTTGCAGCAACTATTTGCTGAAATAGGAGAAATTTCCCAAATTCCATACATGATTTTAATTCAAAAGAAGGGCTCTATTATTAAAGACATACACATATATAAAGAAATAATGACTCCATCAACAGAGAATTACCTTTTTAAAAATCGTACATTCAAGACAGATACATTTAAAGATAGTAAAATTATCTTTTATCCTTTGAAAGACTTGGTTGACTATAGTCACTTTTGGCCTATGTTACTACTGGATATGTAACTTCAAATTTAATGTCTAAGATAATGCTACTACAAAGACAATGCTAACTTAGTTGAGTGAAAAGAAAGTCTTACTGTACAATGCTAAATTCAGGGATGGGAATATTGCACAAGGTACCTCTTGGGCAGTTAGTTTAGGTTTTGAATTTGCAGCCATTCCTGAAACCATCTTGAGTTGTGTTGAACAACAAAATTCACAACAGGGTGGGAAAATATATTGTACATGTCAAAAGGACTTGATTCAATGCATTAACCATCCAAAGAGTCATTTACATACAGTAGCCTTGAGTTACAGACCAAATCTTCAGCTCTTCTGTCACTGAATCCTTGTAAAACTGTACAAGTAATGTGTAATTTGTTTACCAAGACGAGTTTCAAACTCTTTCTCTAAAGGAAATATTCTCAAATAATAATTGTATGATTGTGTTGCCCATAGCATTTTACAGCAGAGGAAAAAAATTAATATCTACATTTCATGTTAACTTTAAAAAATTCTATAAAACACTAAATATATAATAAAAAATATGCATATAAGGACATATGTAAACTGCTTTGGTAACATCATATTACAGATGTCTTCAGTGCATTGCAGAGTTTCCAAAGAAACTTCAGACAAAGCTAGATTTGCTTTGAGGAAGTACTGTATAATGCCATTCCTAAAGAAGCAAAAAACATTTTTTTTCCAGTAATAAGATGTACTTGAACAACAATATTACTTAGTACTGGGTGTCTTCAAAACAACTAGCTAAATGTTGCTTATATTATAAACAGCAAGTCCTTTAGATAACTTTTGTCATAAACTGGACCTAGCTGTGAGGGAAATCATGATTGTGCTGATGGCCGACAGCGTACATGCATTTGAAGTGGAAGGTCCGGCTCCTCTTGCATAGGCATCTGAAAAGAGAGAATAAATTCACTCAATATCGCTTCATCCTGGCTACAGAGGAAAACAAGGCCACGGGTTTTTAGGCAACAGCAGAACCAGCCAGATCCTACCGGAAAGAGCAATTTCCTAATGACTTTTTAAGTCATTAAGTTTTAAGTTCTATGACTTAAAACTTTTTCTACTTTTTAAGTTCTATGACTACCTAGCCAGGAACCTAAGAGTAGGTTATGGGACGTCTCTGGACCTCCGTTGATGCATCTGCAAAATGAGGATTCTACATCTAATTTGAGAAGAAACTTCAATATTACTAATAACTACTAATAAGTATTATATCAATGATGCAGCAAAATATAAGTTGCTGTTCCCTTTTTAACTCTACCTTTGTGTTGGGCACAGAGCCACGGGACACTTGATTCTTACAAAAACTGTAAGCACATCTGGTATTGTTATTACATTATTAAACAGATGAGGAAATTAGGGCCCAGAGAAGTAAGATAACTTGTCTAAGATCAACCAGTTAGTAAATAGCTGAATTGGGATTCAAACCCATGTCTGCCTAAATATGTCCCTTTTCCCCCAACAAAATAATCTCAATATTTTTAAATAAAACCTTTTCTTAGAGGTCTTACATTTTTCATAGTAACAGATTACCAACTGTTGTTTGAGGTTTCTCCAAGATTTTAAGATCTCTGACCAAAATGGGCAATCTTTTGAGGGAGAGAACATGGTTTTTTTCCCACAATTACATGCTTATCATTTAATATCAATTAATTATACCAATATAATTGCTTAAGATTTGTTTTTATAATGAATTAAACCAAGAATCACCAATCTAAAAAAAACAAACAATCCTTACAATGGTAAGAAAGTATGAAGTCATTTCAACAGAGTGAGATAAATTAACCCACAAACAAACCCCAATCTTGTGTTTTTGTTGCTTGGTGATTACTTCCACATCTCTGGTTCCACATCTCTGGTTCCTTTCAACAGAATTTAGAGCCCTTGCCTTAGTGGGATATAGAATCCAATTCTCCCCAGTTTTTTTAAAAGACAAACACTCTGGAGCACCTGGGAGGCTCAGTCAGTTAAGCAATGGACTCTTGATTTCAGCTCAGATCATGATCTCAGGGTTGTGAGATTGAGCCCTGAGCCCCGTGTTAAGTTCTGCAGTGGGCGTGGAGCCTGCTCAAGATTCTCTCTCTACCACATCAAAAACTAATGATGTAATGTATGGTGATTAAAATAACAATAAAAAATAATAAAAAAAAAAGATTCTCTCTCTACTTCTGCTTCTGCCCTCCCCTACCACTAAAAAAATAAATAAATAAAAGACAAAAATGCCTTCAGTGTTTGTGTGAAAAAAAAGGTGCAGTAAATATAAACTCCATCTGGAAATTGGCAAATCACCCCTGAGCTGGGAGCATGGCTTGCTGCAGCCTCTGTCCCCAGGAGGTCTTGTTCTATTTGTCAATGTTAGCAAATTCTTACTCAGGGAGAGGGTGAAATGACCAATGAACATTTCCTTTTCTGGTCAGAAGCAGCCACATTTTACAGATGCAGTTTAAAATTGCTTAGTGGATGCTTTACTATAACTCGATATCAGCAAGACATACTAGACCCTTTCCTCATCTGAAAAATAATGTGATGGACACTAAGCAGAGTGTCTGAAACTCAGGATGGTGTGCCCATGATTTAAAATATCATGTCTTCACTGATGGCTTGAAAATTTCTATCTCCAGCCCCTTATCTTGAGACAGTTAAACGCAAAGGCCAATGAAAATCTACACTTAAGTATCTGGCTGCAATCTTTTTTTTTTTTTTTTATTGTGGTAAAATACATGTAACATAAAAGTTACCATTTTAACTACTTGAAAGTGTACGATTCAGTGGCATGAGGTATACTCCAACGTTGTTCAACCAGCACCACTATCTAGTCCAGAATTTTTCCATCACCCGAAATGGAAACCCAGTACCCATTATGCTGCAATTCATACCACTGGCCAGACACTACCAGTCACTAATCTGATTTCTGTCTCTATGGATTTGCCTTTTCTGTTTTTTTTTTAAAATAAATGAAACCATGTAATAAAAAATAATACTCTGCTGAGATAGTTGCAAACATAGTATTTCAAAAACAAGATTGAATATATTTGCTCAAAAAAGAATATTCTCACACTGTTGTCTTTGTAAACAAAGATCATCTTGACTATATATAGACATGTGTATTTAATAACATGTTACATACACACATTCAAAATTGATAGTGTCAAGTTCAAAATATTTTCAGCCACAGACATAGAGTTACATTGTTTTGCTAAAGACAAATCGCTACAGCATTTTAAAGAACGCTTTGCTTTCTTCTGACTTGAGTCATGCTTTTAACTTTCTGAGCTATAATTTTACAGTTACTGTAGATGCAAACCACACATGTCCACATGGGAAAACCTGTGTGACAGATGTGGGGCTGCTTTAATCTGATTTTTGATTGGCAACTGATTAAATCAGTCAAAACTAGTCAAATTGTTTTTTATTGAAGCTGCCCATGATGAGCGAACATCAGTTGTCTGATGAAAGGGGACAGTACTGCCCATTTTTGTAGAAGCCTTTCTTTGTGGGCTTCACTTTGTCTAAACCTGGACTCACTGGGAAGACTTAGGAGATCCAGCAGGCAGGGGGAGGGGAGGAAAAAGACACTCTTACTTGATATCTTTGGAATTCGAATTTGTTCACTGCTGCTGCCGTCTCCACCATCACTGAATGGCTTAATTTCTATTATATAATCTTCATCAAAAGGCAAAGAAAGCTCCACTGATGTTTTATTTGTCTCAATGACAGATGTGCTGCTTTGTCTGTTCCATCTGTACAAGACCTGCCAATACAGAAAGAACAGGTGTCACCTGCTGTCCTCATAAAGACCCCAAAGATGGAGCATTCATCTGGGCACCAGCAAAATGTGGGGACGCTGAGGCTGTCAGGCTGCCCACACACACTGGGGAGGCTCATTTATAGTAAGGGGCACATCTGCACCCACTGTTTCCTTATGAGGACACTGCAGCATGGGGACAGGGGTAACAGCAGTCAACCAACGTGCCATGTGGCCTCACATAACCTCTGGAAGGCGCAGGTAACACACCTGGAAGACAAATTCCTCTTGGAGGGCATACAGAGCTCAGTTACACATGAGGGGCTTTGGCATCAGAATCAACTTGGCCACTGTGGGACTATAGTCCTCTTTACAACCTGAGCTTCATTTTCCTCATCTGTGGATGAGGAAACGATGACACCCACCTTTCTGGGGTGCTTTCAAGAGTGCATAAGGATTGTGTATAAGTGAAGGACTTGGCTCAAAGGAAGCATGTTTACGACAGCTTAAAGGGAATGAGAGATAAACAAACATCGTTGGCAAAGGTGAGAAGCACAAGGTAGGCATCATACAATAATCTGGAGATTATTCATACAATATGAATGAATCCTCTGGGGAAAGCACATTTCAGCCCAGGGAGATGATCTCCGAAAGGCAAGGCAAGGGCAGAAACCCCCTTTTCCTCCCCCTGGCGACCCCTTTCTGAGCTATGTAGAAAATAGGGGATATTCTGTGGTGATCACTGTCACTCCAGAATTGTCTATAGCTTCAATAGTCCCACTCGTGTTTCCCTCCTTGGCCTCCCCTGGATAGGAGTCTGGGTTGGTGGCTCATTTGATGAGGTTCCCAACTAGGTCTCCTGAAAACACATCCCCCTGCCAGGAATTGCCTACTCTGATTGCCACCAACTCCAACCAGAAACAAAATCTAAAAGCCTGGACAAGCGCATCTTCCCTTTTGGATATAACAACTGTGATGATAACTGTCCCACAAACACTTTCTGATGTTGACTGTGACCTAGGCACCTTAATGATATCGTCATGTTGAACTGTCACAACAATTGGTCAACACAGGCATTATTATTCCTTGCCACAGATCAGAAAACAGAGGCTGGATGAGGTCACAGAGCTGGTAAGTGGCAAGGTGAGAACTCCTAAATCATGATCCTCCAATACCGCCAGTTTCTCCTGGTAGTGAGAAACAGAGGGGTGGGTGATCAGTGTTCTCTGTCCTGGCTGTGTGGTAGGAGAACATGGGGAACGTGTAAAAAAATACTGACACCCTAGCCCAGTGCTTCTCAAGGCGGGTGGAGGGTTGGGGGGCTGGAGGGGCAATTTTGCTCCTCTCCCGGGGCGGGGGGGCATTTGGCAATGTCTGCAGACATTTTTGGTTGTCACAACAGGTGCTACTGTTTACTGGGTGGGGGGCCAGGGATGCTGCAAAACATCCTACAATGCAGAGGACATTCCCTACACTGAGAGTTCTCCAGCCCAAACTGGCCAAAGTGAAGAGGCTCAGAAAGCCTGCTATGGCCCCACTCCAGAGTTAGACTCCACGGAGGTGAGGCTGAGGCTGCGATACTTAAAAAAAGAGTTGACGTGATGTTAATGTGGCTGGAAATCCTGGATTAGATCAAGGATCTAACCTGTGTATCAGAATTGCCTGAAGGGCTTGTTCAAACACAGATCACTGGACCCCACCCTGGAGTTTCTGACTTAGTGGGTCTGAGGTTGGACCTGAAAATCTCCATTTTTAACAAGTTCTCAGATAATGCCATGGCCTCTGGTCCAGGAACAGCACTTTGAGACCCTTAAGATTAGCTCACATTTCAAAATTCTGATCTGCTGAAGTTAGAGACATAAGGCCATTCCACTATTGCAATAAAAACCAAACACACATAAAATTTAAAAAATTCCCTTAAAATGGTATAGATCCCAATTGTTCCCTGGCATTTCATCACCTTAATTTATATCTCTCTAATACAAGGTGGAAAACACAATTTCCTTAAGGTGGAAAGATTCATAAGCGCCCCCCTTCCTTCTCCGGAGCATCAGTTGTATCCAGCTCGGCGTCCCCTTGTTAATGATCAGGCTCAAATAAATCCTCAGGCACATTCAGGAGTGTCAAAGCGTCTCATCACGGCCCTTCAGGAACATGGGCTGGCTGATGGGATGCAAGGGCACATCTGGCTTTGAGGAATAAATTGCTTCTTTGATTTACCTCTGGTCCTTGCCAAAGCACAGAGAATTTAACCAGTTTCAAATATAAATCCAAAAGAAACACTTCCAGGAAAAAACAGCCCTGTTATCAGCACGGCTTATCAGTCTTGTAATATTAGGGACTGCATTGGAACCTAAATAAAAGCCTGTAAAACCTTTATTTACACCAAACACTCAGTTCAGCTGACTGATTTGAAGCTGTGCTTGCATTTCATATAATCCAGGGTGGAAGACAGGGGGAAAGAGTGGATTCATGGGAGTAATGATAACAGTAGCAAACATGATTCAATGCTTGCTTTGTGTTTGAACACCGTATGTTCTTTTTTTTTTAATGAAAAATAAGAGAAGTTTAATTTTTGTTCTTATCACATTAGACAGTGTCAGCAACCTGAAATTACTTCAGTTGTAGTCCATTTTTCAATGTCTGGGTGAAACATCAAAGTGGAGATTTGTCCTAAGTTATCAAAGATGACAAGTTTTGCCTTGGGAATCAGTAAGAGTTGCTGAAATGGAGCCATTGGATCTCTGATTTTCTCACCAGATGTAGATCAATATATGAAGTGTCCAGACCGTCAGTACCCAAAAAGAAAGTGAAGTCACAGCCTCCCAAAGGTGTGATTTCCTTGGACTTCAGTGACCCTTTGGGGATGGTCCTTAGTGCATAGTCCTGTGCTTCTGTTCTTACAGAACAGCTATGGTCCATGGATATTTTAAATCACTGAGACATTCCCGTCATCAAGGTTAACAATAGAGCTCTCAGCTACTTTCCCTCAAACTGCATTTTCTCTGCTCCTTGTCCTTCATTGGATGTCCTTGTATACTACAACAAACAACATTTAGGTGTGTACGTTCTATGGCTGTTCCCACTCTTTGGCTACAACCATCACAGTGATCTGGCTTTCGAGACCACCACACCAGGGAGAAAGATGAGGCAGTGATTGGTAGCAGAGCACCTAATTTGTGTTATTTTGACCTGTGCTTCGATTCAAAACACTATCTATAGAACCTGGCAGGGAACCTCTCCCCACTTCACCGACACAGACATAGACTCGGCGCCTGGAGATGTCCTCCTCACAAGCAACGAGCGCTCTGTCACCACCTTCTACCATGTTATGGGATGCCTGGGCTCTTTGACCCTGGGGAGCTGCATTGTGGCTTTGGAGGAATCTGCCTGACATCTTCAATGAGGCCAGTGAACACTATTTGTTCTAAGTACTAAGACCATCACCTCTTGAGGTAGGCACTCTTACCATTCTGATTTCAAAGATGAGGATGCTGAGACCTGAAGATATTATGCAATTTGCCCAGAGTACCATGAACAGTAAAGGGTATATTTAACATTCAAACCCAGGCAGTCTGGGTCAACAGCCTATATTCTTAACTCAGCCTAGTTTGGCTACCATCTGTGTGGGAAAATTGTTTCCCCTCTCCGGTGTCTGTCTTCACGAATGCAAAACAAGGTGGTTAGATGGTAGAAAACAGCCCATGGGTCACATCTGGCCTGCATATTTTAACTGTTTGGCTCTTGTAGTGTTTATTTTATTTTGAGTTAGATGTCAACACTTAAAACTGTCCAGAAAGTTATACATGAAAAGAATGTTGGGTTTTGCTGAGAAAACCGGAAGATATGTCCACACTGTTTGGCAACAATATGCAAGAGCTCAGAAGCCATGGCTCCTTCTGGACAATGAGAAAATCTCTAATTCATCACAGTCTCCCATGCTTCCTGTTGTTTCACATTGGCATGTGCCCACCTCAGGACCTTTGCACATGCCATTCACTGTGCTTGGAACATCTTTTTCCCAGAAAGCTGTCTATCTTTCTTCCTTTTTCATGGCCCAACTGATATATCTGAGCAAAAGTTCAGAGAACTATGAAGATACTAGAAAATTTCTCCTTTAATAAAAGAGAAAATGCAGTCCCAAGAGGTTAAGTGATTTATTTAGTCACATAGTCAATAGAGGACCAATATGTGGGTCTCCTATTTCTTTATGCTATATGCTAGAAGACCCTGGGCTCTTAAAAAAGGGCCCAGTAAAAGGTCTGGAGATTAGTTTTTCAGGAATGTTTCTCTGTTGGTCCAGTACAAATCACTGTGCCATGTAAATGAAAGAAAAGGAATCCATGACAGGGAGCGTTTTCCCGAATCTCTCTCTAATCATAATACCCAAGGTTCTACCACCAACTACACCAACTCCTAATTCCAGCTCTGGTTTTATCAACTACTTTCCCATGCTCTTTAACTAGTTCCTGACCAGTTAAACTAGTTAAACCGCCTATCTATTAAGCTCAACATCTCTGTGCAAAAATGCCACAAAACAGAGCCTACAGACTGCTTTTGTTTGGCCTGCATTGCACTGTCTCAACAAAAGCAAGATAATACCAACTGCTTTTAATTGTGGCACCAAGGCTGTTCACATTTTCTTTTCTAGCTCTTTAAAGTCAGGTTAACACTCTGGGAATAGGCCAGTGAATCTTCTACAAATTCCTTGCTTCCTTTTCTCTATATAAATCTTTCTAACTCTAGGAACATGAACAAAAATGTTTAACCATTCATGATAGTGTTGATTAAAAAAAAAAGACAATCAGGAAAAGCACAAAACAAAGCTGACAGGAGAGATATTACAAGTGTGGGTCTTCATGAGTTTTTGAAGACACAACCACAGGGTCTTCAACCATTTCTGATTGACTCTGTCTGATTCTAAAGTTTAGGCAATTTTCTACAGCTGGCTTGTTGCCATGGACCATTTATAAAACTCAGAGCAAATCACTCTGGGGACAGAGATGCCTAGAGGGGCTGTGGGACATCATCAGGGAAAGTGAGAACATAGTTCATATGATTTCCTGAGAAGAGACTGTTCTTATTAACATCAGGATTAGGGGCCTCTGCAAAAAAGAAATTACCCACTTTGTATCCTTTTACTTCCGACTCATTATCTAGGGCCTTCACTTGATCCCAATTCAGGATAATTTTGGAGTCCGATGAATTCCATATGATGTTTCCGGGGGGTTGACTTGGTGCTATAAAAAAATTAAGATATACGAAGTCACAGATTATTAAGTCTCAGTGGATTCTGAGGAATATCTCCTTACTAGAATTCAAGAGTGGAGGCAATTTAATGGGCTATTGCACTAATATGTGTCTTCAAGGTCACTAAAATCTGACGAGATACAGCATTGCAAATGGAAAAAGATTCAGTTGGTCGCCTAACATTTATATCTAAAAGAAGTAGCCCTTCCCAGTGAGGAGAAAAACATTTATCTTTCTGTCCTCTGGAGCAATGAATTTTGCATGGTATTCGGAAAGGTTCAGTTAAAATGCTAAGGTAAATTTGAATCCACATAATGATACCAATTAGTATGCAAATGATCATTGGGAGGTGGGGATGGGGAATGAACTGGGGATATGTCTGATGGATCCCTAAAATATTTCTGAGCAAAGATGTTCTCACGTGGCTTTCTGGTTGTCACATTGACCGTTGCACTGGACGGGCCTGTCCCCGCAGTATTATATGCCTTGACAGCTAAATGATACAGCGCGCTGCCTTTCAAATTGGTGATTTTTGTTGATGTCTGATTTCCGATTGTTCGTATTTTTCTAGCATTTTCTTCCTTGTCATCATGTCTCCAGTATTTAACCTGAGAAAATAAAGGGAAGACCTTGGAAATCATACCTTTTGGGGATATTTCCAATGCCATCAGCTGATTTTTTTTAAAAAATGCAGATTCTTATGATGGAATTAATTTTTTATACCAACTCATAAGCAGAACTTTCAGAGCCAAGGGCTTGGTATGCTCTGAGAATTTATCTGCAATAGGAAGGGCCCCCGTTTTTGTTCTTAGCTTCATAGTGAGGTGGAAAATGGGCACAACCATTGTTGGCTATTTCTCACTTGTCCCCCATATTTATTTTGAGCCCAAGTGATACTGCATGTGTCAAAAGTCAAAGCTCACTTCGCCAACCCTCTTATAAATGCTTAGACCCACAAGTATTTTGAAAAAGATTTCTCAAGTATACCAGAGAAAGGGTGATCTCATAGCGGAATGTTAATGCTTCAACTAATGTCTACTAGAAGCCATCGTTCTCTGAAACAAATTCCTCTAAATGGGAGTCTGAGTCTTTTCCTCAGTAGAAAGTGTCTTGAAGGTGTCAGTGAAGGGTAGATCTTCCCAGACCCAATGTACATATCTCTTGCTTACCTCATAGCCTTGTATCCGTCCTCTATTCTTCTCCATGGGGGAGGCCCAGAAAACTTCAATGTCTGTGGCAGACAGACTTCTGGCAAAGATGCTGGCTGGTGGTTTGCTGGGTTCTACAGATGAGTGTGGAAAAAGTAATTACTCTATCAGCCTCATCAGGACAGGCTTCTAGATACTGGCATTATAAGGAATAAATAACTCATGGCTGTTTAACAGCCCTTAGTGATTATGACCCTAACCATCATTTTACAGAGGAGCCATGATTAATAGCTGGAAGGGAGTGGTGATTTAGATGGTAAAGACAAAGTCTTTGGCTTCTAAATTTGGGGGTAGGCGGAAGGGAAGTAACCCAGGACTGCTTAAATTTAAGCATCAAGTTTTCATAGCTAGCAATTCCTTTAACACATATCCTTCTTAATCAGCATTTGCCATAGGTGAGAGTCCTTGTCATTGGATTATGAAAATAAGAGCATAAGAACAAAGGAAAGCCAACTGACTTGACTAAGATTCAGGAGAGCTGGCTGACAGCTCAGTCCTAAAATCAACAACATCTCAGAAGTGAACAAATATCACATATAGAGGCAGCATAAATCATACCTTCTTCTGCAGAATATACTACTGTGGTGGGACTGAAAGGGCCTTCTCCTTTATTGTTGAAGACGCCCACTTTAACCTCAAAGGGAGAGAAGGGGCGCACGCTCTCATTCCTGAACACATATCTGGAGGCATCGGCTGAGGCCAGCACTGTCAACATCCAGGTCATTTTGCCATAGGGCCGGAAGGCCACCACATAGCCAAAGCCTCTGCCATTCTGTAATTCCTCGGGGACCGTCTGGGAAAGAAGGGAGGTAGTCTTCAGAAATCACAGCAGTTTGATTCAAATGCTAAAATTGTTTTATTTCACCCTACCTTCCAACATTCTTATATACATTCTTCCCCACCTATCTTACTTTGGATTTTGTCAAGAGACTTAGGTGTGGGGCTTGCCATCAGTCTACCTTAGCTATGGATGAGGTGTTGAAGTAGGGTTAAACAAAAAAACAAACAAACCCCAATGAGAACCTGCAGAGGAGAGCCGAGCTTCTTGATGGGGGAGACCTAGCTCTGAAGTTCTTAGAAATGACTAGGAAATTCAGTGGATAGTTGATCTAGGATCCAACAATGCAACATGTACCGTCCAATATGAATCTTCCTCCAGTGCCAAACAGACAAAAGATCTCATTGAAGATCTCATCTTGGCTCAGGCAAGATCTTCCCCCTCAGAACTGAGGAGTTAAGCTGGAGGGGGTGAGTAATTTCTTTTACTGCTGGGGCTTTAGTTAAATGAAAGATTTTAACTTTGGGGACTATTGTCTAGAATCTTTCAAAAACATTAAGAACCTTTCTAAAACTCCAATCTCCTCTCTCAAAATCAATTTTTAATAAATTGGTGACTAACCTACCTCCAAGTTGTTTTAAAAATACCTCATAGAAGAGGGCTCGCTCCAGAAGCAAAGCCAATTGCCAGGAAATTGTGCTGGTACACCAAATCTATTGCTGGCAGAGGTTTTAAATCAAGTGGCTATGCATCAATTCAGGAAGAAAGGAAAACTGGTTTTCTTTGAACCAGCCTTCATGGATATATATACGTATATATTTTTTCTTGTGTTGTCTTCCATTTCATGATTGTTTTTTCTGTGATGAATCCAATTAAAACTTAACTGAACAATTGATGGGCAAGCACCATCTTTTCCTGCTGCCCATCAGCTAGGTGAGAGGGAGTGTTTGCACGCCACTGAATTTTAGCTCTTAAAAACACAGGAGAAGACTTCTCAGAGTTGTTTAACACAGAGGAAAAAAATAAAATAGCCTAGACTACCATACGTTCCTTTTGTTCCATGATTCATTTACCTCCCAGGTTATAACCAGTTCAGATTTGCTGCCTCCACCACCACTGACGTTAGCTGGGGTGACTTCGGGGACTGTGCAGGAAACAAAAAACAAGTCATGTCAGGTGGTAAAAGCAAATGAGGGGCAGCAAGGTCGCCTGGCTGAAGTGACTCACTTTAAACAAATATGCTAATAAACATATCTTTGTCTTTTGAGATCAGAAGCAGTGTGGTCAAGCGGCCCAAAGCGTCAGCTTAAAGAAGTGAAACGTACCAAGGAAACTGCTATTAGTTACCTGTTTCCCATTCAACAAGGTACACAAGGTATGTGACAAGTCTGACCAAATGAGTTCAGCTCCATCCCTAGAGGCCGAGCTTCAGTGGTTTGAAAGGACTGAGGTTCTGGTTCTAATGCTTGGAGAGATGTTTATTAACTATGCGGTAGTACATAAAAGACAGACAATACACACTCAGCCCATGCAGAGCTTACAATCTCTTTGGAGGTAGAGAGCACATGCAGAACAATTACAGAGGCATGTTGACAATAAACAACAATACGGTGCAGACAGAATGAAGTGCAGTGGTGATCTGAAGTAGCAGGCTGCTCAGGGTTGGGCTAATGGCTTCTCGGAGGAAGGGGAGTTTTGAGCTGGGTGCTGAAGGAGGTGGTGGACATAGGTTGACCCCTGGCTCACTGTGCTTAACTTCTTTCATCCCCAGTTTTCTCTGTAAAAGAGGGGAAATTATGCTAGGTTCCTCCTCAGGACTGCTGAGAGTAATCAATTCAATGACAGTTTTGGAGGGGGAAAAGAGAGCATGGGGATTAGCTAGTTATCATCATATAAACAAAAGACTCCAGACAGAATTTAAAAATTGGTGACTGTGTGTGTTCCCTCGGTGAAAGCCAGTGAAATAGATCTAGATGGATTTCTGTCCAAAGAGTAGGATCAGAATTCCCATTTGCTTAGAAACCTTTAACAAACATTTGGCCTTATCACAGTTGGGGACTCGCAAAGACACACACGTAGGCCTCCTACTTCTCAAGAGAGAAGGAAATGTACAGCTGAGGCAGATGCACGTTATTCTCACCCTGTGCTCATTCAGGCTGTGAACACAGAGGGTCATACTAAATTGCTGACTGGGCTTGTAAGAATTGGCAGGATGTTCTGAATCTTAGCTTCTGGGAATGGTTGATACTCTAAGAAAATCTTACTGAATATTTCTGAAGAACTTATTCTTTGCAACTAGTGATTTCTGTGTGTTAATTTCATTTGAAATGCGGGTGTGTATTAAAAAAAATAATTCCTCATTGAAGAATCTTGGTGACAAGTGAGCCAATGAAGAAAGAGTTGGCGTTCCGAAGAACTAAGCACGGGGTGTCTCTCCCTGTACAAGGAGACCCACTGAAAAGTGAGAACTTAACTCTTGACTGAAACTCAGTAAGCTGAACATCTACTGGCCTGATTTCTGATCATTATAATCATTCAAGAGAAGGGGGTGCTAAAACAGAGCCTCATTAGGGCTGAAGAGCAGGAAGAACTCAAAGCCTTTTCCTAAGAGATCATAGCCGCTGGCACAGACTTTGTGTCCTGGCTGCTACTCACGAGCCTCTTCTGTCCTGCGCTTCTCTGAGGGCCGGCTGGGCTCCCCAAGCCCAATCACATTGGCGGCAACGGTGCGGAATTCATACTCGACCCAAGGGTTCAAACCCACGACAGTCGCTGTGAATGTCTTCCCATCAATAAGTTCTGGGACTGAAAGACATCGAAAGGTGGGCATGTTTTACAGGATTCCACGTTAAGCAGATAGGAGCTTCCATCCATCATCATCACCATTACTGTGTGCAGGGCATTGTAGTTGGTCTGAGACGAGTTGTACAACAGCTGTTACAGGGAAGTAATCCCAGAATTCTCTTTTGCTAAACTAACAAGTTCAAATCAGATACCAGCAGATGACATTACGGTCTTCAAGGCCCCAAAGCACTTGACTGTAATCATTATTACTATCACCTAATACATTTTTCAGCATTTACTGCACAGTATTGGGCACACTGTTTACTTTTTACAACTATTCTATGAGTAAAGTAAAATTACTGTCTTCATTTTTATAGATGAGGAAAATGTGCCTTATAAAGATTAAGTTACTGACACAAGATTGCACTGGATTTGCACCTTCGACTGCGTGGTCCAAGCTCTATAACTTACTATAATAATGAAGTTAACAATATTACAAATCTATAATACCACTGACAGGAACTGTACTAACATATCTCAAGAAAGAATCTGTAAACATAAAAGAAAAGGCCATGAAAAACACAAAAAAGGGAGTCAGAGAGGTAGAATATGACAGTATTCACCCAGCAGTATTTGGAGAAGGGCTCCTTCCCAAGAGGACATGGCCCACTGTTTGATGCCATAAACCAACAAGCTATGGACATTGTCTCCATGCTCAAGGCCCCAAAGCGCTTGAGTAATCATTATTACTATCACCTAATACGTTTTTCAGCATTTACTGCACAGTATTGGACACACTGTTTACTTTTTACAACTATTCTATGAGTAAAGTAAAATTACTGTCTTAATTTTATAGATTTTTGAGTTCTAAATGGGTTGTCGTAAAGATTTCCCACGTGAGGGGTGCCCGGGGGGCTCAGTCAGTAGAGCATGCAGCTCTTGATCTTGGGGTTGTGAGTGCAAGCCCCACATTGGGTGTAGAGCTTACTAAAAAATAAAATAAAATAAAAATAAAATAAAATAAAATAATAAAATAATTAGATTTCCCATGTGGCCCAGAAGACTCAAAGGAAGGTCTCCTGTGACAAAACTGAGGTCATCATACTGGTGACTAGGATTCAGTGGCTGCCAGCCTCCTTAGGCCACACTAACACAGTCCTAGCCTCCAAAGGTAAGGAGTGTGGGCTTTGGAGTCAGACCATCTGGATTCTAAACTTGAACCCACACTTAGTAGCCCAATGACTTTGCGTAAGTCTCTTAACCTTTCCATGCCTTGGTTTCCCTACCATACAATGAGGCTAATAACAATATCTATTCACAACACTGTTGAGAAAATCCAAAAAAAAAAAGCACCTAGCAGAGCATATAGCACATAGCAAGGGCTCAGTAATTTCTAGTGTTGTTTTTTTTTAACCATTATTATTATCAGCGGTAGCATCTTCATCCTCTTCCTTTTCTTCATTATATTTCTGTAGTACTTCCTGTTCTTAAAAATGTTTCACAATTGTTTCTCTTTTGGGTCATAAACAATTCTTATCATGCCCATATCATTATCATGCCCAGAAAAGGAAGATGCAGTCGTATAGAGATCTGCTGAGTAGCTGAATCAGGGCTAGCACAATCCCCTAACTTCCAGATTTTTTCTATCTTTCCTTCCTAAGCACTCCTCTGACTCAGAAGAAAGTCAGAGATTGAGCTGGAAACACAGAAACCCATTTCTGAGGTTGGATAAGCTGATGTGAAAAAAAATGAGGTTGTTAAAATCAATATGATTCATCTGAATTGCACAGAACTAGGCCCTATCACTCCATGCGTTTCTACCTCAAAACATCAAGACCACACAGCCAACCCTTGGGGACTAGAGGAGTGTGCACCTTGCTTGCAATAACTACTTGTTTGTCCATTCTTCCTCAAATGAAACCTAGATAAAATAACAAGCGTCAGTTTGGAGGGGCAGGGATGGTATGGCCAACTCACATAGTTTTTAATATAACAAAATCTCATGCCTCTTCATGCCCAAATTTAGCCATCTAAAAAAAAATAGATAGCAAGTCAAGAGGCTCTAGGCAGTCCTTAGTTACTGGTTTCTTGAGAGCTGTATATAAACTTTACAGAGACTATGTAGACTGGCATAATCCACTGCTTCTCAAAGTGTATCATCAGTAATACACAGATAATTTTAGGTAATATGCAGATTGATGCATTTTATTTTTACAACTAATATATTTTAATATGTATGTTAAGAAAAAATATAACCAACATACAGACCTAGCATTTCATAGACATTATTGCTTAGGACAAGTTCAAAAGCAAACAAACGTGAGTTGATATAAAGAGAAATATTAAATAAATGATAGTACCATTGACTGAGGTTTAGGAAATACTGCCATAATGTCTCATTCATAGCTGTGTCTGAATAAGAACCTAGATGGCCCTTGGCTTCTGCCACGGTGCTTTGTCCATTATGCTGAGTTGTAGAAGCCTCTGTGAGACACCAGCACCAGGCATCCAATATGGTACCTGTATTGACTGCTTGCCAGCCCACGGAGAACGGAGTCCTGGCTTGAATGACATACATGGTGATGGGGCTGTGGTTGTCAGGTCCAGATCTCCAGGAGAGCTGAGCGGTGGTATCTGTAATTTCATCTATGGTCACAGCCTCTGGGGGTCCCGGGGGACCTGTGAAAGAGCAAGACCCTCAGAAGTGGAGCAGTGCATTCCACATGTCCAAGCAAGTGATTGTGTAAAATTGAATGCAATGCTGATCCACTCAACCATTTATTCACCCGCTTACAGATTCATCACTTGTCAATTCCTTTTTGAATGCCTATTGGGTACCCAACATTCTTCTAGGTTCTGAAACTGCAGAGATGAACGAGACACAGACCCTTCTTTCTAGGGGCTCACTATATAATCAGAAAAAAATAATAGGTAAACAAAGAATCAAAATAGAATACTGGTTTCAAATGCTAGGAGAGAATAGTGGGATGCCACAAAAGCTCAAATTCATTAATTCATCTATCATATATTTACAGGTTTCTGGTATGGGTCAGGCAGTGTTATCTGTGGATAGAGTAGTGATAAATGAAGATGACAGTCTTTTGGAAATGGTCATTTCTAGCACTGAGAATGTGGATTTGAGCAGAACTGGCTTTGGAACTTTGATGGTCACAATGCTGCTCCATACATTCCCACTGCACTGTAATTAGTGACCCCACCCTTGCCCCACGTCACATGCAAACACACACTTGTATGCAAGGGAACCCCTGTGAAAATAGCCAGTGCTCAAGAGTCACAAGATGGTGGCTTCCTCAGTACAACTTCAGAACTGGGCTGGAGTCTAAAGACCCTCATTTGCAGTTTCTGAAAGTCGTATCTGTATTTTTCCATTTATCTTCCTGATGTTCACTGTTTCTGCCCATGTATTTAAACCACAGAAATGAGAGGAAATCAGTTTTAAATGAAGCTTGGAAATCATAAATAAACAGAGGAGGGAAAGCAGTAGGCAAACAAACACAAAGTATCAACCCAAGCAAAGCTCCAGAAGTGTCTTAGATTCCAACAGGAAAATCTCTTACCAGGCCGTTAAATGCATTTGTAGCAAGATACAATGGACCACCTCAGGAGGGAAGGTGATTGTGAGGGAGACATGATGATAATCCTCATGTCCCAGAGAGAGGAATAAGGAGATATTCCTGGGAGGGCTTTGCTCAGCCCCATATAGCGGTCAAGTGAAGTGCCATGCACTGCTGGGCCATGTCACCGGGCAGGGAAGAAAGACATCTAGCGGAGTGGTGAAAAGTTAAATGTAATTTCCTGAAGTAAGACTTTGTTCTGAGATTCACTCCTGTACCCTTCATAGGATGCCCTAAATTTCTCTTTCCTTTTTTAAAAATCATTTTTATAGACCCACAGGTGAAACTAAATTTATCTTCTCCCTCCTACTCCTGAATGAAAGGTCTGGAAATCTGTACACTGAAACTGATTAATTTTCCATGGTGACATTTCAGCATGCCAGTCTAATGCCACCTGGATAGAGCTGTGGCAAACTTTGGTCTTTGTGACCCTGATAAACCAGATAAAGTCCAGAAGACTGCATCAACGTCTTTTTTCTTACTAGCTTTCTCATCCTAGATTCCCACCCCCAATCCCCATTTTAATGGATGCTCTTTTTTGATGGCCTTTAAAATCAAAGTACTATAAGTAGAAAAGTGTTCCCCTCCAAACTCCTCAAGGAACTAAATTGATAGAAATTATCTGAGCCCGCTGTGGGCAGCCGAGTAAAGGAAAATGAAGGGGTGGTATGAATTTGGCCAGTGGCGGTAAAATGGTACTTTCATAACTTTGTTTGCTCTGTATGCTCCTGCCAATGACCACAGCAGTGTGTAGATAGGACCTCACAGAACGTTTGCCAACTTTGTGTTGGGGAAGTTGGGTCCCTCTTTCAAAATGAGAAAATGAGCCAATGTTTATCCTCTGAGCAAAATGTTCACATGGTTAGGGGCTCACAGATGTTTTGGTCAAGGCAACAGAAGAGGCAACGTTGGTGTGAGACCAGTGTCTCAGCTTCTCTGCTAGTGAAGAAGGGCCTTTCTACCTGCCCATAGCAGGCTATACACTAAATAAAGTAGGTATCAGAGAATCAAGGGGGCTGGAGCCAAGACTCAAAGCTTTACCAGTTTCAGATATAAAAATCTCTTACAGGGCAGTGAAATGCATTTCTGCATCCTCTCTGTAATATGCAGAAAAAGCTGCAAGGGCAGAGCTAGAGGAAATAAAACGAAATATAATGGTTTAAAATGGCATATTAATTTATTGGCCTTATTAACTGATTAGACTAGATTTTCTTTTAGACTGAGTTTGCAAATTCCTCTTGGTATTTAATGTTATTTTCTGTGAAATGAAGTATACAATATCATTTAAGAACTTCAAGTATTACTGATTTAAATATTTATTAGTCTAATTTATTGGTGTTTAAACTGCTGATCTGAACATTATCCTAATTAAATAGAGGATAAATTTCGGCAACAGAGTTCTTTTGTCCCCAGGGGGAGAGCAGACCAGCACTCATGTATTTTAAAATGGAAATAGGGGGGAGGGGAAAGATGGCGGAGGAGTAGGGGACCCTATTTCAACTGGTCCCCAGAATTGAGCTGGATAACTACCAGACCACTCTGAGCACCCACGAAACCAGCCTGAGATGTAAGAAGATCTGGATCTCTACAAACAGAATATCGCAGGCGGTTGGTTTTGAGGTACAAAGTGGAGAGCCCTGATCCTGCCGGCAGATATTGGAGGATAAATGGCGGCGGGAGGGTGCCTGGCCATGGGGATCCTACACCGCTGGTGAGTGACAGCCTCGCGTGCTGCAGACGGGCACAGACTCGCAGACCTGTAGCGTCGGGAAAGGACTTTAGGGCAGCCCCCGGGGTGGAAAACCAGACCGGCGGGGTCGTGCGCACGCGAACCGCAGCCCCCCGGACAGAAACCAGAGCGACGGTCGCGTGCACGCGAACTGCAGCCTCCGAGACAGAAACCCGGTGCGCTGGGGTCCCGCCGGTGAACTGCAACCCCTGGGGTGGAAACCCCCAGCGGCGAAGTCGCGCGCACGTGAACTGCAGTGCCGGGGACAGAACCCCAAGTGGAGGAGTCGCGCGTGCGCCAACAGGGAGCGGCTGCCGGTTTTAGAAGCACAAAGGGCAGAGACGTGCCCCGACCCGGAGGCAGGACTGGGAGCGCTGCGGAGGGGTGCACAACCCAGGCAGCTGCAGTTTATAGCAGCACGGACAGAAACGGAGACGGTGTGGCCTGGAGAGCTCAACTAAAGAACAGAGTGAGGTCTCTCTGCTCTGAGGCAGAGGGTTGGAAACGGTCTCTTCTGCTCTGACTTGTGGAAGAGATGCGGAAAGCTGCCAGGGAAAGACGCCAGGGAACAAAAGCTGGAAAGACTGATTCCCACTGAGCCCATCCCCCACCACAGGGGCGCAGGGCAACTCCGCCCGAACAGGGTTGCCTGAGTAACAGCGCGGCAGGCCCCTCCCGCAGAAGACAGGCTGGGAAAACAAGAGGCCAGCAACCCTAAGGTCCCAAGAAAACAGGTGCATCTTGCTTGGGTTCTGGTCAATAATTTGGACTCTATACATTCCCTCAAACACCCATCAACAGAATGACTAGGAGGAGGAGCCCCCAAAACAGAAGACTCAGAGATTATGACTTATGCGGCAGATTTACAAATGGATGCAGACATAACCAAGATGTCAGAGATGGAATTCAGGCTAGCAATTGTGAAGACAATGGCTAGAATGGAGAAATCAATTAATGGCAACATAGAGTCTCTAAGGGTAGAAATAAAAGGTGAATTGGCAGAACTTAAAAATGCTATCAATGAGATCCAATCCAATCTAGATAATCTAACAGCTAGGGTAACTGGGACAGAAGAGAGAATAAGCAATCTGGAAGACAGTATAATAGATAAAAAGGGAAAAGAGGAGGCCAGGGAAAAACAACTCAGAATCCATGAAAATAGAATCAGAGAAATAAGTGACACCATGAGGCCTTCCAATGTCAGAATAATTGGAATCCCGGAGGGAGTGGAGAGACAGAGAGGACTAAAAGATGTATTTGAGCAAATCGTAGCTGAGAACTTCCCTAATCTGGGGAATGAAACAAACATTCGAGTCCTAGAGGCAGAGAGGACCCCTCCTAAGATCAAGGAAAACAGGCCAACACCCGGCATGTAATAGTAAAACTCGCAAATCTTAGAACCAAGGAAACCATCTTAAGGGCAGTTAGGGGGAAGAGATTCCTTACGTATAGAGGGAGGAACATCAGAATAACGTCAGACCTATCCACAGAGACCTGGCAAGCCAGAAAGGCCTGGCAAGACACATTCAGGGTACTAAATGAGAAGAACATGCAGCCAAGAATACTTTATCCGGCAAGGCTTTCATTTAGAATGGATGGAGAGATGCAGAGCTTCCACGACCGGCAGAAGTTGAAAGAATATGTGACCACTAAGCCGGCCCTGCAAGAAATATTAAGGGGGGTTCTATAAAAGGAGAAAGACCCCAAGAGTGATCTACAACAGAAATTTACAGGGACAATCTATAAAAACAACGTCTTCACAGGCAACATGATGACAATTAATTCATATCTTTCAATAATCACTCTCAACGTGAATGGCCTAAACGCTCCCATAAAACGGCACAGGGTTGCAGATTGGATAAAAAGACAGGACCCATCCATATGCTGTCTACAAGAGACTCATTTTGAACCTAAAGATACATCCAGACTGAAAGTGAAGGGATGGAGATCCATCTTCCATGCCAGCGAACCTCAAAAGAAAGCTGGGGTAGCAATTCTTATATCAGACAAATTAGATTTTAAACTAAAGTCTGTAATAAGAGACACAGAAGGACACTATATCATTCTTAAAGGGTCTATCCAACAAGAAGATCTAACAATTGTAAATATCTATGCCCCCAACATGGGAGCAGCCATCTACATAAGCCAACTGTTAACCAAAATAAAGAGTCATATTGATAACAATATGTTAATTGTAGGAGACCTCAATACTCCACTCTCAGCAATAGACAGATCATCTAAGCAGAAAATCAACAAGGAAACAAGAGCTTTGAATGATACACTGGACCAGTTGGACCTCATAGATATTTACAGAACATTCCACCCTAAAACAACAGAATACTCATTCTTCTCGAGCGCACATGGAACTTTCTCCAGAATAGACCATACACTGGGTCACAAATCAGGTCTCAACTGATACCAAAAGATTGAGATGATTCCCTACATATTCTCAGACCACAATGCTCTAAAACTGGAACTTGAAATCAAAGAAGAACTTAAACAATTCATGGAAACCAATGAGAACGAAAACACATCGGTCCAAAACCTATGGGATACTGCAAAGGCGGTCCTAAGGGGGAAATACATAGCCATCCAAGCCTCACTCAAAAAAATAGAAAAATCCCAAATTCACCAACTAACTCTACACCTTAAAGAACTAGAGAAAAAGCAACAAACGACGCCTAAGCCATGCATTAGAAGAGAAATAATTAAAATTAGAGCAGAAATCAATGAATTAGAAACCAGAAACACAGTAGATCAGATCAACGAAACTAGAAGTTGGTTCTTTGAAAGAATTAATAAGATTGATAAACCACTGGCCAGACTTATCCAAAAGAAGAGAGAAAGGACCCAAATTAATAAAATTATGAATGAAAGGGGAGAGATCACGGCTAACACCAAGGAAATAGGAACAATTATTAGAAATTATTATCAACAACTATATGCCAATAAACTGAGCAATCTGGATGAAATGGAGGCCTTCCTGGAAACCTATAAGCTGCCAAGACTGAAACAGGAAGAAATTGACAACCTGAATAGGCCAATAACCAGTAACGAGATTGAAGCAGTGATCAAAAACCTCCCAAAAAACAAGAGTCCAGGGCCTGATGGATTCCCTGGGGAATTCTACCAAACATTCAAAGAAGAAATAATACCTATTCTCCTGAAGCTGTTTCAAAAAATAGAAACAGAAGGAAAACTTCCAAACTCATTCTATGAGGCCAGCATTACCTTAATCCCCAAACCAGGCAAAGACCCTATCAAAAAGGAGAATTTCAGACCAGTATCCCTGATGAATATGGATTCCAAAATCCTCAACAAAATCCTAGCTAATAGGATCCAACAATACATTAAAAGGATCATCCACCACGGCCAAGTGGGATTTATCCCTGGGATGCAAGGGTGGTTCAACATTCACAAATCAATCAATGTGATAGAACACATTAATAAGAGGAGGGAGAAGAACCACATGGTCCTCTCAATTGATGCAGAAAAAGCACTTGACAAAATACAACATCCTTTCCTGATTAAAACTCTCCAGAGTATAGGGATAGAGGGAACATTCCTCAAGTTCATAAAATCCATCTATGAAAAATCCACAGTGAATATCATCCTCAATGGGGAAAAGCTGAGAGCCTTTCCCTTAAGATCAGGAACATGTCAAGGGTGCCCACTCTCACCACTATTGTTCAACATAGTACTAGAAGTCCTAGCAACAGCAATTAGACAACAAAAAGAAATAAAAGGTATTCAAATTGGCAAAGAAGAAGTCAAACTCTCTTTTCGCAGATGACATGATACTTTATGTGGAAAGCCCAAAAGACTCCACCCCCAAATTACTAGAACTCATCCAGCAATTCAGTAATGTGGCAGGATACAAAATCAATGCACAGAAATCAGTTGCTTTCTTATACGTTAACAACGCAACTGTAGAAAGAGAAATTAAAGAAACGATTCCATTTACAATAGCACCAAAAACCATAAGATACCTCGGAATAAACCTAACCAAAGAGGTAAAGGATCTATACTCTAGGAACTACAGAACACTCATGAAAGAAATTGAAGAAGACCCAAAAAGATGGAAAAATATTCCATGCTCATGGATCGGAAGAAAAAACATTGTTAAAACGTCTATGCTACCCAGAGCAATCTATACCTTCAATGCCATCCTGATCAAAATTCCAATGACATTTTTCAAAGTGCTGGAACAAACAATCCTAAAATTTGTATGGAATCAGAAAAGACCCCGAATCGCCAAAGAGATGTTGAAAAAGAAAAACAAAGCTGGGGGCATCACGTTGCCCGATTTCAAGCTATATTACAAATCAGTGATCACCAAGACAGCATGGTACTGGCACAAAAACAGACGTATAGACCAATGGAACAGAATAGAGAGTCCAGATATAGACCCTCAACTCTATGGTCAAATAATCTTTGACAAAGCAGGAAAAAACATGCAATGGAAAAAAGACAGTCTCTTGAATAAATGGTGCTGGGAAAATTGGACAGCCACATGCAGAAGAATGAAACTCGACCATTCTCTAACACCACTCACAAAGATAAACTCAAAATGGATGAAAGACCTCAATGTGAGACAGGAATCCATCAAAATCCTAGAGGAGAACATAGGCAGTAACCTCTTTGACATCGCCCACAGCAACTTCTTTCAAGATACATCTCCAAAAGCTAGTGAAACAAAAGCAAAAATGAACTTTTGGGACTTCATCAAGATAAAAAGCTTCTGCACAGCAAAGGAAACAGTCAACAAAACAAAGAGGCAACCCACAGAATGGGAGAAGATATTTGCAAATGACACTACAGATAAAGGGCTGGTATCCAAAATCTATAAAGAACTTCTCAAACTCAACACCCAAAAAACAAATAATCAAGTCAAAAAGTGGGCAGAAGAGATGAACAGACACTTCTCTGAAGAAGACATACAAATGGCTAACAGACACATGAAAAAATGTTCATCATCATTAGCCATCAGGGAAATCCAAATCAAAACCACACTGAGATACCACCTTACACCAGTTAGAATGGCCAAAATGGACAGGGAAAGAAACAACAAATGTTGGAGAGGTTGTGGAGAAAGGGGAACCCTCTTATACTGTTGGTGGGAATGCAAGTTGGTACAGCCACTTTGGAAAACAGTGTGGAGGTGCCTCAAAAATTTAAAAATAGAGCTACCCTAGGACCCAGCAATTGCACTACTGGGTATTTACCCCAAAGACACAGATGTAGTGAAAAGAAGGGCCATATGCACCCCAATGTTCATAGCAGCAATGTCTGCAATAGCCAAACTGTGGAAAGAGCCGAGATGCCCTTCAACAGATGAATAGATAAAGAAGATGTGGTCCATATATACAATGGAATATTACTCAGCCATCAGAAAAGATGAATACCCAACTTTTACATCAACATGGATGGGACTGGAGGAGATTATGCTAAGCGAAATAAGTCAAGCAGAGAAAGTCAATTATCATATGGTTTCACTTATTTGTGGAACATAAGGAATAACATGGAGGACATTAGGAGAAGGAAGGGAAAAATGGGGGGGGGCGGGAACTGGAGGGAGAGATGAACCATGAGAGACTATGGACCTGAGAAACAAACAGGGTTCTAGAGGGGAGGGGGGAGGAGGGATTGGTTAGCCCGGTGATGGGTATTAAGGAGGGCACGTACTGCATGGAGCACTGGGTGTTATACGAAAACAATGGATTGTGGATCACTACGTCAAAAACTAATGATGTATTGTATGGTGACTAACATAATATGATAAAATTAAAAACTACAAAAAAAAAAGAAAGAGAAAAAAATTAATTTTATCATTGGTTCAGTAATATGGAATTATTTGATACTAAGTAAATAAAGATAAAATACACAAGTTTGTAATTACAAATGTACCTAGTAAAGCAAAAACACAGCATTCTTAATTAGTAAAAGAAAAATCAATGGAACAATAAAAACAGACCTATTACTAAAAAAATAAATAAATAAAAAAAATAAAATGGAAATAAACATGTTTCCATAAGTTATTCAATGGGTAGCTCAACCCAGGTTGAAAGTTTTTTTCTCTTATCTGGCTCTTATCTGTAGTGTTATCTGTACTGTAGTGTTACTGAAAGGTTTTTGTAGGCAATTTAAAGAGGAACGAAGGCAGGGATGGAAAAGCTATTTTTCTTTAACCTCTCTTGACAATGAGTTTAAGTTGCTAACTCCCACACATCTCCCCCCTCAGGTTCTGCCTAGAGGTTACGGCAAGGCGTCTGTTGCTTCCAATAATACCTTGTTCTCCCTGAACTCAGATTTACCCTGCCTCCACACCTGATTTCCGCTGGAGTTTTGTATTCTTGCACTCAAGGTTCTGCTGGCCGAAGATTCTGAACCACCAATGGTTAGGGTTCAGAGGAAGGAGGTGCTAGCCAAGAGATTATTTGGATGTTCTGATTTGGCTTCACTTTCAACACTTTAGAAAAGTCCCGAGCATGAGTCCGTTTGATTCTGGGTACGTCCACTGGTTCCCCAAAATTTTAATTTCAATATAAAAATATTTGTTAAAACTCCATTTACTGTTGCTTTATAAACTGGTTCCATGGGGCTCAGCCAGGGCCTTTGGGGCCATTAGGTTGAAGCTAGGCCATGTGGGTAGGACTCAAGAAAACCTCACAAATGTCAGTTTGTAGGCTGATTTACTACATTCCAGGCAGGCAGGAAGTGGTTTCCCTCTAAAGCCATATTTTAAGAACTGGAGAGAACTATTAACTTTAGGGAAAAAAAGGGAACTGGGAAAAACTGGTGATTTTTCTGAAGTCACAGTTCTATCAGTGCCCTAAGTCACTAATTTGGCTTAGCCCAGATAAAACATCAAAAGGTGCAGTCTGATCCTTCTGTAAACTATTTGCTTTTGTTAATCCAAAATTATTCTAGAAGGTCCTATCAAGCCCAACAGCCATACATCGGGGCACTCGGGGCACTCACAGGAGTTATTTTCAGTACGGAGTAACCCGATTTGCTCTGCACTTTCTGGTGATCCCCACCGCCCCCCCCCCCCCCATGAGAAAGAGATACACACAGAACTTCTGTGGGCTGTTAACCACTGTTTACAATGTTTAGCTTCTATCTGACTTTCCCCGTAATTCTAAGCCAGAGAGGTTTTTAGAAATCTGTGCAGGAGTAGATATCACAAAAGTATTCCAAGAATAGAACCCAACACTCCCATACCTCTTACAATCAGGTCTGCAGCAGCAGAGAGCTTGTCTACACTTGTTTGGACCATGCAGATGTATTTCCCAGCATGCTTCAGCTGGATGTTTCGGATCATCAAATCACCAGCTGAATCCTGCTGATAAAGTAGGGGAAAGTGGTTACAATTACTTTTTAATGAGTTCTAAATATCATTATCACATGAAGGACACTGTGACTAATGGATTTATTTTACACTGGCTGATGAAAACATTAGTGATGCAAGCCATGGCCTATTAAAAATATGTGAACCTGCCTGGGAGATAAGAACACCAACACTTTCAGAACACACCTTGGACAAGACCTCGGGTGTCTGGCTTCTCTGGGTCTCCAGAGCAGGTTGCCACCCAGGTCGGAAGCACTTAAACTTACTTAAGGTGGCTCTTGATCTAGTCCTGGGGTTTTTTTCAGATATGCCCTCAACCTGCAGCCTTCACTGGCATTCCAATACTTTGGAACTCTATATTTGGAAAGGGGAGGCAGGCCCACATTTGGAGGCATCTGCATTTTCCTGCACAACTCTGTCTTACAGCCAGCATTTTGATTGCTGCCAGGTTTGAATTAATAGAGTATGAGGACCACACTCTCCAAGGAAATCTAGCATCACCTAGTGTGGAATGCTGCTAATTTGTTTTTGAAATGCCAAATGCAAGTTTGATTAGCAGATGCATGGGACTGATTACATCCCAGTATGGACTTCTATGTGCCCTAGAAATATTCCTACATGTTCACCAGCATGGTACTTTTAATAAATATGAGACGATGCCTCTACAGTTTATCACAACTAAAGAACATGGCTACACCTTGGAGTTTCATTGTTTCACAGCTCTGTTCATCAAAAGCTTGGAGAACAGGTGGCTTGCGTATGAGTGCTCCCTAGAGGTCAGATTCAGGAAGCTATGCTTACTTCAAACCCCACAACAGATGACAAGATAACATAGGTTATGTTGGCCCTGTTGCTATTCTTCCAAATGACAATCATGTTGGATAATGCTTAACAGTATTTAAATATGGGAGCCATATATTAAAGCTAAATACTCACATGTTCTATAAGGTAGGTGCTCCTGTTATCCTTACTTTACAGGTGAAGAAACTCAAGCACAAAGAGGTTGTATGACTTGCCTAAAAATCACTTAGCTAATAAATGGGAGAGCCAGGATGTGAATCCACAAAGTCAGGCCATTCTACCATCTGGAAAGACCTTATTCTCTATCTAATTTAATGTGTACTTAATTCCCTTTGTTTTAGAGCAATATATCACAAATCCATCCAGGACAATGGAAAACCTGGAACTGCCAATAGTTGTAAATAAGTTTAGAAGAGAGGCTCAAGCATTCAGTGAAGGGAGAGCTGATGTTTAGGTACTCAGTTGTCTTGGGCTGATCCCTGCTGTGAGATTTCATGTAAGTCTCTGGGTCTTAATTAACTGACCTGTGAAAGAAGGATGCATTGTCCACTGGGTGAGGTTGTGAGAATCAAATGAGACTGTATGTGTACATGAAATCCTGAAAACTGGGAAGCACAGAGTTAATTTAAATTGGTATTATTGATGACCACAAGTATCAGGTCAAAAATATTAAATCTAACTCAAGGAGAGCTGTGATTTTTATTTATTTATTTATTTTTACCAGGAAGCTGTTTTATTTATAACACTTGGGTTCTCATTCAGATTCTATTTACTAATCAAGTCTTATAATTGCTCAGTAAAATAGGATAATAATTGTTACCCTATTCCTCAGGCTTTCTGTGAGGATTAAAGAGCTGATAGACATGAAAGTGCTTGATAAATGATTAGGCGCTTTGCAAATATAAAGGATCATCACCATCATAATTAATACTTCTTTACCTAAGACATTCATGTGGATAGGACTCTTGAGTATAGGTTTAAACAAAAAAATATGCCTCACAAGGAGGTATGTGCAGGGAAGGTGGAAAGCCATATTTGTTTTAAAGAAATGGGTATACTATGTTGATTATCCATTTCATTCACCAAGGGATTAAAGTCAGAATAAACTAGTTGTAGCCTGGAAATTTCAGAGTACAACAATGTATTAACAGAATGTGCTGTCTTTATTTACAGATTTGGATCAGAGTTGTGTTTTTAAAGTAAAACTGAAACAAAGAAAAAAATAAAGTCAGGATTGAGGTAAGAGTCTCACAGAAGGAGACCACAATCAACTTTCTTTTTTCCTTTGAAGTCATCCAGATGAAACAGTTTACTGAGATCTACATTCATGTTCCTACCAAAGTGAACAAAACAGTACCAGCTTATTTTTTCTTGTTGTGGTCTGTTCTGTTCCTGACAGAGCACTTGGAGGCCGTCAAAGGACAAGGAAACAACAGCTTTTCCGAAAACTGCAACAGGTTGGTTCTACCAAGCATCCCTTCCACCATGCTGACCCAGGAAGCAGAAACTGAAATGGCTTGCAGCATTGCTTCCTTCCCTCTTCTGCTGTGAAGTTCTACCGCCATAGACATTAAAGATCCTGGGGGCTAATACACTGATTTCTCACAATTTGTAGTGCTGTCCTGAATTTTGCACTTCTTAGCAATAACTGATGGGTATCAGCAAGAGTTTCACAGAAGAGACAAGCTTTTCCCATATGAGAGGCTAATGACTGATTCCACAGACAGAGCTCTCTACGAAAGGTGGTCATTAGTGCTTGACTCCATTAGGGGTGTCCCCACCTGTGCCTCAGCCAGTCCAGCATAAAATCCACATCTGTCTGACTGATAGGGCATCTATTTTGATCGGTCAGGCAACTGTTCTAATTGGTTGGTGCCTGTGCCATTCTGGGAGATAATATTTTTAATATCTCTCCTGGCCAAGACATTGGTCTTAGCATGAAAACTAATATTCTGCTTAATCTATGAAGGTTTTCTCAATTTACACTTTCCTGTTATTAAAATCCATGTTATTCTTCCTTCAATTAGTACAACTATTAAAATTTATCAAGTACTACTTTTGTGGAAGGCATTAGGTTATGCACTTTTCTAGACCTGAAGGTATTTAATATCTTCAATGCCCTTGTGAAATTAATATCTCTCCCACTTAGTTATTAAGCTGAATCATATCAAAGAAGTCCAGAATGCTTAATATTGGCAATTTCATCCAGGCTTTCTCAACCAGGATTCTAAGAGTGAATCCCTCGTGACCCAAGGCATCCACTGATGTAATAAACTAACTTCTCTCCTATGTATCTAAAATATTACCAGTTATATATGATCTTTGGAAAAATTGAGAAACTGTTCAGATTATTCTTGGTGTTCCATGAGAGACATCATTTGAGAAAGGCAGCAAGAATGTAATTAACAGAACTAGTATTATAGTTGAGTGGAAAACAGGCCCTCAACAGATCATACAGATAATTTTATAAGCTTTAGCCCACTTATTCTCAACATAAGGGGGAGGGGAGCCAAAATGAAGAGGGCAAATTAGATTCCTATGGCAGAGGAATGGGGAGGGCTTTTTTCAAGTCATCGCCTCATTTTTATTTTCTTCTGTCTTTGGTTGGACCCCTCCATGAGCATGGCAGCCAGAGTGAATCTTTATTACTAATGGGAATGTACAGCCGTATTAGGGTAAAAAAAATTTTTTTTGAGAACAATTGTGATAGATACAGATTGTTTCCAGATTTAACCTCATCTTGGTGTGTATTCAATGGTAATATGTATTTTTATGGAAAGGAAGGCATTATGAAAATTCAAACATTTGAATTCAAAATTACCTGGAGATAATAAATACCCTGATCAGACTTTCAGATTCAAGAAAGAGAGCCCTAATGTCACAATGAGACTTCTATAAGAGCCAAGCAGAGTTTAATCAGCAGCCTAAAACCACATGAGTAAACTGTCCTTAAGATATTTTCTTAATCATGTGCTATGATATATGGTATTGCGTGGAGCACAGAGCCAGGGATTTGAAGTTGTTTTTTTTTTTTTTTTTTAAGATTTTATTTATTTATTTGACAGACAGAGACACAGTGAGAAAGGGAACACAAGCAGGCCTCCCAATGAGCCGGGAGCCCGGTGCGGGGCTCGATGCTGGGCTCGATCCCAGGGTCCTGGGATCACGTCCTGAGCCCAAGGCAGATGCTTAACGACTGAGCCACCCAGGCGCCCCCAGGGATTTGAAGTTTAAAGCTGAGTTCCACAGTTTAGGGCTTTGAGGCCAAGGCAAACCATACATATCCCCCCGAGCTCTAGTTTCTTGATTCATACATAGTTCGGAATAACTAGCCTATAGCATTGTTGTGGGGATGCAGAGGACTGTCATCTAGGGTTACTCAGTAAGTGGGGCCTCACTGATCAGGCAAAAAGGAGCAGGAATTAACCAAGAATTTCTTAAAATCAGGTGTTGGAACAAGATCAAGAATAACCTTATATTTCTTTTCAAGTTAGTCTAAACAAGTTGAGTCACTTTGCATACTCAAGTTCAGTGCATACTCAATTTCCTATAGACAGTTTGATATTAATACTTACCCCTCCAACTCTTTCAAAGTGGTCCCCATCTTTGTCAAAATCTATCAGGTGTCCATTAAATGACCAAGTAAACACGATGTCTAGCGAGTGATCATGTGTTACCTGGCAAGGCAGAACAATACTTTCTCCAACAGTGACATCCATGCTGGAAGGGGGTACCATCACCCTTGTTGGATCTGTGGGTGAAAACAAAGGCAAATCATTAACAAAGCCTGTGAGCTTGTGTGGAAGTAAAACATAGAATCCAAGAGCAGGATGAAATACTAAGTAGTTTTGCTTTATTTTTTCTTAGGCTGTGACCAGTAAACCTCAGTCATCTGGGAAACTGAGCTTCAGGCCAGGAGGTCATTTTTAATATGAAAAGATGAAAACACTCATTATGTGAATCTTCACAGAGCAACAAAACTCAGCTGGGGAGCACTGAGGTTAGATCTCTGAAGACACTAATGGAAGGGCCTACTTCTGACAGCCTGCTTGGAAACTGCCTCTTTAAAAAGGTTTTCATATCTCCCCAGTGTCACTAGAAAGCAGTAATTCAGTTGAATACTAACAGGAGAAATCCATGTTAATTTGAAGTTTGTTTGACTCCCCCCTACCTTATTATAAAAGTGATAAATGTTTAGTATGGGAAATTTAGGAAATTTAAGAAAGTTAAAAGAAGAGACCAGAAAACAAACAAAACAAAACAAAACAAATCCTACTTACTCTCCTTACTGTCCAGATAAAACGTCTTTTTTCATTTTGATGTAATTTCCCTCTGTCTTTTTGGTTTATAGTTTTTCAAGTTGTTTTGTTTTGCATTCTTATAATATGATACACATATGATTTTCCTTTTTTCTCTAGTTAATATAATACAGGTTTATATCTTTATCTACATATTTTTATAATCTGCATAATGTACTATTAAGTTTATAGTCTCAACCATTTTGAAACTAAGACATTTTAGCAAATTTTTTATAAATATAATATAAAAATGCTGTAATGAACTCATTGACAAAATTATATATATTTGCATATGTATATTACATCTTTAAAATAAGTACTAATACGCTTTTAAATTCACCCTTTACATTATGATTTTAATTGAAAAGGAAATGGGCTTGTTTAGCTGAGACAGTTTATAAACCCTAATCCTACACTGACGTGCTGATGATCTTTTATTTTTCACTGCAATATGATTTCATAAAATGTTGTCAGAATACAACGGTGAAAAGAAATTTGAGTTAAATATAAAGGTCATATAAATACCTAAAGAATGAAATTCTGAATTCAGCCATATTCCAGAAATTTCTCTGCACTAAACCAAATCAAACTAAACCAACTAAACAAACCATAACAAAGAAGACAAATCAAAAGCAAACAAAACAATGAAAGAACATTGATTAATACCCTTCTATACTCACAGGATTATATTTCAGGCTGTGGGGTATATAAATATTTATTAAGTGTATCTCCTCGATTAAAATCTCAGTTGGAAATTTTGAAATGATGTCTCATAGGACATGTTTGATGGGTCTTACTTTCCAGCAATGCATACAAAAACCTCCTCTTTAAAGAAAGTATTTAAAAGAGTTTTTCTGCCCTTTTATCCAACTATGGAAAGCACACATTTCAAGTCATTAGAAAAGGAAAGTCTGTGTCCATAAACAGATTATCAGCTTGGAGTGAAATATACTTTTGCTGTTTTCCAAAACTAGGAAAAGATCATAAATGGACTGCTTGTGCTTTCAGTCATTGCCGTATGAGTGAAGTTCATGAAAAGAGAAGGTAAAAACAGGTATTCCCAGCTAAGAGATGATGGGAGGGAAATCCTTTATTTTAAAACCTGAGGCTTTTACAAGTCACATAATCAAAATTTGCTCTAGTGATTAACTGATCTGCAGGTATAGATGCAGATTGAGATTTTTTTTTTTTTAAATGAGGGAAGGAATTGAGAACAAAGCACTTTAGAATAATTTTTGCTTTTAAAATTTAAATTTTCCTCATCTATAGAATGAAGACTGGAACGAATAATTCCTGGCCAAAATTGTATGTGTGTATGGTTTTTATTCAGCGAGATGTTGCCTAATTATCCTTTAACTACCTGTGTACTGATTTCACAATTTAGATTCTTATCTTAAAGAACATTCATTTGTTGATTTATCCACCAAGCATGTAGTGTGTGTTGCATGGATGACAGTGCCTTGGTAGCCAAAGAGATATAAAAGAGAATGAGGGAATGAAAACATTCATAATTACTAGCTGAGCCCCTTACATTCCAGACACTGTGTTAAAACTTTACATTTATTCTTAACAGATAGGTATTATTATCATCTCTACCTAATGGATGAGGGAAACTGATGCCTAAGAGTGTTTAAAAGGAACTATCTGCTGTGCTGAGCTGCATCCTTTCATTTAGCTGAAAACATGATATCCATTCACAAATCATCCAGAGACCAAGTCTAAGGGCATAATATAGCAATTTGTACTCTTGCTTATGTACAGTCCACTTAAGATACTTAAATGCAGAAGAAATTCAGAGAAGGCCGTGGGGTGAACACAGTTTCAGAGGGTTTCACTGCAAGACTAATGAAGTTACTGCCTTAAAAAGGTAAAAAGTAGCGATGACTTCATGCATAAAATGCTGGCTCTAGCTCTAAGCCTGCACATCAAACTCCTGAGAGCAGAGTCAAATGTCCAGGCTCAAGTCCTTAAAAATGTCTTGGCTTCCTATCTCCTGACAACTTTTGGGTGAGCAGCAAGGAGTTGGCACATATTCCAAAGCCTGGAGTCATTTGCAATTCTGGCTCACATTTTTAATTGACATTTGTTTCCTGAAGAAATGTTCATTCCTTTATGCACATGTAGGGAGTGGGGACAGATCTTATTATTAGTGAACTCAGTCGCCTGTTAACCAAGAACTGGAGAAGTTCCCTAAATCAAGGATTATGCTGGTTCGGTCTGTGCTGACAGCTGCTAATTCATGAATTTAGCACTTATCACCGATTCCTGTTCTGAGCCCCGAAGGAGCAAGAATCAAGGCAAGGCAAGTCATGCAGGATACACACACCAGAGAGGTCTCCTTGGGACTAGAGAAGATTAAACTAAAGAGGTTGAAACCTCATTATCTACTTGGTTTTCTCAAATTGCATGCCTGTTCAGTACTCCTGTTTTCTGTGTTGTGAATTCTGATGCTTTTTACTTGATTAATTTCCTTAAATTTGAATACAAACGCTGTACACAAATAAACAGATGGCTTCTTCAAAACAAAACTGTCTCCCCTCCTTGGGTTTTAATTCATCAAGATCAGGAAGAACCTATATTTACGACTTCTGTTCTGAAGAGTCACTCCAGCTATTGTTCTGTGCATAGAACTCTCAAAGGCAATTAGGACTCGAGATGTGAATTGATGTCTGGATTTGGATATAATTAAATACCAACAATAAATATGACCAACAACATCCCTAAACTTTTCTGCTTGTGGTTGGTTCATCCTGCAGAGAATGATAAATTCAGAACTCCAGAGGACTGATGTTTAAAATGTATATATTTACCAAGTGTTTAACCCTCCTAGAATAAAATAAAAAAAAAAATACTCATGTTCTACATTGTTTCCTATAATAGATAGAGGACAGAAAGTACACTAAGTGCTTTGTTCTTGAGAGCAGGACAACCATGAGAGAGAGAGAGAGAAAATTATTAACAACTCTGTTAACGATCAGGTCAACAATTTGATGCATAAATTACAATACTTATTATCCAAGTTATATTATCTTCTGACTTTCCCTATTGGTGGAAAAGCTTTCTGATCTAGGGCTTTTATTATCTATAAAAACAAGTACCTGTGGGTTCACAGGACAAGAATTCTATTTTGATTTTGCTTTCCCTATACAATACCAACCCTTCCTTTTAGTTGGTAAATACTTTCACTCACAGTGCCAAGGTATTCACTCGGTAACTATCAGGAAAGTACTTAATGTGTGTTTCATTGCTCTTCGTTTACAGAAAATATGCATCTCCTTTTGTTAGTGACTTTCTTTACTGTAATGGTTTTGATGATGCCTTTGAGTCAGGTTGTGTCTTCTTTTTTATATTAATTTTTATAGATGGAACTTTAAAAATGCGATTCTTCAAAAACAGGAGCTAGTCAAAGAGCTGACAGCTCACCTGAAATGGCACAAGGGGGAGTGGCCAGAGAACTATTTTTAATAGTAGTTAAATGCCACAACAAAGATGGTGGGTTAATTTTCACAAAAAACCTGGAGGTAGCATCCTAGGGATGAATTTCCACTCTCTGCATTGGTCCCATTTTTTGAATAAAAATAAAACCTGTGTTGGATGAACTATATCTACTAATTCTGCATAAAACACACATAAAAGGAATACCCTAAATATGAGATGAAATTCAACTTCCACAGTGATTTCAAGCTGGACCAATTCTTTCATTTAGTATGAAATGTAATAGGGATAAAGGTAAAAGACTACACTTAAAAAAAACAGCTACAAAGGTACAGCTAGAAGAAGACTGTATTGGCAGCTCACGTGGAAAAGACTTGAACATCTCAGTGTCAACAGGGTTTGTGAAGTTGCCCCAAAAAGCTAATGCAATATTAAGTTGCACAGATAGCGTGTGGTATTTCGTCTTAGGTAAAAATCCCATTGTATTTTGCATTAATGAGACCACAGCTTGGCTAGGAACATCTTTTGGATTCACTGGCAAATTAGTGCACCCAGGTTAGTGAAGCACATAACAAATCTGTAACGGCTAAAATAACTGAAAATGTTTGACATAAGAAAGAGAAATTACAGGAGACACAAGAGTGCTCTTCAAATATGTGAAGGGTTTATAGGCAGAAGATGAATTAAACTTACTTTGTGTCACCCAAAGTACAAGGTACAAAGAAGTGTATTTTGGCTCTGTATAAGAGAGAACTTTCCAATAATTTGACCTTTTCAACAGGGAAATGCGCTGCCTCAGGAGAATGTGAATCACCTATTCAAAAAGTATTCAAGCAGAGGTGGGCACCATCAGAGAAGGTAAGTCAGATTACACTGAAGGCCAGCCAGGCTGGATAAAGCCTATTATCCCTCTGAAGACTGATGCTTCCCTGACCACCCTCCTCACTGGTAATCTTTTCCTTGAGTGAAGCTTGTTCTCTTTCTTCAACATTAAGCCTGAGCATTGTCACGGACTATCATTTTACATATATCCAGTTTCTCCCCTATGATCAGGTTTCTGGGAGTCAATGACCAGATCTTACACTTTTATAATCCCTGGTGCCTAGCTTTGTACCTACTCATGAGAGGTGGTTAAGGATAAGTTGATGACAATCTGTGAATGGTGGTATTGGTTAATGCTAGAAATAAGACCCTGAACCTTAAAAGTGTTGTAGATTGGGAAGGTATTGTGTTATATTTCTTATTATTTACCCAGTAGAACATAAAAAAGGAGCCACCTAAGGGTTCACTCACTGTGTAAATTCTGGCTCTTCCTCTGTGTTCATTACTGACACATTAAGGATTTATTTTTTTCTTGCTTTAAAAGAGCAATTTATTTTATTTTTTTATTTTTTAAAGATTTTATTTATTCATTTGAGACACAGAGATACAGAGAGAGAGAGAGTGAGAGAGAGCACGAGCAGGGAGAGAAGCAGAGGGAGAGGGAGAAGCAGACCTCCCGCCGAGCCAAGAGCCCGACACGGGGCTCAATCCCAGGACCCTGGGATCATGACCCCAGCCAAAGGCAGACGCCCAACCATCTGAGCCACCCAGGTGCCCCAAGAGCAATTTATTTTAAAAATAATTTCAAACTTACAGAAAAGTTGCCAGGAATGTACAAAGAATTCTTTCACCTTCACACAGACCCCTCCATTGTTAATATTTTACTGCATTTGCTTCTTTCGCTCTTGCATATAATGAAGATATGTAATAAATAAACATATTATCTATATATTATATATTTATCTATAATATATGATATTATCTATATATTATATATTTATCTATAATAAATAAACAAACATGATATTATCTATAATATATAATATCTACTCATTATCATTAGACTTTTTCTGAACTTTTTGAGAGCAACTGCAGACACGAGGTCTCATCACCCTTAAACATTCCAGCATGTGTTTATGCAAACAAGGTCACTTTCCTAACAACCAGCACATGACCCTCCAAATAAAGAAATCAACCCTGGTACATCATCACTTGGCAATTCAGATCCCAATCAAAATTTGCTAACTTTCTCAGTCATGTCTCTTTATATTTTAGTCCAGGACCTTATCCAGGAAAGCATGTTGAATTTATTTGTCATGCTTCTTCAGGATCCATCAAGTTAGACCATTTCTTTAGTCTTTCCCTACCTTTCAAATCCTTGACAGTTTTAAAGAGAATAGGCCTTACATTCTATAGGTTGACTCTCAACCTGGATTTGTCTGTCATGCATTCTCAGCAGGAACAACACTGAAATGTTGTGGTGTATCTTCTAAGTGCATTGGATCAGGAGCTATGTGATGTGATGTGAACTCATCTTCACACTGACCCTGGTTAAAAACCATGGTTAAAAACCCTGATCACTTGGCCATGTTGGTGTCTGCATTGTTTCTTTACCTCATATTTAACATTTTCCCCCTTGTAAGTGATTAGAATTTTGTGAGGAGGTATTCTGAAATTACACCAATATTCTGACACTCATCACACCTCTACCCATCAGACTTAGGATCCATTCAGTACTCCTGCCTGAAGCAACCACCCCTGTGATGACTGCTGAATGACAAGTCTGTTTCCATCATTCCTCTACATGTACTGGATGACATTTTCTTTTAAGGAAGAACTTTCCTCTCTCTCTCTCTCATTCATTCATTCATTCATTCATTCCTCTATATACTCTTGGCTTCCTATTTTATCCAATGGGTTTTAATACATTACTATTGTTATTTATTTTGATGCTCAAATAGTCCCCATTTTGGCCAGTGGCAAACCTCTTAAACTGGCTCCTGTGTCCTTGTGACATTTTGCTCATTTGTTGAGTGTTCCTTACTGTCTGGCCCAGTAAGATGTTCAAGGCTCATCTTACACTTTGCTGTAGTCCTAGAATCAGCAATTTCTGCAGGGAGGACTGGTTATTTTTAGTGGATGATGGTTTTGAGAAATCAAGATGTGGACACCATGTGCTTACGATTCTAGGTCCCCTTAGCCAAAGAGCTAAGTGCATGCACACATATGCACACACATATGTATAATACACATAAATATACCTCTATAATTATCTCTAGATCTTGTCTTCAAAACATTTACTCATTTCAACTCAACACCCAAAAAACAAAAATCCAATTAAAAAATGGGCAGAAGAGATGAACAGGCATTTCTTTAAAGAAGACATCGAGATGGCCAGTAGACACATGACAAGATGTTCAACATCACTCATCATCAGGGAAATGCAAATCAAAAGTACAATGGGATATCACCCACACCTGTCAGAATGCTCAAATAAAAACACAAGAAACAACAAGTATTGGCGACCAAATTAAATCCAACAATATATTTTTAAAAAAATCATTCACCACGATCAAGTGGGATTTATTCGAGGGATGCAAGGTGGTTTAATATTCACAAATCAATCAATGTGATATATCACATCAATAAGAGAAAGGAGAATAAAGGCCATATGATCATTTCAATAGATGCAGAAAAAGCATTTGACAAAGCACTACATCCATTCATGATAAAAACCCTCAACAAAGTAGGTTTAGAGGGAACATACCTCAACATAATAAAGGCCCCACTGCTAACATCATACTCAAAGGTGAAAACCTGAATGCTTTCCTCCTAAGATCAGGAATAAGACAAGAATGTCCACTCTCACCACTTTTATTCAACATAGTACTGGAAGTCCTAGCCACAGTGATCAGACAATCAAAAAGAATAAAAGGCATGCAACTTGGTAAGGAAAAAGTAAAACTCTGACTATTTGCAGATGACATGATACTATATATAGAAAACCCTAAAGACTCTACCAAAAAACTACTGGAACTGATAAATGAATTCAATAAAGTCGCTGGACACAAAATCAATGTACAGAAGTCCATTGCATTTCTATACATTAATAAGGAAGCAATAGAAGGAAAAACTAAAAAAGCGATCTCATTTACAATTGCACCAAAAATAATAAAATACCTAGGAATAAGCCAACCAGGGAGGTAAAGACCTGTACTCTGAAAACTATAAAACACTGATGAAAGAAATTGAAGATGACACAAACAAATGGAAGGATATTCCATGGTCATGGATGGGAAGAACAAATATTGTTAAAATGTCCATATTACCCAAAGAAATCTACAGATTTAATGCAATCCTTATCAAAATACCAACAGTATTTTTCACAGAACTACAACAAACAATCCCAATTTGTATGAAACCACCAAAGACTGCAAAGAGCCAAAACAATCTTGAAAAAGAAAAGCAAAGCTGGAGGTATGACAATTCCAGATTTCAAGTTATATTACAAAGCTGTAATAATCATAACAGTATGATATTGGCACAAAAATAGACACACTGATCAACAGAACAGGATAGAAAGCCCAGAAACAAACCCTTGATTATATGGTCAATTAATCTTTGACAAAAGAGTCAAGAATACACAATGGGAAAAAGTCTCTAACGAATGGTGCTGGGAAAACTAAACAGCTACATGCAAAAGAACAAAACTGGACCAGTTTCTTACACCATATACAAAAATAATCTCAAAGTGAATTAAAGATATCAATGTAAGACCTGAAACCATAAAAATCCTAGAAGAGAGCACAGGCAGTCATTTCTTTCACATCTGCTGTAACAACATTTTTCTAGATCCGTCTCCTGAGGCAAGGGAAATAAAAGCAACACTAAGCTATGGGGACTACATCAAAATAAAAAAGCTTCTGCACAGTGAAGGAAACAATCAATAAAACTGAAAGGCAACCTACTGAATGGGAGAAAGTATTTGCAAATGACATATCTGATAAAGGGTTAGGATTCAAAATATATAAAGAACTTATCAAACTCAACACCCAAAAAACAACCCAGCTAAGAAATGAGCAGAAGACATGAACATACACTTCTCCGAAGAAGACATCCAGATGGCCAACAGACACATGAAAAGATGCTCGAGATCACTCATCATCAAGGAAATGCAAATCAAAACTACAATGAGATATCACCTCACACCTGTCAAAATGACTAAAATCAAAACAAGAAACAACATGTGTTGGTGAGGATGTGGAAAAAAGGAACCCTAGTGCACTGATGGTGGGAATGCAAACTGGTGCAGCCACTATGGAAAACAGTATGGAGTTTCCTCAGAAAGTTAAAAATAGAGCTACCCTATGATTCAGCAATGGCACTATTGGGTATTTACTAAAAAAATACAAAAACACTAAATCAAAGGGATACATGCACCCCTATGTTTATTGCAGCATTATTTACTATAGCCAAATTATGGAAGCAGCCCAAATCTCCACTGATAGATGAATGGATAAAGAAAATGTGGTAAATACACACACACACACACACACACACACACACACACACACACTGGAATATTATTCAGCCATAAAAAAGAATGAAATCTTGCCATTTGCAACAACATGGATGGAGCTAGAGAGAGATTTCACTTAATGCTAAGTGAAATAAGTCAGTCAGAGGAAGACAAATACCATAAGATTTCACTCATATGTGGAATTTAAGAAACAAAACAAATGGGGGCGCCTGGGTGGCTCAGTTGGTCGAGTGTCTGACTCTTGATTCCGGCTCAGGTCATGATCTCAGTCGTGAGATCGAGCCCCGCATTGGTTCCTCGTTCAGTGGGGCATCTGCTTGGGATTCTTCTCTGCCTCTCCCCTGCCTCGCACATGCTCTCTCCCTCAAATAAATAAATACATGAATCTTTAAAAAAAATAGAAACAAAACAAATGAACAAAGGAGAAAGAAAAAGAGAAAGAGACAAACCAAGAAACAGACTCTTAACTATAGAGAACAAGCTGATGGAGTTTGTTCCAGAGGGGCAGTGCATGGGAGGATGGGTGAAATAGGTGAAAGGGTTTAAGAGTACACTTATCCTGATAAGCACTGAGTAATGTATAGGGCTGCTGAATCACTCTATTGTACACCTGAAACTAATATAAAACTGTATGTTAACTATACTGGATTCAAAATTAAAAACATAAAAACAAAACAAAAAAATTTACTTATTTGCTTAATCAACTTATTTTTTGCTTAGTCTAACCAATCGACAACCTTGTCAACTGACGCCTCTGCCCACCACCTCTGCACCCACACTCAACTATCCCATGTCCTAGGATTCTGGGCCCACAGACCCACGCCTCACGACAGCTCTCCAACCCACCTCACTATCCTGTATCCTCAGCTACCTATGCAGACTCCAACGTGCTGGGAAGGGAAGGGATGTAGGAAAGTAAGAGAATGGAATGGAAGGGAAGATGGGATTTAGATTGTTTTAATATTGAAAATGTAAAATCTAAAAATGAGTACACTGCAGAAAAACAAAATAAAAAAGATGTCCAACTCAAATTCCAGAGCATATGTTACTTAAAAATTAAAGGTTTATGCTACTACTTAGAAGATGAATAGATACAGGGAATGTATTACTTTACAAAAACTGAAACACCGAGCTTCCTCCTTTCACACCAGGGTGAAACTTTGAGTCAACACATTCATAAAATACCTAATATCAGGAACACAGCATTACTCAAATTATATTAAGCTTTTAGAGAATAATTTGTCATTAAATAGAAGAGATTAATATTCCAATTATTCTTTTCAGCTAGGTCATTAGGGTCTGCCTTTTAAAACAGCTACCAAGGGGCCCTGGGTGGCTCAGTCATTAAGCGGCTGCCTTCGGCTCAGGTCGTGATCCTGGGGTCCTGGGATTGAGCCCCCATGTCGGGCTCCCTGCTCAGCAGGGAGCCTGCTTCTCCCTCTCTCACTCCCACTGCTTGTGTCCCTCTCTAGCTGTATCTCTCTGTCAAATAAACAAATAAAATCTTAAATAAATAGATAAAAATAAATAAATAAATAAATAAAACAGCTACCAAAACAACCAACATAGTTTCCAGTTTGTCCACCCCCCCCCCCACCCCCAGTTGCTTTTCAGCCATGAATCCCTTCTGTCAGGGAGTTAAGAGGGAAGTAGGGAGTGAGTGATGGAGTAGGTAAGGTTACCCTTGAGAAATCTATACTACTTAGCTACAAGTCTCTTCCAGATTGTTCTATTATTGCTACTTTTGAGGGTTTGAAATTCTTCTCTTTGTTGTACTTGCTGATTTTCTTTTAAGGTGACACCGTCTTTGTACTTTTGGTTTGGAAATTATATCTCACAAGGGAGTTTTTTTTCCTTCTCATGAGCATTCTTCCCTGTTGTGTGGTTGTAAAGTCTTAAATCAGGTTACATGAGGAATTTGGGATTTACATCCCATAGGGTAGCAAAATATAGGGCAGCAAAATATAGGGCATTCCGCTGTATACTGTAGAGGCTTGGCCTTTGTTTCCTTGGATGGCCTTGCTGCCCACTCTAGCCATAGGTAAATTCCTTTTAAAGTTCTTAAATCTGGATAGAGGTTTTTTTTCCCCCCAAGTTTCCTGGCAAGGAGCTGAGATCCAGGCCCTGACTTTAGGCATGGACAGCTTTCACTGCCCAAATATGCTGATGAAATAATATACATTCAGTGTATCATCATCTAGATAACATCAGGCATCTACACATTTGGTATTTGTTTCTGAGTCTCCATTTTGGTTATAAATTATTACTCCCTTGGAAATTCTTTAGATGTGTGATTTCTTTCAGACACTTATTTCCATTAAGATTTGTTTTCTAGTGAGCAGCTATGTCTGCAAATGGAAAATTTTAAAAAAATCTTAAAACAAACATAGGCTATTTTTCTCTTTATCTTACCTCTCTGATAACACAATTAAAATACGAGTTTGTGTATGTAGAAGGGAAAGGGAACCATTAAAAAAAAAACAACAACAACAATGATTTTATCTTGGCTGAAGACAAGGAAATCTACCCTTTTTAGATGGTGGAAAAAACACACCAATGGCACAGGGCACTTTCATGTGTCAAGGTTCTTAATTGATTCATGCCAAGAAATACTGCCACATGGTACTATGACCTGGTTCTTTGAACAAGTTTGCGACTTGACAAATGACATCAGAAGAAAACACAAGGCAAATTCTGACCCCAGTCAGGCTGAGCACAAACGGGAGCCTTCTGTAAAGCAATTTACAAATCACTCCTGAGTAGAATGCTTACCGATCTATTTTCAAGGACTAGGGAAAAAACACAAAGCAGAGCTGTTTAATAAGCTTGACTGTCACAAATGGAAACTGCTATGCACAAGCCAAACGGGGTGGCCAAGTATAGGTACTTGGGAAGTGAGCAGCCAAATGATAATCAAAGCTATGAGATGCATCACAGAGAGCACCTACTTAATTACGAAGACCGTTTTAATGACACCAGATGCTCTTGGTTGCCTTTCAGGTCTCCAAATCAGTTACAACCATTAATAATGAGTTTGTTTTGTCTTGTTTTATTTTTCAATGAGGCAGTTACAGTATGTCTTAAAATCATTCATGGTCAATCCATGTGCCCTTATTTTCACCTGCCACCAGGGAAAGCAAATCTCTGGGTTTGGGATTTGTGCCATGTTTTAGTATCTGGGTTTCTCAGCTGGGATGTCTTCCCAAATGGGAAGAATTTTCTGCAGTTGTCTAAGCTTCCTCTACGAATAAGGATACTCCTCAAGCAAAGCAGCAAGCCATAACAAAGGAGGGGGGGGTATGCTAAATTTACCCTGTCACATTTTCTTTGTGAATCTTTCTTTAGGATTGAAAAGAAATGATCTAAACAGACTCTTGGAAAAGATTTTCATTGACAAATAAACTATATGTTCAAGCTAAGGTATAATTAAAATTACACTATGCCTTTTTTGTTTTTCTGTAACAGCAGTTAAAAAAGGAATGATAAATTGGAACCACAGGTTATCTTTTAACCATGGAGAAACATTCTCATCAAATAATAATTAGAATCCTTTCTGTTTGAGAAGGAGGGATTACAGGCCTGTTTCCTTCAGCTACTGTACATGAGTAACTCTCCCTTATGAGTCACTGGGCAAAAGGGTCCCAAAGAAATCCCATTAGTGTCAGTGAAATAAAGTAAATTGTATCATTGAAATACATAAGAATGGCATAATAAGGTCTTTGCTGATTAAAGGTATACATTATTGCACCTGATGGACATCTGGCTATATCTAATGATACAAGGTAAGAGAATATTTATCTAAACTACAAGAGCAATGAAATGTACACCTTGAGGCAAGGACAATGAATTCCACGGATAGTGCCTCCCATTGTCACTACATGCAAAGTAACAACCAAGTGTCATTCATGCAGCTTGTTAGGCGGAGAAGGATTAGTTAGTATCTGGTCAGTAGGTGGTGCTGAATCCTCAGCAGAAGAAGGCATCCCTCCTTTCTGTTTATCCTGCTCCTGTCAGCAATTTTCTACATGTTTTCAAATTCCTCAGTTTAAGGACTCTGCATCTTGGGAAAGAGGCAGTAATTCTCATATTTTAAAGCCGTGTTTCTTTGTTTGCTTATAGATTTGAGAAAAGGTCACTGAGGAGCATATGAAGCTTAAAACGGAGGGTATTACTGTCTTTGTAGACATTATTAGTGAGCCTCCCTTTATTCGATGCAGGAGGGATTGATTTATAAAGCTTTCTGCAAAACAAAAGCAAACAACTCCACCTACCCTAGTAGTCTGGGTCACTACTGACTAGCTTGTTTGGGGGCTTGTCTATAGTTCTAACTGAATTTTTTTCCTGAAACCCTTCAGGATGGATAACTATTAATAGCTACTAGGCCCCTTCAATTGTTGAAATGCCCTGCACATGGCAGGTAAGACATCATTCATTTAGCTAATAAAGATTCTTTTTCTGTTGCAGTGCATGCTTCATTCAGAGTGTGATCTATATACACATTCAATGAAACTTAAAGAAAGAACAATGAAAACTAGGAGAGTCTTCATTCAGATTTTGTTAGTGCACTTCATTTTGAGGAGAAGGAGGCAAATAGCTGGAAAACACACTCTTCTGGGAAGAACTACTTTCTGAGGGTGGATTTGAGGGTCACTGCACATTTGGTCCAATCTTCCACACCAGAGATAGGGAAACTTTTTTTTCTATTGAGAGTTGCTGACCCAAAGAGAAAAAAAAAAAATCAATTGAGGGTCAGAGAAGTATAAAGCTACTTGTTTTATTTTTAGAGAGGTGTTTAGAACTTTTCATGCCTTTTAAATTAGGTACAGGGAACATACACATCTAAACACGTATCCACTAATTTAAAACTTAGATATAATCTATGTAAAAATAGTGGGGGGGGTGAGAATGGGAAAGCAGAGAGGTGGCAAAGAGGAGATGGAAATACAGAGAAACGAAGCAAGAAAGACACAGGCAGAGAGCCGCAGAGTCCTGTGCTCCATAAACACACACAAAAAAGAGATCACACGCTAAATAAAGGACACTCACACCAAAAGGAAGGCACACAGTCACAAAAGAATTCTGGAAAAGTGAAAAGGCATCCTTTTGTGGAGCAACATTCCATCCTATTTTAGGATTTTAAAATAGAAAACCTTTGCTGGAAGAGCTGCATCAGTGTAAATACAGTCATTTTCAGGTAAGTTGCATCTTGCTACTTCCACCTAAAGTCAGAGTGCTAGTCTGACCCTTAGTCCTACACTTTCTTCATCTTTACTGACTCTCCTCTAAAATAACAGCTGGACTTTGCCATGATTAGTGAAGTGATGTGGTGCTAATATTGTCTAAAAATAATGAGTGAAGATCACCATTTAAAAATTGGTCAGATGCTTTATTTTTTTTAATTTTTTTTTTAAAGATTTTATTTATTTGACAGAGAGAGAGACAGCAAGAGAGGGAACACAAGCAGGGGGAGTGGGAGAGGGAGAAGCAGGCTTCCCGCTGAGCAGGGAGCCTGATGCGGGGCTCGATCCCAGGACCCTGGGATCATGACCTGAGCCGAAGGCAGACGCTAACGACTGAGCCACCCAGGCGCCCCTGGTCAGATGCTTTAGAAAGGGATTTATTAAAGGCAAAAAGAAAAACAATTTTCTGGCTAGGCCTTGGTTAACTGAAAAAAGCAAAAAAACAAAAAACACTACTTCTTCATTCCAGAAACATGTTACTTGAATTAAACACACAAAAACCCCTAGGGGTGTATGTGTGTACGTATCCAAATGTCTGTTCTTCAATAAATCTTTTCAAACTTTAGAGGGAATGTACTCACATCCTACATTATCCATTAGAATCTAACAGCTCACAATTGTTAGGGAAAATAGTGAGACAAGACTCCAGCCTAGGTTATAACAAGTATGTATACATTGCTTGCATGGCTCATGCCAAGGTCCTAGGGTGTCTCTCTGAGCTGTGGTGCAAGAGTGAACAGAGTTTTGCAAATGCTGCAGCATCACACAGACCGATGCTCATGGAGAGATATGTAAGAAAAGTCAATTCATTTATTTGAGCAAGCAGGCGAGATCTACAAGGCACATGGCCCTTTGCAATTGTAGATCGTTCCTCAGTTTCTCATTCGTTTCTACAACTCTCTTCTAACTTAAGATAGGCCCCCAGTGGGAGTTGTTTCTGCATTAGGTAGGGAAGCAAATAGGCTCAAAGAGATCATCTTGCATTCGGCTACCATATTAGGACCAGCTCTTATTGTACAAGTCTAGAGACTACCATTCACACAGTGAATGGTGTTCACTTGGACAACACAGCAGCCAGGAAAACACTGCCATTTTCATCCAGGGTAAAGGCTTCCAAACAACGCTGCAGGACCAGAAATAAGCTGGGCACTCAGTTCACTGGAAATAAGCCCAGACCCAGAGCTCATCTCAAAAATGGTCGCTGGGATTTATTTCTCACTGAGTAAATGACATTTCTGTTAGTGATGCATTGATGTTGGACAGAGGTTTTGCTAAAAATGTCATCATGATGAAATGTATAAAATAATCTATGTACTGTCTTAAAAACCGAGTTTCCCAGTTTGGCCAGATAGCACTGACTGGGTTTGTAACCACCAAGATGTCATTTGACGTCTCTCAGCTGTAGGTCTCTCATCTGTACTTTGGAAGTGATGGTATTTGGCATCCGAGGAAGATTATGAAATTCAAACTGGGTCAATGGATTTTAACATGCTTCATAAACCATAAAATGCTACCCACGTGTGAGACGCTATTATTACCATTACTAGTTACTATTGATGCCAAAGATTTGCTTGGGAAAAAAAGGAAAAGGAGAGACTTATTTTGAGGATAAGAAGAGGGTGACATTCTAAGGGAAAAAGCTCACTGTAGTAAGTCATAGCTCCAAGACAGCTGTTGGCTGCTTAATAAAAGCCAGTGAAGATGACAAAGTAATTTCTGGTTCAAGCATGAATGCTCAAGTACAGGAGTTTATGTCCAATTGCCAGATGCTTCAAGCTAGCAGCTAAATCCAAAGACACCAAAGACACTTCATGCACCAACAGTATCCTGTCTTCTCGAGTCAGAGGACTGCATAGATGTGCATTCCAAAAGGAAAGGATGTCACTGGAAAATTACCCAGGAGGAGGAGTAATTGTGAAACTGATCAGAAAGGTGGCAAACACAAAAAGAATCATTAAACCACCAGCTACAAAAGAAGGTAAAACATGAATAGAGAAAATATAGCCTCTGTAGGGTTGGGTGATAAAAAGAGACAACACTAGGGCACCTGGGTGGCTCAGTCGTTAGGCGCCTGCCTTCGGCTCGGGTCGTAGTCCCAAGGTCCTGGGATCAAGCCCCTAATCGGGCTCCCTGCTCAGTGGGAAGCCTGCTTCTCCCTCTCCCTCTCCCTCTACTTGTGTTCCCTCTCTCGCTGTCTCTCTCTCTGTCAAAAAATAAATAAAAAATCTTAAAAAAAAAAAAAAAACAGACAACACTGCTGTTTGCTAATGACGAAGATGACCATTCCTCTTGGTGCTGGAAGAGGTTACATTCATTTATGATTTTTGGAGACCTGTCAATGGAGTACTTAATGTAGGTGATTTAAAAGAAAGTGTTAAAAATGTTTACCTTTATTACGCTAACCAAGGGTTAAGGTTGCTGTACATTTATCATGGTGGTTAAGTAGTCTGCTTATTAAGCATTTTCCCTTTTGTTCTGTGGTTACCTAATAGATGATTTATATGAGGAGAAAAAACAGAGAACAAGGAGATTTCCTCTGAATGCCTAGTTCTGTTAGATTGTAATTATCATTTCAAGTTCTTGGTGAAATGGTGCTGATACCATGATGGCCAGGCATCACTAAACTCTACCATTATTATCATCATTGCAGCTTACAGAAGTTATGTATTTGCCATGTGCCAGGACCATTGCTAAATACCTGTGTTTATGACCTCACTGAAATGTAAGCACTGTGAGGGCAGAGAACATGTCTTTCTTGTTCAGCATAGTACCTTATATACAGTGTAGTTACTGATGCAATAGATGCTCAATAAATATCTGTAGGATGGATAAGTCACCAGCAGTGAAACTTTACCACCCTATGATATAGGTATCATTATTACCACCATCTAATAAAAGATGTAGCCAATGCTCCCTTAAGGAGCCTAAATATATTCGCCAAGGTCACAGACTTCATTGGAGGGAGAAAATAAATATTCAACCCCAAGTCTGGTTGATTGTAAAGTACTATAAGTTACTGATTTCTATTCCAATATGACTGACTCCAGCTCACTGCTTGCTTTAATTCATTGTGAAAGAGGTGTTTGGGTGGCTGCCAATGTTTAGGTATAAATGAGCTTTGCCTAATTTTATTATGATAGAATGTGACATGATGTGTTGGAACCAGAGGTACTTGTAGGACTCAAGACTTAAGAAGAGGGAGAAAAGAAAAAAAAAAAAGGGAATCCAATGGAGCCCAGCTTGATAAAGTAAGAAAAGAATTCAAGAGAAGAATGACAAGAAGCAGATCTGGGAAAGCCATAAAGGAATCATCAGACTTTATTACCAAAGGCTCCCAAAGGTAGTAATGTGTTGGTTATTTATGGAACATAGCTCCATAAATGAAGGCTCAGCCCTGCTGAAGAAGAATCCAAAATACAAGTAAAAATTCCAAGTAAAAAAAAAAATCTTTTCAAAGTATTATATACTGGAAAATTGGACCCCTTGAATGAGAGGCAGTTTTGTTTAGGGAGATTAACTATGTACAATAGAACCGGACTTCCTGAGGTTTTTTTTTTTTTTTTTTTTAAGATTTTATTTATTTTTTTGTCAGAGAGAGAGAGAGTGCAAGCAGGCAGAGGCAGAGGGAGAGGGAGAAGCAGACTCCCCACTGAGCAGGGAGCCCGATGTGGGACTCGATCCCAGGACCCTGGGATCATGACCTGAGCCAAAGGCAGACGCTTAACAACTGAGCCACCCAGGCACCCCAGACTTCCTGAATTTTAATTCTAATTCAACCACTTACTGTGTTGATCTGAGGGAGGTTACTTCATTTCTCAGTGCCTCAGTTTCCCTAGATTTAGTGGGAATAATAGCCCGTACCTCATACTTTGAGAATTAAATGAGTGAAATAATAAAGTTTGAAAACAGAGTTTGCCAAATAATAAATGTTACTTGTTACTAAAAATCTAGCAGAAACAAAGCTGCCTCCATATATCATTTAGTGTAAATGTCCAAATCCTTATAGTGGTTGACAATACCCAACCTGGTCTCAGGTGATATTTCTGTTGACAGAAATCCTAAGTAAAGGAAGCTCTTTCAGGTATACAGATAGATACCTGCACCATGCAAATGAAAACTGAAAACTGCTGTCTAGACTCTGGTAGCAAGAGGGTGCAGATTCGAGAGAGGAAGCTGCTCTTACAGACTGAAAAACAGATTTTTACAGGTTAAGAAACTGAGCTGTGGAGTTAGAAATAGGGATGCAAATTTTAGCTCTACCACTTACTAGCTGACTGATTATGGGGTAGGTCACTTAACTTGTAAGTCACTTAATTTGTTTCTTAACTTGTAACAGTCCTATTCTGCATGTTATATTACTAGAACATTGTAAGCGTTTGATACAAGTTAGCCCCATCATCATCATCATCATCTTCATGATCACATCATCATAATTGAGCGCAATTGTGCCTGGGTTCACGTGACGTAACTGCAGGAACTTTCAAAGAGAAACAGCTTCCCCAAACATGCAAAGACTGGGGAAGGGGAGAGCAAAATTTAGTTAGAGAAAAATGTCCGTATAAATCTTCAAAGAAATATTGTGGGTCTCTAAGCAATGACAAATCTGCCTCAACTTTATAAGGAAGCCAAAGAAGAAACAAAATCGACAGCTAGTAAAAATGATAGCAGACGCTCCAAACAATTCGCTGCTAGTGAAAGTATCATAAGGAAATTATCATTATACATAGCCATTTATTTGCCAGAAGAGTGTACAAATTACCCAGATAAATAGCACATGTACTTTCTTGCTCACATGCCAGGGCAACACACCAAGTTTGAAGATGATCACCAGAATGACATCAAGTCAAGAGATTATCATGCTTGTTGTATCCACATTCCAGGACCTCCATTAACTCTCTGGACATCATCAGACACTGTGAAAAATGCTGAAGACAGGACAATATGACCCTGAGATGAGAAGATTAATAACCGGTGAATAACTAAACTAGCTCACTGATAGTTTGCTATGCTGATTTCTACAGCTATCTTAATGGATTATTTGAGTAGTTTATGGGGCATAGCCAAAAATATACTTCACTGAGGGACATGAAAGGCCTGAGCATAGCTTAGGTTAGTGGAATCTTTGGCTTTAAAACATGAAATCTTTTTAAACTGTTGTTTTCCCCTATTGCTTTTTATCTTATAATTCTCCAGAGGCCAGAAATCACACAAGGCTAAGAACTGCTTTTGGGAATATCAGCACAAATTCCCACAGATACTATAGGATCACTTACCTCACAGGGTCACCCCGAGGCATACTGCTTAACTTTGTACAAGTAATACATGTGGGGAGGAGGGGTACCAAGCTTCTGAGGGGCAATTCATTCTTCAAAAGGAGTCAGTAGAATTTGCCAGTAATTAAGAGATATGGATTCCAATACAGAAGTGTACTTACATAATGATAACCATGGATCTGGAATCCCCATCATGTTAGTGGCTGGGTGTCATGCACATTCAAACCCTGTTTCTTTTACAAGCTCAGTTTAAATGATCAGGGTTATATAGATAACAATGGTGGCAAGTGGGACCTTAATAAATCATATAAATTACACAGGTTTTGATTTCACAGGGCCTTCCTTTTTTATGCTATTTAGGTATACAGAGATGCGCACAAATAATTCACATGCAGGGATAATTTTACAAGACTAAAATAGTAAAAACACAACAAAAATAATCATTATGATTATGTGTCAGACATTGTCCTTGCTTCTTTCCGTAAATTATCCCATTTACTCTTCATAATAACTCTATTAGGATGCTGGGAACTCTCTAAAACGTCTTTAAACAGAAGTACAGGAATTTTTTTTTTTTTTAAAGGCTTAAGCCCATAAGAGAGAATAGTTGGGAGGCATAACCATTAAAACTGGGGATGTTGGAAAGAAAGTATGTGGTTAACAGACAAGAAGCACTGAATCCTGAGCCAGCAGTAGGAAAACACAAGAAGCAGATGGCCTTACTCTTTAGAATATTCCTCAAGATTCAGGAATTGGTTGCATGAGGTACCATGGGAAGTACAGGACACAGAGCACTGGATGAATGTCGTCTAGAATCAATTAAGTCTCCAGATCTTCTTTATTCTATGCAGGCAGGTGACTAACCTTCCTTACCCCAGAAGCATACTGGGATTTTTCTCTCCAAGAAGATAACAGAGAAAGGTCTCTGGGCCAGAGGATACAGGTTCAAGTGAGGGTAGCAGGGATTTTGTAAATATTTATATAGGGAAGGATGCGATTCCCAACTCACTTGTCAATGTGGCTTCTAGAACACTGGCAGTGAGATCTTTGCTCTCAAGAAGGAGATTAATACTCTTTCTCTGGGGACTGTGATCAACCCAAAAAGAAAAACCTAAAAATACTGACATTGTGTGTGTGTGTGTGTGTTGGGGGGATTCCCAAAGGAAATGCCTTAGTCATATTGATTGCATAGTCAACAAACTTTACCCACAGGTTTATAGTTCTTCAAGTTAGCTTTTTAGTGCCTCTTTCTTCAATATGAGCCAACAACCTAGAATCACTAGACATCTGAGGACAGCTTCTAACATAAAAGATCAAGTCCAAAGCAAGTAAAGAAAATCTATCATTAATATCTTCAGAGAAATAAGAGACATTGAATTCATGCATTGACAAGAAAACAATACTACAAGTAAGGAGCATTCAGAGACTAAAAGAGAGTTCTTAGAAATTGGAGGCATGATAATTGAGAGGTAGAGATTAACTTGTGTAAGACTAATCACCTAGAGGCTGGCCTCTAGAAAAGGAGGAGGCTTTATGCACCGTCCCATGGGAAACTAGCCATGGCCCAGTGTTTAAGGCAATCAACTCTATTCAACCCTAACACTTGGCCCCCAGCCCCCGATCATGCCAGGGAAAGGTGTAGTACTTCCCCAACTATGGACTCCGACATGGTGTTCCTGCCACTTGCTCACAGGCCAGCAGCCACAGATTTGGTTTCTAGTTTGCAGGTCATGCCAAGAGAGAGGCTGTGCTGCCATAACCCTTCAGCTTGAAACCCTACAGCCCAAGGTTCAGCACCACCTTTTGTAATCTGATAGTTGCCTTTTAGATCTCTATGGGTTGCCCCAGAATATGTCATGGACAATGCGGGGCTTATATTCCTACTACTGCTTTGTTGTCTCCATGAATTTCTTCTTGGAAATGCTGCTTCAGCAGGTATGGTGTGTATACCGCCTGGCCATTTGCCTTTGTTTAACTGCAACAGCTGAGATGAAAAGTAATTGGAAAAGAAAGTTTAGGAAAATGTTAGAGTATAGAGCAAAAACATGAAGAGATAAAACACAGGAAGGATAGGGGAGTCTGGGGGGCAACATTGGGTTAGGAGTCCAACTCTTGGTTTGGCTCAGGTCATGGTCTGGGAGTCGTGAGATGGAGCTCTGGGTGGTGCACCCCGAGTTGGGCTCTGCGCTCAGTGGGGAGTCTGCTTGGGACTCTCTCTCCCTCTGCTGCTCCACCCTGTGCTTGCACTCTCTCTCTTTCTAAAATCAATCAATGAATCTTAAAAACAAACAAACAAACAAACATAGGAAGGATAAAAGATAAAATTACAGAACCACTCTCTATAAAAAGAACAGGTAAACAAGAGGAAAGAAATAAATTCTCAACAAATACAACCCCAATTTCCCAGAACAGAAAGACGTATGTTTCCAAATTAAATAGGCCTACTCAGTATCAATCAGAAGATAGAAAATTAGATTAGACATAATTAAACATAATTAGACATAATCACAATATTATGACATTTTAGAACAATGCAGATGAATATCAATCATGTCTAGAGAGAGACAGAGAAAAACAAAAACAAAAATAGGTCATATACAAAGGAATAGAAATTAGAATTATTTCAGACTTCTTAATAGAAATGTCGGAATTTGTAAGACAATGGATCGATACCCTCAAAATTCAGAAGAAAAATTATTTCTACCCTAAAATTCTATTCCCAGCCAAACTACCATTTTTTTTTTAAGATTTTATTTATTTATTTGACAGAGAGAAAGATAGTGAGAGGGAACACAAGCAGGGGGAGTGGGAGAGGGAGAAGGAGGCTTCCCGCTGAGCAGGAAGCCGAATGTGGGGCTCGATACCAGGACCCTGGGATCATGACCTGGGCCAAAGGCAGACGCTTAATGACTGAGCCACCCAGGCACCCCCCAGCCAAACTATCATTAAGTGTGACAGTAAAAGAAAGAAACTTGGAGAAAAGCAAAGCGCTTTTCAGGAAACCACTGCAGGATAAGCTTCAAAAAATGAATGAATAAACAAGTCCCAGACAATAGAGAATCCAAAATAGGGAAAATTTGAGAGGAATTCCCAAGAAAATGGTGAAGAAGCATCCTAGATGGATATTTTATAGTATGTGTTTAATAATATTTCTAAAAATTTGCAAATGGGTCAAAAGTTTGGAGTTTGAATTAGTGATATGTATATAGCAACTAAGTAAACAAACAGAAAGATAGTAGGGAAATAAAAAAGATGTACTAAAAAGAAAAGAGAAGTAATCATTGTTTCATTGCTTACTCAGGAATAGCACTGCATAGTCATAATTATGTAATTATGGATTAAAATCTAATCAGAATGATTTATTTATATTAAGAGGATGAACATGTGTGGAAGAGTTAAAAACTCATTTTCTATAAGAAGTCAAAAGACAATCCCTAAGACAGAAGAATCAAGAGAGATAAACATATTATTTAAAGATAAGACAATCAATACAAAACCAAGGGGGAAAAAAAGTGCAAAGAGTCGAAAGTGGTTGCCCCTGAGAAAGGGAAAAAGGGTGCAGGAGGGTTTATGTTCCTCATACTAAGTCCTTTAGAATGATTTCCTTCTTTATTCTTTGTCTGTATATAACTATGGAGAAAAGTTAAAATGGAGAAAACAAACTAATGTCAGGTGGACACTGGTATCCCTATTTCAAAGATGAAGACACTGAGGCTCAGAAAGTTTACACAAAGAATAAGCAGCAGAAAGGAAATTTTAATCTGGATCTGTGGGTATTCTTTTTTTTTTTTAATTTTTTTATTGTTATGTTAATCCCCATACATTACATCATTAGTTTTAGATATAGTGTTCCATGATTCATTGTTTGTGCATAACACCCAGTGCTCCATGCAGAACGTGCCCTCCTCAATACCCATCACCAGGCTAACCCATCCTCCCACCCCCCTCCCCTCTAGAACCCTCAGTTTGTTTTTCAGAGTCCATCGTCTCTCATGGTTCTTCTCCCCCTCCGATTTCCCCCCCTTCATTCTTCCCCTCCTGCTACATTCTTCTTCTTCTTTTTTTCTTTCTTAACATATATTGCATTATTTGTTTCAGAGGTACAGATCTGAGATTCAACAGTCTTGCTGTGGGTATTCTTAACTGTGACAGTATAATGAGTTGCCTCTAGAAGGGGAAAGGCCTATCATTTTGCAAAGTGTCTCTATGTGTCAGGTTGTAAGCTTAGTACTCTGCATAATGCCACCTCGCTGAAGACTCATAGCAACTCCTAAAAGTGGGCACCATTCTCATTTTACAAAGGCAGAGTCAGAAGCTTAGAGAGGAAGTGATGAAATCAGGATTTGAAGCGAGGTTTCAAAGCCCAAGCTAGGGAGCCCACAGCTCTACCTATTTGAATCCTCCCCATCATACTGAAGGAGTTGGGGGTATTGTCAACTTTTATATAAGATTCCTAAAGTTTTCACCATGTAAAACCTGCTTCTTTGGCCAGTTGTTATGAGTGTCCAAAAATGCAGCTCTGATTTGTTTGTTTCCTTTGGAGGATCTGTGCAGGTAAACTCCTGCCTGACAGGTTTCTCCTTCTGTCACCCGGTGTTCATTTGAGAGAATGGCAGTTTTCTGTTTGACTCGCTGCATCTCCAAATCGAGATTTCAGTATGAGGCAGTGGCATTTTCCCTAAACTGACAAAGAAAAAGCATCTTAGTGCAGACAGAAAACTGTCTGTACTTGATTTAGATGATCTGTCCCAAGAATTAACAGCTCTCTTCTCCTAGGAGGAACTGTTATCTCAACTACGGATCTATGTATCCTATACATGGCTGAGTAAGAACCGATGGTTAGTTTATACCCTACAGGGCTTTCGGACCCAGAGGAGAAGTACACCACAGAAACATCATCAACTTCAAATGTCCCAGTTCCTCAACATTAGGACAGTATGACTTCGGGTGGCCATGTATCCTTGCTTCCTTGGGACAGTCCTGGTTTATTTGTTGTCCCAGTCTATCAATAGCTAGTTTGGACGAAAAATTCCATGACAGCCTAGTGATACTTCATCATTTGGGGATGCTGGCACAGAATCTGTTGTATCCCCTACTCCTCTCCTGCTCCCATGAGAACATATTTGTTACCAAGCCAGTCCTGCGTAATGGAGATGGATAAGGGAGGCTCTTACTTCCTCGGCATTCTCTCTTTCTAACAGGGTATCATCCAGAACACAAGCATGCAGTTTACTAACCTAATATCTTGTTCTGCATACTGTTTTAAAATAAAGGCAACTTTACTTCCTAGGGGCTTTAAATTAAACCAGGTTATTTGACAAATGACAGCACCTTTCAGTCAGACATTATAGATAACCACAGGCAGAGCCAGGTGACACCTTTTGTAGGCTATTGATTAAAAGGAGCTGATATCCATCTTTCTGAGCACAGAATAATCCACTGGCATTATAGAAATGATGGCAATCTTACAGAGAAGGTTAATCAGATACATGGGAAATCATATCTGCTCCTTGATAAAGTACAAGTCACTCAGAGATCAATCACAGACCCCAGCTGCCCAAATCACCGTCGCTCAGAAAACAGAATTCAGGGCAGGCAGATACTGGTTTGTCAAAACCTAGTACAAAACAAGACATTCTGCAGGTTTGAACAGTTTCGCCTGCTGAGAGCATTGATTTGTGGGTTTTATAATACATGCACAATGGTAAACAACATAAATATAAGAAGTAGATATAAAGTAATGATTTACTTTGAAAAGAGAGTGACTAATCTCTCAGACCTCAGTGCTGCTACAGAAGCACTGCTGGAGTTTTGGTACATTTTTAGGGAACCATAGTAGGATACAAAGTTAAGCAGTTTGAGGCACTCCTCTTGGATAAATGGGAGGCACTGCGGGGCAAGCAGTGAAAGGAATAGAAACACAATGATATTGACTATCATTTAAAGGTACCTACTAAATGCCAGGGGCATTTACAGAGAGAATGGTGCTTTACAGAGAAAATTCCAATTCTTGCAACACATAGGGCTTCCCATTTTATAGAGGAAGAAACTCAAACTGCTAAATATTAATTTGTCCCAGATCACAGAGCTGCTCAGAAGGGCTAGAGTTGCTATACAAATCCAAGCTGTAGGACACAAAAGCCCACACACCTTTCACTGTGCCCCACTGAGAACCCTATTTTTCCCTGGTCTATTCACTTATTAATTTTCTCAGCTGTTCCTTTAACAACAAGAATTTGCCGAGCTCCTTTGGGAGGCAACGTGTTAAAGTAGAAGGAGGCACAGCCTATTGGGCCTTAGCTTGGATATGAAATTTCCCCTTTTGAGGTTCCTCTGCAAAAAGGGGCTTGAAGAGATAATATACTCTCTTCCAAAATCTTAAAGGGTTTTTCCAGTTGGGCCAATTTATGAATCAACTGTGAGAATAGGATGATTCTTACATGATGCAAAAGGAGACCTGGATAGGCAGTTTGTTCATTCGTTCATTCATTCATTCAGAGATAGTTACAGAGCACCTAATATGTACAAGGGATGTGCTAAAGACTGTGGGTACAGGTCAGCAGTTCTGATGCCCATAAAGGTTACATTCTACTTAGGCTGACAGGTAATGGATGCATATGAATGCAAAACCAAAAAAAAAAGTTATGTTTAGATTTTGAAAGTGTTATAGAAGAAATATATAGGGTACTATAATAGAAATCCAGAGATTTCTGAAGGACCCTGGGGAGATCTGGTATCTGAAGGATGAGGATGAGAAGGAGGAGAAGGAGGAGATTTTTAAGGTATAGAGAAAAATTATCCAAATATCTCATACTATTATAATAGTATGAATATAATATGAAAGATAAAAATACATTTGCATGCACATATACACACATACAGAGAAACAAACCCTAATTCTGGAGGTATATACATTATCAAAGCCCACTGACCAAAACACAAAAACAACAGAAAACAAATAGATACATAAATAAATAAAGCCAATGTGCCTTATTGTCTAAATTAGAAAACTGAGGCTCAGAGACATTATGAATTTTGGTCAAGGTCACCCAGGCTGAGAAATGACATAGCCTAAAGCGAAGGTTATTTAAGTCCAGCTGGAGCAGCACCATAGCACTAAGCCTTGCCTTGGTCAATGTAACTGGTGGGATTTATATTATCCAGAAGCCAACACCTCACCTCTACTCCTCCTGTCTCACAAAGATGGCCTCCAGGTCATCAATTCAACCTAGTGACACAGCCAGCAATCCTTGCTACCGCTGTAGGCTGGCTTAGAGCATTTCACAGATGACTTTCCAGAGGTTTCAAACCTTGAATCACCCATCTATATAATAATGATAATAATAATGATACCTAACATTTATAATATGCTTACCACATGGACAAATACTATACCAAGTACTTTAAAGCATTATCTTAATTTTCTGACTGAGATGAAAAGATAGAACCAGCATGGCAGAAAGACTTTATTTCTGAAGCCAAGTATGCAATGGCATAAGCAAGGTATTTATAGAATGTGGCAGTTTGTAGAATACGGAGCTCTCAACTGGTAGGCTGTGAAGAGTCATCAGACAAAGAGAAGGGAATAACAGTTTGAGTGCTGATATGTGCTAATTAATGTAAATACATTCTCTAATTTAGTCTTCCCCCAAAGCCTATATGATAGGTTCTGTTACACCCATTTTACAAGTTCACTTTGAACAGCTTGTGAGTGACAATGGGATTTGAACCTGATTTGTCTACCTGCAAAGCCAATAGTCTTCCCTCTACAATGTATTAGTAGAGAAGGGAACAAATAGATTATATTGGACATACCAGAAAACTTCTCTATCCAAATACCCTGCTCTGAATGTCTGGCATGGTGTCACAGGAATTGAGAGGAAAAGTGCCCAAGATTCTATGAGGCTATAGTGAACGGAAGACTTATGGTGGCACTATTGCCCAACGATGTCTTCAGCAGTAGATGGAGGGCTGTTATCACAGTAGAATTGGGATTGGGAGAAGCACCTAAGTGTCATAAAGATGATGATCCCCAAGAATGTGTCAATCTCTAGAAATCATGATTCCTGAATCACAGCTGGTAAATTTACTTTCTTCCTTCCTTTTTTTCCTTTCTTCCTTCTTTTTAGTGTGGGAAAGAGATCACTACTTATTTTTTTTAAAAGATTTTATTTACTTATTTGACAGAGATAGACACAGTGAGAGAGAGAACACAAGCAGGGAGAGTGGGGGAGGGAAAAGCAGGCTTCCCGCCGAGCAGGGAGCCTGATGCAGGGCTTAATCCCAGGACTCTGGGATCATGACCTGAGCCGAAGGCAGACGCTTAACGACTGAGCCACCCAGGCACCCCTATTTTTTTTCTTTTTAAGTTGAGATATTATTCACATAACAAAAAATTCACGCTTTTAAAGTATCCACTTTTCTGGGTTTTGTATATTTACTATTTGCACAACCATCACCACTAAGTCCATAATGTGCCATGACCTCAAAAAGAAACTTGGTACTAATTAGAAGTCAGTCCCAATTCTCCTTTCTGCTCATCCTCTGACAATAGCTGATCTACTTTCTATATCTATGAAATAGCTTGTTGTAGACAATTCATATAAATGGAATCATATAATATGTAGCCTTTTGTGTCTGGCTTCTTTCATTTAGCATCATGTTTTCAAGGTTCATTCATGTATCATTAGGATTTATCAGTATTTTCTCTCTTTTTAGGGATAAATAATAGTTCATTTTATGGATAGACCACATTTGGTTTTTCCATTCATCAGCCGATGGACATTTGGGTTGACTTCACTTTTGGCTATTAACAGTAATGCGGCTATGAACATTCATGTACAAGTTTTAAATGCTTTCTGGTAGATCTACATGGGACTCAGTTTTTTTGTTTTTTTGTTTTTTTTTTTTTATTTATTCATGAGAGACAGGGGGAGAGAGAGAGAGAGAGAGAGGCAGAGGCAGAGGGAGAAGCAGGCTCCCCGCCGAGCAGGGAGCCCGATGCGGGACTCGATCCCAGTACCCTGGGATCATGACCTGAGCCGAAAGCAGACGCTTAACCATCTGAGCCACCCAGGCACCCCTACATGGGACTCAGTTTTAAAGTCAGTATTTAAAACAAAGTTTTATATACTGAAAATTGCCCTTAAAAATCCCACAAAAAGTTACCACTTTGGATTCAATGTTATCCAAATGAGACAGTTTTATCTCCAGGTCTTTCTTTGGCTATCAGCCCGTAGAAGTGGCTGGCTTGTGTTTGGTAACCATACCATAAAATCAACATGTCATCAAACACTGGAATCCCATGCAGTGTGGCGAGATGATCACATTTTAAGAGGTACATGAAGAATGAGGTACACTGAGCCCAGTGTCCTTTTAGATCCTTATCTCGTAAGTACTTACTGATGCACTGGTTGGTAAAATTGCCTGTACCACTTAAATTGTAATTTTTTTTTTTCTTTCAGGGATCATAAACTGAATTCATGTAAAATAAATGTTCATACAATTCAAATCTCTTGCGCATGGAAAATTTCATCTCATTTTCTTTGGGAGCCTGAGTTACAGTACCTTTGTATTTCTTTGTTGTTGTTGTTGAGTAAAAAAAAAAGAAAGTGGAATTAAAAGGGCTTTCATGCTTTAATCCAACTAAGTATTTCTTCATCAAATCATAGAACTTTAGAACTGGGAGTTGTCTTAACTCCCTCTGTCCAAGGTTCTTCATTTCATAGGTGAGAAAAGGAGTCTGGAGTGATAAGATCGACTTTGTGTCACACAGTTGGCTGGTAACAGAGATGGGGCCAAAACCCAGGATGGCAGAACCTCAGTTCACTGTTCTTTCTATTAAACAGCAATCATTCCCATATTCACAAAATTCAGAAAAAGTAGGTCATATCTTCTCAAGTTTTATATTATTCACAACCTTTATAACCCAGCATGTTGTTACTGTTTTATTACTTCTCTCTCTCTCTCTCTTTCTTTTCTTTTTTTGTGCTACAATCTATCCCCCCTCCACCAGGCTGGCAGGGAGTCCATGAAGACAAGTTAGCTAAGGGAAAGAGCTATTTTGTATATAATTTATGGGTTTTCCTTTATTCACAGAGCTTTCCCAAACAGACTAGTACACTAATGATTCTGGCTGAAAGACGGCACCCTGATCTTCTGGAGCTGAAGCTTAGCACAAATTTTGTCATTCAAACACACTAGTCAAATCAATTAGAAATATTCATGAAAATGAGAAAGTGAGTTTACTGGTATTTCATGACCACTATTTTAGTACCATTAATCCCCATCCTCCCTATTTCTTTGTCAGTTGACAGGAATCCCCAGTCAGCAGCTGGAGAAAGCAGAGTCTTTTTAAAGACAGGACTAATTTGTTTCCTGGTGAGAGGTGACAACCTGCCTCAATTTGCTTCAGATTTCTCAAAGATAATGACTTGTGTTTTCTTGTCCCAATTAACCACTGGCCTCTCTTGAGAAGACTATGTCCATTCAGATAACTGAGTTTCTCTTCCCACTGATAACCTCCTGGTATATATGTGGGAGTAAAATGCAGATTTAGAACAGAAACAGGTACAGAATTATAAATAGAACCATCTGAAACACTGCCTTTTCATCTTTTCTCATATCCCCATCATATTCAATTTATATCTATTTAATAATTTAATAATTGAAAATAATCGAAAGGCCAGCCTTTTCCACAGAGTGATGAGACCCACTTAATACTGTATGTCAAATGCTTACAGAGGGCCTGATAATATCATGTGTGATACAGAGATATAAGACAATAAGGAATAATGAGGCCTGGGGCCAGTTTAGAGAATATGTGACTCCCCCCTCTAAGGGTACCCTGATTCAGAAGTTTTAAACATACTCACAGACAAACAAAACAAACCTGTGGTTTCAAGTCAAATTAGCCACTTTGTAACCTGTGGTTTACAGCTGACGTGTGAACGCTGTTGATCCTTCCTGATACTCCTCTCACCTCCCTCCCTCCCTCCCTCCCTCCACCTTATCCAAAGGTGAATCTGGGGCTGGGGGGAGAATTCTTGGCTCTATGCTATTCTTTCTCCTGGAAGTGTGAAATAAGCACATATAGTGGGGTTGATTCTCCCATTCTATATAAGTTTTGTAAGGACAGAGACCTTGAGGTTGTACCATGATGTAAGTCTACCAAACCTGGAGTTCAGCATTAAGGAATCTGCTATTGCTATGTACCTCGCCACGTTCTCTTCTATCAGCTCGATCATGATAAAGCTGACATTTACTTGCCATCTGCCTGACCACCTTGACTTACCTCTCAATGGGTTTAAAACTCAGTCAATGGACAAAGGTATTGTTTATTGAACTCCTCAAATTTTAACATAAAGAGATTCCTTTATTGGACTGTGTTATAAGAATATTCTATCCATAATTAGCAGAATAAACTTTTCAACCCATACTGCATTGCTGATTATGAATAAATTCAGACTGGGAGAAAAAAAAATCAGAGTCTGCAATAAGAAAATTAAGTCAACATGATAGAATTCCACCTCGGGGCATGCTTTTGCTCAGGGGTAGAAAAACACATAAGGCAGAAATAAGTCTTTAAAAACACAAAATTGCAGAATGAGAACATTTCAGAGTTGGGAGGTTCATACGGGTCAACGTTTTCAAAGTCACCCAACTTGGCTGTGAGAATGTGAAAATGACTAGAAAACACCCCTTACAGGCAGGCCACTCATTCTTTCTGCAGTGTTTCCCCAGAGTACAGGTTCAGTCTGGAACTGATCATTATCAATAATGGAAAAATTACTACTTTCATCTTTTTCATGGTTTAATTATTAGAAACTTTTCCTTTTTATTGAACACACAACAACATCCTCTGCTTTAATGCTTACCACCCATCTATTCTGGTACTGCCCTCTGATATCACCTAGAGTTTGCTGGTTCTTTAAATGTTTGAAAACACCGCCCATCCCTCTCATCCACCCTCCATGAGTCCTGTTCTTTGGCCTCACCAGCTTTAGTTTCCTTAGCTGTGTCTCCTGCCATCAGCCCACCTGTCTTCTTCTAGGCTGATTTCAAATTTTGTCAGTCTTAAAATAAAAACATGGTCCTTTCCCAGTATTTTCATCAGTGCTACTGTAGTTTTTTCCCTCTCGTATTTTGGATACTTTATTACATTATAGATTTAATTTGCCTCAAAAAAAAAAAAAAAAAAAAAAAGTATAGACTATTGCTGACTCAGCAACAATCTTATAATCAACTAAAACCTTTTTTTTTTAAAAGATTTATTTATTTGAGAGAAAGAGAGAGAGCGCACTCAGTGAGCAGGGGGAGGAGCAGAGGGAGAGGGAGGGGGAAAGAATCTCAAGCGGATTCTGCTTTGAGCTCTGAGCCCAATGCCCTAGCTCTATCTCGAGACCCTGAGATCATGACCTGAGCTGAAACCAAGAGTCAGACGCTCAACCGACTGAGCCACCCAGGGGCCCCAGTCAACTAAAACTTTTAACACACAGCCTAACCCTAAAATTTGACCCTCTCATCCTGATTTTGTGGACCAAGTACAAATCTTTACATTTACCACTATTAAATTAGGCTTGTTACACTAGGTTCATATGATTATCTTTTTATGGTAATTCTGAATACTGATTCTATCATTTCATCTATTCCCTAATAATACATGTGATCAGAATATGATTAGTAACATCATTTGTCACTGATAAGAAATTTCAGTAGGAAAAGGGTGAGTAAAGAGGACAGAGGGATGGCTGGTGATCTCCCTTCCAGGCTGACATGAATCCCCTAATCACCACTGTGGGGGTGAGACATGGTAACCAATCCTCTAAACACTCCCTCAGCCTTCTCCTTCCCCACAAAGGTATCACAAGAGATTTTCCTTTTTAAAGGAGTATTGCTGATGTTATTTTGACTAGCAGGAGAAAGGAACATATTTATAAGAAAATAAGGCTAGACCTTATTTTTGATCAAAACCCTATGTTGGTGGAAAGATATTAATAAAAAAAGAAGTTACAAAACAGTGTGTCCAGTAGGATTTTTTTGTGATGAGGATATCTATTTACAGATTTGAAGACAGATATACAACTGACCCTTGAATAACATGAGTGAACTGTGTGGGTTCACTTACAGAATTTTTTTGATAAATACAGTGCAGTACTATAATGTATTTCCTCTTCCTTATGATTTTCTTAATATTTTCTTTTCTCTAGCTTATGCTATTGTAAGAATACAATATATAGTACATATAACATACAAAATGTGTGTTAATTGACTTTGTTACCAGGAAGGCTTTTGGTCAGCTATGGGCTATTAAGTTTTGGGGGAGTCAAAACTATAGGTGGATTTTTGACTGCACAGAGGTTGGTGGCCCTAATCCCTGCATTGTTCAAGGGTCAAATGTAGATTTAAATACACACGGGCATGCATGTGCGCATGCGCACACACACACATATATATACACACTTACATGTATGCGTATATATATATATATATATATATATATATATGCATGCCTAGATGTAATTCTGGAAAAAATGTAAAAAATATTTAAGTGCTCTCTCTGAATACCTTTTTTTCTAATATTTCTATAAATAACATGGATTATCACATACTTAAAAAAGAATTTAAAAAATCCTATGCTTGTGATAACTACTTTTCTTTCCAAATCCTTAGAAGATGTAAAATTTCCCTTGATGTTGGTGTCAAGATCATGTAAGTATAATTGATAGAACATGTTTTCTTTCCATTAAAAAGAAAACCAAAATATTTGCCTCTCCTTTGTCCATAGTTCCTAAAATATGGTCAAGAGTGTTTCAGGGACCTCTTTTCAGGATGTGTTCTCATTTCACCTTTCTGCTCAGTTTTCCCTAAACATGCTGGGATCTTTTATGTCTTTTGGCTATTAGATAAATTTCTTTGGTCTGATATTACCTTTACATTTTTTAACCTGGTGAGCTCTTTTTCATTTCTTAGTTCCCAGTTCAATTATCACTTTTATCCTCCCAGTGAATTCCCTCTTCATTCCTTCCTTTTTGTTCCTTCTATACTTTCAACAAAGCTCTAGCTCTGCCTATCAGTATCCACTCTTAGGCTGTGAGCACTTAGGTTTGCAACCAGGCATTCCCCAGAGGACTTACTAAAAAAGGAAATTCCTGGGTTGCACCTTTGGAGATTTTTGTTCATCAGAGCAGGGGAGAGTTCAAGAATGTGCATTTATTAAAAAACCCGTAGGCAATTCTGATGCTTGTGGTCCATGGCCCATGGTGCCACACAGGGAGGGTGACAACTATGTCATTTGTATCTTTTGACTATTCTCTCAAATTTGGACTGCATCAGAATGTCTTCTCATCAACTATACTGGTCTTTAAAATTATTCTTAATTTTCTTTGCCTTACCCATCAAGAGGTGTTAAGTGCAAATAGCATGGTGACCAGCTACTTTACTTATATTGTAGACAAAGCCAACAGAGACATATACATGTTATATCAGAAGGCATGTGGGCTAGCCTTATGAAAGTAGATATGGAAGAGAAGGCACTTCTGATTAGAAGGATCTTCTTTGGATCCCACTTTTCTGGGAAAAATCCAAGCTGGACTTATATTTATAAGGAGTTCTACTTCTGAAGAGGGATGATGGGGGGGCAGTTAATATGACAATAGGTGACATGTTTTCCAGTATGGGAAACTTTCAAAGTGGATATTGCTAATAGTCATTTAATAACATGTCTTGCACTTTTGCACAGTGATTATAGAACTGTTAGAAGGCCATGTAAAAAGCCACTATTGCTCTAAATGTTCTGCTTATATTTCTTTTCCCATAACCAGTAACCTACTTTTGGGTCTTCAAATGGCTGCATAAAAGAGACAACCATTTTAACCTTTTAGAAATGAATCTTGCTAGAGTAAATCAGAGAGAAATGATGGAAATGTTAATTAACTTGCCTTCATCTTGGTCAGATTCTGTATTTAACCTAAAGGCCTACAGTCTTTTGGGAGGTTTTCTTAGATTTGATTGCCTATGACAGCCAGAGAAATTCAATTATGGTTTGGTGGCGTTACTCCTCTGGGAGAGCAAAACCCCCCTCCTGCCTCTGGCATAGAAAACAAATGCTAAGAAAGGAAGGTGAAATCACTCGTGAATTTTCCTGACATATCTCTATTCTGGTTCAGGATTGGTAATAGATGAAACTTTCCTTTTTGGAGCTGGGACCAAGCATTGGCTTCCCCCATGGGACCATCTCTAAAATACAAGGAGATGGAGGATTTAAAACACAGACACAGATACACACACACACACACACACACACACAACACACACACACACACACACACATCCCGCTGCTCTTGAGAGAGACTGTCCACATAACACCAGTCTGCATGACAAAACATCATTCTCAAACCACAGGAAGTTCTGATATTTAGGAACAGAAAATAAAAGTACTTAATTTTACTTTCCTTTTACTTTATTACACAATTAGCCATTTAAAATCCATTTCAGCTTTGGAAATTATAAAAAAGAAAACACTCCATAGCTGAAAACAAACCACATTGATCTTTAAACATTTTTATGAACTGAAAAGCTCAACATAAACCATTTCTTTCCTTCAGTAGGGAAATAGCTCTATGGCAAGACATAAGATGACAGATGTAACCTAAAAAGATAAGCACAAGAAAGAGATGGATTTTTATTTATGTATTTGAAAAATATATAACTTTAATAATGCTGGGGATGTGTTCAGTAGTGGTAGCAGAGGTAGGCCAGAGATCTATGCTTTTTAATATCAACTTCCTCTCGAGTAAGAATTTTATCACATTAATAGCTAAATCATACTGATTGTAAAAGAGCGAAAATGAGGCAATTAGTACGGCCGATGACAGCCGTGAAGAATGAAACGTGAGGTTTTCAGTGCAAGCCAGATGGATATCTTCAATATACTTCTTATTATCTGCTTGTGGTGATAAGTTCAATTAAACTGAATCAGTACAACACAAGTCTTTTTGAATTGCTGGAAAAGAAATTAATTATGTGCTTCACATCTAATGAAGCCAGAGTCATATTCTGTTTGCCTTTATTGTTTGTTTGTTTTATTTATTTTGATTGGTAAGTATTCATTAGGAACTAAACCATTTATTTCATTCCATAGTAGAGTTTTTTCTTTAAAAGACAATTTTGGGTTCAAAACGTTAAATATCACAAATAACAAGGTTTTATCTATTCTAGAATATCTGGGAGAGAGGTAGAAAATCAGATCCACTGTCTAGATGATTTTGACTACAGTATCTTACTATACTGAAGAACTCTGACCTGGTGTTTTTAATTTGAGATATTATACATGTAAGACTAACAAAGACAATTCAGCAGTACTCATATTCCCATTTCTAGAATCAGCAGTCTCTAACATTTTTTACAGCCTTTTCCCCTCTGAATATATATTAAAATTTTACCCAAGGAAAATATTACTAACACAAGTTAGGTCCTTTCATATAACCTCTCTCTAGATTCCCTCCCCTCACAAATACTATCATGAGTTAATGTTTATACTGAGCATGCATGTATTTTTATGTTTAAACATTATATGGTAGTATTTTCTATTACTAATTTTATGTTAAATCATATTACACGCATTAAATGAAATAGTACCTTTTGTATTATTCTTTATTTTGCTTGTGTATTTTTTTGTCATTACAAACAACAACATAATGAACATCTTTGCAAATCCACCTCAGAACACATAATTTCCTCTAGAGTAGACACCCAGACATGGAATTGATGGGCTAAGGAGATTGCCCTTTTTCAATGTTATTTTCTCTCTACAGTGTCTACTCCAGTTTGTATTCCTACTTACAGTGAGTGTATGAGTATTCTCTTCATACTCTCATCAACAAAAGGTTTTGTTGATGTTTATCTTTTGCCAATTTCATATGTAAGCAATCCTATCACACTGGTGCTTACATTTGCATTTCTCTGATTACTAGTGAGAGTGAGATTTTTTTCAAAATCTTGTTGGCCAACAGTGTGTCTTTTATACAAAAATCAAGCATGTGAAGCCTGCCTCAGTATAGATGCTTTCCTATGAAAGGGCAGAGTTGGCACAGAAATACAAGAGTTAAGGGATTACTTCCTCCCTCTAGACCAAGGATGAAGAAATGATGGCAGGATGGAGTCAGAGTAGACTGTCATGGTATGCAAACTTTTTTTTTTTTTTTTTGGTTTTTGATATAATGTTCAATAACAATCTTAATAAACTTAAATCTTAACATTATAAAAGGTGAGAAACTATTTTACAAAAAGAATTGGACAAAAGGGGGAGTCCTTCTACCCATGACTGATGTTACTAAAGGCACACTATTTGCTAAGTCTATGTGGCTCTCACTAGGGCTCAAAGAAATGTCAGGGGAAATAATCATGCTCTGTTTCATCAAGATCTTGGCTTCATGTCTTGGTAGAAAGAGTTCCAGGTTATGTCATGCTTTGTGAATACAGGAAGAACAAGAGGTACACTTATCTACCAGTTCTTTAGGATTCTCCTTAGTTAACTGTTGCCAACTCCATTGTGGCAGGCCTCAGATCTAACAGGATCTAGTATTGAAATATTCTGGCCATTGTCCTTCTACCAGGGGACCTAACATAATTAGCATTTAGCACTTTAAAAACAAACTTTTCCTACTCTAGGTGCCTTGGGTCAGAATTTGCGTTAATCCTATTAGAAAGACCCTTAATTATTGCCTAGAAATAATTGGTTCCAGTGGAAGACACCTAATTAGGTTGAAATGTATTCTGTTATAAGGGCCCAATGTTAAAAGCTTTTGTTGTGGGTTAGCAGCCAAATGTCATTGCTGGTTACTGATTTCTGATTGATCCCCAGTCAAATATGGATAAAGCCTTGAATAATTTTACATAGAAGATGTGGGCTGTTTCAAACTCATTTTCAAAAAAGGTTCCATTTGAAAAGACTCTACATTATTGTGTCGGTCATGCTATGCATGGATAGGTTGATATTTCTCAATGTCCTACAGTTAAAACGGAAGTATTTTACAGGGCACACTATAGATATGCTGTAAAACTTGTTGGTGTTGGTAAGAATTTCCTTTCTGTCTGTTATATGTATGTATTTGATAGCGTCTCTTCTTCTAAATGTAAATAAACTCTTGATGGGATGGACGATGAGCATTCTGACAATGAAGGGATCAATTAAATGCTCAGTAAAGCCACAGGAGCATCTTCACTTTGCAGGGAGGAAAATGAGAATACAAAAGAATTTTTTGTTACAAATACATGACGTCTTAGTTAAATTCTACTGAGAATCTTTTTTCTATCAAGATAAAATACAATGTTTTTCTTATTATAAAAGTAATTCTGTGTACTAAATAGAAAATATTTAATCCAAAAACCAATGTCTTTTTATTTTTTAATTAAAAAAATGATTTTATTTACTGATTTATTATGACATCTTTTAAAATCCAAATGAAAACAGGGTAAAATGTGCGTCTAGGGCAACTTAAAATGAAAAAAAAATACATTAGTGAAAGAACAACCTGCAGTCAGAGAGATGTGTAAACTAAATGTGAAACAGTTCAACTGATTTAGGCTGGTGACAGTGAAAAGTTCAGGAAGAGATAAGTATCTTGATAAACTCCAGTTGATACGTTTTGTGCTTTAGGATTCTCCCTGGCCTAATAGTCTGGTTCCAGCAGTGTGCGGCTTCCTCATTCCTACAGAGGCAGACTGAATACACTGTTCTAGTGTCTGCCAAGTATTTTTTCTCTTCTCTCCCAGTCAACGATCCGATTGCCTCTCTGGATTTTTGACTTATACCCAAGTACTAGGACAACCTTTTTGATCCTGGGGTGAGGCTAAGGTCTTGTGAAAGAAATATCCCCACCAATTTCAGCTTGTAATCAGACTCAAGGAGATGTCAAAATTCCCTGTTCTGTATAATCTGGCTAAGCTACACCTTGGACCAAATTTTGAAGATCTGTCTGGGAAAGAAAAAAAGTCATAAAAGGATCAGTAAGTTTTCGTTCTTGTTTTTGTTTCTCTGGAAAGGGCTAAATAACAAATATTTTAGGTTTTGCTGGTTAAGAGGCAACATTGAGGATATTATGTAGGTTGTTGCATATTAGATGGTCTTTGTCATGATTATTTGATTCTGCTATTGGGCAAAAATAACCACAGTCAGTAGGTAAACAAATGACATGACTGTGTTCCACTGAGACCTTGTTTATGGACTCTGAAATATAAATGTCGTAACATTTTCACATGTCTGAAACTATTATTATTCTTTTTGTTTTTCATCCAGTTAAACGTGTGGAAACCATTCGTACTTCCTGGGCTATAAAAGAGTAGGGTGCTAGCTGGCTTTGGCCTATGGGCCATAGTTGGCCAGCTCCTGAAAATATAGTGTATATCAGGATCAAGTAGGATATTTATTAAAAAATATTTATTTTTCAGGGCACCTGGGTGGCACAGTTGGTTAAGCATCCGACTCTTGATTTCAGCTCAGGTCATGATCTCGGGGTCGTGAGATCAGGCCCTGTGTGGGGCTCCTGGGGCTCCACACTGGGCGTGGGGTCTGCTTGAGATTCTCTCCCTCTGCCCCTCCCCCCATTTGTGTATACACACTCTCTCCTTCTCTCTCTCTCTCTGGAATAAATAAGTCTTAAAAAACTTTATTTTTCAGGCCTCATCCTTAAAGATTTAGGTTTATTAAGCTAGGGCACTGGAAATCTGTATTTCTGTTAAGCATTCTATTGAACTTCCACTTGCTATGTGGCATGTTCAAAGTTCTCTGATGTAGGACAGGGTTTCTCAAAGTATAGTCTGGAACTACCAGCCACAGACTTACCCAAGGTTATTTTGGTTGTGCTTCAACAAGGTAACTATGATAATAACATCCATAGCTTAAAGCCCTGCATTTCATTTTCAGCCCTGGAGGGGATCAATAGAAGCTAGGGTTGCTATTACCACAGTTATCTTGCTGAACTACACTTAAGACAAATACTCTAAGTTGCTCTTCTTTAGGAGTGCTACTTAAAAATATCTGTCATATGAAACCTGTACAGCAAAGACGCTATGTCATGCGAAATGGCATGCCTTTTACTCTGCCATAGAAATAAAAATGAATTAGTAAGTACAATATTGCATGTAAATACAGCCTGCCCTCCATATAGTTCTTAATGATGTTGACAATTGCTAAAGCTCATCTTTGTTGAAAGGTCAAATATTATGCTTTCTGGTAGGATTCAGGGGTCTGACATGAGAACTGTACTTGCTTAAATTAAACAGTAAACCAAATCCCAAATATACTATAACTAGTTTAAAAAACAAAATCAGTGAAATTTAGAAATTCAGATGATGGGATGATAATCAAGAGTCCCCTAGGCACCTGTCAGAATTCTGCAGTTTGGAAGCCTGCTCATGCATAATCTGAATATTTATCCATTTTATGGTTGCCTGCCAGAGATTTATTTTAAACCTCCTGTACCTGCTACAGTGGATTTATCCCTTCCTTCTCCCCCCCCATACTTACTGACCCTGTGTTTGACACCGTCTTCAGCCTCCCTTCAAAACATGGTGGTGGGGGCGAGGACGAAGAGAACTGGATTTTAGAAGCGTTGTTAATGATAGAATTATTATGAAAAGGTCAGAGAAGACGTGTTCTGATGTCTGACCTTCACGGTGTTTTAATCCTACGTACGAGGAGATCAAAATGAATACAAGCACATTTTAAGGTTAGAGAACACCTTCTCTGATAAATTAGTCCCTTTGTAGATCTCAAAATTGAATTAAAATACAGTGCTCAGTCATATTTCAGGCTAAACTGTTACAGTTACATTAAAGGTACAGGGCTGAAGCATTATGATGTGCAATTCAGTACTTGGCACAGTTCACGTGGAGTTCAGAATGGTTTTCTCTGCCTTTATCGTGCTTTATGGGGCAGATTTCTAAATTGCATTTCTCAGTTTATATTAATGTCCTTCACAGAGACCTGGTGGTCTGGATGCCCCTATGCACACACGTGTTCTTCCCATTAATGTTAATGGGAGTCAGAACCAAGCAACGGGAGATAAATGTTCTCTCAAATACCTTCTGACCTTCCCTAAAGTAACAGGATTGCTAACTTCTGTGAACATATGGACCAGATAAAACTCATATTTCTTCGCTCTACCCCCATCTCATCTATAAGAATAATATAAGATTCAGAGAACCTCTGCAGAAAAACCAACTGCAGTAGAGTACCATCAGCCAAGCCCAGCAAGAGCTCTACTTCTAAATAAATGAACTCCCCCTGGCAGGGACCATGGTACTGTGACCTCAGGGCTCATTCCTACAGGTCTCTGCCTTCCTCTTTCTCTTCCTGTCCTGGTCTTTTTCCTTCCCCACCTGTTAGGAAATTTCAGTTTTAGAGTATTACATGTGTCTCAGCAAAAACAGGTGGCCATATATTGATCCTGTCATATGTCCCTCTTTTTTTTTTTTAAGATTCTATTTATTTATTTGACAGAGAGAGATAGTGAGAGCAGGAACCACAAGCAGCGGGGAGTGGGAGAGGGAGAAGCAGGCTTCCCGCAGAGCAGGGAGCCCCATGTGAGGCTCGATCCCAGGACCCTGGGATCATGACCTGAGCCGAAGGCAGACGCTTAACAACTGAGCCACCCAGGTGCCCCTGTCATATGTCTCTCTAAGTCCTGTCCATAAGTCCACTAAAACTCTCCTGAAAAATGCCATTACATTATGTTTCCCAATCTTCATACCCCATCTTTATGATTTTGCATATCCTCTCATAATAAAAATACATACTTAATATTTTTCTTTATATTGACTCACTTCTTTACTTAAATATATTTTATTTTTTATTTTATTTTATTTTTTTAAAGATTTTGTTTGTTTATTTGACAGAGAGAGACACAGCGAGAGAGGGAACACAAGCAGGGGGAGTGGGAGAGGGAGAAGCAGGCTTCCCGCTGAGCAGGGAGCCCGATGTGGGGCTCGATCCCAGGACCCTGGGATCATGACCTGAGCCGAAGGCAGACGCTTAACGACTGAGCCACCCAGGCACCCCATACTTAAATATATTTTAAAAGGAGATTTTTTAAATCATTGCCATGAATGGAAAAGTAGACTTGTTCTAATACACATTGTAAGAAGCAAATAAATTACTAAAATTAAAAAAAAGATAGTAAAACAACAGTAAAACTACCTCTTACACTATACTTGGATAATCAACATTTACATTTTACTAGAAATCTAGAAATAAAGTATTTAATCTCTTAAAATAGGTAGAAGTTGCTACCTCAGTGACTTTTATATCCACCTAAAACATGGGGTGACCATGGCATATTTCATTATTGGTGTACAGCAAGTTTTATGCCATCATTCAGTACAAGACAAGCAGCAGAGAATCATCTGGATAGTTGGTCCCGGGACTGCTCATATTGCTGGGATATGAACTCTGATGGGAATTAGAGGACATTCCTTTCTGTCCACTATCTTTTCAAAGAATTTATTTATTTATTTATTTATTTAGAGTGCACACAGGAATGGGGGGAGGGGCGGAGGGAGAGGAGAAAGAGAATCCCAAGCAGGCTCCATGCTCAGCTCAGCACAGAGCACTAAGCTCAGCGCAGAGCCCTATGTGGGGCTTGATCCCACATCCCTGAGATCATGACCTGAGCTGAAATCAACAGTCAGCTGCTTAACTGACTCAGCCATCCAGGAGGCCCTCTGCCCACTATCTTGAGAGCTAAGGAAATCAAGACTTACGAGAAGGATGCTGATCAAACACAGAATATAACTTGTAACTACATGCAAAAATACCTCACTGTCAGCAATACAGAAGAGCAAAAAATGGTTTTTAGGCTTAGGTGTTTATAATCTTTCACACTCTCGGGCATTTTTTTTTTTTTTTTGTGGCAGGCTCACTCCTTTTTGCTAATTGCTCTAATAGGTTGGTGATGGCAACTTCATAAATGTTCATTTCAATAAGATTTAGAATGTACGTTTAGCCATTTATTAAAATGCAAGCAACAACAAAAGGCACTATGTTAAGCACTTAAGGTGGATTATCGCAGTCATCAAAACAACCCTAAGCAGTTGGCATACTATTATCCCCGCACAGGTTAACTGTGTAGTCCAAGGTCACAGAGCTAGTAAGTGATAGAAATGAGATTCAAAGCCAGATCTTTCTGCCTCAAGCTCAGTCTCTTAATCACTAGTTAAGACTGCTGCCTAGTATTCTCTTATATCTCCATAACTAGCAAATAATCTATAATTAGGTATCAGCTCTGCCATTAACCAGCTCTGAAACCTTGGGATTCCTCCTGGTCCTAGCTGATCACTGTTTCCTTTTGCAGCTGAGAAAGCCATACATTAGCAAAGACCTCTAGCTGGAATTTTGATTTACAAATATTATCTAACCTCTTTTTCCCTCTGCCCTGTGAAATAGAGTGAACACATAGTCCTATGCCCATGCTACTGCTCTGAGTGATTCATTAACAGACTGAAATAGTGGAGTTAATCTAAATACAGATTTACTTCTAACTCTTGGCCTTCCAGTCTTTTTTTTATATGCATAGATGTTTATAATAAAAAGGCTTACCCAAATGGTAGTATTTTTCCACCTTCCAATGACCCCAAAATATGCAATTAGGTAATTTTTGGCTTTCTTCTTTAAAATAAAATTGGGATAGATAAAATAGATAGATATTTTTATTTTTCTTAGGCTATCTTACTTCACAGAGGGAGCTACAAATAAATGGGCAAGAAGGAAATAATACAGTGTGACCCATCTATATCGGTTATAGAAAAATATCTATTTTATAAAAATCTATTATAGAAAAAAAAAGCTGAATTAACAAGATTTCCTGGTGCAGTAAACAGAACCAAGCAGAATGAACAATCAGGATTCCTGGGTTAACATCCGTCTTCCACTACTGGTGACCTTGAGAAAGTCACCAACCTGAGTCTTATCTTCCTCAGTCAGATCATCCATTGCCAAGATCCCTTCAACTCAAAAATTCTATGACTTGACAAGACAGAAAGTAATAGAAATGCAAATAAAATGTAAATTAAAATCTCATCCTTTGCAATTTAGTGCTTTCAGCCCATCCCATCAACCTGGTGTTAGAACAGACTCACATCATGTGCTGTGCTAAGAGCAATAAAGGAATTTCTGTCATATACTATAAAGCACCCAGACTAAAGTATGTGGAAAATTTTATTTCCTTAAAACTGAGAGGGTTGGCAGGGTGACTAAAGCAAGGCACAGAGGTGATCAAATCCCTTTATTGGTGTACTAATCCATATCCATATCTCTGAATAACCAGGGCAGCTCTTTTAAAAATAGCCAATGTCATTGTTCAAACAATGTTTGCTAAAAATAGTATTCGAGTCATGGGTTTTTAATTTGTTAGCACAGTGTTCCTAGACATGAATTTCAAATCTACAGAGACTTGAAAGAAATTTAATTAAAGGACTGAAGATAACATTAGTTACAATAGTATAATAGATACAATGGCTGTAATTCTCAAAATTGTATTGGATGATTCTGAAATAAGATAGCCTTTCAATCATATTCATTACCAACAGTTCTCTAAGAATTGTTAATCATATCATGTTTGGCATGATGTATTAATTTAGCAACACAGTGATATCTGTACATATTAATATGAATGATGCCACTTCTATAGATTGCTTTATTAGAAATGAGGACATGTGTATCAATGTATATGTTCTCTGGGTTAGTCATTACCTTTTACTATCAAGTTTCCAGTACTGCTAGCAGTTCCAAAATGGTTAGTGGCTACACAGGTATAACTTCCAGCATCTGACTTTGTCACGTTGACAATTTTGAGGCTTCCATCTTCAGAAATGGTAATTCTGAAATTAAAACAAATAAACCAAAACGGTAAGTTTAGATCATGTGACTAATTGAAAATGATGTCTGTCATTCTGTCATCTTTCAAACTATAAATCATGGCTGTGTCACTTGACAGTCTCATCTTTATTCAGGGTATTTGTCTATATACACATAAATATAATTAGGACATATGACTTATTTAGGACTTTTAACACTTTTCTCGCCAAAATGGTCTCAACATTCCGTTGGCATAAATACTGGAAACACTAGACAGGTTGTAACCATTCTCTGTCTTTGGTGGCTCTAACCACATTATTCATAGGGAAGGCTCATTGTTGGTCACCATTAGTCTTAAAACTGCTGAGGTATAAGGAAAAAAAAAATCTCTTGATTGGCCATTGACACATTTTCATTGAAAATGTTTTCTTTGGGGCACCTGGGTGGCTCAGTCAGTTAAGCATTCGCCTTCAGCTCAGGTCATGATCCCAGGCTCCCGGGATTGAGCCCCACATCCGGCTCCCTGCTCAGTGGGGAGCCTGCTTCTCCCTCTGCCTGTGCTCTCTCTCTTTCTCCCTCTCTCTCTCTCTGTCAAATAAATAAATAAAAATCTTAAAAAAAAAAAAGAAAATGCTTTCTTCTAGATGGGTGGCTTAAATGAAATGAGTTATTAAGTATTTATTTCTGACATACGTCAGACAATACATTTTTAATGAGATGCAAGAAGTGAATTAAAAAAAAAATATCCCACAGCATGGTATGACTTTGGCAGAACAGCAAATGTGGCTGGCATATCTCAGGGCCCACAATGAGGGACAAATATCTATTACCTGGGAAGGAGACACTTGTACTGACAGACACAAAACTGGAACAGGGGGGATTCTAGAGAACGCCGATTTCAACATGACTATAGCAGAAGAGGAAGGTGCAGAGATGAGTAGGACAAGCAGCCTGGCTTGGACACCAGTGAGAGAAATAAAAAAATGGACACAGATGGCTCATTTAAGATTACTGTCTGCCGAACCTCTACTCTATCCTTCAAATTTACCCACTTCTTTCTCTCTCTTCTGCTCTCCCCCTCTCACCTGGCCTATCACCGGCCTCTTAAATGATCTGCCTATTTTTACTCTTGTGCCTCAAATACATTCTTTGGTCAGCGGGTGAGATGATCTTTTAAAATATAGATCAGATTACATCACTGCTCAGGCTTAAAGATCCTTCTTTGCACCCCACTGCCCTCAATAAATTCTGTTCTAGAACCTACAAGGCCTGATGGATCTGGCCTTCGCCTTTCTCTTGCCTACTTGATTTCATGCTCATCTTTTTACCTTTCAATGAACTATAGTTACACTGGCCTTCTGCAAGTCCCTACAGTGTTTGGGACCCTTTCCCACCTCAGGGCCTTTCTATCTGCCATTCTGCCTGCCCTGCCATCAGGACGTAGCTACCATCTTCTCACCCTCTCAGGACCTCACCTTAGAGGTGGCGCTTTTCTTATGACTCGTATTTCTGAAGTGGATGTTTTATTTTGTTATTCTCTTTTCTTGCAGCCACTCTATTTTTTTCCCCATCAAACACAACCTAAAAGTTTTGCTTACTTGTTAGCTATCTTACTCCCCACCTGGCATGTGAGTTTTTCTGAGGGCATAGACCATGTTCATCTTATGACTTAGTCTCCAGGAACTAGTACCTAGGATGACATGCAGTAGATGCCTTGTACGTATCTGCTAAGTGACTGAGTAAGTAAATAAATAAATATCCTAAGAGAAAAATCAATAATATGTTTCAGGAATTCAGAGTGGTTAAACCACTGAGCACTAGTGATGTCCTTAACAGAGTCTTTGACAAATATTTGAAACAAGGGGTCTAGGCTGGTCACAGCTTCACTGTGACATGAGTCTTCACATGAGAACTCAGTAAGGAAGGTGACATTTGTGTTTTGTATATGGAGTCATTTTCCATGAGATAACATAGGTTTGGGGCATATTAAACACTGAGAGGTGAGCTGATTCTTTCAAAGCACAAAGGCCTATTAATAGTTTGTACCATTTAAAGTGGTATTGTAATTTCCAAAACCTAAAGCCATTGCCTGTATCATATTGTTTAATGCCAACAGGATATGAATAAGGAAACAAGTAAAGGGTTTGTCATCAGATGACCCGGTATTAGCCTTGACTCTGATACTTGCTAAGTGTATGACCTGGCCTCATTACTTATGCCCTAAGGCAGGGCTTCTCAGCCTCGGCACTACTGACTTTTCGGACCATATAATTCTTTGTCCTGTGAGGGTACTTAGCAGCATCTCTGTCCCCTATGCACTGGACTCCATTCGCTCTGCCTCTCTTCCCAAGTTGTGACAATCAAAAATATCTCCAAATATGGCCAAATGTTCCCCAGGGACAAAATCATCCCCAGCAGAGAGCTACTGGTCTACATCAGTTTTTATTCTTTTAATCTCACTGGTTACTGTGATGATTATCTTCTACCATGAGGTAAGATATGTGAAAGGTTCTCTTAATTGTAAAGTGCTGTATAAATGTTTTTCTCATTTCCCACTGTCATTCCCACCCCTGCATCCTTAATGATGGTATATGCATTGCACAAAAGGCGCCCAACATATTGTTGCTATCCAGCTGTGGGATCCAGCTAGCTCTACACAATCTCTCTCAAGGCTCTCTTTGCCCCTTACCCTCAAAGCTTCCTTATCCAATTTCCTTTAAGCTTTGTGAAATGACAAGGTAATTTTACAAACTGCTGTACTACTGATTTTTAAGATTTCAGTGCCTGACATTGGTTAAGTGTTTTAATCTTCCCATTTTTTTTTTTTTTAACAAAGAGATAAGAGCTAGGCCTCCAAGGCTTAAATTCCAGACATTGGAAAAGGTGAGCGAGGGAGATACTCTGTAGAAGGGGTCAATTTTAGAGCTGTCATTAAATTACATTATATTGCCCTAATTGTTTATTTTTCCTAGGTATAATCCAAATGTGGGTATAATATGGAGTTTTGTGAAATTCAACCAATTTCTTATCCAAGCAATATCACGTACTGATTAAGAACATAAACTCTGGGGGTGCCTGGGTGGCTCAGTTGGTTGGGTGTCCAACTCTTGGTTTCAGCTCAGGTCATGATCTCAGGGTCGTGAAATCAAGTCCCATGTTGGGCTCCGCCCTGGGCATGAAGTCTGCTTAAGACTCTCCCTCTCTGTCTGCCCCTCTCCCTGCTTGCGTGCTCTCTCTCTAAAATAAATAAATGAATCTTAAAAAAAAAACAAACCATAAACTCTAGAACTATACTATCGAGGCACAAATCAGACTCATGCCGCTTATGAGCTGTGTGACTAAAATCTCTGTATGTAAATTTCCTTATTTGAGATAATGGAATAATACAAGTAACTATATCTCACAAGGTGTTGTAAAGATGTGCACAGCTGAGATCAGTGCCTGGCACATGAAATGCACGATATCAGTGCATTAGCCAAATATTCTATTAACTAAAGTTCTGTACCCTCCTAAATATATTATTTCATATATTAATAAAAGACTCTGTTAAGGTTAAGACTACTACCAAGTAGTTCTGCCCTTCTGAAATCCTATAACACATTATTATGCTTAATGAAGCATATGGGTAACATCAAGTAGTTATAGAAGGGGGATGAAAAGTTGGACTCATTTATTCATAAATATCTACTAAACTTGTACAGTAAGCCTATATAAACCAGGAGGACCTTAGATAATTACATACCTAGAAATGATGTCAGTGTGTTATATACCATAATGCATACATTTCTATAAATGCATACTAGAAAGGGCATTACTTTTGCCAGTGGGGAATCTGTTTACCACGCTATTCGTAGACTAAAGAAAGGCAAGGACCAAGGCCTGGCCAATCAGGAGATCCTACTCCCCTGTCTGAAGTGATTGGTTTAGGGATAGGCATGCTATCAAAACCAGGAGCTATTTGAGGAAACAATCTCTTTCTATTTATTATTACATTTGGAGATGGAAATCTAGAACTATTAGCAGTCATCTTACCTGCCATAGAAAGCATGCCTTAAAGAAACCAACCAAAGACAAGCAGAGCCCAGGAGACAGAGAGAGAGGAGAGAACTTAAGATCTCTTTGAGATCCTGTTTCTGTCCATGGCTAAGCCAACAGCTTCCTTTGGATGTCCCAGTTATATAAGGCAATAATTTAAGACATTAGAAATTTGTTTTTAATCCCTTGTAATTGGAAGAGCCCAATATCTTAGGGAAATTACTGAACTTGTTCAGAAGATAGTGGTAGTGAAAGTGGAGAGGAGAGATGAGTTCTCCAGATCATTCTTTTTTTTTTTTTTTAAGATTTCTTATTTATTTTTTTGACAGCGAGACAGCGAGAGAGGGAAGAGTGGGAGAGGGAGAAGCAGGGAGAGTGGGAGAGGGAGAAGCAGTCTTCCCGCCAAGCAGAGAGCCCTCCTGAGCCACCCAGGTGCCCCTCCAGATCATTCTTTGATGGCTACCTCTACAGAACTTGTTGCCAAAAGACTGATTAACTCAATTATAGAAGAATGACCATGGATTTCTGAGTCTGAAAAAAATTGACCTGATCTTCCTTTATACACAGCTGTGCCATATACTTTTGGCTATCTATTTCTATAGATAAAGGGCTAAGTTACAATGACTTGTTGGTTTGAATTTATGGGATTTTTATAAGTGGGGAATTAGTATAAAGTTAGCATTTATCCTTGGGGTGCTAATTTCCACTAACTCAAGAAACTTTTGAAACATAACTCAACACTAGTATTTAGATATTTGCTTCCTTTCAGTTGGATTCTATCCCAACTTAGAAAAAGGTTTTCAATTAATATTTCTTTTTTTTTAAAGATTTTTTTTTAACTTATGTATTTGACAGAGAGATAGCGCAATTAGGCAGAGCGGCAGGCAGAGGGAAAGGGAGAAGCAGGCTCTCTGCTGAGCAGGGAGCCCAATGCGGGCTTGATTCCAGGACCCTGGGATCATGACTTGAGCCAAAGGCAGCCGCTTAACTGACTGAGCCACCCAGGCGCCCCTCAATTAATATTTCTACATTCATTTTTTCCCATGAAAATAGTGCCTGAATCCAATCCAAGGATAGTTGTATTTTCACATTTGTTTCTTGAGGAGACTTCAAAGTTTCCACTTCATTGTAGTTTTCCCATTTCAGACTACTGACTGACCCGTAGCTATTAGCTTGATATTGAACTTTGAGCTCCTTCTAATACTCATGAATAGTGATCAAGTTAGATAAAAGGAATTGAAAATGTAAATCTGTTCCTGGCTTAGAATAGGTTAGCCCTGACCTACCTGTAGGCTCTTTTTAAATCACTGATAGTATCAGAGAAAAGTAAAAAATGATAAAGCAGCAAGTAGTAAAAATAAAGGTGTGACATAGGACTTAATTTTCTCTACATGAAAAAAAGGTCATCTAATTCACAACATAGTAAATTGCCCGTTGCATAGAGAACAGTCATTCCTCCACTTCATTTAGAGATTTCAGATCCACAGAGAATAGGAACCTATCTGGAATTATGAGATAAATTGAATCTTTCTTTCTTAATATGAGGCTCTGGGTTATAGCCATTGAAGAGCTGACCTTGTCAGTCCTATTAATCAAAACCAGTCTGGGGACACTGGACCTTTAAAAATGCTGATCTTTCCTTTTTGGGGGCTTCAGTAACAGATGACAAAAGCTGCCAAGTCCAGAATATTCTATCAGCCTAAAGACAAGGGTTATCCCCAAATGGTGACCTATGATTCTGTGAGCAGTTTTGCATGGAAGCTCAACTACTGGTGACAGAAGTAGTGGATCCTCACCTGTCTGGAAATGCTTTCCTTATAAGTAAAACCCTTGAAAGTGCAACTTAGAAGATTAGTTCTCCCCTTCTGCAAAGGGGAGTACTATGGATTAATAATTTCTTTTCAACAAAGAAACAATGGAAGTTTCAAACTGTTAACTTTTTTTTTTTTTAAAGATTTTATTTATTTATTTGAGAGAGAGAATGAGATAGAGAGAGAGCATGAGAGGGGGGAGGGTCAGAAGGAGAAGCAGACTTGCTGCTGAGCAGGGAGCCCAATGCGGGACTCGATCCTGGGACTCCAGGATCATGACCTGAGCCGAAGGCAGTCGCTTAACCAACTGAGCCACCCAGGCGCCCTCAAACTGTTAACTTTTAAATCATCTTTAATAGTGTTAGATGAGGGACATCATAAATTACTTAAAATCATGCATAATTAAAAAAATCTTGAAGGGTCATAACAGGCTTCTCCTTTCTCATATACATGAGGAGTTCCAGAAAACATCTCTGCCATTTAAAAGAATTTTTTTAAAGATTTTATTTATTTATCAGAGAGAGAGAGAGAAAGCACACAAGCAGGGGGAGTGGCAGGCAGAGGGAGAAGCAGACTCCCTGCTGAGCAGGGAGCCTGATGCGGGGCTCGATCCCAGGACCCTGGGATCATGACCTGAGCCGAAGGCAGACACTTAACCTACTGAGCCACCCAGGCATCCCATGTTTGCCATTTAAAAGCCTGAACATGGGAGCATAGACTTACACATTACAAAAGAGTTTAACGCTCCTGGAGGGCTAAAATATATTCTAAAACTTCAGACATGGTTAATATGAGTACTGCTACTTCTCAACTTGAGCAAACTAGCAGCATGGTAGAGATGTCACAGGACCCCTGACCCCAAGGGCCACCCAGCCCTGATTATAAAATCAGAGGAAGGACTGCCTAGCTACAGATGTGTATGCTTCATTCTGCACTGAGTTGCCTTTTAATCCAAATAATTGGGAGATTTCATGTAAAAACCCATTCTTGGCTAGTTGTGACAAATGGGACAACAGGATAGTACCATAACACATCCCTGTAGGGCACCAATGAGCTGGAGGGGAGAAGTATTAGCTCCTTAAGGCAGCCAGTAGACTGTCTAGTGCCTACCCTGGCTTCAAGAGCTCATCAATGTCTCTACCCTATTCCTGTGGGCTTTTGAGATCATTTTCGATTGCTTTAAACCATTACTCGGGGCTGAGTAAATGGAACAGGGCTTTTGGGTAGCCTTTAGTCTGTAGGCCACATTTTCCTCCTTCTTGGATTCTCCCCATCCCAGAAATACCTCACCGAGAGACCAAACCAATGGAGTAGGAGGGGGAATAGGGCGTTATAGTAGTTTTCTAGGGCTGCCATAGCAAGGTGCGACAAACTGGGGGGCTTAAAACAGCAAGAACATATTATCCAGTAGTTCTGGAGACTAGAAGTCTGAAATCGAGGTGCTAGAAGAATTGGTTCCTTTTAGAGTCTCAGAGGGAGAATCCTTCTTTGCCTTTCTCCTAGCTGCAGGTAACAGTCATTGGTCCTTGGCATTCCTTGGTTTAGAGATGCATCTCTTGCATTTTTGTCTCTATCATCACATGGTGTTCTTCCTATGTGTCTCTCCACATCTTCTTCCCTCTGTGCACGTGTCTTTATCCAAATTTCCCTCTCCTTACAAGGACACCAGGAACTGGATTAGGACCCACTTGAATCTAGTTTGACTTCATCTTAACTCAATTACATCTGCAAGGCCTTATTTATTTCCAAATAAGGCCACATTCTGAGGTTCCTGGTAGACATGAACTTTAGGGGGACACTAACCTGTAAGATGTCAAGAGAGGAAATCCACCATGACTGTTGTTCTGGGTTGAGCTAGCAGTTTCAAAGCCTACTTTTCAGTCCTTAGAGGATGGGGAAGGGGCATAATGCAGAGGAGTGTGTCTGATTCCATGGGCCTATCACCAGTGATCATGCTCACCCATCAATAACCTTTCCTTCTGCATGGGGCCTGGTCCTGTGTTCCAAAAATAGCTACATTTCAAAAGACTGGAAATTATTGCTCTTTAGGTGGTATATTAACAATCAAATGTAGAGTATGAAGGAATGTTTTGGTATAGTAATAGATAATGTATTAAAGTATAAAAAATCCAACAGGAAAACAAAAATTAGGGCCTACCTGCAATTTCAATTTCTTTTTTAATTGACTCAATTTTCTAATCTGTTGGACTAAAGTAGATCTTCCATTCAGTCCTTTTTTGGTTGTTGTTACTGTGGCCAATTAATACTTATTTTGATATTAATATTGTGGCCAAAATTAGATAGAGGAGGCCTCTACCAAAATGGCAACATGGTTTTCTTTGCTGAACTGTTTGTGAGAGACGTAGTGTCTTTCCTTGTCCTTCAGGGAGCAGCAATACAACACAGTTTTAGAATACATCACCCATGAAATAGTAAAAACTTTGAAGGAGTAGAGAAGTGGCAATGAAGAGACAGAGATAAAGATTTGTATATTCAACCTATCAACTGGAGAATTAGCCTGTGACCAACAGAGGTGAAGACATTTAGACTTGGTAGAGCTATTCCTGGCTTTGTTCCCATTGAGAACTAAGAAAAGCCTGGAAGATGAACTGGCATTGGTGTGTTGTAGACAATAGCAAAAAAAAAAAGAACCCCAAAAAACAAAAACAAAACAAGACAAAACAAACAAAACCACCAAAACTTTGCTCTTAAGGGAAAACAAAACAAAACAAAACAAACCCAAACCACTTGTTTTGGTTTGAATTAGGCTATCTATTTTAATAAAATTCAAAGGCATTTTCGCTTAATTGTTAATTTTATGTGTCAGCTTGACTGGGCTAAGATATGATCAAATAGCTGGTAAAACATTATTTCTCTGAGTCTTAAAGGTGTTGCTGAAAGAGCTTAGCATTGGAGTTGGTAGACTAAAGACTGCCCTCGCCAATGCAGACAAGTATCATCTGGTCCTTTGAGGGCTTGAAGAGAATGAAAAGGAGGAGGAAGGTGAATTTGCTTTCTCTGTTTGAGCTAGGATACCCATATTCTCCGGCTTTGGATATCAGTGCTCCTGGTTCTTGGACCTTTGGACTCATCTGCACCCCTGGTTCATAGGCCTTGGGAATCACTCTAAATCATACCACTGGCTTTTCTGGATCTTCAGCTTGCAGACAGCAGGTCATGGGACTTCTTGGCCTCCAGAGTTGTGTGAGCCAATTCCTATAATAAATATTTTCTAATATATCCTATTGATTCTGTTTCTCAAGAGAACCCTGACCAATACAGCTTTTAACTGGGATTTGCCTGAGTTTACATACTGAATTTTAAAAGAGACATGGAAATTCTCAGCCTCATTGGAAAGAGGGCTTTATCCTGATTTATAGAAAGAAAGATTATTTTGTGGCAATGTGCAGTTTATAAAGAATCAATTGAGGTCCCCTGAAGATGGCTTTTTTGCCCATCTTGAGAAAAGACGATGTTTCAGATTACGAATTTAAATGAAGGTCAGTGGGAAGACACTTACTTCAAGGGCAATTTCAGGCCAACCTGTCATTGATCTTTCTGTGTAGTCTCTGTGGCAGCAATAGACATTGCTATTGAACAGACACCTTGGTGACAAAGTTCCCTTAGAGATAATTTGCTTTCTGTCGTAAGATCTGAGTTTAATAAACCACTGAACAACCTGTGTATTTCAGTCTGCTTGAAGAACAACCAGCAGTTCAGAGCCTATTGCCCTTGCCTCCAGCACTGCTCAAAAGAGAAAATAAACTTGTGTTTGCTTAACCTGGTTTGATCCAAGTCTAACTTACTCTGAACAACAGTTTTAAAAGCTCTGTAAAAATAACCTGGAAGGGACTATCTTCCCAGGTACAGATGAGTATTTAGATTGCAGAGTTAATCCTGGAGTTAATTTTAATTACTCTTTGGGACACAGCACATGGATAGATGTGGGAAATAGTTTTTTTGGACAGATACAACTTTGAGGTTTTATTTATTGACATTGTAAGCAAACAACACCCAAAACACCATGTTTGGGGAAGAAAGAAATAAAGGACATGTTTTTGTCTAAAATTTGTTTCTTAAGTTGCTACCTTTAATTTATGCAGGATCTCTCGGTGTCTCCATTAATACAAGATTTAGGATTCCTTTCTTCCAGAAATTTATGACCTGAGCTAATTTCAGTATAAATCTGTAGGGCATTGTGAAGATGAATGGGGTAGGGACAGGAAAGCAATACCATATTTTACTCTCCACACCTCTATGTGTTTTTATCAAAGCATCATAATAAGTAATATTACTTGTATAATGAGAAAAAAATCTTATTAAACTCCAAGGTACTCAAAACGTTTTATATAGCAATCTCTTAGGACACTAGGATAGCTAGTAAAAGAATAATTTAATAGCAAAGCGAAGCTGTCTTTAGAAATAACTGGAAACAAAGAAGCAGACATGGACAGAAGCTGACTGAAAGAGGGAGGAATGGCTGTAAATACTCTAAGTGTTGGAAATGGCAAGGTACTGAGGAAGTTTATCAAGCACCTAGAATATACTATTGGGTGCTCCTGGATGCTTGCACTTATTACCACAGTTAAACTGCACAGCAATCCTGAGAAACATTATTATCCCAATTTTTCAGATGAGAAAAATGTAATCAGGAAAGTCAATTAAAATGTCCAAGGTCAATGTAGTCAGTAAAGAATGGAGTTTCAAACTCAGATCTCACTACAAAGCCTGTACTCTTTCTACCATGCCATCCTGTGGTGTTGAAGGGTGTAAGAAAGAAAGAAAACAAGAAACAAAAAACATTATAATCCCATCTAAGAGATTTTCCTTAAATTTGCCATTAGATCTTTGGGTATAATATATATATATTTTTGCTTTCTAATTAAGCTTGTCAAAATAGCTTTTTCTAATATTGAGAAACATGTGTTCACACTAATGTCTGAAACCAGAAGCAAAAGTAAAGAATGTGTAAAAATGTGAGTTGAAATTGTAATCATCAAAGGTTCATTTACCCTAAAGTAACTAAAATACCTGGAAGATAATATTAATTATTAATAAGAAAGGGAGGCCCACTATATAGATGATGTAATTTAGTAAGAAGAGGAGGTTTCTACAACACAAATAGCAATATTAGCCATGCTAGAAAAACATGTAATTTTATTATGTACCCAACTCTCAACCCTTTAGGAATTGCAAGATCATGGTTTGTTTGCTTCAACCCCTCATCCCAGAATTTTATAACATTACTAAGTGAGGAAATCAAAGTGGAATCGCCTACCCCCTGCACATCAGTGGAAGCACACTATTGTCAGGGTCCAGCTAAAATTCTCAAAGACCCTCCCTGCCTTGAACAGCAACTGCACTTAGTATTTTTGCCTTTGCCAGAAGAACAGAACTCAGGATCACTTCGGTGGTCATTTAATACAAGCCTTCCCAAACTCCCTGGTATACTCCTAATTTCTGCCCTACTCATATAGTACTAGACAGCTTGCATTCTTGCCCAATATTTGTTAAACGTGTGACTTGGGAAAGTCTCTTAACCTCTCCGGACTCCAGTTTGCCATCTCTAAAATGAGGGTCATTAAAATAACACATCTATTTCGTAGGTTTTTCTGAGAAGGTTACATGTGAAAATACCTGTGAAGCATTTATAACTGTGGTGGCAAATAGTAAGCACATTATAAATATTGGCCACACTGATCATTTTTATTATTATTTTCTTCATCATTATCATAATTAATAGTCACAATATTTTCTTTAAGTGGCTCAAAGTTTACAATTAAAGTAACTCAATAAAGGAACCATCAGCCTGGGTGGCTCAGTTGGTTAAGCATCTATCTTTGGCTCAGGTCATGATCTCCGGGTCCTGGGATGGAGCCCCACATCAGGCTCCCTGTTCATTGGGGAGCCTGCTTCTCCCTTTCCCTCTGCCCTCCTCCCTCCACTTGTGCTCTCTCTCTCAAATAAATAAAATCTTTTAAAAAATCTTTTAAAAAATAAAGAAAACATCATATTGCTACCATAGATAGAAACCCATATCCCTTGCCATAGATGCCAACCATAGAAATAAATATGATAAAAACATACCTAACATAATACATTCTAGTTGGGTGTAGTTATCTGCCAGGATATTGAGCCAATAGCTTGCTTTTTCTTTAGTAAAGGGATATTACCAGGGTTTCAAAAGTGTTCAGACATATTAGGACCAAACTGACTTTCCCTTGATGTACTCAGAAGCAGTAAAAAAGAACTATGTGATTCACTACCATTTAATGTCTGTATACGGTGTGCTGCCTAAGATCATCTGCGTATTTACAGAGATGCAAGTCTTCTACTTCATGAAACACATACCTATTTCAACCATGTTCCCAAGATAAAGTTCCTTTACAACATTATGACTAAGCCAGCCATCAAACTGTGTTGGGCAGGTCCTATTACTGCAAATTCATGACATTTTAAAGTTGTCAGATCTACTCTCATGTCATTTATCATATACTGCCAATATCCCATCACCCCAAATATCCAAAGAATTTCCAGACATCAGGCCCCAAGTCTTATACTTTTTTCTTTTGCCTTATCATTTCATATAGTCTTTTATATATAAAGAGGCACACAGTAAATATGTTGATTACTGGATGAAAATTCATTTAGTCTTGACAATTTTAGAGACACTGGTGGATACCTCTTGGGGTAGCGACCCTGATTTCTAACCTTTTCTGGTGCGTGGGTGGAAGTCAGAGATATCTTTAAGAATCAGAAACAAATTATAACATTATCCCCCCCAAATGCAAACTATACACATTGTTTTCAAAAGTTTACAGTTGTCCGAAAGCTCCTCTATATCACAAAACTATAAAGAGGAATCACTGTCCTGGAGTAAACACAGATGTCACCAAAAGTTTGATTTATGAAGGTGTGTAAGCTATATTTATTGTTTTCTATAAAGCTCGGGAAAAGGACTCTATGTGCTTAAGTTAATACTTGGGTGTTTTTTTTTTTTCCCCCTCATGGGGATTATTTGTATGTGCTTTTTACCTTCAGGTCTATTTTATACAGGAGAGAATTTTCATGATGAAGCCGAGTCCTTGTAGCAATCCTCTCTTTTCTCAACAAATACGCAAACAAGTGTCATGTGAAAAATGTAGACAGGGACCTGGTTGTTGTACTATTTTTTTTCCCCTAGATGAAAAAGAAAGCTATTTCTTTTCAAGGAAGAGTCTTTTTTCTTTTCAGACAAACCATCTAAAGAGAACTATAAAGTCACACAGGTAATGGGTTTCAATAAATAATTCTCATGATGACAGAACATTTAAGGAATTGATATATGTGTCCTCTCCTATTTAATAGCCAAAATCTGCAAGGACCTTTTCCTAAATCCAAGGGGAAGTTGATGACAGAAAAAGTGAAGAGCTTAAGAAAGGAGCAGGAAGCTCTTATAATTAAAGGTGTCTTGGTCGAGGGGCAGAACATAGTAATTTAGATATGCCAGTGATAAGGGGAGTTTAATAAGGATATGCGGGGGGGGGGGGGGTTGAAGAGAACAGAGGGCTGTGAATATGACCTACTTAGAGTAAAAAAAAAAAGGACAGGATAATATCTGAGCATATTTGTCTTGTACATATATAAAATAGTTTCTGGCAAATCCTAAGGTCCTAATAATCAGTGTACCACATTTCTTGGAAAATCTAGTAAAAGAAGCTTTTGTATAAATGTTAAACTCAAAGGAATGAGGAAAAGAATATAGTAATCCTGAAAATACTGATAATTTCAAGCAACAAACTAAATGTGCCGCAATTATTTTCAAATAATTCACAGTAGTGAATTATTCAAATTGGAGATCTCTCATCACTTAAAGAATTATACTGGCTAATATTATCCCCAACAAAGTACACTTCGTTGCTTTGTCAATATGTCCAATATCTCAGGCCAAGTGATGCAGAATTGTTAGGCATGTCTGCATTGGGTTAGACTCTTAAAGTCAGACAAGGAACTTATTAGAAGCTTTCTTTTAAGTGTCGTGCCTGGGGGTGAGTGAACTTGTGTGTGTGTGTGTGTGAGTTAGGTCCAAAAATAAGAAACAAAGAGATTATGAACACTTACAAGTTTCAGTGATGTATGAGAAAACGATGCTAATAGCAAATTCACTTTTTTAAAAATGAAGTTACCTTAGTAATAAGTGATTTAGGGATATTCTCTTTGTAGCGGCCAAAGAGCAGAAAGAGAAAAAGTTGAAAAGAATATAAAACATCAGGAGGTCTGTATAATTAATCAGCAATCCTACAAAGTATGCCATAAATTAGAGCTACAATTATACCACTGTGCTTGGAAAATAGGAAACTGGACTTTTCATATAAGCATTCAGGTTTATTTTTTAGTATCTATCTCTAGCGTCATGTAAAGTGCACTTTAGGAAATGTGGCTAAGAGAGTTAATGCTTTCATTGCTGCTATTTACAACCTAATTTGCAAGTTTTTACAGCATCTTAATAGTCACACTGCAGTCAAGAAAGAAGTATCTTGCCATTCTTGAAGTTCCTTGTCAAGAAAGAAAACTTTAAAAGTCCCTGGAAAATAGTTTCGATGGATGCTAAAATTTGCTATGAACCATTTTCTGTTTATGAAATTAAGTCTAAAATTTACTTTTAAAATGTAAGTTGGTTCCTTTGCAATTTTCAATTCTGTTTCTTTCTAAAGGCCGTATACTCCAAGGTATACACTGCTACTGAATTATTTATTCCAAAGGTTCTGGAATTCCTCATTGTTTTTATGTTATATGTAAAGATTTATATAGTTTGGAAAAAAATGTTTGGTGAATATAAATTACAACATGCTTACCAGATTCCCTTCCAGCTTATGTTATACCACTGAATTAATTCCAGGTCATTCACTCGGGTCATTCTTCTGAGAAAAAGGCATTAAAAAAGGCCAATTTTCTATATGTATGAAAGACCATATACAGGAGAAGAGTCTGGTTGCAACCTGTTTTTAAGTTCCTATACCCATCCAACCTTTCCTGACCATCAGGTGCCCATGTAGCTTCTCAGAATAAGCCCCAATTTATCACCTTTTAGGTGTATTAGTCATCTTCCTAATTTTTGTAGCCTTCCCAAACAATGAAATAAGAGAACACAGATTACTTCATTTTGGTCTGTTCTGTTTTAGCACAAACATAATCAGGCCACAGATATTTCCTGAGCACTTGCTGTATAAAAGGCACTGTGATAACCACTATAGGGAAATCAAAAGGAAAGAAGCAACATTGCTCTGATCAGCTCTCCTGTGGAGTGGACATCTACTGTATTGCCTATCTAGCACCCATTCCTAATAACCCTGATTTCCCTTTGGGACCCCCACTCTCAGAGCACATAGTTTGGGTGGTAATGATACCATCATCTAGATACTGGGGAATTCATGTGATGCAGGTGTGGCCAATGAGAGTATCACATAATCTTGATTAAAGTGATTCGTTCAAGGGGTATGCACGTCACTTATTCTAGGTCAATCAGAGTAAATTATCACCTGAAAAGGTGATAATTTGGGGCTTAGCATCTCAAGACCTTTGCTAAAAAAACTGGAAAAGAGGTAAACATTTTCTGCTAGTTACTAAAATGGTAGATCATCTGCCAGGGGTCACCTGTCATTCATAGCAGAGAATAGCTTGTCCGAGAAAGAAACCAAGAGAAATCAAGTCTTGGTGATATTTCCCACAGACCACGGACCAAACTCTGAAATCCTCAGATACATGAGCCAGTAAATTCCCCTTGAAGGGTGATGAAAATGCTCTAAAACCAGATTACGGTTATAGTTGAGAAACTAAGTAAACTTACTAAAACTCATTGAGCTGTACACTTAAATTGGGTGAATTTTATGGTATATAGATTATACTGCAACGAAGTTGTTTAAAAAAATCCCTTGTAAGCCAGTTTAAGTTGGGTTTCTATCATCTGCAACCTGAAAAGTTGTGACAAATACAGTCTTACTGGTGAGAGGGTGTACAGAGAGAAAACAATATCTGCATGCCAGTAGATGATACATCAAATGAGTGACATGCCAAACGGAGGGGGTCAATATGGGCAGTTATGCTGATTCTTCCTGCCCACTCCCTATCTACCTCCTCACCAGACTATAAGCTCCTGAAATAGAGTTCTCCTCCTCTTTGTGTTCAAAACCGGGTGCAGTAATGACTCAGAGAGGTTGCACTAAAACACTTCCGTTCTATGGCGGTTGTGGCAGAACTCCTGCGGAGCAGTTCTGAGAAGTGGCCAGTATTAAGATAGTTGACTGGATGAGACAGACAAGTGTTTGGCTTCCCTTTTAGTGACTTCTCACTGAAAGCCTTTTGTGCCTTATAACAGAATTATACAGAGTTCAAACTTTGTTGTTAGTGCTATTTCAGTTTTTCAGAAAAATCAGGCACAAATTATTTGGAAAGAGGACATCTGAACTGTCAAGTTCATGACCCAAACCAGACAAATTCGCTGGATAACTGCTCAGTTCTTCACCTCACTTTGTCTACATGTGACAGAGTTCTTCCGAGGGATTATATCCTCTATACATTTAGCTTGGTCCTTCTACATTTTTCTCAGTGCTGATGCACTTCTTTATCTGTTTAGGAATACATTCCAAAGTACAAAATGATAGATTCTGATACTTATCTTACTTTCGAGGACGGGGAAAAAAAAAAGCATATTGTAATCAACTTCCAAGAAACTTAAAAAGTGATTTTCTTGTGAGGAGAAATATGTACATGCCTACAGATTCTGCACTCAGTTCGGCTGCTGACAAACCATTTTTGGAACTGTTCTTGAGATTAGTGCAGAAAAACAGCAAATGCAATCTCAGCTTATTTGTTCCAGCTGATACCATCTGAACAGAAGCCCAAAGGCATGGGCTTTTGAGATAAGGCAGACTTCCCTAACATTCAAGTGAAAATGGTCATGGTTCGAAGACAGACGACCCACCCCACTTTAACTTACACACGTGAAGTACAGAAGGTGGCACAACTCTGTAACTTTTGTTTTAAGCTCAATCTCATCAAAATCATTGTTTTTTTATATAAATTCTTCTGAAGTAGGTATTTGTAAAATAAAATATCTTTCCTCCCAGACTTTGACTTATTTCAGAATGAGTCCCTATACATAAAAGTTTTGACTTAATTCACCACTCATTTATTGACTTATCCTTAGCAAGTTGTACAGTTTCCTTCTCCAAAACGTGATGGAGTTGGACTGTTTTCTGGTTTTAAAAGGTCATGATTGTAGGGGCACCTGGGTGGCTCAGTCAGTTAAGTGTCTGCCTTTGGCTCAGGTCATGATCTCAGGGTCCCAGGATCGAGCCCTGCATTGGGCTCTCTGCTCAGCGGGGAGCCTGCTTCTCCCTCTCCCTCTGCCTGCTGCTCCCCCTGCTTGTGCTCTCTTTCTCAAATAAATAAATAAAATCTTTTTTAAAAAGTCCATAATTGTATCACCAGTTCATATAGTCAGATTCAGACATTGTAGCAAAAGGAAAAACAATTTGGCTTATTGAAACAATCAGGCTATGTTGAGAAGACATAATGTCTTTTATTTTGTACAGTGGAAACTAAATACAAAATATCAGTTGTTTATAGGAAAGCCATCCAAAAAACATGTCCAACTAGCTGTCAATAGTAGATAAAGTTAACTGGAAAACTGAAATTCCTAAACAGTGAAAACCCAAGATTAAAAAGAAAATGTTTAGGGGTGCCTGGGTGGCTCAGTCATTAAGTGTCTGCCTTCGGCTCAGGTCATGATCCGGGGGTCCTGGAATTGAGCCGCACATCAGGCTCTTGGCTTGGCGGGAAGCCTGCTTCTCCCTCTCCCACTCCCCCTGCTTGTGTTCCCTCTCTCGCTGTGTCTTTCTCTGTCAAATAAATAAATAAAATCTTTAAAAAAAATAAGAAGAAAATGTTTATATTAACTGGTTTAATTCCTCCTTTCTTTCTTTACTCTCTCCTTCTTTCCATCTCCCCTTTATTCAGTGCCTATGAGTCCTTACCAATCATGGTAGGTTCTTAGGCAATGAAGATGAATATGAATAGTCCCTGGCCTTCAAGAAACACACAATCTGATTAAAATTGAAAATCCCACCACCATCACCATCAGTAAAAAACAGACAGACTAGATAATGTGGTTAACTGAGAGGATCTATGTATTTGTAGGGTATTCTGAAAACATAGCAGAAATCCTCAGTGGGGGTGAATCAAGAAAGGTTTTCTTCTCTTTTTTAAGATTTTATTTATTTGTTTGAGAGAGAGAGAGCACCAACAGGGGGAGCAGCAGAGGAAGAGGGAGAAGCAGACTCCCCGCTGAGTAGGGAGCCCCATGTGGGGCTCAATTTCAGGACCCTGGGATCACGACCTGAGCTGAAGGCAGACACTTAACTGACTGAGCCACCCAGGCACCCCAAGAAAGGTTTTCATGGACACACACTGATTCTTCAAGGATACGTAGGAGTTGGATACATATTTGGAAAGGAGAGTATACAGAAAGGCAATACCTCCTGGTCAGGCATTCACTCTGAGTCAGAAGGGTGCTAGAGGATTCACCAAGGGCCTAGGTCACAAAGAGCCCTGTAAGTCTTGTTAGAAGGCAAAGATTTTAGGGGCACCTCGGTGGCTTACTTATGTTGAGCATTGGACTCCTGGTTTCGGCTCAGGTCATGATCTCAGGGTCGTGAGACTGAGCCCCACTTTGGGCCCCATACTCAGCATGGAGTCTGCTTGGGATTCTTTCCCTCTCCCTTTGCCCCTCTCTCCACTCACATGCATGCACTCTCTCTTATAAATAAATAAATAAATAAATAAAATCTTAAAAAAAAAGTCTTTATGCTAGGGAAAGGGACTTAAAGCATGGAAGGTATACCATCGGATTTGCATTTTAGAAAGATCACACTGATGAATGAGTGAGGAAATGAATTTGAGTCTATGATGGAAGGCAGTGAAACCTAATAGGAAACTCCCACAAGCATCCAGATGAATGCTGTCCAAGAGATGGCTACTAGGCATATGTGACTACTTAAATTCAAATTAATTAAAATATAATGAAATTTAAATTTGCTTTTTATTTGCCTTAGCTACCTTTCAAATGCTCATTAGCTGCATGTGGCAAGAGGGTACCATATCGGACAGAGCATATACAGATTATTTCTATCCTTACAGAAACTGCTATTGGATGCTGTTAGACTAGACAAGAGATGCAAAGAACATGAACTAAGGCAACTATGGCCAGGATGACCACAAAAAAAAAAAAGCACAGGAAGAAAATTCAGAAGAATTAAGTACTGATTAGACGGATGTGAGTGGGGAACGAATGAAGGTTCAGACATGCATGATTGCAAAGAATGTGGGAAGAAGTTTTCTATGGAGGTGATAATCAGCTAAATTTAAGTTTATTAATTTTGAGGCCATGTAGGTAGAATATGACGCCTAAGATAATGTCTTCATTCTATAATTACATTTTGTAAATATGGAACACTTTTATATAATTATAGAACATTGTTGTTAGGAGGGGACATTCAATTTTCAAGTTAGAAACCATAGTCAGACCTTTGCCTCATTCACTGCTGTATCCTCAGCCCCCTATTATAGTGCTGGATGTATAGAGAAGCATAAATAAATTCATTTTGGATGAATGAATGAATGCAGCCCAAAGAGGTGATGTGACGCACTTGGTAAGGTGGAACAATCACTGTTCTTGGAGAAACATGGTTAAATTTTGAGTTGTGCTATTAACTAGCTATTGAATTATAGATCAATTACAAGTTTTCTAAACCTCAGTTTCTTTATCTATAAATGAAGCTTTGGGTCACTGTAGTGATTTTTAAAAAACTGATTTACAAACAAGTGTTTTGAAGACTGCCAAGTGCTACACTTAGATAAGTTTGTTGTTTATTTTTTTATTATTTTAGATTTTTTAATTAATTAATTTTTTTATTATTTATTTTATTTTATTATGTTAGTCACCATACAGTACATCATTAGTTTTTGATGTAGTGATTCATGATTTTAGATTTTACTAAAATTCAAGTTCGTTAACATACAGTGTATCATTAGTTTCAGGAGTAGTAGTGATTCATCAGTTGCATATAACACCCAGTGCTCATTACATCATGTGCCCTCCTTAATGCCCATCACCTATTTACCCCATCCCCCCACGCACCTCTCCTCCAGCAACCCTTAGTTTTTTCCCTAGAGTTAAGAGTCTCTTGTGGTTTCCCTCCCTCTCTGATTTTATCTTATTTTCTTTTTCCTTCCCTTATAATTTCACTAATACGTGGAATTTAGGAAACAAATCTGATGAACAAAGGGGAAGGGATGGTGTTTATTATTATTAGCCAAGATTACCTATTTCCTTACTCAAAGTCTGGCCCATGGATCAGCAGCACTGTAATATCTGGGTGTTTGTAAGAATTACAGAATATCAGACTTCAGCCCAGAACTTCTGAATCAAAGTCTTTTATTTTAATAAGATTTCTAAATATTTGCATGCTCCTTAAAATCAAAGAAAAACTAAGCTACTTATTAGCAGGCTTGGAATTTCAACTAGAGTCTCCCAACTCTTAGAAGACAATGAATGAAAGAGTCAACACAATTACTAAGTCAATTTGGTGGGAAACATGAGTCTGATTTATTCACACTAGACATTCATAACTAATTGATGGGACTAGAAAACTGCTAGTTCCCAGTCTAAATTTCTTATGTAGATCCAGTCTTGGTAGTGGCCAAATTTCTCCAATAAAATTGTTGATACTTGGATGAGGGCAGGGGTAACATACTAGTTGCTTTCCAGATGACACAAAGTTGAGAGGGATAGATGACATATTACGTATCAGTCAGTCCTATCATGAGGCAAAAACCACATTTTGGATGGCAGGATTAAATTCCTAAATGATCTCCATCATCTGGAATGTTAGGCTGAATATAATAATAAATAATAGTTAATAGGGATAAATATAAATGTCTCTATGAAGGCCCAAAAGCATTAATAGTGCAAATATAATATTCTTTCATTTGTTAAACAGATGTGTAATAAGAACTTACCTTATGTCAGGCAATGCACTAGAAAGGCAATGGTGAGCCAAGCTGATGAAGTTCTGACCTCATGGAACTTGTACTCTTTGGGGGAAGATCATTTATACTATGGGTAACTACCCTTACATTCATTAATTCAACAAATAGTTCTTGAGTATCCACTGTGGGTCCTGAAGTCTTCTGGGTATTGAGTATGTAGCAGTAAATAAGACAAATAATGTCACTGCTCTCCAGGAGCTTAAATTTTAGTGGAAGGAGGGAGGTAATAAACAATAAAGCAAATATATGAATGTGATAATTCAATTGAGCAATATGTGCTTAGAATAAAATATAGACACTAATATGATAGATTTGTGTGCTCCAGGAACAGAAAGAAGGCTTGTTGGATAAGACATAAGTTTGGTTGCTGAAGCTTGGCTAGGCCATCTAGTAAGAAATCTAGATTTTTATTTCTACAAAATGTGAAGACAAACAATCATATGCATAAATGTAAAATTACATCATAACAGCTGCTATAAAGGAGAAGTACATGGTATTTATTATAAGCGTTTATAATAAGGGGGATGGGGTCTAACTGAGTGATGATGGCACTGAGATCTGAAGCATAAGGGTTAACCAGGCAAGAGAAAGTAGGAGGTAATAGAAAGCAAGAGAGCGCATCCTGGCAGAGGAAGAGATATGATCATGATGGAAGAAGACATGGCACAGACTAGAGGAACAGTGAGAAAAGTAATTACTAAATTTCAGGTGACTTATGCTCAGCATGTGTCAATGGAATGATGAGATTGCCAAGAACGTGAACATAACTGTAGGCTGCATTAATAGATACACAGCATCCAGAATGAGGGAGAGGTTAGCCCTGCTCCACTCTATGCTGATCATACTAAACACCGTCCAAGAAGAAGGCAGCCCAGGATGTTAGAGGACACGTGGGAAGAAGAGAGATGGGACCTAACGCCCCTTCACATGAAAATGAAAGAATGGTGCTCAACATCTGTGTTTGTTGTTGCTGGTTTTTGCCTACCTAGCATCCACTGTCCCCTTTGATTAGCATGCACGTTTTCTTTTAAGGACATCTTTTCCCACTGGATTCAATCTGGTGGGGCTGTAGTCAGGGGCTCCTTTTTCCCCTGTGCCCTGGGACCAATGCCAAAATATTTATAACCATGTTCCTCTAGAATAGCAGGACAAAGAGCCTGAACACATGTGGAGTTTAAGTCAGCAGTGACAGCCTGATCAAACTATTCCTATGAAGAAACAGCTTCTGCATTTCCTAGTCCCAGAGAGCTACCTTGGGCCCATTTAGTTTTAAACCTGCTTCTTCCATGAATTTTCTAAGTCCCTCATATCTTTCCAATAAAATTCTTGTTTGCTTGAGTTAGCTAGAATTATTTCTGTTAATTGCAACCAAAGAACGCTGACACATTTAGCATGGCAAACAAAGGACTTGGGTGAACCTGGGGATAGGAGAGCTGCTATCTTCAAACATTTGGAAGAGTGTTATAGAACAGAAAGTTTGGATTTCTCCTGCGCCACACCAGGGATCTGGCTTAAAACTAAATGATAAAAACTCTATTTATGGATAAACATTTTAATAAATAAAAATTCTCTAAGGGGTACTATTCTCCATGAAAAGCCATGAGTTTCTATTACTGGCGGTATTTTTAGCAGAAGAGAGCTAGACAAGTTAGGCTTTTATTGGAGGGAATTCAAGAATCAGAGGGGGGATGGCCTAAATAATTTTTAAGGTTCAGAGGTTCAATAATTCTTGGGATTCAAATGACATCTTTTGTATAACTTAAATTTTCAAATTAATTGTTTTTGGCATTTTTTTCCAGCTAAAATAGACTTTGATGAAGAAAAAGACAATGGATTTTTATGAGAAGTGCCACTGAAAGTAGAAATGCAAAATTTTCAAGTACCAACTGGATTGAAAAAGTTAGGACAGGCTTTCTAGACTAATTTACCTTTATAAAATGTTTCCCAAAGGTTATTTTGTGCAGATGGCTTTGTTTTCACCCTCGGAGCAGGAACCATGGCTAAACCACCATCTGATAATTTCAACCTCTACAGGCCTCATTTACAGCTTTGGAGAGAGTAAGAATAGCCTTTGCTTCCCCATCCATTAAATACGTTTGCTGTGCATGACTGAAAGAATGGCTGTTTTCGAATGACAAGGTGGTTTGGTTCAGAGGTGAGTATGTTATCTCCAGCAGGAATTCAATAACATTTTAAATAGTGGCCACTGAGGCAAATAAAAAGTATGTTTATTTTTATTTTTATGTAAGATATGCTTTCAAGGGTTGTCATTTGTTTTATTGAAGATATTTCTGTAGTTGCTAAAAAACTACTGTGCAAGACACTGTCCGCTGCATTATTAAGTATCCCTAGTATGGCGATCTGTATCAGTTAGCTATCACTGCATAACAAATAATCCCCAGGCTTAGCTGCTTAAAACAAAAAGTATTTTTATTGTTCATGAGTCTACAGATCAGTTAAATGTTGCCTGGGATGACAGGGGTGACTGGGCCATGTGTCTCTTCCTCATCCAGCAGGCTTCCCTTATTTTATTTGCATGGCAGTGACAGAAAAGCTCCAATGTACAAGTGTGTTTTAAGCATCTGCTTGCATCAATATTACTAACACTGCACAGGCCAAAGCAAGTCACATGGCCAAGCCCAGAGTCAAAGTGGGAAGGCATTGCCAAAGGGCATGGATATAGGCAAATGTAAAACACTGGGGACATTACTTCAATCAATCTGCTACTGGATTCAAGTAACAAATTTAATACCAAGAGAAAGTTGTCTCTTCTCAGAATATTCTTCAGATAATGAACTTTATAGTAGCTCACTGTTCTTTCTTTTGGCTTAGAACACTAGGAAGCTCAAAATATTAATATTTACATAGCTAAGTCATTATTAATGTATGCATTTCCTTTCTTCTACAAGGTCTAAATGTTCTATTTTAAAAGTCTTATCGTATATAGCTTGCAATGTAAGCTGCCTCAATTATTTTTGTTTATTTTTGAGAGAGACAGTATATTACCAAAAAGGAATACATTTATTTAAGTCATAGGCATTGTTCATAAAGTACCTACAGACATTTAAAATATCTGTGAACAAGAGAAGAGAGAGAAGCTCTATCTTTTAAAGGGGCATTAGTCATTATTACCTATTACATCCTCCTGGTTCTATGTGAACCAAAGTACTGTACACCTCAACAAAAGTTTTTCAGGGAATTTTCTCAAACCAATTTTCACTAGGGATGTAGCCTTTTACAATCTCCACAGGCTCAAAAAGAGAAATATTTTAAAATTCAGAACTCACACCTAAGAAGGTGACAGATGTAGAGAAAATTCAGCTGAAAATGAAGTTCTTCATTTCATTTTGGAATATTTTCTTCTAAAGATATCATGAGACAGATTTTCAAAGGACTTTGAAGATAGAGCTGCAGTGTTTCATGCCCATATGATTGAGTCCAGGAAATATTACCTGAGCCTTAGCAGTTGAATTTGAAATGCTGACTTGAAATATTTTCATTGAAGTTGTACCAAAGTTAAATAGAACTAGAAAGTTATTTAAGCCGGTTTTAACATTTTCTTATACATTTCCTCTGAACTGACAGCATGCTCTCAAACTAGTGAGACAAAGAATTAATAGGTGTTAAAAGTCTTTGGGGAAATTTACCTCTGGAAGAAACCAGAGGATTTTTATAGATCCCAAATTATTTCTGATGAGGTGAAGATTTCTTTTTGACAAATCAGTCACTCACAAATTAATATGGGTCCCAAAATAAAGGATCAGTTCTCCCAATTAAATGTGGCATGGGCTAGGTATTCAATCTAATGATAAGAAAATGATTTACTTAAAAATAATAATTAGACTGTATATACCAATTCTAAACCAAGAGATAGCTCCTCAATGATTTTTACACAATAAGTTGAGAGGAATAAATGTGAAAAGGGCTATCAAAATTATAACCACTCTGAAGAATTCACAAACACCTTGTATAGACTTGAGAACCTTCTGGTCCCATCATATTGAAACATGATTAGGTATTTATAATTTTAAAGAGCTTTTCACAGGTACTCTATAGATATCATGGACATAACTGAAAATATACTGCCTTCTGAAAATTTGCTCTGAAAATATTACCCGACTCCTTGTTTTTAATATATTTCCCCCTAGAAGCTAATTTCCTTGACCTAAAAGGACTTCAAAGGATTATATTCTTTTCTTGACGTCAAGATATTGCTGTAGTTTCCTGTAATGATATTTATTGCTGTGCACAAAGGAATAGTTTGCAGCTAACTATAAATGCTTATATATTTTAGGCACTGTGATCCAGGGAAAGGCTCTGGCAAAGACACTGAGAACTCTGATTTCAAATTAATGCCTCACTTGCTCTCATTGCATGTATGTCTTTGTAGGTATATGGATACCCAAATGACTGCTGACCATTCCGTTCCCTAGGGACACAATTTTTGTCAAACAACTTGTTTGAGCAAAATAACTAATCAATGAAATGGCTTTTTCATCTTTATGCCAGTTGCTCTGAAGTTATGTAAGAATCTGGAAGTTCATAAAATCTAGATTCCCTAGCTCTACCTTTAGTTGCCCCACTTTACTCATGGAATGCATGGAAAACCTCACCATACCCTCCTACACAAATGTGTCACGTAAGGCACCTCATAGGTGTTCTTTCTTTTATGAAGACTGCTCTGATTTTCCTAGCTTGAATTTCTTTCTGCTTCCCCTGAATTCTTGCTGCCCTTGATTTCAGTGTTTCTTAAGAGAGTTCTTGATTTTGGGGTGCCTGGGTGGCTCAGTCTGTTGAACATCTGACTCTTGGTTTTGGCTCAGGTCACAGTCTCAGGGTTGTGAGATCAAGCCCCGCCTTGGGCTTTCTTGAGATTCTCTTCTTATCCCTCTGCTTTTCTCTTCCTCTCTCTAAAATAAATACATAAATCTTTATTTATTTCTCTCTTGAGATTCTTGAGATTCTCTTCTTCTCCTTTGAGATTCCCTTGAGTTGAGATTCCCTTGAGATTCCTCTCCCTTGAGATTCCTTACCTCTCCCTCTGCCTCTCTCTCAAATAAATAAATAAATAAATAAATAAATAAATAAATCCTTAAAAAAAAGGGAGTTCTTGCTTTCTATATTGTATTATAATGCTTATGTTTTATATGCTTCTTGAGAAAGACTCAATATCTGTCCTCCTTTTATCACTCAACAGTTGTACTGGGGGAAGTAATGACAGGGATAATTTAGAAAATGCAGATTGCTTACAGTAAAGTTTAAAGGAGCACATTGCCAAGGTAGCAAGAAAGATGCTAGGCTGGCTGCTATGAGAATTCAACAGTCTGAGTTATGCTGGTGAATTTCCATGGTCTGACACCCCGGGAACCAATGATCTTTTTCCTGTCTCCATAGTTGTGCCTTTTCCACAATGTCATATAGTTGGAATCACACAATGTGTAGCTATTCATATTGCTTCTTTGACTTAGCAATACACATTTAATTAATGTTCCTCTATGTTTTTTCATGGCTTGATAGCTCATTTCTTTTTAGCAATAAATAATATCCCATTGTCTGGATGTACCACAGTTTATCCATTTGCCTACCGAAGGATATTTTGGTTGCTTCCATGTTTCGGCAATTATGAATAAAGGTGTTGTAAATATTTGTATGCAGGGTTTGTGTGGGTGTAAGTTTTCTGCTCCTCTGGGTAAATACCAAAGAGTAGAATTAATTGATCATATGTTAAGAGTACATTTAGTTTTGTAAGAAACCACTAACCATCTTTCAGAGTGGTTGCACAATTTTGCATTTACTCCAGTAATGAATGTGAGTTACTATTGCTCCAAATCCTCACCAGCGTTTGGATTTGTCATATTCTGAATTTTGGCCATTGTAGTATATTACTGTCTCATTATTGTTTTAATTTGCATTTTTCTGATGACATATGATGTGGAGCATCTTTTCATATGATTATTTGCCATCTGTATATCTTCTTCTTGTATGTTAAGGTCTTTGGCTCATTTTTAAAGTTGGGTTGTTTGTTTTCTTCTGGTTGAGTTTTAAGAGTTCTTTGTATATTTTGGATAACATTTTTCAGTTTTGATATTAGAGATTTGTGTCCTCTCTCTTTTTTCTTAGTTAACTTGTTTGAGTCCCTGTTTCAATTCTTGTGAGGATATATCTATTAGTGGAATTGCTGGATCATGCGGTATTTTATTTTAAAATTTTTTGAGAAATCTCCATACTTTTTTCCATTGTGGTTGCACCATTTTATGTTCTCACCACCAGGCACATGGGTTCGAACTTCACCCTATCTTCCATTTTTGACCATACCTAGCACCCACTAGTTCTAAATCTAATAATAGTCATTTGAAAATGCATTCCTCTTCCAATCTAAGCCATATGATTTTGTTAGGTTTCACTATTAAACCTTGGAGTGAAACATGGGACCCCGCCTTATAATGATCATAGAATTTAATTTCTTGTGGTCACGGTGTCTTGTTAGCAATGATCACATGACCCAATCTGAGTCAATGATCTGCAGTGAGACTTTTTCTGGGACTTTGTGGAAAATAATTCTTATTCTTTCCTTCTGTAATTAAATATCTATAGTTTTAAGGTCTGGAGCTGCTGCAGCTATTTTTTGGCCATGAGGAGAAAGAGTCAACATGGTGGAAAGAATAGCTGAGCCTGTGTTTATTTTGTCACTTGCAATGAGAAGAGGTCTAATATGCTCCACTTGACTAATCCACGCAGGAATCATTTATTATGGCGATAGCCGAGTCATGCTAGTAAATAAGATTTATATGTGTTTTAGACTTGAGTCTTGAGGAATATTTTATCTTTAAGGCTGATTTTGCATCTAGTCTGCTCACTATGTGTGACTTTTAAAGCTCAACTATTAGATTTTGGTGAGCTCCTGTCTCTCCTCTGCCTACCATTTTTTAATGGTCCATTTAACTTTGGAATGTTTTATAAGACTTTTCATGGCAGATTTGCCTTCTTGATTAGTTCTGCTTTAGCCAATATTAAAATGAGGTTGCACTGCTGGAGAACCTACCTGCTGTTATCTGCCACGCGTTCCCTCAAAATATTCCAGGTGATGGGGGGAGGGAGAGGGACTATGGTTAAACATTAGTTTTACAACCTACTGAATTCTGACAGTAGGGATTCTTATGGTGAGAGAAAATAATTGGAGAACAAAAGCCAAGATTTTAAAATCTAAACAAAACCATCCAGAGACAGAAGCTCAAAATTAGTACAGGCACAGAGGATGAAAACACTAGAAAACTCCATATGGTATTGTTGCAATTACTTACTAGACCTAGACTACATGACTATAAAGTTATTACATTACAAGATTAAATGCAATGAAGCCACAGGTCTTTGCTATTCATTCTAGGCATAAAAAGTTCTGATTCTAATACATGAACGGCCCTCCCCCTCAGTGAAAAGAGGAAGGAGTCAGGTGTTGTTGGCCCTATTGATTTGGATGACACATGTTCTTTGAACCACCTAGAGGGATTCTCTGTAGACTGAATGAAATCCAAAGGTCAGAGAAAAAAACCTGATAAATATAATTGCAATTTCCTTGCAGCACCATATTTGATGACAAGACATTTGACACAGTGACAATTTAATATGTGGAAAGGGGGAGAAAGACCAGACATACTGTCCATCTGTAGTAATTGATCTTCTGCAATTTCCCAATGGGCACTGGGGGACAACTCTCATAAATAGCTTCTTCATGTAACCCAAAGGGAGAAGGTGAAAGACCTTGTTCATTTCAGTAAAGTTTCCTCTTTCTCTCTAGAAGACAAGCTGACATAATGACATCAAGCAGAGGGACCAGAGTATGCTGGGTGATGTGTAGGCAATCAAGATAAGGTTTCTGAATAAAAACTCAATCTCCCTTAGGTCAGGTTTATAAAGCTGCAATTATCTTTTATGACATCCAAATAAATCTCCATTTAGGAAAGGATTATACATATTTTAGAAAAGTGAATTTGGGAATGAGTGATTCAAAAGTCTTCCTTTTGCTGTGTATTATGGAAACTAAAAGCCAATTCCAAAGTTATCAATTTAATTTGGAATTACTTATTGCTTAGATAAGTGGTCCTAAAATTTTTATCTAGAGTCTTAGTGTAGTACTTGGCACATGATGTTGTTACTAAATATTTGAAGGAATAAACTGATGAAGTAATGACTGCATTAATCAATGAATTCCTCAAGGTCATTTGGAGAAGATGTCATTCAAATCAATAGGCCCAACAAAGCCTGACAGCTTTTTCCCAGCTTTCATTGAGGGGCAAAACAGTTTATGTATTGGAGTCAGAACTTTTGTGACTAGGATGGATAGCAAAAACCTAGGCAGATGCTGAATAGACTACTGAATATACCATTCTGGAATTTTTGGAAGAAGTCTGGGCTGATGATCTAAACATGGATTTGCCCAGCATTTAGACAGACTGAATGAAGATAAGACACCTAGGAAGAAGAGATAGACAGAGAAGAGGTTCCAACACTGGGCACTGGGTCAGTTTAGAGGTTGTAGAGATGAGAATAAAATAGATAACTGAGAAGGACAGGCCAGGGTGTAGAAGGAAAACCAACATCTTGGATTACAAGTAAAGCGAGAATTTCATAATGGGAGGAGTGGTCCACTATGTGTCAAATGCTGCTGAAAGGCCAAGCTAAAGAATGAATACTGACCATGAGATTTGATGATTACAGGTCATTAACCTTAACAAGAGTGTTTTCAGAGCAGTGGAGGGAAAGGTTTCTCGTTAGGGTAGTCTGCTAGATGGTGGTACCTCTCATAGAAATGGGGTGCACAGCTGGGAAGCATTTGAGGGAAGGGTGAGGTGATGAGGTCAGATCTGGGCATGTTGAGTTTGAGATCACATGGGATATTGATATGATAGAGGCTGTGTTGTTTTGAAGTCAAATAAATCTACAGATGAATTCTGGTTTTGCCACTTACCCTGTAAGGCTATCAGTAAATTAGTTAATGCTGATGAGCTTTAGTTCTTCAAGTGTAAAGTGAGCATAATAATAATGAGCTGGAATGCTTTGGAGAGATGTAGATACAGTGTAGGCAGAACACCTAGCGCATATTAGATACTTGATAATGCTAGTGGTTACTCTGATCATGTTGGTGGATGCGCCCAAAATATGACTACTTGGAAATTCCCTTAGTTACAATTGCAATTCTCAGTTAGAATCCTAGATTCTTGTTGTGGTTGATGCAAACTTCATGTAGTAAGTTAAACAGCATTTCTCAAGAAGATACTGAGACACTGAAAACTAAAATTTGTAGCGAATTGACAAAATCATATTTTGCCATGTGACTGAGCCATTAAAAATGAAAATGAGAAATGAAAATATGTTCTATACTTACATTATGGAATGATATCTACTCTATATTTTAAATTAAAAAGTCAAGTTGTAAAACAGGTATGCTGTAATTTCATTTTTGTAAAAATATGTATAGATTTAAAATCTAGAAAATGTATAGAATAAAACCTCCACAGTGCTTTACCATTTATAAAGAATTTTTCCATCTAATGAAGTCTCACCAGAACATCACAGATGTTTATTATTAAGTCAATTTTAAAGACAAGGATTAAGTGACTTGCTCAAGGCTAAACAGATGGCAAAACTGGGCCTCCGACCCCATTCCCCACATCTAGTCCTTTTCATGGCACTGCAGTTTTGTCAGGTTGCAAGAGAACCTGGGACTAAGAGTTCAAAATACCCTGGGAAGCTGTGAGCCCAGCCAGGCTCCATCTCCATCCATGATACCGTCTGACTAAGGCTTTGGCTAGTTTGGAAAAAAGTCGTTCTTATGCTCTTTCCTCTTTCCTTCTGTTTGTGTGGACTTCTACCTCTGCAAGGGCAGTAGGACTCCTCTCCAGGATGTGGGGCTTCAGGCCAGGGTTAACAACCTGGCCTCTCTGGGTGACTTCCGGAACCTGCCAGGCATGTGCATATAGAGTTGGGAACCTCTTGGGTCTTGCCATAGTTGATGTTAAGTCTGTAAAGTTTCCTTTAGTTCACCCATTTGCTCTAAGGTCCCCAGCATAGGGACCCATGTGGCTAGTTTGGGGGTCAAAATCCTGGCATTCCAAAACAAAACTCCATTTTAAAATAGCATTTTGAAGGTAAAGTTCCTAAAGGCATACATTCATATATATTATAATTGTGACGTTTGCAATAAAGGATTTGTAATGAAAGTAATACACGGAGCTGTTGTAGAGAGACGAGCTGCCTTTGTTGTTCTAATATACACATATGAAGGATTAAAACTTTCCTGGTGAGAAGTTATAAATAAATATTTATATTTAGTATCTATTAAGTGCCAAATACTGGGTTAAGTGCTTGAGATACAATGACAGGTAAGCTTGTTCTCTCCAGGAGGCAGACCGGAAACCAGTAACTGCAACTTCAAATGCTATAAAAGAAAAGTGCATAGGCTATGAAAATAAAGATTAGGTCATCTAGGCATTCCAGAAGGCCTGCATGTAGAGTTGAAACCAATTCATCCCAGAATAGTGGGGCCTCTTTTCTTCCTCCACAGCCACAAGGAACTGTCAGAGGACCTCAAATGAGAGCCCCAGTGGGGGTCACATGTTGCCTTTGATATTCTGCCCCAATACCATCCCAGTGCTGTCAGGGCGCCAGGCACACTCATTTTGCTGAAGAAGGTCTATTTCAGCATCTCTGAGCTCCAATGCCATGCATAGATGTGGGCAAAGGACCCCATCTGGCTGTCACTGGGATGGGAATGTACTCATCACAGACAGTGGCAGGCCTAACTGCTGAGCACAAGATGCTTATATAACAAGCTACTGGTGCGTTAGGGACTTCCTAACTCATTTGGCAGGTTCAAGCCCATTGTCCAAATCTCCCTCAGTGGGAATCGATGAAGCAGAGAAGTACAATGACTCATGCTGGGAGGACACAGATGCCGGACAACCTGGGTCTGCACAAAGCAGCCAAAGGACTTCACAAATTCCAGTGTCATAACCAGAACACAAACCATATGTCTGTGAGAGTGGGCAGCGTTATACTCTAGTGTCTGTTCTCCTTTTAGAGAAAAGAACTCTCTGGAGGAGATGTATTTGTTTTAATTCCAGGGAATCCTGCAACTCCACATGCTCAACAACCCCATTCTTCTGGATGAGGTATTTAATCAGGTGGGTAATTGGTTAAGTTAAATGCGAATGCTTTTGGGGAACAAGACGTTTCAAACTGCCCCCAGAAGGTTATAGATACTCAAGTTAGCAAGTTGTCTACTTCAAATGTGATAGGATGTAATCGTTTTTAAGAACTAAGATAAATACCCAAATGCCATTAAAGAGTTGCTTCTTATTTTTTTCTAAGGAGGATTTAAACAACAACAAAATCTTGTTACAGATTATCCATCTGTTGGCCTGTATCGGTGAGGGTTTTTAGGTCATATGTAACTGAAATAGACTTTGGTTAACTTACTGAAAGGCTACGTGGTAGTTCACACCCTGGAGAAGATGGACAGGGCTCAGGAAGGAGGACAATCAGTAGTAGCTCCGGGGATCTAGAGTAGAATCTAAGGGCCAGTATCCCCAGGGAGCTGCCATCAGAATGACTCTGCTCTAGCCATGTTCTGCCCATAGGAAAGCTCTGATTCCTGAAGAGGGAGAGAATCTGGTTGGCTCAGCTTGTGCCTGCCTAGCCCCCAGCACAGGAAGGAAACAGCACTTGAACTGAGAGACCCAGGAAGATTGCAAATAATGGGAGAAGGCACTTCCTGAGAGGATGACTGAGATGCTTTTATGAGAAAAAGAAAAACTAGATGCTATGCAGATAAAATAAATTTCATAATATCCAAACTCTTTCTGATATCATCGTTTTGGGTTTGCATGACAGGAGCAAGGTCTTTTTGAATGAAGTGGCATTGCAGTTGAGATGCGGGACAAGAGGGAGCTGGCCACTGAAGATCAGTGAGAAGGGTGTTTCAGTCTGAGGGGAAAAACAAGTGCAAAGGCCCTGAGGCAGAAAAAAAAGCTTGATGTCTTTGATTAGTTATAAATCCCATGTAATTATAGCTACATGAGAGAGCTGGCTAATGGCAGATATTGTTAGAGAGACAAGCAGAGGCTTGGCTATGTACGACACTCCAGTGTGTGGCAAGAAGAAACTGTGTTTAAAGTGAATAGGAAACAACTAGAGGAGCTTATTAGCTGTCTACCCATAAGCGAGATACTTAATATCACGGAGTTTCAGTTTATCTTCTTTAAAATGGTCTAATGCGTAACCACTTATCAAAAACCCTCAAGGAAAGTTGTGTTCTAGAATTCAGGATTTCTTATATTAGAAACATACTATGGTGATGGACATTGGGGAGGCTATGTGCTATGGTAAGCGCTGTGAATTGTGTAAGACGGATGAATCACAGACCTATACCCCTGAAACAAATAATACGTTATATGTTAAAAAAAAAAAAAAAAAGAAACATACTATGGTATTAGTTTATTTTACATAACATCTCCCCCAAAAGTCTGATGTGTTACCTCACAATCCAATACATGATTATTTCTGCCACCAAGTGAGTTTGCTGCAAAAGTGCCCAAAGTAAACAAATAAATTAGTAAGAAGGAGAAAAAAGAAAAAAAAAAAAACTTTGGTTTTTAGACCTTACTGGATTTCAGGGACAGATACAGGACCGTGGTCAGTACCTGCAGATAAGGGTCTTCCTTGATGCCTGGCAAGTAATGGGGAGTCAATGTATATTTGCTCACTTTCCCTTCTCCATTACTTGCCCCTCCCCCCTACGCCATTCCTCCAAGTCATAATACCCAAGTAGGCCAGCATGCATATAAAGCATTTTCACTCAGGGTTTTTCCTATTTTATCTCCTCCACTTTGCATCATGAACTTTAGTTCCATCCTTCCCCCAGGCTCTGTGGGCTTGAACATATGTGTATGTTTGCAGATCACAAACTTGTCAGGTCTAAAACATAATGGGACCAACTGGGAACACCACCAACAACCAAATCCCACAAAGAGAACAAACCTTCTTTGAGCTTCTAGGTCAGAACCTGCTCTAACAAAGTGAGCCATGAAAGCGCCTTTATATAGTAACTTGTTTAATTAAGATAACAGATGTTACTATTATACGAGTCCTAGTGAGCCACTATTTAATTGGACACTCATTCACATGGCTGGTGACTGGTAAAAACCAGTTCAAACAACCATTTCCCTTGCATGAGGCTTTTTTCTCCCCTAAATTAAATTGAATAAACAATGCACCCAGTGCACATCCATTTAAAAGACAGCTTTAATGGCACAGGAGTTTAATATGAACAATAATGTTAGAATAAAATAATTTCCTAGCTTAAAAGGTAAGTTTATCTCTCTGTTTTATCTATCAAGTGCTAAGTTAGGCTGACAATCATCTGCTCAGGAAAAACGGCAGAGAAAACCTTCACTTGGGCATTGTTAGATGCCTGGTATTTACAATGGAAGAGGGATCTGGATAGAGCTTTTATGCTCAGATTTTAATATAATCTGGAAAGAGGGATAATTGACAACCTGTCATGCATGTCAGTGTGGCAGATGAAACAAAGACAAAAAGAGGGGGAAAAACACCAGTGGATTAGCAAATCTCCAGGGAAGACAAAATACAGTAACTCTAGTATTTAACCATTCATGGGAAAATGAACAGAACACTGTGCTGCGTGTCAGAAAATAGGTCCTTGGCTCGACTGCCACAGCAAGTCTGAGGTTTTCCAAACCACCTTTTTCTTCCAAATTGTCGCTGGTAACATAAAGGTAGAGAACTAGCTCTAGCTCTACAAATGTCTTTGCCTACAGGGGCTAGGTGGGTAACATAAATGAATGAAACAGGTAAGAATATGCTTTCATGACTCACTTTGCTTATATATGAAACAAAGAATATTCATTGTGAGCATAAGAAAACATGCTCTTTTTCTGTATTTTCCTGCAATGTGTGGCCCTTTGGTCAAGCTTTCTTATTTTCACTTTTTCATAGAGAAATAGATACCAGAAATATGTTGCTTTTATTTTAACTCGACTGTAAGAAAAACAGTAACACAAGAGCCATGATAAATGGAAACTGACACTACATCTTAATATAGGGTACAAAGTTGTGTGGCTAACAGGAGATTTCATGCCCTGATAAAAAGATAACTTGTTTCTCAGCTCTGGCCAGTTATTGCCTATTGAAATTCAGGCTGACTGTTACTGATAATCCAGTTTTTAAAAATAAGTCAGAAATCTGGATTACATGACATATTCCAAATTTTAATGGTTAGAACCTAAATTTAAGAAAATTAAACATGATGCTGGCTAATATACAGTGCCTGCTAAAGAAAACCATTTTGCAAGCTGGATTCAGTGAACCCTTGGCTGGATGACTTTTGGGACCTTCAAATGATACCTTTCTAGGATTCTAAATACTACTCTTGATATAAAGCTTTATTGCCAAAGCAAGAATGGGAAGAGGTTTCTTTAGTTTGCACATATTGTTACATGAGAATGTATATGCCAACACTTGGTTGTGAGAGCTGCTATGAGTCATCTAGCCCCAGTTTTCTCCTCAATGTATAATAAAAGTGCTGGGGAGAACCAGTCATTCCCATAGGTTGAAAAGCCATGCATGAAAGAATGTTTGGGAGGCATTTTTCAAATCATAATCTGCCTGAATTTATTTTCTTTAAGATTTTATTTATCTATTTGAGTGGGGTGGAGAGAGAGAGAGAGAGAGAGAAGGAGGGGGAGAGAGAACAGGAGGGAGAGGGAGAGAGAATCTGAAGCAGGGTTCAATCCCACGACCTTGAGATCATGACCTGAGCTGAAACCAAGAGTCAGATGTTTAACTGGCAGAGCCACGTAGGCACCCTCTGCTGAGATTCTTTTTTTAATTAGTATTATGTTATGTTAGTCACCATACAGTACATCATTAGTTTTTGATGTAGTGTTCCATGATTCATTGTTTGCATATAACACCCAGTGCCCTCCTTAATACCCATCACCGGGCTAACCCATCCCCCATCCCCTCTAAAACCCTCAGTTTGTTTCTTAGAATCCATAGTCTCTCATGGTTTGTCTCCCCCTCCAATTCCCCCCCCTCCATTTTTCCCTTCCTTCTCTTAATGTCCTCCATGCTATTCCTCATATTCCACAATTAAGTGAAACCATATGATAATTGACTTTCTCTGCTTGACTTATTTCACTTAGCATACTCTCCTCCAGTCCCATCCACGTTGATATAAAAGTTGGGTATTCATCCTTTCTGATGGCTGAGTAATATTCCATTGTATATATGGACCATATCTTCTTTATCCATTCGTCTGTTGAAGGGCATCTCGGCTCTTTCCACAGTTTGGTTATTGTGGATATTGCTGCTATGAACATTGGGGTGCACATGGCCCTTCTTTTCACTACATCTGTGTCTTTGGGGTAAATACCCAGGAGTGCAATTGCTGGGTCATAGGGTAGCTCTATTTTTAATTTTTTGAGGCACCTCCACACTGTTTTCCAAAGTGGCTGTACCAACTTGCATTCCCACCAACAGTGTAAGAGGGTTCCCCTTTCTCCACAACCTCTCCAACATTTGTTGTTTCTTGCCTTGTCAATTTTTGCCATTCGAACTGGTGTAAGGTGGTATCTCAATGTGGTTTTGATTTGAATTTCCCTGATTCTGCCTGAGATTCTTATACATCAGATGTTCCTAGGCTCCCTCCCTCCATCACTTTACCATACTTCCTCCTACCATTAGTGCATAATGAACCATTTCAAGCAATAGAAATGTGTTGCAGCCCTTAGATATGCTAAGGGAGTAGAAATAGGTTGAAAACCACTGGCCTGTTGATCTCTCGTGCTTCATCTGATCCTAAAATTCCCAGATGACATTAGTCCCATGGAAAAATATATTTCCTTCAAGGAAGATGGGAAGATCTGGATCCTACACATCGTGTACTTACTAGGACTTACATATATGAGTAGTAGAGAACATTTTCCAGCGTTCAAATCTTCTACCTCACTTTTGAAAACTCCCAAGTGAATGTGGATACATGCAGTCATGTTTGTATAACAGATTCTTCTTCCTTTTCTTTTAGCTTTCTTTTTCAGACTTGATATATACCCACTTTCTTGGCAAGGGGCATATACCCAGTTAGGCTAACTAAAGGGTTTTTTTTTTTTTTTTTTTGTGCAATTCAAATCAGAGAAAAGAAACTCATTATTTGCATAAAAAAATCACAGGGACTAGGCTAAGAGGTGGTCTTACTGTAAAAGTCTGATTGTCTTACAATTTCCTCCCTCCTTTTGTTACTCCTTTCCTCCTTCCTTCCTCCTCTTTTCTGCCTTCTGTAGGGATCAGAAGTCTTTTATACCTTCCTCTAGGAGGGAAAAAATGGAATGAAATGACTGACAATTCCAGACAAAGTTCAAGAAGAGAGGCAGAGATTGGGAGGTGGAGATGCCCAGAGGGCGTAAGAAACAGAGAGGTCTTGTGGGAAAGAAGGAGGAAGGAGAGAAATCAGACGAGAGAGTCCTCAAGGGTACCAAAAAAGGGTAGTGTGTAGGTGACTCCCTGAGTCTGTCCTAAGAGGAAAGGGTTGGAAAAATCAAATCAGGCAGTGTAATCATATTTGGTTTCTCATCCAAGAAAGACTCTCAGTCAGTTTCAACTTATGCTTTGACCATGAAGTAAAAGGCAGAGCAGATTCCTCTGGGCATCCTATGTAAGACTTAGGCTAAAAACAGACATTTTTTTTGTTTTGTTTTTATGATGAAGCCGAATAGTTCCAAACATTCCTCTCATGATAAGTGCCACATGGTCAGTTCTTACAATTACATTAAAGAATATTCAACCAGGATCCTCTCCTCAGGGTCAGTGCATTGCCCTCCCCAACTCTGCCCAAGAGTCTTGGTTGTTGACAGCTTCACAGCCATGTCCCTCAGTGGAGTGCCCTCTGCAATGGGGAAACTGCCTGTACAAGGTAACTCATCTCCCTTCCAAGTAGCAGGCTGAGGGAGACTGGCTGATCTAGGGTTTCAAAGACCAGTCCCCTGCCTCAAGATGGAACCACTCTGAAGGGCAATCCAGTTCCAGAACTACCAATGGGATTGGCTGAAGCCTCAAATGCAACTGCATTGATGGGTAGCTTCTCCTCTCAGTTCTGTTTCCTCATTTCCTCACACATGTAGCCCCAGGGAATACTCCAGCAACTGTTCTGCATGCAACTTTCCACCTCAGAGTCAATTTCCAGGATATGCAATCTAAGATAGTAGCCTCATACAGGCTTCCAACAAGCTTCAAGGGAGTGTTCATAGTATTGTTATTTATTTATTTTTTTTACTTCAATTCAGTTCCCTCAAATATTTGTTAAATAAGGATACAGACCATTTGAAATTTAAAACTATTTGCTTATACACAGTTTTCTTATGCTTTGTTTTGGTTTTGGTAGGTGTTTAATAGAGTTCAGTATTCAGTGAAATAAAAATCACATTATAAATTCACAACTAAATACTAAGTGGCTTTATAGAGAAGCAGAAATGATAAATGCTCCATCATCAACATCATGGATATTGGCTTTGAATTATTCGGAAGCAAATGAATGTGCTCTTACAGGGGAGGAGCTAGCTTATAGAGTTCTAGGCTGGACAGTATTCTGAGCTTTAAAATTCTATTACTTGGATTCAATTTTTTTCACTCTCTGTTATAGTGCTTCCAATAATAAAATGGAAAGTATAATTTCTACTCTAGTTATCTCAAAATGTTATTATTAATATAAATTTAACACAGCAAGTGTGATGTTTGAGGGTGTACAACAAAAACAAGACAAAGCAAAACAAAACACAATTCATTTTTCCTTAGGCTATGTTCTTACCTTGTGATTATGGTTGTTTGAATAAAGGTAAAGGTGATTAGGAATGAAATACTAAGAAATCTTAGGAACAGCTCATCAATGGTATTTTGTTTTGTTTTGTTTTACAATAGAACCACAATCCCATTATTATACAAGCACATACACAAATGCATATATCCATAGGCAAAGTATACGCTATGTGCCTTCCTTCAAGACAAAGCAAACACTTCCAAGCCACTTGGTAGAGAACTGTTTGTGAGCATTATTAATATCATCTAGTAGTCTAAAAATGTATAATGTAATGATTTGAATATCACCGATGCCTTTATAGCCAAGTATTTACCAATCAACATAAATTGCTGGGTGCCATATTAAAGAGGAAGATGAAATTGCTGAGAAATTGCTGAGTGTTCCTACTTAACTGTGTTCAAACTTTCAGCCTCTTCGTACCTGAAGAAACCAGGAGTAAAGCTTTGTTCTTCCTTAGCTAATTGTAGGCTTGCATCATTCATGCTATTATTACAAAAAGAAAGAGCTAGTCTGCTTTCAGGTTATTCAAGTATAATACCTAACATTCTTGTGGAAAAATATGTCTGGAAAAACTTGAGACTATTTGTAGCTTTTACCCAGCATTCCCCATGTTTGACTCTGTGGACAGGAAATCAGGTGTGGGCTAAAGCTTCAAAAGCCTGTGCACTGATTCTCACATGGAAATCATGTATTTGTACCCTCCTGTCTTAATGATTCTCTTTGGCCTGTTTTATACTTATAGACCTAGTCTAAATTGGTATTGCAAAACTGGTAAAACAGAACAGCTGAATCTCATATTCTTGCTAGTAATTACAATACTGAAATTTCTTCTAGCCAACCCTTAGTACAATTCTGGCCATGACAATTAGTGATGGAATTTCTAAAGTAAACGAACACATATATTCACTTAGATCAGAGTTTTCCAAAGATTTTTTTCCTCCTGAAACTCTTATTCTTTGAGGTATTCTGTGCAATAAAATTCATTTCCAAGTAAATTTGGGAATTCTTGGAAATTCTCAATGCAAATAACATCCTAAAGGCTCTGAGAAGGGCTGAAATATAGACCCTACACTTACTACTTACCTGATCGCAGAGTACTGCATTACACAAAATGTATCATCCCTGTCCCTGCTCCCCCCCACAATTCCACCCCAAGAACTAGAAAATACTATTGTAAATAGTTAAAACTTTACCATTGAGTCAAGTCTCTACATGAAAAAAAGACAAACCCAACTATATAGTTGGTCCTACCTCACAGAAATGAATTCACTAACTTGTCCTTCATCAGTATATAATTTGCCAACTATATGAAAATTTTGTCACATCTATGAAATCTTTTTTGTATCTACTATAGTAACTGTATCTCATGAGAAGAGTATTTTTTTAAGATTCTCCTATGAGGCAAAACAATTGCTTTTAATCTTATAAACACTATAGCTCTTTTAATTATGTTTCTCTCTTTGCTTAGGTACTAAGACAAGTACATCCAAATCTGTGAATTATACAGAGTGTATTTCCATGTACTAATTTTGTTTCTGACATCTTTGTTTTCTTTTTTTACTGATAATTTCCCATTATTCCCACTTCCTAAATTATTTACTTGTATCTTTTCTATTGCTTGTATTGTTTTCATAGGCAACCTCAAATCCTTTGTGAAATGAGGCAAACTGTCAGTTCATTGATTTCTTTCTTCATTTATTCTACAACTATCGAATAAATCCCTCAGAGGTATTCCTGTGCTAGCAGTGGATAAAAAGCAGTGACTAAAACCAGGTCCTGTTCTCATCCAGCTTACGCACCAGATGGGAAAGATACATAATAGTCAAATAAAACAAGACATAGATTTGTAATTACAAACTATAAAGAAGGAATTGAGGAGGAAAGTAGGCACTGGTGATCTAATGAGAAAGAAGATACACTTGACCTTAGACATCTTGTCACTTAAGATCTGTGAGGGAAGGTTACTGAAACCAAACCCAGAAATAATACAATAAAGAGTCAGATCACTGTGGTCAATAGCTTAGTTTCTATTTTAAGGGTTAGTGATAAGACTTGATTTATATTTTTAAAAGACCATTCTGGCTGTGGTGCAGAGAACAGGTTGGAAAGGAGTGAGTGTAGAAGCAGGGCAGCCAGTTAGGGGGTGTTATGGACTGAATGTTTATGCCCCCTCAAAATTCTTACGTTGTAATCCTACCCCCCAGTGTGATGGTATTAGGAAGTGGGGCTTTAGGAGGTGATCAGGTGATGAGGTGCAGCTCCCATGAATAGGATTAGTGCTCTTATAAAAGAGACATCAGAGAGCTCCCTCCCTCGTTCCATCATGTGAGGACACAATGAGAAGACAACCGTCTATGAACCAGGAAGCTGGCTCTCATCAGACACCGAATCTGCCGGCACCTTGACCTTGGACTTCCAGCCTCCAGCACTGTGAGAAATAAATGTGTGTTGTCTAAGCCACCCAGTCCATGGTATTTCTGTTATAGTAGGCTTCATGGACTAAGATGGGGTTGCTGCAATAGTCCCACAAGAGAGGAGAGTGACTGGGCCAGGGCACTGGCAGTGCAGATGGAAAGAAGGAGACAGATCCCATATATTCTACAGAAGTAGAATTTACTAAGTTTACTAATGCACTGGATATACGGGCTGTTGAAAGAGAGAAATCAAAGGATTTCTAGGTTTCCAGCTTAAGCAACAAGAGGGAGAATGATGTAACTGGGAGAAGAACAGGTTTTAGGGTGGAGGTTGGTGGCAGCAATGACTTGTTTTGGGCATGTTAAGCCCAAACTGCTCAGGGGAGATAATGAACTGAAGATGTACATTTGGGAGTAGTGTAGACGGTGTTTAAAGCCATGGGAGGAGATGGGATTGCCTAGAGACAGAGTGGAGGTAGAAACCAAGGAGGCAAAGTGGATGAGGAAGATGATCTGCTGACCAGAATGATCCAACAGATGAAAGAGGAGGGAGAGTTTGACAGTCTAGGAAAGAGCAGGGATGACTGAAGGAGTGAATCCTTGGGAAAATGAGAAAGGGTTAATGTAACTTTAAAGTAAATTTTTTTTTTCCTGAGTCAGAACATATTGAATTCACCCGAAAAACATTTTTCTTGGTGTTATCAGCATTCAAGCCTCATTTTTTCTTAAATAACTTTATGCATCCACCTCTTTTGGAATAAAACTCTTTAGAGCAAATCAGTATGTGGGAAAGTCAATGTGTGAAAGCAGCTGAAAATATAAAAAGCACAATCTAAATCTTACCTAATTTCTATCACATTGACCACAGAAGACAATCCAGATGTCCCTTTCTCTCAAGCACACAATCGCCCCCCACCCACATCCACACTTTCAAAAGACGACATTAACTCTCATTTTATCAAGATCATGGTCAAGGCCACATTATATGAAATTCCTCAACTTTCTCTTTCCACTTACTTCTCTGTGTCCTTGCCCACCCTCTCTTCTTCCCCACAGTCAGAGAAAAAGACATGTTCATCCCTCTTTCCTGTAACAATTTATTTCAGATCCAACTTCCTCCTGTCTCCTTGAGAATCATCTCCCCGCCCTTACATCTTTGACTTCTTCTTTACCAGTGTGAGTTCCTCAGACTATAAATATGCTCCAGTGTGCTCCTTCCAAGTAAGATCCTTGTCACAAATATGTCACTCCCCTCCAGTAATCCAATCTTTTTCGTTTGATTATATAACATCTGCAAAAACTAGTTTTATACCAGCTGCTTATCATCCAGCCAGTAGAGCTTTTGCTCTTATTGAAAGTGTTTATTTCGAGGTTACTTTTGACTTCATTACCACCATGCCAAATATATATAATTTGTCGTCCTCATTCTTTATGACCTCTCAGTGACATCTGACAATGCCTATGTATGACACTCTCTTATCTAGAATTTCACAACACTTCAATTTCCTGGTTCTTCTTTTAGTTTTCTGATGAATTTTTTGGTTTCTTTCTGTCATGCACTTGACACAATTCAGAACACTTTAGTTCTTCCCATCTTCTCTCAGTGAACCTTATTCACCCTCATCACTTCAAAGAAGATGAGTTGGAAAGCTATGTTTCTAGTCTTGATCTGTCTCATGAACTCCAAACTGGCTGCACAATGTCCCACAAGTAATGATGTGCTGGCTAATGTTTAACCACTCTTTCTCGGTGGAAAAAATGGGCCAGTTTCCATGGTGTTAATATTCCCATTTTGGTCAATGTCAAGCCACCAATGTGACATCACTGAACATGGACCTGGGAAGAAAAGTGTCCAGTCAGCTCTTCCAAGCCTGTGCAGGTGGGCTCCAAAATACCATCACATTATAAGCCCTTCAAATTCAATATATCCAAACTGAATTCATCATCTATCCAAACTGGTAGATATAGAATCTAGATTCTACTCTAAGTAGATTCTACTTTCAGAGATTATAAATAAGCATTAAGAAACCCTTCTTTCTTATTGGCCAAGGGATTCAGTCCCATTTGTGTTACATATTTAGCAGCCATTTAGGTAAGTGAGCTTGCTCGAAGGGAGGAACATGTCCCGTCAAATAATTCATTTACACAGAGCTGCTGCCAGCATGGGCTAACTTACTATACATGATAATTTTTAGAGGTGTGGAGGGTTAAATAATTTATGCTAATATTGCCAATTATTTGTTTTCCTTTAAATTTTAAAACCCTTATTTTATGATATAATTATGTTGTTTCATGTGGGGAAGACAGTTGAATTACACAATATTTCTTATTCTGGGGAGAGTAGGAAGAACTGTATACATTAAAACACATATACACACACGCATACCAACTTTGTTTAATAGAGTCTTTTACCCACCACCTGGATTTCTCATCAGGAAACCTATAATTCCACTATATGTACCCTCCAGGTGCCATATGTTGTAATTATATAGAGAGCCAAGTGTTGCTCTAATTAGATCATTTGGCAAAAGGGATTTAGAAACACCATGATGGATATTTACTAGTAGAGATCTAATTAACTCTGGCGTATCTGTGACTGAAATATGAGGATAAAACTATACAACAGAAATATAGGGTTAACCACAGTGTATAATCCTAGACCTTCAATATTTACATAGCATCTACACATCTGAGCAGTCTAGCAGATTTTATTTCTAGAGATGACAAAGTTAGGAGGAGCCCAAATTATCTGCCTTGTGTCTACTGAGAAGGCACAAACACTGCATGTCTGGTTTTAATATCCAGTCACATCACTTCAGTTCTAATTGCTCTTAATTACATGCCACTTTGGTTTGAATATTTTCATGATCACTTAAATCCATTTGACGCTACAGAGCTATTTTCTCTGAACAAAGGCACTGCTGAGGTAGTTCAAGGACTTAATTTACCTCTTCTCCAAGGGACTTAGATGGTTCTAACCCAGTCCTGAAATCAGACCATGCCTCCTTTCTCCCAGGAAACTATAAACCCATGGATCTGAAGGCTGCCAATTTATTATTAAAATATGAAACAACAGTGAAAGCTTCTTCTGGCCAGTCACCTTATCCATATTAAAGGCACCAGCAATATTCCAGTTTTAAAAGAGAGGTCGTGAAAGCAGTGCTTTATATAACTAATATAACTAATATAACTAATAATTTATTAACTTATCACCAGATTTCATGTACTCTTTGCAGTAGAGAGAAGCATCTAATGCTTGTTCCTTCTTTTAGCAAAGCTGGTAAAGACATGACCTCTGGCATAAGTGATACTTGGATTTGAATCCCAGCTCTAAAACTACCATTGAGCTTTGCAACCAATAAATACCCTCTTTGAGCCTAGGTTTTCTTATCTAAAATCTAGGATTAACAAAAGCATTGATCTCATGATGTTTTTCTGAGGATTAAAAGAGAACATAGATGAAGTGTTTAGCAGAGGGTATCATAAACACTGAAAAAAGACTAGGTATTGTTGTTGCTAGTACTATTATTAACAAATGGGATAAAAACGATGGCCACAAGATAACCAAAAAATACATGAAAAGAGCCAAAATAATAATTATCCCGAATACCCAAGGATTTCCAAAGCCCAAGAGTTATTAATGAATGTACTAGTGACACAAAGGGAGATCAAAGTCTCATTTTGACTTACTAGCTACAGATTTCTGAGCTTCTTCAGAGCTAAGCTGAATCACAGTGTTTCTGTCACTATTATTTTATATTCAACAACATTACTTTGTAATGTTAATCATCTCTTGTTAAGAATCTGAAGCATCTCCCTATTGATTCTTCTTTCATTTCTTCCATCTCAACTCTACAGATACCAAGTCTTCCACCTGGCTGGATCCCTCTTAACTCATTTCTTTACAAGTCTATCACTTCATCTTGCTTAAACTCACTTCCTGTTCGAAGCCAATTCTGCCAGACTCCGCCTGACTCTGAAAGTCTCTTCCCTGTGTGTTCCCTACGCACTGCTCTGTACTTTTGGTTGGGTTCTGTTATGTTAACTTAAACTTGACTGATGGTTTCCAAGTTGTTTCATGTGTGTATATATTGTCACAATAGCTGAATTTTATAAAACTCTAGGAAGCAAGTCATGATTGCTATCTTCTCTCCTCCTTCAACTGCACTAGACTTTTATAATTTTTATAATCATGAAATTAAAATGAAAACTCTTATGTAAAACAGTCTATGTAAAGCACAGATTCTCAACCGGCAATGAAGATTGCCTATCACTTAATTCTTTTACTAGTTTTCCAGAAATTTGGGGAAAAGGTTCAGGTTCATACTTTAATCTCCATTCCAACATCCTTCACCCCTTTAAACCTACCCCTACTCTGATATGTCCAGGGAGTTCAAGGTTTTGGGGTCATGAAAAGAAGTTCTCCCAGCATAAGTTGGGACCCACTGCTCTAGAGAAAGAAGGGAGAGCATTCAGGCCTCCAACCAAATTTATTTCCATATTATTTTGCATTAGAAGGGCCCAGTGGAAATCACAATTTAATCAAAAGATTAAATATGATCTCACTCATATGTGGAATTTAAGAAAAAAAATAGATGAACATATGGGAAGGGGGAGAAGAAAAAATGGAGAGGGGGAAATGAACCCTAAGAGACTCTTAATGATAGAGAACAAACTGAGGGTTGATGGAGGGAGGTGGTTGGGGAAGGGCTAGATGAGTGATGGGTATTAAAGAGGGCACTTGTGATGAGCACTGGGTGTTGTAAGTGATGAATCATTGAATTCTACTCCAGAAACCAATATTGCACTGTATGTTCACTAACTAAAATTAAAAACAAAAAAAAAAAAGAAAGAAAAGTTAAGTCACAAAGGATGAGTAAAAGGCATGGCAAACCAAAATAAAAATAATAAAAATAACCAAGCCAAAGGAAGGTCTTAGGTCCTATTGCTAGGAAGATGTTTTTTATTTTTTTTTAAAGATTTATTTATTTCAGGGTGGGAGGAGGAGCAGAGGGAGAGGGAGAGAGAAACTCAAGCAGACTCTGCGCTGAGTGCAGAGCCCCTCATGGGGCTCAATCTCATGACCCATGAGATCACAACCTGAGCCAAAACCAAGAGTCAGGTGCTTCGCCGACTGTGCCACCCAGGCGTCCCTAGGAAAATGTCTTAATACCCAGCGTTGTTAGCAATCGGCCATGAGTTGGCTTGGGGGTTGGTATACTTTTCTGTAACAGGCCAGAAAGTAAATATTTTCAGCTTTGTAGGCCAGGCAGTCTCTATTGCAAGTGTTCAACCCTGCCCTAATAGTACAAAAACAGCCTAGACAATTTGTCAATGAATGAGTATGGCCGTGTCCAATAGAACTTTACATGTGGACACTGAAATTTGAATTTCATCTAATTTTCATGTGTCACAAAATGCTATTTTTCTTTTGATTTATTTCCTAGCATTTAAAAATGGAAAGCCATTCTCAGCTTGTGGGCTGTGCAAACACAGGTGGCAGGCTGGATTTTGGCCTGTGGGCTATAGTTTGTCAAGTCCTGGATAAGAACATTTCAGGCAGAGAGAACAGCATGTTTGAAGGCTTTGTTGTAGGAGGAGGAAGGCCATTTGAAGAGGTAAGAGGAGGTCCACGTGGCTCAAGAGGTAAGACGGAGGGCAAGTAAGTGAGAAAGCAGGAAGAAGAGTAAGCCTGGGCCGGACCAGTGGATGGGGTCTCGCTGGTCACGCGATGGGCTGTCTGTACTGAGGTCGATGGGAAGCTACTGATACAGCATCACACCTGGCTGTGCATTAGAATCACCTGGGAAATGTAAAGACAAATTCATGTTCCTGGGTCTCATCTCAGAATTCCTTAGAAAGAATGTTTGGGGAAGAAGAGTGGGATTCTCATTTTTAAATGTACCTCTGTTGGTTCTGCAGCAGTCAGCTTAGCCCTGGTCTGCAGATCTGAATTTGGAAACTACCTCTGGATCTCCACTTTAGGGATGTAGAAACACTGCCCTAAGAAGGTCAAGTGATTTCCCAGATGGGTGCACAGTAAATCACAACACGTGCTATCTGAGTACACACGCTGAATTCAACTGATCAAGGACAGGCCAACAATAGGAAGCGTGGAGACCCATGCCAAAATAATTCCCTAACTCTGTGTGCTCCTCAGTGAAGTGCAAACTCCTCAGATTGCCATGCAATACCTTTTGAAGCCTGATTCCAAGAAAATTTCCAGCCTTATCTCCCTCTGCTCATTCATCTCTATCTTCCTTTTGAATATGTTTCATTCTTGCTGCTCCTTCCACTTAAATATCCCACCACCACCTTCTCCACCAGTCTCCCCCAAACACTGGGATGATTTTGGATGGTTTATACATAAACATTGAGTATTTAGAGTATTTTAGGTACACTACCAGAAGCTGGGGGTACTCAAACACATATGTGCTCAAACACACATGGATGGCACCTTTCCTCATAGCCCCTTCAGCCTGTTACGGGAAATGAACATTAATGAAATAATCATACTCATAAATATAAAATTTATAACTTTAAAAGAAAAAAGAAAAAAAGGAAGGAGGGAAGATTAAAGAAGGAAGAAAATCCATAGTCCCAACTCCCAGAGAAACCACTGTTGACATTTTGGTAAAATTCCTTCCAGGCTTTTTCCTATGCATATACATAAAACTACCTATATGTGTATGTGTGTTGAAGACTATAGAATGATATTTTATATACTGTTAAAAAATAAAATTTATAACTGTAATAAGATGAAAAGTCTCTATCCTTTAAACCACTGTAGAAATTGCATCCCTTTTTTTATGACACCTATAGAACCCAAATTTAAATTAGGTTATGTTCATAATCTCAACTATGTCTTGTACAGAGGAACTGTGTGATGAATGTTTATTGGATTGAATTTATCAGAGATGTGATAAGGGAAGTCGCATCTTGTGGAAGATATGAGTGAGGGCTGATTCCAAATAAACCAGTTAAGGGGTTAGTTTAATAGTTGCAAAGTTCATACAAGAGATAATAAGGATAGAAACGAGTACAGGGACAGAGGATTGACTAACAAAAAGAGGATTAATGTGAGAGATGCCTGGAAAAAAATTTTTTTATCAAGTGTTGCCTTTACATTGGGGACCTTATTTCAGATACTTCCACATAAAAAGTCAGTTCTCTTCTAAGCATGTCTTGAGGCATAACCAATACCATGACCACATGAATCGAACACTTAATAGTGTTCCCTAGAGGAAAGTTCCCTAGAGGAAAGTTCTAGGTCTGAATTTGGAGAGCAGAATAAGCTCTGTCTATTTCCATAACTGCACATGCAAAATTAAAATGATATAGTACTACCAATAAGCAAGGCAACAGTTTCTATCTAGAGCAATGATGCTCATGTTGCTTTGATGTTGTTTTGCCTCCAAGGCAGGATTTCCATTATTATGGAGATGAACTGCCTCTAATTATTGCAATAACATAATTGTTCCCCAGGGCAGAATTCCTAATATCAGAGCTATATAGCTCTGCAGCAACTGTAAGAGATATCCTGAGTGCAGGTTTCTCATTAAAAGCACATATATAGACACTGTGCTTCCAGAAGAGAAACAGAATGCCTGAAGCAATAAACTCTCCTTTCCACACTAGGATTCGATCAGCCTTTTGGGCAAATACCTGCCATCACATTTGCTCTGCATCCCGGACTGCCAGAGTCTTCAGACCAGGCTTTCACACTTTATATACAGCATGGAGTTTTGTAGCCCTGTGCTGGGATTTGCCTCCATGTATTACATGAATTTCAACTCTTCCAAAGGCCTTTGGGAGAAGAGACATATTAGGGCCATGATCTAATTTCACCTCAGAGGCAGACTTCAGTGTCTCTAGGCAAGAAACATGAATATGAATTTTATTCCTATTTGGGTTGAATATTCTCATGGAATGCTAGACTTGATCTGATTAGACTGTGGGGAACAGGCAAACCTAAACATGTATTACAATCTGTGAAGAAATGCCTAAGAATATAGATGTTTATACTGTCTTCAAAAGAGGTCCACAGTGGCCTGAAAGTGTTCTGCCCAAGGGTGATGCCAAGGCTCCTAAACCCAGTGGTCGTCTCTGAGCTGTTACTTGGTTGGATATCTTGAAGGCACAAAATGCACGTTCCTTCTTGAACCTTTTTGTTTCCTTGGTTTCTGTTTGTTACATTCCCCTATTTGTTTTTCTCGCCTTTGGGTCTGTTTTCTTAATCCTTCCATCAGGCTCTGCTTCCACCATTCTGTGTATGTGGCTGCCTGATTCACAGATGCTCTTATTTGACAAAACTCTGTCTGGATGAATTTACCAACACCATGACTTCTTATCTCATTGTTCTCCTGAATTCAGACCTATATTTCAACTTCCTATTGGATGCATTTACTGAGCACTTACTCTATACTGGGCATTGTCCTAGATGTTACTGTTATAGAAGGGAACAAAATATACTCAAAGGGCCCAATGTCACCACAGGAAGAAGAGAGAGGCCCAAGAGGAGGTTAGAGTTATGTGATGTAGGAAGGCTCAACTTGATTCATCTTTGTTGGCTTTGAGGATGGAGGAAGGGGGCCATGAGCCGAGAAACATAGGTCGCCTCCGGAAAGCTGGAAATAGATTCCTATCTAGAGTCTCCAGAAGGAACACATGATTTTAGCCTAATGAGACCCATTTCAGGCTTTTGATCTCTAGGCCTGTAAGATACTGTATTGTTTAAGTCAAATGCAACAAAAATACACATGTGCAAGCACACACACACACACACACACGTATGCATGCACCTGCACAAATTTTTGTTCTTGTGGAATTTACATTCTGATTGGGTGGAGGGTGGGGAATTCATGAATATGTAGTATGTTAGATGGTGATAAGAACTATGGAGAATATAAAGCAGGTAAAGAGGACGGGAATTTGACAATTTTAGACAGGTTAGTGGGAAAAATCTTTGCTGAGTAGGTGATACTTAAATGGGAATTCCTATTTGAATGTGACACCTCCACTTGCAGGCACTTCAAATTCAACATGTTAATACTAATCTCTTTATTTTCTCCTCTCAAACTTGTGCTCTCTGTAGTCACTACTGTGGCAATTGGCACTACTGGGCGCAGCTGCTTACGTTAGAATCGTAGGAGTCATTTTTACCCGCCCCCCTTTCTTTATACAATATTTCTACTTACTACGTCATTAAGTCTTTTTAAATTTTATACTCTAAAAGCCCGTTGGTCTTCCTTCCTTTACTCTCAAGAGACTGAAATCATTATCCTTTTCGTTTCCATCCCAGACTATTGCCTGCAATTGGTCTCTCTGCCTCTCCAATCTCGCTCCTCTCTGATTCTTTTCCATGTTGCAGGCAGAGCAATCCCTTCATAGAACTTGTATGACAGTGCACTCCTTGCATAAAATCCTTCAATTCTCTCCAGGGTCTTCTAGTTCAAGTCTAAACTCTGCAGACATAAAACTCAAGGCCTCCACAATCTACTGTTGGCCTACATTTTTTCAATTTTCCTTCTCAGTCTATCACCTTTATGACATATGCCCTAGGATTACTGAAAAACATGTTATTTTGCTACCGGGCCCCTGCACTAGTCTATGAGCATCTTGAGGGCTGGGTTTATGTCTCCTCTTTTTCTCTATCCCTAGCACCAAGCAGAGGGCCTAGCATATAGCAAGTACCTGATGCATTCTTCGTTCATTGAACAAAATTGGAGTTGGCTAGTTTGACAGATGGGTCAGGCCGCTGTTCTGAAACCATGCCTGTGACATGCAGGCTGTAAGTTTGAGATTCTTTCCAGCCACATTAAGTGGCATATCTATATTGGTGATTGTCAATTAGCTTGACATAAGCTATTAGCCTAATGTCTAAAAGGGGGGAGAAAAAATCTCAAGCATGAGTAAGACTAAGAAGTCCTTATTTACACAATGTTAACTAGAGTAACATTTCACTCATTTCTTCAGCTTCGGTGAGAAGTAAAATTATTTCCTCTAAGTGAATTTTCCAGTCAACTAGACTTACTCCTTTAAGCACTAAGATAATTTTTAAAAATAACTTTTGGGAGTGAGTGGTCTTTCTATGATGTATTATATACACTTGCCTGCCTTACTAATCTAAGCTCACTGAAGATAATTTTTCCTCTTCAGAGACATCATATAACAGTAATTATCATACTTTGCTACAGAGATAATATAAAGCTATTTGTTTCCTTTATTAATACCACTTTTAATTCTAGGTGGCATACTTTTAGAAAGACAATGAAATAAATGATCAGGATAGTGAGAGGATGTGAAAATAATGTCATATGAACAATATCAGGGACATTTAGGCTTGGAAAAGAACTGAAAGAGGGCATGACCATAGGCTGCCAGTCTATATAAAGGGAAGGGTTGGGGGGTGGAGAAAAATCAGATTTGTCAGCATAACTTCAGAAAGTGAAACAAAACACAATGACTGAAAGTTACAAGGATATAGGTTATGAAGAAAAAAATCTTCTAACAGTTAGTTAGGTCTCCATCATTAGATGTAGCCAGGGAAGGATAAGGGTCTAGCCATTGTTGGGAACTCCTGTCCTTGAATGGAAGGTGGGCTTGGGCTCTGTGACTACAGTAGGAATTTGGCATTGCTGTCTGTCGAGCATTCATTTACTCTTGTTCTGGTAGTAAGACCTTAAATTTCTTTGGGGAAACCCTTCTCAGTCCATGTGGTTTGAAGTAAAGCTTCCCCATGTGCCCTCTGAGAATCGGTGACTCACGTTCTCCTACACAGGGCATCACAACATACTTGGTTTAGGGGAGAACACTGACCAATGCAGGATTATTCAATTATTGGAAAATCTATTCTGGAATTGTTATGAGAAGCTAGAAAAAAAGGCAGCATGGGCCTGCCAATAGCTATCCTAGCGCCAGGAAAGGAGAGCCCATTGGAAGATGGAGTCAACACAGAAGGCAGGGCTGGTGAGAGACGAAGAGAGGGTGACAGAGTCCTGATGCCACTGCGTGAGCTCCTGAGCCTTGCCGCACCTTCAGTCAGTCCATCCCTGCCCTTCTCAAACATGTGAGCCAAAGTACTGAAGCCGGTCTTGAGTTAGGTTTCTGTCACTTAACACCAAAAGAGCCCATCCTGGTTGAAACATGGTTTTAGGCTCCTTACAATTCTAGGATCCTAGGTTTTATCAATGGTTCTGCTACTTTTGTACTTTGATGTTTTGTTTCTAATAGATCAACTTCAATCTCATCTGCTTCAAATGCCTTCTATCTAGAAACTAAAAGTAAACAAAATTATCATTCTTATTCAGTTAGTACCCTTAATTGCTCACTTAATCCACATAATTTTGCTGCTTTGATGGTGACAATAGGTGTTTCCTGACAACTCAAGTACTTGGGCTTTGTGACAGGTCATACCTATTTTAAATATCTGTTATTGCCTACACTCTGGTGGCTGGAAACGTGCACAAGAGAAAAACAAATGTTTTATGTACATAATTACAAAGCTATAAAAGTTAAAAATTAAACCTTTCATTTAGATGCTTTGTATAGAGAAGGCTACCGTGAATATGCTTTAAATTTCTAAAGGCATGACAAACCATATTTTTAAATAGTTTACATGTTAACATTAAACCAGTCTTTCTCAGTCTATATCCACCTGGATAACTACAATATCACCAAATGATTAAATAAGATAAAAACTTGCTTCATATACTTCTATTGTAAATTCGTTTGTAGGCAGTTGTTTAGTTAAAAAAGAAGTTAAAGATCATGCACTAAGTTGTGTTTGGCAAAGTAGGTCAAAACATAGACTCTAGGGAGAACATTACTTAAAAGGGGTGTTTGATCATAAAATTTTGTTTCACCAAACACTGTTTATACCAGTATTAAGATATTAATAACTTTTTACTCAAAGGTTAAAGGTTTGCTCTTTGATTCTTAAGATTCCACATCTCAAAAGATAATTAGGGCTAATAAGTCAGTATATTAGAAACTATAACTCAGCACTGGGCACAAAGAAGTTTGCCTTTTGTGTTGGTCTAAAAATGTCAGTCTTTTCCTAAAATAGGAGTTCTGAAATTTTTCACTCATGAATTGTTTTGCTCACTTATCCACTTAATTGTCTTTCTCCTTTACCAGAAAAAAAAGGAGAAAAATGGCAAAATTTCTTCTCTGCCAGTGAGAAAATATTAAAATCTTTCCTATTTTTCACACTTTTCAGAAATTATGATATGTACAACTGAGTTTATATCTTTCTCAGAAGTTAAAATCCAGTGACTCACAGACTAAACTTGGTCTATGGGTGTATGACCCATGTTGTAATAACATTAGAATTAAAACAAAAATGAGTTGCTGACATTTAAAAATTAAAAGAGTTCAAATAAAAGCCCAGATTTCTAGCTTCTCTTGAAGAATGAAAAGATAGGAGGCACCATATGGACATGGCAGCAATAATGCTAGAATTGAGAGGCAGGTGTCTCTCTTGGAAGGGGCACACCATCATTCCCCTTTGTATTACACCTGGCCAGCTTTGGGACTCATTTAAATTACCCAGATCAGTCTGCTTAATACAATCTAAGTGAGGTAGAAAGAAGGAGCAGAGCTGCGAGAACACAGCATCCATGTGGAGAAGGAAGAGCTAATACTGATAGTTTGGGTCATGCCTGGTGACTCTGGTGGTGGAGGTGATAAATAGCAAGACCTGGATAATGATGGGAGTTTCCTCAGTTTGAATACATCTTTAGTGCCGTATGAATGCTGAAGCAATATGTGAACACTATTAATCAAATCAGTAAGAGAAAGAATGAAAACTGGAGAGAGACAAGTTTTGTGGTAAGTCAAGTGGTAGAAACAATCAATGAAATTCACTTACTAGATAGAGTTCTTGATATTGATATACCACTTTCCCAAAGGTAATTTAATCAGTATGTCACAATGGTTAAGCTATAGCAGTGGTAAGTAGTCGTTAATACTGTTCAAAATATTAGGTTATCTTTTTTTTTTTTTTCTTTTTTTCTAGACACATACTAAGATTGTATTTCCTTGCGGGAGTGAACTTTTGAAGAAACATGTGACTTGTTTTGGCCAATGAAACATGAGTGAAAATGAAATGTTTCATTTCTGGGCAAAAGCTTTAAGTGGCATGTTTGGCTACTCTCTTTCGCTTCTGCAGTCCTGATGTTCTGGAGGGTGCTACTCTACCAGCCTTGGCTGTTGAGGGTAGCAAAGCCACCTGCAGACCTCTGAGGGCCATGCAGTGTGAATTACAAATAGACTTGTTGTTTTAAATCACTGCAGGTTGTTCGTTACAGTAATGTTACTCTAACTTCATCCACTCATGGATTTTGACATGTCTATTACCTATATTATTTTAAAGTACTTTTTGTTATATCATTGTTAAATTAAAAATTTATAGTGTACCATTAGTCTAAGCATTACATGTGGTACATACTAGTTATATTTCAATTGTGTTTTAATAAACAAAGTAAATACATAATTATTAAAAGTAATCTTACATACCACCTTCTGGGAAACACTGAGGTAAAATAGGAAATAAACCCTGAGGCTACAAAATAAGAACCTGCGCTCTCAAGCTCCAAGTATGGCTCCAAATTTGAACACCATGCCAATATTCAGTGAAATATACTGCTTCCTTAATATAACAGAAATCAGGAAGGGACATATATTATGAATTTAATATGTGTATAAATACACCATCTATAAACCGCATCAAGTTTGTTTGCAAAAATCATTAATAAGGACAACATCATCAGTGCAAGGATCTAATTTGCATATGCAAATCCAAAGGTGTACAGGTGTAAAGGGTAGATACGGATACATTTTTACAGGCTTCCACATTGCATCTTTGAGTACTTGACCTTTAGCATCAATTAAAATCATTATGTATACAGCTAGTAAATGCTGTGACATAGACTCATGCATAATTACCATTTTCCAACAGATTGAGTAGATTACAGAAAGAGATGGGGGATATTTTATAGGGGTGACAGCCAAGAAAAGGTCTTATAGATACCTGCCATTTGGTGCAATTTGACCTAAAACCCCAAACAACCCATATATATATTTACACTGTATAAACAGCATGCATTCTAAATGTAATTCACATATAAAAGGAAATAAACAAGTAAAGAGTTTATATGTCAGAAAGAAAAAAACTGTTGTTTCAAAAGGATGTCACTAAAATAATCAAAACTATGTTATATGCAGAATGAGTTTTGGAATTAGCAATATTTAGCCTCAAAAAAAAAAAAAAAAAAAGGAGAAACTATTGAGACATAATAGCCATTGCCAAATATTTGAGAAGTTGTCATAGCAAAGACACACTGGATTTCTTTGTTTAAGCAAAAAGAAGTAGTGTGGAGAAAAGTGGGTGAATCAGCAAATAAATTTTAGGCTAAAATTAAGGAAGGTTTTTCTAGCTGCTCACCTTTGAGCAGCTCTGACAGTCAAATGGATCATGCAATCTCTCTCTGCAGGGAGGGTTTTGGAGAATCTTAATAACAAGAAGGATTATAGAGACCAGCTAATTTACCACCCTCTTCCAAAACTTCAGGTCTTTGATTAACATGTAGTCCACCAACAGCAGATAGTAAATTCCTCCCTCTAGAACTATTAATAACAGACAAATTATTATAGATTAATCAACTATTAAAAATATCTCAAGATAGTACCTTTCATTTTCTCTTAATATGTCCCTTCCTTTCTTCCAGATGTAGACAGGTTTAGGAGAAGCTTTTGGCTTACACTCAATGACAACTTCACCTCCCACTTTGACAAGAGTTACTCTTTTTAAGAGGGTTCTCGAAAAATCCGGACCCACAGCTGCAAGAGAATACAGAAAATAAAATAATTATTATGGAAGAAAAACCCCCACTAGATCATGCTTTAGCCTTTTTCTTTCTACAATGCATTTATTGTTGCCTTGGGCATCAAAGGGAAGAAGTTAAATTTTTTCTAAAGTAAAAAGAGTAGCACTGTATGTTTTGATGGGTTTATGAAAAATTGAGGTATAATTTATATATGGTAAAATGCACCAGTTTCAAGTGTACAGCTGATGAATTGGACATACCACACTATGAAGATCAAGGTATAGAACATTCCATCACTCTACTGAGGGACTATTAAAAATTATTTCACATTAAAATGAATCAAAAATTTTAAAATTTCAGGGAAGCATAAGAAGACAAACAAGAAAATCCACAAGGCATTTTTCTGATTATGTAGGTTAAAGCATTTCCTCTTTGATAACAGTTTCTGCCTCTGCTCTGTCCCTTAGCACTCTGTGCATGTCTCCATGAGAGAACATGCTGAAATGTCTGTATCATCACCCTCTGAGCTTCTCCTTAAAAACAGGGCTTTGTCCAGCTTTCTGTTACTGTTGCCTAATGCAGTGCTTGGCTCATGCAGGATAAACTGGGGCTTGCTCTTAGAAAACTCAATTCCATGCTCACTATGAGTGCTCTAAAATTCATTTTATAACTCAGGCGGTTAAATGAAAATAATGTTAAAGAATTATTGCTTTCCTAAAACAACAGATACATATATGTATCCTCTTGGAAGGAATTTAAAAGACGCCTTTCTGAAAAAAATCTTCATTTTCTTCTGAGTTAATTAAATTAATGTGATCTAGGATCTCTTTTGAGTAGGGATTTATCTCTTAGAATCTCAATTTCACTATATTTAAAATCCCTGACTCCCAGTTTGACCTAATAGAATTTAAGATTTTAGATCACATTGAATGTGAAATTTAAATACCACAAATTACTTAAAGGAGGACAGAAAGTGAGTGTGTATGTATGTGGGTAGGGAGAATGGGAGTCAATTTCTTAATTGCCACCAAACCAGGTACTAGTGATATAAAAAAATAAAAATAAGCTTCAGTGAAAGCAGGTTAAATTTTTATTAAGTACTTTTGTTGTGGAAATATTTTCAGTAATTGTCTAGAAAGAAATAAAAGTGGGAAGGTTACTTTTTAAAGGGGTGATGCAATGTATGACTGGAGCTGGTTTTACTATGTGAAGGTGAAATTAAGTAGTTTAGTAGGCAATTGATATCTTGATCTGTGTGCCTTGGATTCGTGAGGGGAGTCTACAGTTCAGAGCATAATTCTATAATGATAAATGCAATTAATAAGTAACATGCAAGTTGTTACAGATGTTTCTGCTGTAATGAGATAAATGTATTCCTAGTATGATCTGCAAAATCACGTAATAAAAATTATAGGATTATGAGAAAGATAGGGTCAGGACAGACCTACTCAATATTTATGTAACACCACACTAAAAAAAAAAGCACCCGATCACCCCTTGAATAAATATATTAGCATGATTAAAAACACAAGTGAAATTCCTAATAAATACTACAAAAAATACAGGACGTGTGTGTGTGAGTTGTATGTATGTGTGTGTGTGAAGACAGCTTGACGAAAGACAGAAGGAAGAGTTGAGACTGCTAAACTCAAGCAAACAAGTAAAACAGAGAAGACTTTGAAACAAAGTAAAATCTGCAGAAAGACTCAAGAGAACCATGCTATCAGCACTGCCACGTTACATGGTCAAACTAAGCCAAGAGGAAGAATGTAGGTGAGGGGAATGGTGGGCAACATAGTTTTGCCTCAGATACTGTGGTGATCTGAGTTAGTGGGCTCTGTGTTTGATTGCTGCCATGTGTGAAATACATGAACAAAGCCAGCATTTATGTTCTACTGGTGTCATTCCCCCGTTTACCACTCCCATACATGTTAATATGCAAAACAGAAAGGTTTCTGTAGCACAACAGACTCATTCTCATCTTAGGTAAACACCTGAAAATTGACATATTAATGTAAAAAAAAATCAAATTTCTATAAGTTTTTAAAAGAGTATTTTGTGAAATAGTTACAAATCTGTATCATATAAAAATCCCTTCTTGGGGCGCCTGGGTGGCTCAGTTGGTTAAGCGACTGCCTTCGGCTCAGGTCATGATCCTGGAGTCCCGGGATCGAGTCCCGCATCGGGCTCCCTGCTCGGCGGGGAGTCTGCTTCTCCCTCTGACCCTCCTCCCTCTCATGCTCTGTCTCTCGTTCTCTCTCTCTCAAATAAATAAATAAAAAATCTTTAAAAAAAAAAAAATCCCTTCTTAAAACTGTATCTTTCTACACACACATTTTTATCACTTTAGGCAGACATTTTTCATCTGTTCAGGAGGAATTCGGCAATTGCATTTGAAATGAGTTTACATAAATCAAACTGTGCACAACACATGGGTGTATTTGTCAAAAAACTATATATTGCTTTTACGAGATTTGAAATAGCATGATATCAGCCACACAGAAGACAGAAAACACACCTTCCAGTTTCAGAAGCATTTTTACTATACTGTTTATGTGCATATTATCTGTGGGTATCCTAGCGATAAGAGTGGTTTTGAATATCTTTCACTAATAAAAATGGAATTATAAATTCAAATCTTTTCCCTTTGTTTACTTAATTTGCTGAATTTACTTCTTTTGTTATTTAACCCTGCAAATCTATCAGCTTCCACATTAAGCTGCAGTGCTTTCTAGGACAAAATTGTCAAACCTTCATCAGTTTGTGAATACTTGACCCATTAATGGTTTTCTTAACATTCTGCCATTTTGTAACCATCTGTTGTACCTAAGATGCCCTTAAGTGTATGGAATGGAGTTTTTTTCTGGTCTGTACCTTGTATTTAAGTGAAAGGAGCCTGTTAAATTTGACATTCACAGAGAAAGTAGGTTTTAAAAGTTATTGGTAAGGTCCCCAGGAGAGCACTATTAGAACCCAACCTTTGCTGGCACTTAAAAATTTAGTACACATTGAAGGTGAAACTTCAGTAGGTTCTTAATAGCTCAGAAAAGGTAAAACCAATTGTCAAATTACCCACTTGAGTCTGAGAGTCGCTCAGATACTGGGGGATCCTCATTTGCTAAATCTAATGCACTTAGAGGATAATATTTCTTACATCAACTACTAGAGGGCACTGCTCTCTCAGTGTTGGAATGAGTCATGTTATAAGACCTCTTCCATTTGGAAAATGCAACTTTTTATTACATATCAATGATCTTTAATCCATTAACATTACATGATCTATGAGAAGCATCTGGCTAAAAGAAGCTCTCTCTGTAATTCTCAACTGTTTGGTTTTACTGAATTAAATGACTCTTGGTCACGTGTCAAGGGTATTTAAAGTGGCTAACAGAACCCTTGAAAACAAAAGTTTTGTGACTTAGCGTCATTTCTCAAGAGAGAGAGCAAGGATGATAACTCCTTGACTAGATGTGCAGAGGGAGTCACATTTGGGAAATGTACGAGTGTGATTTTTATTATTGAAGAGGAAAGGATAATTCTGCATGCAGTTCGATTGCACTTGGTCTGTAGAAACATCACTGGCAACATTGCCAGTGGATGGGGACTATTCAGTTTGGCCCTTTTAGAAGTTCAGAAGTCCAGATTATTTTAAACTTTATCTATTATCTTTAACTATTAGCTCATCATTCTATAAAAATAAACCTAGAGTTAATGCGTTCATTCACGTTTTCACCACTGCAGAGATAACGCTGGTATCTGAGTTTAAAACCCCGAGGTTTTTCTGGCTTGCTGGGTAGATAACTAGAAGGCTGGTTACAGTGGGAATCTTCTTTCTAGGTCCATCATTTCAGAATGGTGGATTCAAAATCAGCCCTCTCTAACCAGGGATGATATTCACAACAAAACTCTGAAGTAAGATTTTTCTATTCTACTACCAGGACAATGTGTCCCTTCTAAGTTCCTCATACCTGTGCCCTGCTTGTTTCGATCCAATTCATTAAATGCCCTGCTTACCCGGGTCTCCTTCTACCACGATAGTTCCCGCTCCTTTGGGAAGGTTATTGTAAAACAAAAGTAATAATATTTATAGTCACAAGGTTGTTTCGAAGAACAGATGAAATAATACATGTATTGTATATTAAGTACTTAGCCCAATATTTGCTTCATACCTACTCCTCCTCTCTGCTATCTCCACTACCACCACCACCATTATTAGGGGACTTTATGCTGAAATATAAGAGCGCTTTTTAGAGCCAAATCAATTCATCTTGGTTTAAACAATTTTTTTTTTATTTTGAAATAATTATAGATGTACGGTTACAAAGATAGAGAGGTCCTGTATATTTATTTCACTTAGTTTCTCCCAGTGATTATACCCTCCCTGAGCATGATACAATATCAAAATAAGGAAAGTGATCATTAGTACAATGTGTGTCTTTAGTTCTATGTTATTTTATCACATATGCAGACTTGAATAACTACTGCTGAAATCAAGAACGGAAGTATTCCATCATCACAAAGATTTCTCTTTTGCAACCCTTTTAAAGCCACATCCAGCTCCCTCCTGCCAAATTCTCCCTAATGCCTAGAAACCACTAATCTATTCTCCATCTCTATAGTTTTGTCATTTTGAGAGAACATTTTATATACAGAATTGCTTAGTATGTGACCTTTTGAGATATTTTTTTACTCAGCTTAATGCTCTTGAGATCCATCCAAGTTTTGTGTGTCAACAGTTAGTTCTTTTTTTTTTTTTTTTTGCTGAGTAGTGGTATCTCATCCATTCAGATATAGATGAAAATAGTTCCTTAATGTTGGCATTTCAGGCACTATGGTAACTGACAAATATTTTTGAGCACAGGAACCATTTCAAGATCTCTCAACACTTTCTCTGCCAACAAGTATGATCAGGCTTAGCCTTTTTCTTTTTAAAAAAGGTTTGAAAAGCCAAAAATTAATTGTGGAGACTTGGGTGGAAAATTTTTTTCTTATTCCAAGAGAAACATTTTAAAGCCATTTTAGAACAATATATTTTATCTAGTAATTAACATGTTGACTAAAAATCATTCTTACATGTTTTAAGAGCTTCAGCTGCTAAACCCTTGTTAACCACCTTTGAGCTACCCTATTTAAGACAGTATGCATTTTTAAATATCTGTAATCACTTTGACCTCCTTGTATCAGTTCAAATTAGTAATATTTTATTACATTTGGCACAATGTCCTAGACTCTCATACAGATCCATGTCTTTGGTTAGACGAGTAGTGTATAGTATTGTAATGCCTTATTTGATTGTAACTTTGTTAAGAGGTAGAAATGTTTGTTGAATGAACAAAAGAGAGTCATTAGAACGTGGCAGAGAGAATCCTAGAATTTCAGTGGTTAAGACATGGTAGCATTTGTTATTAGCGATCATTATATCATCAGTGCCTTGAAGGCAGAAGCTATGTATTATGGATCTATATATCCCTTACCGAGCCCAGTGTTTGGCACAAAGTAGATGTTTAATCAGTATTTGTTGAATAAACATATGTTGTAGAAGAGAACTCAGAATTCATTTCAAAACAGAAAATTCTCCTCTCCTGATGCTTTGCCTGGATACCACATCCCTTTCTTTCCTCCAAGTGGGGTTGTAGATGGCTTCTGGGACTTCCTGGCCTGTATACAGGATACTCCATTTTTTCTGGAGTTGGGCCTTAGTATAATGAAGTAGAATTACCCAAGAAAAACAATCTGGGCTGTTTATACTCTTAAACTACTCTGAAACCATCTGGTGTGATGGCAGATTAAGGAATGACTCTCAAAACAAAACATCAAAGAACTTAACTTTTAGTGCTCCCCAATTTCTATGGTGTAAATATTTCCATCATGGCCAATTTCAAGTTACCAAAAAGAAGTCAATGAATACTGAGCTGAGAAGGATAGACTCAGCTACTATAAGTAGGAGGTAGCTCCAGCAAATAACTTCCTTTCCCCACTTCCCCCAAACACACTCTTAAGGGATGGTAACAGGTCATGTGGGCCCTGGGAGTTCAGCTTTCTCCAGTTTTGAGCCTTTCTATGAAGCAGTACCATGGTCTCCTCTTTCCTACCCAGGCACTCTCAAACAACCAACCCAAGGCTGGGAAGATAAGAATTTTGACACCCTTGCATTTCCTTTGATTGTTTTATTTTGTTCCTTAAGACTCTGTGAGTCAAGATATCACAGTAGTCTTAAGAGCTTCAGTCATACATGCCCTGCCCTAGACATGCAGGCTCAAGAGAAACCTTCAGTGTGGATAAGCAATGTTTATGTTATCCAGCAGTGACTGATTTCTTGCTTATCATGTTCCCTCCAAAATTCCTTACTGAAGGGGTTTTAGCATGGAAAGAGAACACAGATTTTGCCTTTGTGCAATGCTCACTTTCAACCACATTCAAAAGGCTTCATTAAAAGCAACCTGCCTTACATTAGGTATAAAATTAATTCCTTCAGGAACCTAGAAGAACCACTGTCTGCTGATGTTGAAAAAAAAAAAAGCTGGAATGTTGCTTGTGCAAATGTTTTATTTCTGGTAGAAATCGTCTCACATGATTGACAGAGCTTCTGTCAATACTGGGTTCAACAATGGAAACATGGATTAACTGTATGTACAGTGATGATAAAAAGAGAACAGCCTAGTCATTATTCTGCTTTCCAACTACCACCAGCTTTTGTAAGTTAGAAAGCTACTCTGCTCTGATAGCTTAAGATTGGGTACCAAAGGGATTTACAAAGCAGATTCCAGACCTGTGGCACCTAAAGTGCACTGACTGTAGGAATCACCTAGACGAGCTTATTAAGTGTATATATACATCCTAAACTCTACCCACCAGGAGAGGGACCTGAAAATTTACAATTTTTTAATTTTTGCCACTGAAAATGTGATTCCCAGAGCAGAAGCATTGGTGATCACCTGGGAGCTTGTTAGAAATGCAGAATTTCAGGCTCTATCCAGGACTTGAAATCAGAATCTAAATTTAACAAGGTCCCTAAGTAATCTATACATGCATAAAAGTTAGAAAATCACTGTTAAATCCTCTTGAACACCAATTCTAATATGTTCTGAACTACCAAAATAGAATCTATTTGTTGCTAGAAGGTGGTAGAGGGGAAAAAAATAATTACTTTATTTCATTTATTTATTGATTCACTAATTCAGAAAGACTTGTGTAGATAATCGTAAAAGATAAAAAGTAACAAATGCATTTAGAATATGGCTAAAGTCAAATATGGAAGGGTAAGAAACAATCTTACTAGACTTGGTACAATAGAGTGAACTTTTGGAAGCCAAAGCAGACATGTCAATATGGTAGGCAGAAGGAAGAAGAAGAGCATTATTTCTCACTGGTGGGTAAAAGGAAAATGTAATTTTGCTAAGAGATTCAAACTTTCTTCCTGGTTCTACAATGTAAGAGAATTTATTGGATATCTATTTAGGTAAAGAACTGTGGACTTCTGGGGGTGCCTGGGTGGCTCAGTAGGTTACGAGACCAACTCGTTTTTTTTGTTTTTTGTTTTTTTAAGATTTTTTTATTTATTTGAGAGAGAGAGTGAGAGAGCCTGAGAGAGCGTACAAGTGGCAGAAGGGGCAGTGGGAGAGGGAGAGAGAAAAGCAGACTCCTCGCTGAGCAGGGAGCCCAATGCGGGACTCAATGTGGGGCTCAATCCCAGAACCCTGGGATCATGACCTGAGCTGAAGGCAGACGCTTGACTGACTGAGCCACCCAGGTGTGCCTCAACCAGCTCTAGATTTCAGCTCAAGTCATGATCTCAGGCCTCACATCGGGCTCCACACTGGGTGTGGAGCCTGCATAAGATCCTCCCTCTCCCTCTGCCCCTCCTCTCTGCCCCCTAAAAAAACCCCAAAAAACAAAGAACTGTGGACTTGTGAATGAATAATGCTTCACAGCAGTTTTACAGAAGACTGAGAGATTTTGGCATTAGGATAATATATGATATCACTGCTCAGTTATACCTTGGGCTGCATTCCTGAGTTACATTTTAAATTCTAGCTCAGTGAAGACATTTTCTTGGGTGAACTCATAATAATGAATTGTCATAGTATTTACCCCTCAGATTTCAAAGTCTCCCTTCAGTTGGCTTTTTAAAGTAAACTCTATGCCCAACAAAGGGCCTGAACTTACAACCCTGAGATCAAGAGTCGCATGCTCTACTGACTGACTTCAGATTCAGAGTCTTGATCCAAATCAGAAGATTTGCTAGGTAGATTGTATTCAACTTAAATACACACAGACACACTCACATGCAACCTGGGATAAATTTCCTGTTTCAGGATAGTGGTTCTCAAAAGTATGACCAGTGGCAACAGCATCGCCCAGGAACTTGTTTGAAATTCAGCTTCCCAGGCCCCACCCCAGCTACTATAGCAGAAATTCTGGGGGTAGGACTCAGCAATCTGTGTCTGAACAAGTCCTTCAGGTGATTCTGGTGTGTGGTAAAGTCTGAGAATACCTCTGAAAAAGTAATGGCCTTCTGATCTGATCAATTAGAGCAGTAGTTCCCAAACTGCTGTTCACTGGAATCACACTTGGGTCCCATGTCCAGAGATTGAATTAGTTGATATGGAGGATGGTAGAGCATCAGGATATTAAAAACCTCCCCAGATGATTGTCATCAGCAAAATTTGAGAATCACAGAAATGGGGTTTGCCGGTAATATGGAGGCTCTCTACAAGATTTCGGTATGGATACTAGTTAACAACAACAAAACACTTCTGATATTGCTACAAATACTTCCAGGCTTTAAAAAAGCTTTCACATGGGATCTCTTAGTTTTGGCAGTAAGCTGAAAAATAGCATACTCATTTTACCAATAAAGAAAGGCTTAGTGACTCGTTAAAAATACGAAATTGTAATTTGAGATCCAAGCATGCAGCTTTCCTGTTTCAGGTCAATTTTAGTAAAGCTGCTGCCTAGATGACTACATTTGGGTAAGAAAGGCCCTTGTCCTCTCACTGGATGCTGATCACACTTAGCACGTTTGATTATTTTGTAATCTGGCTCAACGAGGCAGCTGAGAAATCAGACTCAGATGCAGATGAGCACTTGTGAAAACCCCTGTGAAATAACTTTTAGCTTAGCCTGAATGTTTTCCTCATTTGAGAGCCAATCATCTGGATAAATGCCAAATTAACCAAATAATTGCTCAAGACTGCACCTCACTTTAATTGGACTATCAGCTCCTTAATGGTATTTGAGCGTCCTTCCAGGGTCAGATGTCCTCTACCACACGGGCCAGGAGAATCCTCACAATACGGAAGCATCAGACAGAAACTCCTCAGGGCAGAAACTATTTCTGTTCCATGATACAGTCCTGGTAAAGTCAGGTCATAGTCAAAAGACCTACTTGCTCTTCAAGATAGTTCATCCCATTTCAAAATCAAAGATACTCTAGTAAACTAGTCATACTCCCCATTATGATCCAGGTAAATTGGACAAAATAACAAAGTACCTTGCTTGGTCTGGTATAATCACTTGTCCTCTGTAGAGAATGCTGTTGGCACCCTCACACAGATTCTTTTTTCTGGCCCTACCTGCTCTGAGTGTTGGCTGCTTACTGCCTCCAGCTGCCCCCTTCCCTGGGAAATTGGGAGGTCTTGCTCCATCTGTACTCACATCACCACCCCGACCCCTACTGCCACTGCCACTGCCACCTAAGGGGCAGCCCCACGATGGACTGATAAACAGAGACTATAGAAAAGGCTATGCTCCTTGCTTCAGGTGGGAACAACCCTGGGATGCAGTTTATGATCCAGATATCCCTCTCTAGGGTGAGATACAGGCTAGACCATGACCTTGCTCCGCTCCCCACTCGCCCCTTCCCTATCTTGCTTTCTTTTATAGGCTTTTCCCTAGAGAACATTCCTATAGCAGCTCAGAGGTACCTCAATCCCTGCTTCTGCTTTTGGGACCTTAGTTGTGCTCTGTCCTTACCCCATGATTACATATACAGCATAAGCATTCTAATTGGAGCATCACAGAAAAATCTCAAGGTTGGTGATTCAACCAGCAGTCCCCCGTCACCAATATGATCATCTAAGTGGACAACAATACTAAACATGAGTAGAAATGCTGCAGTAGAAAATTTAAATTTTTACCAACAAGATACTTAACTTAGTTTTTTTTTAAAGTTAGGTTTTATAGAGGATCCAAGTTCCCCATGATTATCAGACTTTATTCACCCTAAATCCAACACACCTTCATGAGTGGGAAAGAAGGATGGAATGATGGTATCACCCAGGGAATTGTACAGCACCCTAGGGATGTCCATAGGAGTACATCACACACTCGACCTCTTCCACGACGTGGGTTAATACAGGAGAAAAAGTATGGGAACAGATGCCTTGAGGCATCTATCAGTGGTGATAGGTCAGTCACAAACAAGGATATTTCTATTTGATATACTCAAAACCAGGCCTACTCTAATAGACTGACCTCAAGGTAAAAGTCTATGTTATTCTCCCATCCAGTGAGTAAATCACCCAGCACCTAGGTTAATTATTTAGCAGTTTCAATCCATTAAATATAGATATGTTACATACACATTAAATACTCAGACAGAACACATAAAACAAGACCAAGGGAAAAGCCTCTTAAATATATGCTTCCTAACCATCTCTTATTCATGACTCTAGGGTTATTACCTAGCATGAAAGGGAATCTCCTCTCTAGCATTGGGGGATCCTGGTATTTGATCAATAGTTGGAAGCAACATTATTTTTTCCTTCCTGATAATAAAGTATCTTGTTTTCATTGTGTTTCTTTATTCAATTCAAATTCACCATGATTCTAAGAAAGGTAAAAACAAATCAATTATTTGACCCCAAAGAGTCAAACTATTACTATTCTTCAAGAAACAAAGTGACTTGCAGAATACAATCATAGCTTACCCAAGTGAACCAATATTAATTTATGTGTATTTTTAAATAGTGAAATGTCTTCTCCCTCATTCACTTAAAATGAACTCCAGGGATTTACTTGTTCAACACTTAACTGTCCTTCAATTCACTTAGAGTATATTAATATGATTTTTTTGGAAGTGAAATGGGACATTAAAGAAGGAACTTCTAAGCCTGTTATTTAAGATTCTCTAAAATTGGTTCTCAATTAATTTTTTCCAATCTATTTTAAACTTTGCCCATACACTTTATATATTTGAATTAAAAATTTTAAAACATTCAGGATTTTCTATGTGCAAGAAACTGTCCAAATGTTTTATAACTTTGAGCCTTTGTTAAGGCCATTTCACTCTGATCTGGAATATTCCTGGTCCTTTTTTCTGTCTGTCCAAATATAAATCACTGTTCAAGTCTCAGCTGACCAGCCCAGTCCATTAGCCAAACTCTCTTTCCTGAATTCCTGGAAGCCTTACTATTTTTACCACTGTTTGTCCTGTATCATTTACTGACATGCCATATTGTTCTCATATTCAACGTGGTTGAAATCAGAATGGTTAAATAATTTCTCAGGCATTTTCCTCTTATCTTCATTGCTCTGGCTTGCTGACCTCAGGGCACTTAAGAAAGGACTCAGATCAAGAATTCATTTGGAATTAGTTCCAGTCGGAAATGATTTGAAATAAAACTCTGTAAAAGACGGAGCAATGATTCCCAGCTCACAGGTCTTGAACCCCAGGTAGGGGGAGGGGACAGGGTCCGGAAAAGGGTCCCTTTCCTGGAGGGGTGGGAGGAGTTGTTTTAGGCTGTTACATTTTATCTGCAAGTATGAGTATATACATACATCTACACACATCTCATATACACTCTGTTATTTTCAGCTGTGGGTAGATGCCCTAGATAAAAATCATTTGATAGCCTTTCTCACTTCTAGCTCTGCTTTTGGGACTTTAGATATTCTCTCTCATTACCCCATAATCATATCCATGATTTACAGTTATTTGTTACTATCAAATTTTCTTATTTTAACAAAGGGACCTACTGAATCTTTTTTTCTTTTTTTAAGAATCCTTTAAAATTATAATGGGGTTCCCAGAGCTGTAAATTGGCAAGCACTCACCTAGAGGGTTTTAGGACAATGTGATTCATTCATTAGGCTATTCATCCTCAGTTTTAGCTCTTCTTATAACTAGTTGACATACTGTTTAGTAGAGAACACACTTCTTTTTGCAGAAAATCTTAAGTAATCTACCAAGCTGAACTGTGCTCCAAAAGAGTCAGTTACAATAACCAATAATCAGATCCAACCTGGACAGGGTGAAACCATTGTACTTGTCCCAGAGAAAGTTGGAATTATTGTTCCCAACACTTACAGTGTGAGAGGTATGTGCTTAGGCTTTCAAAAAGGTCATGCTTACAGTAGGGCCAAGCCAGGGTGATGATTATTCTAGGAGCACAGAATGTTCTTCTGCCTCTTTGAAATAGGCTGTAGGGCCATAAACTCTCACATAGTCTTGTCTTTTTTGGGATGTTGGTTCAAGCTAAAGAACTTGGTGAGAAGAACATAGAAGCTTCCCCTTCCTTTTTTAATTTGCACAGGGAAGAAGCTCTACATGCTAGGCATCAAAAAGTGCCTTGCAGAAGAAAAAGCCAAGACTCTAAACTGGGAAAATCATTGGATTTATGGAATCAGCTCCCTTTGTGTGCTGCTTTTCTCTTATTCATAATCTTTTTATTATGCTCTCCCTAAGAACTACTGCTTAGGTACTTTAGATAAATTCTGAATTCAGAGTGAAGATTTTTTTATATGACACAAGCAAATTGATAGCCTAGACGTTTTTTATTTTTTATGACCGTAGGTTTGTCAATTCACTTAAATTATACTTTCAATGATTTACTTAACTCATAATTTGTTTTTTATTTTGAAAAAATATTTATTTATTTTAGAGAGACAGAGAGTGCAAGAGCGGGGAGAGGGGCAGAGGGAGAGCAAGAGAGAGAATCTCAAGCAGACTCCCTGCTGAACACAGAGCCGGACTTGGGGCTCCAGCCCACGACTCCAAGATCACGACCTAAGCCGAAATCAAGAGTTGGATGCTTAACCCACTGACCCACTAGGTGCTGCAAATAATTCGTTTTTAAAAAGTCTCTTAACTCTTCCATCACTTAACACATTCACTCATTCCTACACTCATTCAATATTTATTGAGTGCGTATTATGTGTTTCACTATTGTATTAAGTCCTGAGACTAAAATGATGAGTTAAAGCAAATATGGTCCTTGACATCATGGGAAGTTAAGGTGCAATGGGAGAAAAAAAAGAACAGAAAAATCACATCAACAAATGTAAAACACAACTCCGGCATCTGTTATAAAGGATAATTAAAAGGCAATATAAAAATCTTTAAGAGGTGAAGTTGATTGAGGCATGGGGCCAGGTGTGACTTCCTGAGGAAGCAGCGATGGAACCTGGAGATGGAGAAAGAGAAGGAGCTGATGAAATGAAGAAGGGAAGGAAAAGCATTCCAAGAAGAAGGAACAGTATGTTCTAGTGGCCCCTAGAGGAAGAGAGGATGGTGAATGGTGAATATGCAGAACAAAAAGGTCAATAGAGCTGAAGAGCAGGGGAAAAAGGGTCATAGGGTGAAAGAGGAAGCTGGAGAGGCAGACCATTTCTGTGTACTCTGGAAAGTTCAGATGCGGAAGAACAAGATGCACAAGAACAAGATGCACTCTGCCAGATGTTCAGAGGAACCTCTCCAAATCAAGTCAACTCGTCTTCCTTCTGAGCTGAAGTTTGTACCAAATCAGCACGATAGCAAGACTCCACAGCATTTCAGAAACCGCTCAATTTAGAAGAGTGGTCGACAGAGGAATAAAAATGGGTGCCCAGGGAACTGTGTTACCCACTGTAAGCATCAGCAGGGGCTGATTTAGAAAGTGGTTTCCTTGTATTGCTTGTAGAATGCATTATTTTCTTCTTGAGCAGTATCTTTGGTCTAAAGATTTCTTTACCCCTTCTTGGGGGCGGGATTGAACAACATGCTTAGCAAAACACATGTTAGTTTAGTGACTTAAATTTTTTTTTTCTTTTCACTACAAAGACTCACCTATAACACTAAGCTCTGCGCTGGAAAAGATAACTCCATGTTTATTCTCTGCCACACACTGATACATGCCAGCATCTGAGAGGTTCACTATTGTTATGTTGAGAGTTCCTTGCTCAATTTGAATTCTATCCTGTGAAAGAAAAGAGGAACACAAAACAGTGACCTTCTACAACGGAGACCTTATGGCAATTTTGCTACATGATATATCAAAGGGGCTTAATGAGAAGAAAATAGCCATCATATAAGCAATTTACATAACATGATCTATTCATCTGTCAACTAAATTTGTGGCAGGTTAGATGCTAAATGGAACAACCTTGTACATCAGTTGGTAAATGGAATTTAAATTGTAGGACTCTCTGGAGTTCTCATTGATTCAATAGTGAAACCATACAGATTAATATCCCCTCTAAATAGATGAACTTGAAATTTAAAAGGCTTTTTTTACTCTGAGGCTTTGTGCGAACTGGGGGAGCGGGGTGGGGAATATAACCAAATTTACTGTTTAGGGTATTAAAACACTCAGATTATGAGCAGGCAACACTTTGGAAGTTAATAGAATTATAATCTTCTTGGAGAAGCTGAAACAAATATTTCATATTGGTTGAGGTTTACTAAAAAAAAGGGTAGGTATTAATAATTTAAGGTTCCCTTACTCTGTTGCTGTCAGTGGCATCATCTAAGCTTAGGACCATCTTCTGGTGGCCAATTGGAAGAAAGAAAAGTTAGTGTATTAAGCAAAAGACCATTCTCATTTGTCAGCCTGAGGATATATAACTTGCATTATCAATTTTCCTAAATCCCAAAAAGGATCTCCTCCTCCCCAGGACGTGCCATTTAAAAGAAACAAAATAAAGACGTACTGGTTTTCTATTTGCCTTAGGGTTGTGATTTAGCTGGGCGGGCACCTTATTAGGCTTGATCAAATCTAGGTATCCATGTTCCCTCACATTAAATAATAGGGAGGAAATGCCTGTTATCTACCCTACACTGTAGTGGTTTGAGTTTGGCTTTTATAATTGGGAGAATCATGGAGCCAGCAGGAGCCCTTCCAGGGACAGGAGAGGAGTATGTGACAGGGTGACATTCCCCTTTTGGCTTTGTGTGCACTGATGACCCACCATTGCTCACAGCAGGCACTTTTCACTGGGCTGCCTGCAGTGAAGGAAATCTGAGTACGAAAACTGGCTCTCAACTTGGGACCTGAGGAAAATGTCAAATTTCAGTGAACATTTGAGTTCAGTAGGAAAATAAAAAAAAAAAAAGTTAAATTGGACACAATTGTTCCTCATTCTAAGGTCCTCCTCATCCTCCCCCTTGCTTCATTCCAAGCTCTTTGTCAGGGTCTGCTCCCTTAGAGGGGCATTCCTGTATTATGTCAATGTCCCCTCTCTCATAGCAGATTTTATAGTACCTTCTAGATGCTCTTTCAGAACCAAGGTACTTATTCTCTCAGCTGCTAAGTTTGATGAGTGCTCACAGCTGGGTCTCTCTCTCTGTCTCTCTGGGAACTTCTCTTGGCTGAAAGAACTTCCCAAATTCAATGACCGGTCAGTGTAGGGGTACAAAGGCAGGCCGCCCTTTGCCTCAATTTGGGAACGGCTGAAGGACTTTCTGCTCCAGAGCGCCCCCTTGAAGGACTCTGCTGGAACTGCACCACTGTTTAACCTCCCTCTGCCCAGTCTGTCTTCTCTGACTCCTTCACAGGTTAGGCTCTGAGAGCTTTCCCAGCATACCTCCTGAACGCAAAGCTCTGCTTCAGAGTCTGTTTTTAGAAAACACTCTCAAAGATGGAGAGTGACTACCGAAGTATTTTCAAAGAGCATTTGAGCTTTTCTTCCCTTTATGTCATATCCCCTCCCCCCCACATCCCTTTTCCATAAGATCTTATTTTCCATATAACCAATTCTGAAAACCTTTTTCAGGCAAACTTTGGTATTTCTGAATCAGGCAGACATTTAATATTTGGATCCTGGCTCCATTACTTACTAAGGATGGATGTGACCTTAGGCAAACTGCTCTGTTTTGCCCATTTTACAAACAAGTCAGTTTCCTTGTGTGAAAATTGTGCTTAGCAATAGCGCTTACCTCGTAAGTTTACTTGTGAATATCAGATGAGGCAATAGGCTTGAGGTGGCAAGATAGGTTAGCACTTGCTAAATGTTTGAGAAGCACACCTTCCAAATCCTTTAAAAATATTAGTATAACCTATCATTTCCCCTTAATAGTCTGCATACAGTTTTTATTTCCGTGGTTATATATTTCTAAAATTTCCATTTTATTCTTTTAAAAAGTCTATCTGCTTATCTCTTCAAAATATCTTCTGTATTTTCATGGACATGATTTCTTCATGTAACTCTTTCAGCACCCTAAACAGACTCATCCCTATTGCTTTGTTAGACTATCCTATAGGTTGGTCATCTTTCTAAAAAATAAATTTTTGCATATATTTTGGAAAATTGGTTTGCAGGCTTATTAGTGAAAAGGAGTTATTTTTCTTTGTCTTTATTCCCGTTTGCAGTTTTGTGGCTCCTCTACCTGATTCCCTGGGCCAACAGTCCAGAAACAGATCTACTCATGGATTTTCGGAGGTCCTGATCTGTGAGGATACTCCAATTACTGCAGCTCTCATCCCAGAGCCAGTGGGAGTCAGAGTCCAGGACTTTCCACCTCTCTTGCACCACAGTGTCCTATTACGCCAGGCAGGTAATAGGTTCGGCTACTTCTTTCACTGGATGGTAGCAGGTGGGGAAGATCCACACCCCAAGCCTTTACTGCAAGGATATTATATCCTGTCTCCAGAGATGATGTATTTTTTTTTAAACCTGAGCTCTCAGGCCTACAGTCTGGTGCCTCCAGTCCCAGGGATCATTTTTGTTTTTGTTCTATTTCTGTTGCATTAGAGATGTGAATCTTACAATTGGATACGTCATTACTACATGTTTGGAGGCAGAGTGGGTGTTTTGAGGGTGATCATATTGGACATCACTTGTCCAGAAGTCTCCACAGACAGAAGAGAATAACAAAACCACATTGAGATAAGAATTTGTATGCTGAGAGGTCTTATTCTCTCTTATCTAGAACATACACAAATTTGTATCTTAGCACAATTACATGTTCCAGACTTTCTGCATAACTTTCCAATTGTACAACCAAAGATGTTAATTTGTGAAAACCAAAGATTCTGTACAGAAGAACAAGGCTGAAGAACTGGATTTATGTACAGTTTCTATGCATCAATTGCATTCACTTCCATTTTTTCCACTATTAATAACATTTGGTTGCATATTATTTTGGAAATAAAACTCATCATTTTCCTCCTTCCATAACAATGAGGCCACATTAAAGATTACAGTCAATAGTATGACACAATTATCATCAGTTGGCTTACCCGAGTTAATAGAGGTTCACCATTTTTTAGCCACCTGTATGTAGGTTTGGGCCTTCCATTTGCTTTACATTCCCAAAAGACATTTTCTTCTATGGCCACGTGTATATCACTTATTTTTTGAATCCAATTAGGTTGAGCTATAGCAGTTCAGAAAGCAAAGAAAAGATGTACATTCAGTGTATGTTCAATCTATTTTTATCACATGCAATCAAGGGACAAAAGTAGGCTTAAAATAAAATTACTTTTCCAGATGTTTCACAGATTACAAGACTGGGTAAGAGTTCAGGGGGTACTTTTAAAAGACAACCCACTCTATGTCCAACTTGGAATGTCCTGTTTTTGCAGCCCATGTGGCTGGTCTTTTAATTGTGAAAGGCAGAAAATAAAACTAGCATTGCCATATGGCCAAATTAACTGTCCCTCTCTGAATCATCTATTCTTTTTTCTTTTTTTCCTTTTTGTAGGAGAAATATCCCTACATTGCCCCACCATTTTTGGCTTGGCTCATTCTTAGATATACACTACATTTCCCAGATTTCTTTGCAGTTAGAGGTAACTATGTGACTAATTTCAAGCTAAAGGTACCAGTGTGAAAGTAGTGAGAGCAACTTCCAGGTAGTTTACTGAAAGATACTTGTCCTGGACTCTCATTGTCCCATACCACTGATTGGGAAAAAAGTGACAACTGTAAGAGCCTTGGGCTCAGAGAGAAAAGCTATGTAGGATAAAAATGCTGACTTACCAGTCTTGGACTTTGAATGACCTTGTAGAGCAAAGCTGCCCCACACCCACCAGCTGATTTTTGGGGAAATATGTGGGAGAAAAACTTTTTTAAGCCACTGTATTTTTGGGTCTCTCTGTTATAGCAGCTCAGTTTGTCCCTAATACACTTCACTCCTACACATTATATAATTGTGTGACTTCTTTCTCCTTCTAGACTATATCATTGTTTATTATTGACTTATTTCATATTGATAGAATGTTATACCCAAGAGTATGGCTCCAGAATCTCAAATCTCTGAATGAATCCTGATTTTTGCCAAAACTTTCTTAGGAAATCAAGTCTTGCCCACAGTCTAACAGGAATTCAAGACAGCACTTAACTCCCACATTGCCCACTGCCCTATACCATTCCCACCAACCTTTCTCATGCTTCAGTTGAAGTCACACTTTTTTCTCCTTGTTCTCAATGGAGATAAAGACACTCTTAGCTCCACATTCCATGTCTTCATACATATCAAGCCTTGCCTAAAGCATTATTCATGCTATTGTTAACTGTAATGGCAAATGTATTTAAGTAGAAGACCTTCAGCCCAAAGTTCATGCAGAAGAGAACCATGGCTATCATTATGTAATGTTTTCTTCTCAAAGGGCATTTCCATAGGTAATGCCTACCAATATAAACCTAAAAGTTAGAATTGTTATCAGTATTTAATTAGAAGATGCTACTCAATATTCTTAACATGTCTCTTAGCTGACTTAACCTCAGTATCTTCATTTAGTGAGGCTTCAAATCATCTATAATTTAATTCAAAAGGAAATTACTAGTGTTGAGGCTAAGCTGTCTATCTTACCTACTTACTAATAAACAAAACTAGAAAAACACTCAACAAGTCACTTAACCAGCAGAGGTCTCTAAGTCCCTGAATAAATGTTGCTTTCTCCTTTTTCCATCTTCAAGCAATTGCATGTTTTTCAAGGAGCAAAACACAATTTTACAAATTCTCTACTGATGGGGATGATGCATTGCTGCATATGAGGGGAGGCTGAAAGGGTTGATTTTCAAAAAAAAGTTATAACATCAACAAGCACTAACTTGAATGGAAGGTTATAACCTTCATCCTTGAAAGAGCTGCAAGTCTGCCATTGTTCTATATCTTCCTGCTGCTAATGCAAAGGGAGCTCAAAAGGTAGATACCTTTTCTGTTCTCTGCTTGGAGAATTTGATGTGTAACCCTGATAGGGCTAATGGCAGTTGTGTGCCTGATTTCACATTCAACCTGCTGAATATTTACCCCCCACAGAGTCCACGAAAACAAAGCAAACAAGAAAAGCTACAGAAATCTATGTGGAATATTAACAACTAAGCCAAACTTTTCAAAGAGACTGAGGGAAAAATAAATGGAAGGGCAAATGTAACTTATGAAGCAATGTCAAATTGAAGCTCAAAAAGGAAACATCAAAACCACTTGTAGAGACTGAGATTTCAATGTCATAGATTTCCTGTAACACTTGGGCTTATTCATTGCTTTCTCTCAAAAATATAGAAAGCTGGAAGCAAAAACTTGCCATCACAAAAAAAGGAGATGGGGCAGGGAAGGGAGGGTCTTGAGAGGATTATGAAAAGACCTTGCAAAGTTCTAACTAATTACTTTCATGGGTTCATTTTTTCTCTTCCAACAGGGTTATGGAGGTTAAGGTACTTGACAAGAATGTTCAATGGTAGTTATTTGTGCTGGCCAAGGTGAAATCACAAACTAATTCAGGAGTTGTGAGACATCATCAGGTGCTTTCTTTGTTTTTAAAGTAAAATTAATTCATAGAAGCCAAAACTGAAATGATAAAAACATATTCCTTTTGAAGTGAATACCTGGACAAGGACCCAGGATTAGGAAAAGAATATCATATTGTATAAATGGCAAAGAATGAGATCATCTTTCTTTTTAACATGCCAGTTGCAGATCTATAGGGCAAAAGCCCACACAGTGAAGACTTCTGCTGCCACTCACTTAGACTGGATGAATCAGATCTAAGTGGGTGAGTTTCTTGTATCAAGTCCTGTGCCGAGTTTCTTGTATGAAGTCCTGTGTCTGATGGAAATTGTTTTTATTTCTCCTTATCTTTTTGGGTCACCTAGTTCAAAGTCCTTGAATAACAAATGGTCCATTTTAGTGCATGACAGAAAACATGGTTTCCCTGGGCAGGTGGGATGGGTGGTGGCTAATGCATATGGGCCCATGGTATTTACTCCTTAGTATCTAGATTCAACTACATTTTATAACACCATGTCTAAATAATAACTCTAAACAAGGCCTGAACAGGTTGGTATAGAACTATTATTTCAGAAAGAATGTTTAAATGCCTTTTGGGTAATATATGTAGATCCCACATATTGAACAGAATTAATCACATCCACTTATTAAATCATCTATTTTGGTGATTCATGTTCTTTCAAGGTTTGAAATGGAGTAATCCCCTCTAAAACATAACAAGTCTTGTTCTCAAGCTACAAATTCAAATGTAAGGTTAAATGATTGCTTTGGATTTGACCTGTGACACTGTTAGTCTCTTGGATAGATGGACAATTTTTTCATTTCAGTCTTTTGTGCAATAACTGCCAGAAATGACCTAAATCATTGTGCATTTCAGCCACTGGAATCATGCAAGCATCATATCTGATAAGAATTTATATTGCAGATGGATAGAATTTCAACTTAGTGGCCAAAAAATTCTCAAAGGTAACTAGATCTCTGATTCTCCAAAACCAGAAATTTCTAATAGGAAGGAATGCCATCCTGAGCCTTAGAACTTAGAAATTTAAAAATGTAAAAGAAAGGATATGCTGGAGAAAAGGATTTAAATTACTACTGCAAAAATGACCCAGTAGCCATTTGAAATTATTTCTGGTTTCTTACACAGTCTTGTAGAAGATGAATCACCTCCAGGGAATGCAGAGGTTTGGTTAACGATGCTTCAGAAGTTTGTTGGTAGTGGGTTTTATGAACCTGAAAATAATTACTTGGCTTCAATTTACCACCCATGTACATAGTTGCTTCCCAAATCTTTATCTCCAGCCTGGAAATTTGGATTGTTGACAGAATCACTGAGATATTCTCATAATCTTCGCCTTGAATCCATTGTTCCCAGAACTGGTACTTGAACTATTAATTTTGAAACTTTACTGTAGAGAGTCTTCCAACTTATCCTTAGTCTCCTTTTAAACCCTGACTTCCCATTTGCACAAGTCATTGAATGGAAAGACCAGCTTTACCAGAAATACTTGCATTGTGTTCTGAGGTAGGGTCCATATTTGATCTTCCTTCAGCCCTCATAATCTCCCATCCTCTGACTTCAGGCTCTCATCCACTCTACACACAACAGCAGGCAAGCACCCTAATATGGCGGTTTTCAAATTCAAGTCTAAGCTCTGAGGGTTCTGGGGAGGTACTGTCTTCAACTAGAAAAGCTTTGCTTTGTTTTAAATATTGAGAATTTCATGCAAAAAAAAAAAAGGAATCTGATGATTAAACAACACATGCACTTTGAAAAATACTATGCTAAAGCCATCTAAATCTTGTTTTGTAAGAAGCAGCTTGGATTCGGAGCCTGCAGATCGAAAGCTTGTTTTCTCATTTAAATTGAGGCAAGGTTGGACTTGACAGTCTCTGAAGTCTCTTCTAACTTTAATATGCTAAGTCTTTAGATTGCATCTTGAACCAACTGAATTCTTGGATCTCCTGGGTTCACAGTTAATTTGTGGTTCACTCAGACACTCCTATTTAGGGTCTCTTTACCTCTATACTGAACTTTTGCCCCTTGCAATGGCAATACTATCAGGCCAACTCTCTCACAGGTAACAATGATAAACTCTGCACAAAAGATAAAAGCTGACTACTGGGAAGGCATACTGGAGGGCAACCAAGCACATTTCTATTAATAGGCATTCACTAATAAATACAACAGATATGACTGTAGGAAATAATCTGTGTGTGAGATAACGGACAGGATTTGTGAATGTGCTTTGCATGCTGTAAATGTTATACATACTAAAAGAACATTACCATCATTTTATATTTTTAGGCTAATATTTACAGTACTCTGTCATCTGGTTCTACCAAGTTCTCTTACTTTCCCTCCAATTATGCCCAGTGAATGCACAGCCCCTGTCAAATAAGGGTCTTCTTTGTCCTCAAGTCCAATAAGCCAGTTCCTCCTCAAACTTTTGTTCTTACCACTTTGTGTTTTTGGAATATTCTCTTCCACTTCATTCCTGACCTGTTTTTACTCTGAGGAAATACCTCCTCCACGAAGGAAATACCTCCTCCTGATCTTCCAATTGTAGACCTACTGAACACATACTGTTCATTTGGCACAAAGAGCCCATTTTGTGCAATCACTTGTATTGTTTTTGTAAGGCCTCACATTGGTTCACCAAGCCCACTTCTACCCAAGAAAACCAAGCTATTACTCTAGCCTAACATGGATTAATTTCCTTTTAATTTTCAACTTAATCACTACCTAGTAACTCTCAGAATCTGCTCTTATTCAATTTCTCCCTTTCTCCTTCCCTATCTACCTTCTGAGGAAAAATACTACCAAGCATTGACACTATGTAATTATGGAGTATCTCATCAGTATGTTTATACATGTTATTTCTCAACCTCATAATAACCTGTAGGCTAAATAGAATTATCCCCATTTTATAGATGAGACCCAGGAATATTAAGGTCTCAATTCAGAAAGTGGTTCAGTTAGGATGGGCACACAGGTCTGCTTGCCTCCAACATCCATGCGCTATCTACAGGCTCTCAAAATATGTTCAACCCTACCATCAGTGATGATGGGAGCATCCTTTTGGACCTGTATCTCTCAAAGTGTGGTCTCAGAACCAGTGGGGCTCCCCAGGTCTCTTTCAGAGAGCCCATGAGATCTTTTCTTCCAACTACCTATCTGTATGAGACCAGATTTTCTTCATATACTTCAACCAAAACAATACATCATGATAGATTGACTAGAGAAGCACATATAAGAGTCCAGCTTTCTTCTGTTAAGTCAGACATTAAAGAGATTTGCAAAAACACATAAGCAATGTCCCTTTTCTCATCAACTTTTTTGGGAAAAATACAGTCAGTTTCTTAAAATATGTTAATTATGTTAACATGTGGTCATTTTAAAATCAAGAAATTACTAAATTAAATTCTCAGTTTTAGTTTCTAATATGGTATATATTGGTAGATATAACTCACATAAGCAAAAATTCTTTGGAGTATTTAATAATTTTTAAAGGTGAAAAGGGGTCTGAAACCAAAAGTGTGAGAACTCCTATGTTAGACAAGCACAGAAATTTGCAGATAAATGAATCCATTTATGTAAAACTTGCCACAAGTATATTTAAACAGTATTCCTTGCTGGATAAAATTTGTAATAGCACCTCTGCTTTCTGTGGCAATACAGAGTGAGGGAATTGAATTGTATTTCAATATGTTGTCCTTGATATGACTTTTTCTTCCCTCATCTGAAGCTTCTTTTAGGGTAAGGATCTTATGACCCTACTTCTGTATCATTTCTCACTGGCCATCATTTACACTATGTTCTCTTGAAAAATTGCAGCAAGCCATTTTATTGGAACTACCAGACAAAGAGAAGGAAACAAAAATTGTTGACTTTATTTTAAGTGACAATGAGGGAAATTGAGGGTCTCCATATCATTTCTGTCCAGGACAATTAAGCAGACTATTGCTCTACTGCAAAATTACCTTATCTGCTGTGTTCATTTTTGGTCACTATGTCTTTTGAGCCACTTTGTAGGGCTGAATATTATCTAGTGATCACATATACGTAGCATATTCAGGGGGAAATTAGTATGCTGTGAGGCATGATGCTTCTGTATTCACTCATTGATGACCTTAGAGATACTCAAACATCGTTTGCAGAGTCATCAAGCCTACAGTTTTGCCATTCAAGCCAAAGGACTATAGCATACAAGGTCTAGACATACAACTGAATATGTAATTTGGAAAGGAAAATAAAAAGAGCTCTTTTGGTCTCAATAATCAGGTTATTATCTTAGAAAATAGGAAGTGAGAAAGTCAACTGTTCATCTGGATGTTGTCATTTTATGATGCTGGTTGTGGAAATATGCAGAAAAAGTATCTGGATGATTAATGGATATCCCCCTTACCTATTGTATTAAAATGTCTTCTTGGCAGGAAAAGTAACGTGAATTATAACAGAAAGAGCAGTTCTAGTTATAGCTCTGATTCTCACTCACTGTATGATCTTGGGTAAGTTATTTTATGTCTCTGAGCTTTATTTTCTTTGCTTATAAAAATCAAAGGGTTGGACCCAATAGTTCCTTACAGTTCAAACATGATAGGAGTCTATGAATTATAGCCTGCTCAACTATTATACCCTCTATTTATGGAAATATGATGATTGTACTCTTTTTTTAAATTAAAAAAAAAAATTATTATGTTATGTTAATCACCATACATTACATCATTAGTTTTTGATGTAGTGTTCCATGATTCATTGTTTGCGTATAACACCCAGTGCTCCATGCAGAACATGCCCTCTTTAATACCCATCACCAGGCTAACCCATCCCCCCACCCCCTCCCCTCTAGAACCCTCAGTTTGTTTCTCAGAGTCCATAGTCTCTCATGGTTCGTCTCCCCCTCCGATTCCCCCCCCTTCATTTTTCCCTTCCTGTTATCTTCTTCTTCTTCTTCTTTTTTTTTTTTTTAACATATAATGTATTATTTGTTTCAGAGGTACAGGTCTGTGATTCAACAGTCTTAAACAATTCACAGCGCTCACCATAGCACATACCCTCCCCAATGTCTATCACCCAGCCACCCCATCCCTCCCACCCCCTACCCCTCCGGCAACCCTCAGTTTGTTTCCGAGATTAAGAATTCCTCATATCAGTGAGATCATATGATACATGTCTTTCTTGATTGTACTCTCTTAACACCTGTTACCTATAGGAGAAATACAAAAGGTATTAAATATCAAGTTCTTTTAGTTCACACTTCATTCTTCTAAATGATGACTATATAATACTATAGGTCTATTTGTGAAAGAAAGGAAGTGACTATATAGACACAATGAGGTGGAAAAATGAGTAATTATCAAGTGAATTAAATCCATTTTATACTTTCCTTTCCCTTCCTCAAAGATAATTACTTTAGCACTCTCATTCTATTTTGTCTATGTAGACTGGCTACAATACCTGATGGGACAGCAAGCTGTGAGCTTTGTGGAGAACCAGGAACACCTTAGCTTGCATGAACTTTAATCTCTGCTTCACTCTGCCACTTGCAAACAGCTTAGCACAGAGCAATGGTTCTCAGAGCATGGGCTCTAGTCAAGCTGCGACAGCATTACTGAAGCATAACTTTTAAAAAATACAAATTCTCAGGTCCCACCCCAGCCCTACAGAATCAGGACCGCTGCATAGGGCCCAATATTCAGTATTTAATAAGTTTTCCACGTTATTCTAATGCACACTGAAATTCAAGAACCTCTAACATGGAGGAACAAGCCTGGCATTTGGAATCTAGCTCTGCTTCTTACTATGTAAACTTAAATTGGCTATAGAATCTCTTTGGGAAGCAGTTCCATCTACAAACTGAGTTTATAAGAGTAAGTCTTATTGGCTCTAACTTCAAAATATATGTTAAGTCTCTCCATTTATTTTCCTTCCTTAAGTCCTAGCCACCAACATCTCACCTAGATGGCTCCCTGACTGGTTGTCCTGCTTTTGCTCTTGGTTCCCCATAATCTATTCACCACAAAGCAACTGGAGTGGTCTCTAAAGACATGAATCATATTGAGTCATTTCCCTGCTTAAAATCCTCTATTAAACTCAAAATAAAACCCAAACTCTGTGCCTGGCTTGTAAGGTATCAATCGCCCTCCAATTTTTCAAAACTTTTTGCCTTTTCTCACCATGATTTAGTTATATTGGCTTTCTTGATGCAGCTCAAACATGTCAAGTGATTTCCTGTCTCGGGGCCTTTGCAATTCCTTACCTTCTGACTGGGATGTACTCCCCTTGAAAGTCTGGCTGTTTCTCACCCTTTAGTTTTCAGCTCAGAGTTCAATTCTCTGACTAGTCTTCCCTGACTATCTTATCTTAGGAAGCTTCTCCCCTCCTCCTTATTTTCTGTCATATCATCCTAATTATTTTCTTCATAATTCTTATCACAATATGAAATTTTCTAGTTCATTTGTTTTCTTAATAGTATATTGTCTTCAACTTCTAGTAGAATACAAGCTCCTTGAGGGCAGGGATTTGTACAGCAACCCTAGTGCCTAACACTGCCTGCCACAGGTATAGAGACCTCTTTAGGCAAAAGGCTTGAGCAATGCAAACTTGAACAACGTGTAAGGGCCCAGAGTGACCGCCGAGCTGAATGCAAACAGGATCGTTAAGCTACCCACCTTGAAATAGTCAAAGGCCCTAACTGACCAATTACAACAGGGCAAAGTTCCTAAGGTTACCAAAAAAGGGAAAATTCCTTATGTTCCCATACTCCCTCACTCCACCCTATAACTATAGCCCCTCACCACCGCCTCATGGCAGACATTATCTCTTTTGCTGTCCTGCTCACTGTTCCCTTGCAGTGTTCAATAAACTTCTATCTCCTTTGTTATAAATTGGGTGAATTCTTTCACTGCCTGTGCCACCCACCCCCACCCGATCAGGATGTTCCACAATACAACAGGCAATGAAAAAAATAGTTGTTGAACAAATTAATAATATATTAAAATCCTTGGAAAATGTCTACCTTGAACAACAAAGATTTATTGTATTTTACTCTTTAAAATTACAGATCTGTATTGTAGAAAGTTTTTTATGCTGAAAAATGTCTGAAAGAGCAGATTAAAACTAGACCACACTGTATAATGTATAAACTTATCCAGCCACTATATCCCATACCTGAAACTAATGTAACATCTATATTCAAAATAACAACGACAACAAAATAACAAAACAGAAACTAGACCACGCTGGTCAAGTATAAGTCATGGCAAAAATAAATTGGAAAGACAGCGTAGGGTAAAATGTTTTATTTTAGAACGAGTTTTAATTCTTCACGCATCTCAAACATGAGTAGCACATGCTAACCGAAAGGTACAGCTATAGTGGGAGCGTTCCTACCAGAAATAGGGGCTCCCATCATTCTGACACAGGGATGATGGGAACAACAGAATCATGTCCAGCAGGCCCCTGGAGGAAGATTAAATGGCTCCAGTGTAAGATGAGAAAAATGGCCATTTTGCTAAGCCAGATGAGAAGTTAGCACACCTGTGGTTGTTGAAGTGGAGACTTGATGAACAGAATAAACAATTGGAACCATATAAAGAGAAGCAAGTTTCTAAAGTCAAACCCATGGTTTATAATCCCTGAGTATAGCACATCTTAATGTTGTAAGAAATTCTCTTGTCAACAAAGACAGAATGTTCATGGATATGTGACTGGGGCTATTTTCTCCCCTTTTGTGATATACACAGTGATTTTAATTATAATAACTCATTTAAATTGGAGATCTAGACAGCTGGATATTAGGAAGTCAGCATTGGGAAAACCCAATAGAGACCAAAAAAATGAAAGAAAAAAAAAATGACAGCCAAGCACTTTTGTATAATTAATCTCTCCTGTGACAATGAAAACAGTTCGATAATTTCTGTGTCACTGATATGCTAGTTGAGGAAAAACAAAAGAATAAACATAGATGCAACAGCCAAGCACTATTAAAGTCAACTGATCTGACAAGCTTTCTAATACCAAGGGTGGTTGACAACTGAGAAAAAAGCTGAGTTATCTTCAGAAAGCAGGCAAATTTCATTCCGCTTTTCCCCCCATGCATGGATGCAGATAACTTCATTTAAAAGGGAAACACTGTTAGAACCTGATTTTCATCTCCAGGGCAGGATCCCTGAAGAAAAAAATCCATTTTACTGCACAAGGCTGAAGGCCAGTGACAAGTTTGATTCTCTAGAACAGTGACTCTGGAGTATTCTTTTTCCAGTGCAGGAAAACTTTGACCCACTAGAAAGCACTACACCAACTCTTGGTTACAAAACATTTCATACTTTCATAACAAAAACAGATACTTCACTTAAAAGAAAACCACGAAAGTGAAAATGACTTTATTCAATTAGTTGAGCAACTGAAATAACACTTAGGAACAATCACAACTAAATTGAAAAGTCTATTCAGCTAATAAAAAAGAGAAAAAATTGGCCATTTACCCGAATAATTTCAGGTTGTCCTTACCTGACATATAAGAAATCATTATTACGCTCGTGAGAAAAATGTACCCTAAACACTTGAAAAATACATCAGTTTTATTTCACTAAACAAATATGTAACTTTTGGTTCTATGTTTTTTCAGTCAATGAACTATGGAGTCCTTTGCTTTTCAACCAATCAAATATGGTATCAACTACCATAGTTTAAGAAAGAGCCAAGATCAAATATCAAGTCCATCATTTGACTTGAGTAGAATTAGTTCTTTATAATTGTTGAAGAAAGATGAATGATTAAAGAAGTGTGTAAGTTTATTCAAAAAACTGTTGTCCAGGTAGGTCATCACGTGAAATAGTTTCTAGAACCATGTGTGCTTGCCTGCCACCCTGGATATACCAGGTATGTGAGTTCTAAATCCTGAGGGTCATGTGGGGGAGCTCCCTGCAAGCTAGCTGATACTCGAAATCTCCACTCAGTTTCCAATCATGTTTCTAAAGAAGATTTTATGACTAATGAACAAAATCTTTGGCTATGTCTTAAAACCGAAATGCTTTGGAAGAAGAATTGGTGAAATAAATAAGACCTTGTGGTATCTGTTATTGCAAAAAAAAGAACATTTAAAACTTCTGCTACAACTTGCCTCTAAAGAGCTACTCTCAGCATTTTAGTATTCACTGTTGTATATTTAAACTATTTTTGAATAATTATCAATCTACAATAGTTATTTCCAATACCCCAGAAAGATGGGATTCAGACATGTTCCAATTTGGCAGAACTCAATTTGCTTTCAAAATGCCATCCAATGAAATCCCTTTTTGGATTTCAAATCGATACCCTAACAGGGGTTTCCAAGATTGGCTAAATTGACGACCACGTGCTAGCAGTTTTACATTTATATTATGTTTGGATCAATGCCGATGATTTGATTGGAATAGGAGCAGCTGCACATAAAAGGTCTTTGGGGTGAGAGAGATTTGTCACGCTCCACTCTGATAAGAACTAAATTTGGGGAGTGTGCATTTTTAAATGTTCATGGTACCACATTAAATTGCTATCAAATAGAAGCAATTACAAAGAATTAACATGAGCTCCAAATCAAAATTCAAAAGAAGAAAAGCACACAGTTTAAAAAGAAATACATCAGGAGAAGGAATCACAAAAGCTTTCTGGTGTCAGGTTTACAGCTTGACAGAAAGAGGAAAAACATCTCCTTTGCAAGTGCATTCCCACTAATACCCATCTCCCAAACACCTCAGCCTGATTTCTTTCTCTCTGCTCTATCAACATCTTTGCCCCCCACCCTCACTCTCCACACCCAGAATCACCCCAGGAACGCTAATTAGCAGCAAACCAAGGGTTTTACACAGTCCTATTTGACAGAGTCTTTCCTGAAAAGCCTGAATGCAAACTTCCCAGTTTATGCTTTTAATACCAAGGTCTGTAGCATGACAAATGATAAATTGCAAATGCAAACTTACCATAAAAAGTCAACTGTCCTCTTGCTACATTTTTCCCTCTTGAATTTTCAGCCACACATTCATATAAACCAGCATCTTCCTGCTGAAAATTGGGGATTTCAAGAATTCCATTTGACTTGTGTCTTCTGGCTTTCCTTGCTATAGGCTTTCCATCAGCTCTTCTCCAGATAATAGTTGGTACTGGACTGATAGCAAGAATAAAAAGAAGTGCAACAAATTCGAGAAAACTGTATCTTTTATTTGAACCTATGCTCCCCATAACCCCTTCCTTTTTGGTTCTGAACAGATAAGCTTGCCTTAGACAGTATTTCCCAAACTTCATTCATTCACATATCACTATTATGATTTTAGCCATATCCACATTTCTAGTATTACTATTCTATATATTGTGTTTTTCTTAGAATCAAATAACCTTTCTTAACCTTGAATAAAAACATGTGATATTATCACTAAAATAAAAACAGATTTTTATATGTTTGTTATATTTTTTAGTGTAACTGTTTTTTCCTAAATCATAAATATGAAAATAAAAATGTTCATGCACAAATGTGTCAGACTGAAGATGGCGGCAATTCTTTCATTCTTCCCATACAAGGTCCAGGTCCTCCTCCGCCTTAAACCTCCTGGGTTGTTTGACTACTTTCATTATTGAAATAAGACAGAAGTGATGTTGTGTCACGTCAAGGGTTAGGCAAGAAGAAATTGGCAGCTTCCATTTTGTGTCCCTTGGAACATTCTCTATAGAACCTTACCAGCTTGTAGCAGCAGTTCACTAGGAGAGTGGTTTGAGGAAATTTCACTTAAAATAGTAAGATAAGGGAAGAAGCCATCTGTGGAGTCTTTATGTACTCTCAAGGCATCTATCATCCTACAGCCATAACAGTGAGAACACATCTTAAATTGCAAGGAGGGCATCATTGAGTCTGCAAATCAATGGTTTAGCAAGCTAACCACAGCTTTTAAGATTGCAACTTCCTACCAGGGGATACAATTATTTACTTATTTATTTTTCACAAAAACACACACAGAGAAGTAATTAGGCTAAAGACTTGCTAATCTTCTCTGGAAAACCTGAGATGGTATTTAAAAAATTAAAGCCATCAATTCTACTATACTTGTTTTAGAACAATTTAAGTTAATTCAACAGACACTAACTCAAAATGCAGAAAGGGCTCTATCAAAAGTACATTACGGGTGCCTTTACATTTGATGAGATATACACTTAATATGTGCCTTTACAAATAACTGTACTTAGACATAGTCTTCCTGCTCGTAAGTGGGCAATGATGATGTGTTTTGGCAGCTGGATATGCATACCCAAACATTTCTGTGTAGATTGGAGGAGCCCAATTTTGGTCCTTTGTTTTTATTCCAGTGCCATTCAAGCACTGTGAATAGAGTTTAATTCATACCCCCTTTGAAGTATGAACGATGTAAATTTTGCTCTTTTTCCAAAAAAGATTTTTCAAGGTGTCACCTTGCATAGTTTACCAAATTTATACCTGGCCTATCCAGCTACCTGCTTTCACCTTTTCCCTGGATTGTGTTTCCCAATGTATATATTTAAAATAAAAAATGGGGCCATGTTATACTGTTTAGCAATCTGCTTCTAGTCTCTTAGCAATAAATCATGGGTATTTTCTCTGTCTCATATGTTGCTTTACAACTTGACTTTTAATGTCTGTACAGTGCTCAGTTCTATAGATATGTCATAGCTTATTTAATGTGGTAAGTTTTCAGGATACAAAAATTTATCATTGTATTGTAGCTTACACCGCCCTGACTTAAAAACATGGAAACCAAAAGAATCCTTTTATTAGAGCTGAAAATCCAATGATAAAAAGGAACATCTTTCTTCTATGGTTGCTGTGAAATGCAAAAAATTTACAGAAACAGATTAGATGCTAATATGGGGGTCGAGCACAAGTTAGTGTTGTTGCCTTAGTCAACATTTGGGCACAGGGAGAGGATGAGGAATTAGCAATGGGCTAGCCGGAGAGAGGGGGTTGGGTGTAGAGAATAACACCAATCATTAAAATCCACAGATGATCTAAAAATTCTCATTTCAGATGATAGTGTGTATCATTTGTGCCAAACCCTTTTTTCAGGGTTACTGGGAAAATCTTAACTGATCTGTGTTTCATTTTCTTTAGGCCCTCTGAGAGATATTCTATGGAAATGTTAAGGGGATCTCAAGTAGGCTTATCACTCCACAGACTTAATAATAAAGTTGTGAATAATTTTCAGATATAAGATCTTACGTATCTTTAGCCAGAAGAGAAGGAAATCCAAAGTAGAGAGAAGAGACTGGTCATTTAAAAAGAAATTCAAGAAAAGTTTGATGCATCCTCTGTAAATTAGGGCCAGAAGGAAAGTCCATATTTTCCCAAATAGTCAGCTTGAGTGTACCTCAAATGAAGGCCATTGTTTTCCTGTCATTCTGGGTTAGACAGTGTGCACATTACAGGTCACAATAATAGAACAAAGTACTTTTTCAGAATTGCCCATTCTCTTCTCTTTTGTGGCCACATCAATTGTGGCAGCCTAATCCCCCTTGCACCATTACATGTCCCCTCTCCATGGTGAGAGGGCAGAATCAAAGATGCATACATAGAATTACAAAAAGAAAGGCCTGTTTTGCTTTTCAGTCACCTCAGAAACCATCGCTATAAACAGTGCAAATAAAATTCTCTACCTGCCCCAGCTGAAGGGAGGACAAGATGGAAGAGAAACCAGAACTTACTTTCCTAAGGCAAAGCATTCCAGCTTCACTGTTGTTCCTTTGGCAGTCGGCACTGTTTCTGGGAAATGTACTTCTATTTTTGGCTCATATTCACCCATCACCCCTGTGAATAAACAAAGGAACTAAGTCTTTGAGGTTCTCTTAAAATGTACATAAGTGTTTTTCTGTTAATGTAGGATGCTCTCATACATCATTATGTGCACAATTAATTTCTTCATTTAAAGCTGGTCCTATCTCTAACCAGCCTTGAATTGTGGCTCTTCTCCCAGTTACTGCTAGGGGAAATTTTGTATCACAGTGCCCTACCATCTGCCTAGGATCAAATTCTCCGTGCATACAACTTCACTTATCAAAAAACCTTTTTTTTTTTTTTTTTTAAGGCAGTCACCAACCAACCAAAAAAGGAGGGGAGAGATAAAGTCCTAATCACCAGGAAAATAAAATAAATTATCTTTTTGAAAACATACTGCAGAAAAATTTTAAATATTCAAAAAAATACTTCCATGGTCTATTATGTCTAGATAAGAAAAAAATCTGAATAATCAATTTGTGAACACAAATTACTTTATCATTCACTTTCAACACCAATGTGAATTAATCATAAATTCGTGCACAGAAGGTAACATCAAATGCCAGTATTATTGTATTCTGAACCAATGTAAAAAGGACAGTAGCAAGCAACTACAGAAAATAATCTTAAAATTATACCCACCTTCCTAACGGCATGTTTACTTTGAAGGTCATATTCTCCCACTTTCCCATATCCTAGAAAATGCACAACTGTGGCCATGGTAACACAACCTAACAATCTAAGTCCATACTTTATAACTAAAGACTTATCAATTATTTCTTATCAACACATTCTTGACCCCATCTCCCACTATTCTAGTTGATCGAATACATTTATTTCTGTTCAATTTCTAATCCTTTTCCATGGACTCTGATTCAGCTGTGCCAGTATAAAGTTTGGAATTACCTAACTTACTAAGAAATGATAGGATCTTCCATTTCACCTCTCTTTTAGGCTTCCCATAGTTACAGAAAAAAAGACTGAGGGATTCAGAAGAAAAGGTAAAAGCAAGGAATGGATGAGGACAATGACAGAGAGAAATAATTCCACTCATTTTGCAGAGGTGATCCTTTTCATCTGCAGCTTTAATGTTTGGGAAGAATCAAGGGGATTTCCTTAATGTGTAAAAGGAAAAATCAACACTGTCAGATGGCATAACTGTCTAGCTAGGTTTGCTATGAGGTATGTCATCAACAGTGCAAAGTTGAACATAAGTGTTTGGTTTTTTCCTTTCCTAGAATGACAGGGAAGATTGGATTTGGAAGGGACCCTTGAAATAATTTAGTTGAGCATTTTTAATCTTGGCATCCATGGATGCACACTTTACCACAGACAGGATCTATAGTTAGCAACCTATTCTCAGAAGGACTCTGAATAGGGGCACCTGGGTGATACAGTTGGTTAAGTGCTCGACACTTGGTTTCTGCTCAGGTCGTGATCTCAGAGTCCCTTGTCAGGCTCCCCGCTCAGTGTGCAGCCTGCTAAAGTTTCTCTTTCCTTCTCCCCTTGCCCCTCCCTGCTATGTGCGTGCCTGCACTCTTTCTCTCTAAAATAAATACATCTTAAAAAAAAAAAAAAGGACTCAAAACCACTTTTCCCCCAATTATAATCAGTCCTAATCTGTCTTTTCCTTTTGTGAGCAAGGTTGTAATCTCAAAGGGGTCAAGCAGTTTATCTTCAGTTTTACAACAAACTAGTTAGTGTTTCAGGCTGCATCTCTCATCCACGATTCCTCTTTTATTACGGTGTCTCACCACTGCAATGAGTAACACTACAAAACTAGATTCAAATACACGAATTCCATGCTTGCCACAAAAAGATACAAAACTATTCCTTCCTTTTTGGCTGGTCTGAGTTCTCTTGCACTTAAATTTGGGTTTGCCTTTCTTTGAGCCTTTGCCACAAAGTTGGGCCAGTAAAGAAGTGGTGCTTGCTTATGACGGCATTTGCACACAGCTGCTGAACTTGCTAACCAACAGCGTGCGGTTGACTCATCGTCCCATAAATATCAGTAGTATGACTATGAGTGCAGGAACAACTTAACACCTTTTAGTGCTGTGTGTGTGGTTATGTACTCCAAGAGCAGTGCTAATTAAAAAAAGAATTGCTTCGAGAAAAAGAGGTCTTTCGTGCTCCCAGGAAATCAAAACAATCTGCATTGCAGTGTATCCTGTGTGGGAGGGAGAGGAGACAATAATGTTAAAATACAAGGGGCAAGGCTGTTTCAGCAGCCATCGGGTTTTCCCCCTGCCTCCTCTTTCTATAAACATTCATATACACTAGGTTTCTTTAACTCAGCTCTAAAAGATATACCAAGGAGAGTAAATGTATCTCACAGGACCTCTTCCTGAGAAACTGAAATATCACTGCAATAAAGAGACGGAGTGGAAGATCCCCTGGCCTCTTCTCTCCTCATCCTAAACTCCTACATACAGGGCTCAGACTCGAAGTCCACACCTCCAGGATCCTTTTCCTCCTCTGTTTGGCCTGTTCTCTAGCCCACAGTGGCCTTTAAATGACCAGAGAGCAACAAAACTTCTTTGCCTCAGTTCTCAATGTTTCCCCTGATTTCTTTAAAAAAAAAAAAAAAACCACACACACACACATTTATGGAGGTATAATTTACATACAAAAACCTGACCAATTTTAAGTGCAATTCAAAGATGTTTGGTAAATTGACCAAGTTGTGAAGCCATCACCATCATCCAGTTTTAGAGCATTTCCATCACCCATGATCCTTCCTACCTGCTCATAGTCAATCCTCAGAACCTGTTTCAGCCCCAGGCAATACCTCTAATCTGCTTTCTGTCTCTGAGAATTGCCTTTTCTGGACATTTCATATACATGGAATTAGACACTCTGTTCTTTTGCATCTGGACCCTTTCTCTTGGCAGAATGTTATCAAGGGGGGCGCCTGGGTGGCTCAGTCGTTAAGCGTCTGCCTTCAGCTCAGGTCATGATCCCAGGGTCCTGGGATCAAGCCCTGCATCGGGCTCCCTGTTCGGCGGGAAGCCTGCTTCTCCCTCTCCCACTCCCCCTGCTTGTGTTCCTGCTCTCGCTATCTCTCTCTCTGTCAAATAAATAAAGAAAATATTTTTTTAAAAAAGAATGTTATCAAGGTTCATCCATGTTGCAGCATGTATCAGCAGTCTGTTCCTTTTTATTGCTGAATAGTAGTAGTCAACTGTATGGAGATACCACATGTTATTTATTTGTTCCCTGGTCATATTAGCAACAAGGTAACACAAAGTGAGTGGCTTAAAGAAAAAGAAATTTATTCTCTTATAGTTCTGGAGGCTAGAAGTCATAAATGAGGGCCATGACAGGGCTCCACACCCTCTGACACTCTGGGTAGAATCATTCCTTGCCTCTTGCTGGCTTCTGCTGGTGGCCATCGATCTTTGGTGGTCCTTGCCTTGCAGCTCCATCACTCCAGTTTCTACCTCTGTCATCACACAATATTCTGTGTGTCTTATTGTATTTTTACAAGGACAACAGTCATATTGGATTAAGGACCCACTGTCATCCATAATGAATTCATTGAACTAATTACAGCTAAAAGACCCTATTTTCAGATAAGGTCATATTCTGAGGTACTTGGGGGGTTACATCTTCAACATAGCTTTTTGGGGGGACACAGTTCAACCCATAATACCAGTTAATGGGCATTTATTTAGGTTGCTTCCTCTTTTGGCTATAAGGAGTAATGCTTCTAAGAACATTTGCATGCAAGTCTTTGTGTGGAAATGTCTTTCATTTCTCATTTTCCCCATGATTTTTACATGGATGACTTTTCTCTTGCTACATGTCTCAGCTCAAATGGTGCCCCCTTCAGAGAAGTTTTTTCTGAACACACTATCTAAAATAAGTCCCTATGTTATTCTTTACTAACATCTTATTTCTTCTATGTTAATTATCACAATTCATAATCATCTTGTTTATTCATGAATCTAGTATCTATCATTTCATCTAGATTGTAAAATGCATGACATCAAGTAATGTGCCTGCCTTTTTCATATGTACCTCTAGCTTCTATCATTGTTTCTTCACTTAGTAGGTAATAAAAAGCTACTGCCATATAAATAACGTCATTTTACACATAAAATTCTGGGCCCCTCTCAAACAGCATTACTATTTTCTATCATCTTTATTTATTTATTTTTTTTTTAATATTTTATTTATTTATTTGAGACAGAGAGAATGAGAGAGACAGAGCACATGAGAGGGGGGAGGGTCAGAGGGAGAAGCAGGCTCCCTGCCGAGCAGGGAGCCCGATGCGGGACTCGATCCAAGGACTCCAGGATCATGACCTGAGCCGAAGGCAGTCGCTTAACCAACTGAGCCACCCAGGCGCCCTTCTATCATCTTTATAGCTATTTATATACATGTTATCTGTTTGTGCCTTCACTTCCTGGAGGAATGGGAATTCTTCTGATTTTTTTCTGTAGCCCTCACAAATCCTAGTTCAGTACCAGGCATATGAAAAAAAAAAATGTGATCAGTAGGAGTTTGTGGAAGGGAGGAAAAGATGGAGGAATATGGGTCTTATACTATGACACACTGTAGCCATTAAGTCAAACATGTACTTCTTTCCAGGCACGGAAGTCATTTCTAAAGTATCTCATCACGGCTTCTTGTATGAGTTTACTCATTTATACCAGGTGTTTTTCTAAAATGAGCTCTAGGTTGTTTAGGTGGTCATATGGGTGATTTCTGGGTTGATACATACTGATCTATATTTATAGCTATAGAAATTAAAGTAACAGAGTTAGCAATAATACAGATTGATCTGGATTTATAGCAGTAGTTATAGGACATAAAGATATGGATCAGAGATGGGATGGCATGGTTTTCATGATGTTTAAAGAATTTTCATTATATATAAAGATTGTCCTAGTATTAAAGTCATAAGAAATGAAGGAAGCAATTTTCTCCAACTATATTATCAACATTTTTGGGGGGTGGGCACCTGTGAACTGTTTCATTTAATTTGGTTACATCTGGTGGAAGCTATATTTTTATTTGACTGTTTATTTCATTTTAACTATTTTGGCTTTTACTTTCTACATTAAATTTAAAAAGCTATTGCCGTTTTTATTTTTTATGAAACAAAAGGTCCCTTAAAACAAGAGTACATTTTTCAAGTCATTCCTCTGACCACCTGTACACTTTCGAACTTAATTGGTCTACAGCTGCTCTGGTGATTTACGGAATGATTCGGCAGAAAGAGGCTACTGATGGAATTGCTCCAGACCCTTTTTCAATCTTCAGACTATTTAAAAGGTGGGAAGATATAAAGGCCTAGCTATGTCCATACAACCAAAGTAAGTAGAAATAACGAGTGCATATCATATAGTCAGAATCAACCAGGATATATAATCTCTGTAATATTCCCTTTCTCTTGCATGATTTCATTCATTCATGATACAATTTGCCTACAGAGACAACCTTTGCTTTCAATTTTAGAGACATTTATACCTACAATTTTAAACATAAAGAAAAATAGAAGTCTCAATTCATTAAAATGCATGTCAACGTTTTCCATTCTGGAGTAAGAGACCCACCATAACCATAGTGAAAGTTCAGTACTTGAAATTCTACACATTAGAGTCCTCAGGAGTCAAAGGCTTAGCTATATTTATATTCCGATGGAGTAATTCAGTAAATATTCATGTAACACCAACCATAAGACATGCCCTGTGCTCAGCAATGGGAGCACAATGTGGACAACACACACCTGATTGTTATCTTTATGACACCTGTAGGCTACTCTTTTTCAGTGCCTTTCGTGGTGACATATGTAGGCAATGACTGTTTACTGAATAACTGAAAGAGCTGACTTTCTGTGGAAGACATGGCTAGAAATTCCTTGGTTTTTTTTTCTAAACCAGTGGTTCTCAAACTTAAAATCACCTGAAGGGCGTAAGTTTCTGATTTAGGAAGTTGAGATAGAGCCCAAGAATGTGCATTTCTAACAATTTCCGAGGTGATGTTGAAGGTTCTGGTCCAGAGAATATACTTTAAGAATTTCTGTAGTAACCATGACATGTTAAGTCAAAGCAAAAAGTACAACACAATAATACTAGACTCTCCTGTGGGCTAGTCATTGGGAGAGTATTATAATGGAACCCTACTGGGGACAATGCCCATCAAGAGCCTGGACCCTGGATATGACCTTGTGGCAATGACTGTTCCCCTTTTGAAACCCAAAAAATCATTAAGGCTGATGTCTATAGGAACATAAAATTTAACAAAATAACTGGCAAATTACAGAATATGAAAGAGAAATCAGTCACACACCATGCTTGTTTAACTACGATTTGCAGAGTTCTGTGTTGGCAGAAAGAGGCCACATTGCAGGGTTGAGTGCCATAACATTTTGCCAACACCTGCCTTAGCTGGAATCTATGCTTGCTAAATTAAACCACAGAAGGGACTTTTACCCACTTCCACAGAGTGGGATTTTCTGCTAGAAAAAATTGCAAAAATCATCTTATGAAAAGTTCCCACATTGACTTTCTTGTGGACTAAGTCATAAGTTCATTAAGCTAAAAATATTTGGAAATACCTCATTAGTCCTATAAATCCCTTTGGCTGAGTTTACACTTTGCTCTTTTAAAAAAGACTTGTTTTGCTCTGGGTTGAAGGAGACATTGTGAGGTCTAGGGGACCATCCAAGGAATCCCTTCTACCACTATCCACCCTCCAATAGATGGATTTCCATTGAGTTTGAGACCACAACTATCCAAACAATGACTCCCCCAATGCTGTAGAGGAGGAGTAAGGAAGCTGAAGGTTGTACATCATCTCTTAAATTTAGGGTTTTAGGTATCCTCAGACACCTGTAGGATGTGAAAATAAGCATGTTTTAACTTTAAATCTGAATTCTTTCCTTCCTTCTCAATAATTAAAGTATAGAGATAACTTGAATTATTCCAGAATGCTATCTCCTATAAAGGTAGAGTGAATGTATCCATGCTTGACTATAACAGTCCTGGTTTACCTGACATGCTGAAGTAATTGGCTAAGTTTCCAGTTTGGGCAGTTAATTATAAGGTCATCTTCCTTAAGGTGAAAGAAAACCAGCTTTCATCTTCCTTTGAGTAAGTACTTTTATGTTCAGCCTACTAAAAAGTTCTTCATATTGCCTTGAATAATATACTCTCTCTCTCCCTCTAATTTGTACATGTTGGTCCTACTTCAAGTCTGTGGAGCCACAAAAAACAAGTCTTTTGATGGACAGTCTTCATATATTTAAAGATAACATCATGTTGTCATTTTGACAAAGTTTGATTGTAAAGTGACAGAGAACAAGGATTTTACTTAGGTTTTGTGAGCTCTACAGTCTGTTAACTCTGCCATTATAGCTGGAAAGCATCCACAGAGAATATGTAAACAAAAGGACATGGCTAGGGTCCAATAAAATTTTATTTACAAAAACAGTGGTGGGCTGTATGGCCCACGAGCCCTTGTTGGCTGACCCCTGGCTTAGAGGAAATGAGAAAAACAGCCAAGTTTGAGAGAGCTGATAGAATCGACAAACTATTAGAGCTAACAAGAAATTTCAGCAAGCTTGCCAAATGTAGACTCACACAAAAAAATAGCATTTCTGTACATCAGCAATAACTAACTAGAGAATGTGATTAAAAATAAGAAACCATTTGCAATAGCAACAAAAATTATAGAGAATTTAGGAATTAACTAAGAATACCCAACATTTCTATGGAGAAAATGTTAAACTTTTTTTTTTTTTTTTTTTAACAAAAACAGGCCACAGGCTGAACTGGCCTATAGGAGGGAGTCTGCTGATTCCTGCTTTAAACAGATACTGTACCCACTGCCTGGAATTCTTTTCCTTCCTCAACTCTTGATGGAAGATTAGGCTGATCCCCAACACCAGGCCAGATTTCCTCCCATCCAAGGCACGATTATATGCATAATCTCACTGCACCCTTCACTGCTCCTTGTTGGCTCTTATTACAAAAGAAACTTAAATGAACCAGCTTTACTTCTTCACTCTCCCCCAATATGGCCCCACTCCTGCCTTAGGCTGCAGTTAGGTTTCTCAGCTGGAGTATAATTTGTGATACACAGACTTCTGCATTCCTGGTGACAGGTATACAACAGGTACTCAATGAATATTTGTTGGTTAAATGCGTAATCAAATGAATGCCCCAAGTCATCTCTATTTTAGGCTACACACCCCTACTCCCCTTATTCATTTCAAAATCCCTCTGTCTGTACATGTGTTTTCTGGAACTCAATTCAGTGATTCTAATAAGAATGAAACTAGACCCTTCATTAATTTGGAATTCTTTAAGACTACAGGTTTCCAGGGAATGGGATCACATCTTTTTATTTCATAGTGTACCACACACAACGGATACTTAACAGATGCTTCCTAACTGACTAGCTAAATGACCATCCAAGACCTTTGGCCCCCTGGACCTGAAATGGAATGACTGTGCTAGAGGTCTAAAGCTGACTGCCAAGTGTCTAAGCTTGTCAAGCCTTCAAAATATCCAGAGCATTAAGACACTATTAAATCAGATTAGCAATGGCAGTTTAGCAAAATATCTCACATCCTCTAGTCATTTAGATATTCTCCTCATAAAACACATTTTACGCCCACAGATCCTCAACTGCAAAGTTGTTAGAGAATTAAAAACAAGACATGATTGCTGTAACAAAGCCACACAAAAGTTGAAATTAGAAGTGAGAGTAAAATAAAGCAAAGTGTTTTGCTATAAACTCTAGATCTTAAGTAACATAAAAATATGTCTAAGTGAAGAATGTATTTCTACTCATTGCCAGGCAGAAGTGTCATCCTTGCTAGTCTAAATGCTAGGTCATCAATAAAAGGTTGTGTAGGTCAAGTTTACAATCAAAAAAGATCTTCTTAATGAATGAGTTTTTGATCTGATCCCACAAGGTTAATTAAGTGGCCAAAAAATCAAGCTGCTTTGTTTATGAAGACACACAGTGGTTGTTAATGCTCACTTGAGGTTCTAATCCAGCTTGGGGCAGTATTAAAAAGTTTACTACGAACAGATGACATATCATAATGGAGGATACATTATACTGCATCTATATTATAGGATATCCTACAATATTCTAGTTTTATCCTTTCCATTTTTTAGCCTTTGGTCTTAAATTTGGAACTTTAGGGGGAATGTAGTCTTCTGAGCCACTAATGGTCAACAGAGGCGAAGGCTCACAAATGACCATTTTGGTCAGAAAGAGTGCATGCACCTACTTTTGCGCTAGGACACAAATGTGCTAGCATTGGGAGGAAATCCGAGCCAAGGAATAGCATCTGTTGGTTAGCATCAGATATTACCTGGCCTGTGTGAATATTGGGATTGGAGTAAGGTAGCATAGAAGAGTTGTGACTAGAATCCTAGAGGATGACTAAATTTAAACTTAGATATGACTTGTTACAAATCACACATTTTAATAGCTAAGAAAACTGAGGACCAAAGAAATGGCATGATTTTTGTCATGTGAATTAGTGGTAGATCTGAGACTGCAGCCCAGATTTCATGACTTCTTTTCTTCTTGACTTTTAGTCCTGTCCCCCTTTCACTGCATCCCAGGTGAGGCTACAGCAAAAAAAGACAAAGCTGGCTGGCACCAATCAGGGACATCCTCAACCCTATGTGCAGCACATCTATTTCTGTCCTCCTTGCTCTGAAACTGCAGGAAGCTGAGGTTATCAGCTAGTCTCTTGTCCACTGGGTTAAAGCTAATTTCAGGTGAGAATGTTAAATGTTTCAGTGCTCACCATGCTCAGCATTTTCATGGCTATATAAAATTAGGCTGAGAAAAATGAGTGAGAACTTAGGAAAATATCTCCAGTTATTTTGGTTATATATGAGAACATAAATTTTAAATAAGTTTACATTTTAATTTCCAAAGACAATATATCTAGTGTATATAAACATATACACATTTATACAACATAACTCACATCTATGTTTATAAATGTATATCCAAGAGAAGGGGAGAAAGAGAGAGAGAGATTTTGAAACACAGAGAGGATAAATACCATCCCCCCCTGTTCCTTAGTATTTCTTGTAATTAGAGTTCTAACTGGGGATAATATTCAAAAATATTTAACATCCACTATACAAAGCATGGACCCATCAGACAGACACTGGCTGTAAACTACTTAAAATTTGTCTTGGTTCTAATAAGCAAGACGAAGAACTGCCAAACTAATCCCCAGCCAGCCTCAAGGAAAACAGAGAAAAAAGGCAAAGGTCATATAATAACTCCTGTTCAATTATATACCTGTGTATGTAATGTACATAAACATCCTCAATGACATGACCTCATTTTCCCAAGATTGTACTAATCTCTGCTAATTCTTCTCTTTGTTAGCCATTTTAGAGGAAGTCAGGGATAGTGATTAAAGACAGAAGAAATAGCCATTATAATTATCACCTAAATCTATGATTTCTCTTGTACTTAATGCTCTACGTGTAATCTATTACCTCTGTTTATAGAAATTTAGGGACAATTCTTTGAAATCTGTGTAGGAAGCTCATAATAGAGCAAACTCATCATCATTAATAACCAGCAGTTGGCTAATATTGATCCAGAGACTACTTTAGTACCTGTCATAAAAATAATTATGATATACTTTTCTCAATTAAGTCTTTTTTCTTCATGGTACCTAAGCAACAGGTGCACTTTCCCACATAACAAGTTATATTATTTTTCCAAAGCAGATTTCAAAATATCTAGATAAACTCTGATATAAAATTCTCTCACATTTGCCTAATAACTCAATTTTATACTTCCTACTCACTACATAGCAACACACAGTTATTTAGGAGAACTACCAATACAAAAAAATTTAAAAATCATAGCAGAAAAGAAACAAGGCAAATCTGTTAATCTACAGCCCCACACAGCATTGATGAAACTCAGTTAAGTAGCATGGGGATGGAGCACTGGGAATTTGACCCTGATGCTTCCTCACCTTACTCCCCTGGCCTTCAATTCTCTTCTTTCCCAAAGAATAAAGATACAAAGTTGGATAATCTCTAAGGCGGCGTAGGGCCAACCATCTGGAAATAACCCTTTTACCAAATGTTTTCCTAAAAACTCAAAATATCTCTAATCATTGTAGAAAAAATGAGAAAATACAACAAAGCAAATAGGAAAAAAAAAGAATTGAACATTTTACCACTGAAAGTTAAACACTTCAAAGTTTAACACTGTGAGCATTTTGGAGAGTAGTATTTCCAGCTTTCTCTGTCATCATCCACATACACTTTACAAAACAAGGATAATACTATCTATCGACTATGTAATCTTTTTTTTTTAATATAATTTGTTGAGTATATCTAGGTAAGGAGGTTACTGGTGTTGCATTTTATTTTGTCACTGATCAAAGCACTCTATTTGTAACTTAACCCAGAAGATAAGCCTCTGAGCTAGGTTCCATCATCCTCACTTGACTGATGAGAAAACAGAATGAAATGAGGTTAAACTGACGTCCAAAGTCACACATCTAGTAAATGGTACGACCGAATTCCACCCTGGGGACCTGGTTCCAGAGCCCTCAGGGCTTACCTCAAACCATCCTGCCCCACATTTCAGTAACGATCTGAGCCACAGGAAGGGGTAAGCATGTGAAGAGTGTGGGGGTGGGAAGGGAACATAAACAGCAAAGTCTTGCTGAACCGTGGTGAGCTGGGGGCAAGGGGTCAATAGGGTCAGTGGGATAAACATGGGACACATCACATTTGATGTCTATCAGGACTTGAGTCAACCTTCACTGTTCACTCTTTATGACTCACTGTAACCTTTCAGGCTGGAAACAATGAATCACAGTCTGGAACTGCTTAGCTGGAACTTCAAGGGAATAAGCTGAATATTGAGGACATCTAGTTCTTTAAACTACATCTGCACTTTGCAGGGAAAATGACCAGCCATGGTAATTAGTTCACTTCAGGCAATAGACTCTGTTGCCTTGCTTATTCACATTTCAGAGGCAGAAGGAGGATGAGAAATTTTGAGAGAGCTTCAATTAACAAAATGATTGTACAAATTCTATACAACCTAGTATTTATCAGTTTAATATATTGTCGCTAAATACAAGATCATGCAGAATGATAATTTATTCATTTTATTTTCATAGAATAGACTTTAACAAGAATGTCATCTTTATTTTGCAATCTCTTCTTGATTTCTATTTCCCCTTTTCTCTTATTTCCAGACAAGAGCCAATTAAATAACCTATTTTGTCCTTAGTAATATAGTTCAAGTATCCATTTTATATACTCCAGCCTAAATGGGAAAGACATATTATGAATTTTCACCATGCAACTCTCATGGAAATTAAGAATGAATGGGCATTAATTGCTGAAGAATGAGATCCCTATTCTGCTAATTTTGTGGTAAAATATTCTAGTAAAAAACATTTGTCATCTTGATGAAAATATAGTAGACGAGTCAAGCTATATCTAAAAGCTAAGCAAAAGACAAAGTTGCTGGCAACTTGAGGTGTCCGTGATGATTCTGGAGTTCTTGTGTTCCTGAATTTTTGTTCCTTCTAGCAACTCTGTGCAATGTGTCTCCTGGGCTGTGTCTTAGCGCTTCATCAATATTTCATTACATTTGTGATTTGACACACCTGAATGGATAATAACACCACTGAACAGATATTTTGGCATAAGTGCATTATAAGCAGAGGTCATGGGGATTTATTTTTAAATAATTCTGTACACAATGCCAGTGGAGCCCATCTTTTGAAAAAGGTTCTTCATCCTTAGGTCTGGAGAGATAGCATCAATAGCTTTTGGAAAACAAAAAACAAAAAACGGTCCTTTGCCTACTTTTCTCTTTAAACTGATAAAATTTTCAGTTTTATTTAATATAATTCAGCTTATTCCAACATATTAATTTAACACATGTCATCTGGCAAGCACTGTGCTGCTCCCTAGAACAAAGCTGGATGAACCGATGATCTGTGCTTGATCACAATTTCAGCAAGGTGGGGGAAGAAGGCAAGCTGATAAGCATGTGAGTATATCAGATGAGTATTATGATAGAGAGATGGGACAAGAAGCACAAAACAAATAATTTTTTCTGTTGCCAAGAGAGAAGTCATGCTTTTGGCTTTACAAATAATGACTAAAATAATACTTTGGATTTTCCCTTATAAACCTGCTCAGTAAAACCATTTCAGTAAATGGCATTCCCACAAACCCAGTTGTGACACCAGAAACCTATGTGTCATCCCTGACATTCTCTTCCAACGCCTCCCACATCCAGTGCCTCAGCCAGTCCTGGCAGCTTTATCTGCAGACTGTATCCTCAATCCATCCACTTCTCTATTATCCGCTGCTACGCCCTAGTTCAAGTTGCTATCCATTTCCCAACTGAATTATTGCAATAGTCTTTCAGGTGGACAGCCAGTGTCCACCCTCACTTGTTTGAAGTCCATTTCTGCACAGTAGCTAAGCCAACTTTTTAAAAAAACATGCAACACTCTCTTGAATAAAATCCTCTTAGGGCTTCTCGTTGCACTGGAGATAAAATCCGGTCTCTTCTCCCTGTTCGACATGATCTGGCTGCTGATTCCTTTCCAACCTCAACTCAAAACATCCTCACCCTGCTCACTGTGCTCCAACCATGCTCACATGCTCTTTTCTTCCTGAGCATGCCAAGTATTTTTTTTGTTTTTGTTTATGTTTGTTTTTACCAGTGTTCTCCTGGAGAATATAAGTGCAATGTGACAGGTCCCTATCGTTCTTGTCCACTGGCACCAGAGTAGTGTCTATCACACAGTAAGTATGAAATAAATACATGTGAAATGCAGGAATAAATAAAGGAATGATTGAAATCTACATTATCTGCTAAAAAATTACATAGTATGGTGCATGTTGTAAGGATGCTCAGACCCTCTTTGCAGAGCTGGTTTGTCCCGCAAGTATCCTGTTCTGGGAGGTTCAGATTCACAGCCCCACTTGGGTACAAAGTCCCTTCAGTACAGAAGGGAAGAGGGACATATTTGGAGAGAAATCTGAGTTCCAGGCTTGAATTTGCCAATTTGTCAAGTTTTTCTTGTATAAATTCAGATAAGAGGTGGCATCGTGTAATGAAATGAAATGTAGTGAGTGAGGAGTTAAGATATTAGACTCTGGAATCAAAAGGACATGGGAGCCAAGTGTGAATCTTGGAGCCATTAGTTTTTAGCTAGCTGTGTGGCTTTGGGATTTGTTATTTAACATGTCTGAGCCCCAGTTCATTCATCTATACAAAATAAAAGAGGATATTCCTCATACAGTTGCTTGAGGTTTGAATGAAATAATTCTGGTGAAATTCTGAGCCCCCAGCAAACAGCAAGCTCCTAGTAAATGCTTGTTATCAATGTTCTTGTCTGACAGTTTCCTCACCTGTGTAATGAGTCTAGTAATTCCTGTTCATAATGGAAGGTTCCAATGTGCACTTGATGGGAAAGGAATTTAGAAAGAACAGAAACATGTAACCCATGATGCTTAAATCATGTCAGCCATTCTTAAAAGACTTAATTATGCCTTTGTTTTCTTTTACTCAATAAATATTTATTAAGAAGCATCCATGTTCCAGTTATTGCTTTAAGTGCTGGAGATATACTAGTGATCAAGGCACTGCATGTGTTTCTAAACAGTAAGTTTATAGTTAGGGAGACAGGTTTCACACTGGTAACTGTGATACAGAATGAAGAGTTCTTGGGGGATAGTAATAGGCTTTATTGGACTTTATAGAGAAGGCATCTGATGCAGAATAGTGGAGAGGGGGGTCAGGCAGAGATGACTTCCTGGAGAAAGTGATATACTTGAAGAAAAGGAAGGGACCAGTATAAGTCAGTCAAATGAAAGGCTGAGACTCAGAGAAGGAAAAGCATTTCAAGAAGACGGAAGAGAATACATATAAATACTCAGAGTGGGGAAAACGTATAGTGGTACTAGATTTTGGTATACAACTCAGTAGGATTATCTTTGAAAAGCACATGGTGAATTACCATACACTGTTATGTCATCTATCTTAGATAATTAAGGTGAAATTCATATATTTTCTTGAAATATTTTTTACAAAATTGTTGGAAATTAAAACTTATTTCTCAAGTAAGCATTGATATGCCTGTGTTTCACTGTGGTGTGAACTAGGTCATTAGTATCATTAATCCAGAAGTTATTTGAATAATTTAAAACTTCTTTCTGGACACTGAATACTAAATCCCATAGAACTGATTAATGAACTAGGTGTTCAACCTTCCACTTCATTCTGCCTGTGTACACATTTTAAGTGAAAAAGAACAAGAAATAGATTCTTTTGTTATTTATACTTACCTAAATCCACATTCCATTCCTGTTGAGATTAGCAATTAAACTTCTAATTAGTTTTCCAAAATGGATTCATGGGTTTATTTCTTACACAAATGGAGAAAATACAGGTACCAAATGTAAAAAGTACTAAACTTTTCTTACATTTAATTTAGACTATCAGGGTTTGTGTGACAGTAATGTAACAATTTTTCATATGCAATATGGGACCACAAAAAACAGAACTAACAAAATCCCTTAGGAAACTCACCATCATTTCTCAGTATTAGTGGTGTGGGTGGCCCCAGGACCTTGTGATTTGTCACTGTATTTGTAACCACGCAGGTATAATTCCCAACATCAGACTTTTCTACTTTGGCAATATATAGATTCCCAGTCTCTTGAGAAACGAAGCGGCGGTTATCCTGATAGGAAGGGTATTCATTGAAGATCCAGGCATAGCTCAGCTCTGAAAGCAAAGGAATCACCATTACAAATATGTCTTCTGGCATTGGAACACTACTGTATTCATGAAAGAATTGGTCAAGTTAGAAATTCATACTGTTGCCCAATGATCCTTTTTCAGCCTGCTATTAAATATAAATAGGAAGTAATCATAATCTCTTAAGCATTTTACCAGTACTCATCCTGTCAGTCAAGAAGATTTTTATTTCAAGAGAACTAAAAGGTACACTGAGAGTTGATTAAAAGAAGTCCAACCTCTTTAAGTCAAGGGAATAAGCATTTATAGTTTACTAAGCATGTGCCAAGCACTATGCAATACTTACTGAGCTAATGCTCAAATTACAGACCCAGAGAGTCTATAATTTTGATATAGTAAGGCTGGAAGTCCCCTGAAAAACTATTTAGATCACTTCTTTCATTTTATAGATAATAATCATTATAGTGCATCACAGTGCCACATACTTGCATAGCACTTTGTGGTTTTCAATGCATTTTACAGTTTTCCATTAACTGAGAAACTTTGGCACAGAGCAACAAAGTAACTAATTCAAACTCTTAGCCCTACTGAGGGACAGAATAATTCCTGAGTCTCAATTTATTCTTCTCCCAAAGCTTCTCACTATCAATGCTAATTCTGACTCTTCTTACTTGTGAGGTTGAACTATTTTTCCATTATTTGAGTGAGATGGTGGTTTAATATTACAGCAAATACTTGCTAAACACACTGACTGACTGGTGGACTGGTCCCAAATGTAAATGTGTATTTAAAAACATTGGCTGAAAAATTTATCATGTTCATAAGAGAGTATGAAATAACAGTCTAAGAACAACTTTTTCGCAAATACTTATTCATCCCAGGGTGCCAGTGGGACAAGTGCGATTGGCAGCCATACCTGAAAACGTATGTTTCCAAGTTCTAATTTTTCTGAAGAATTAGGTAAATGCTTTGTGAATGAACATGGGATCCCATGCTTTCAATTTCAGAGAAGAGCCCTAAACACAGTGAGCTTAAATGTTTTGCTGCAGTGAACTATGGTGCCCCCAGGAAATCAAACTTCTTCAGCTCCAGGCATTCCATGATTCCTCCTTTAAAGTGTGATCTCCAGATTTGTCCAAAGCTGGAGAAGTGATAGACTAGCCACTGGCACTGATTAGTTAATGTGCCCCATTTTATCTTCAAAAGTTACTTTGGTGGACGAGGGGGAGCAACTAGATGAAAAAGAAGACTCTTGTTTCAGAACCAGTTAGCTGAATTCTTACACGTCTCTCTTTAATAGAATCCTGGGCAAAAGTTCAAATGTATGCAATGTCCTTGGAAAATGGCATAAAGACATCAGCTTTTTATTGAGAACACTAATTGTTGTAAAAGGCACTTTTGTTGTTTAATACTTAGATGAGTCCTAAGTGTAATTGACCTCAATAACCAAACGTGCAACAGGAAACATATTCTGCCTTAATAATCCACTGTTTACATACATAGGAGGGGTCATGCAGATTGTTTTCCCTTTATCCCTGGATTATAGCATTTCCGCATGTATTATTTTAGAGAGATATAATTATGTTTATATGAGAATAGTTAATCATTTTATTTATACATGTGCCTGTAATTACAAGTAACCCCATGCTGATGTCAAGAGGATACTCAGTATAAATAAGCAAGTGCTTCCCAGCAAGCTAGTCACTTCCTCAAGAAACTAAAATCTGGGGGAGGAAAGCCCCTATAACAGGTTGTGGGGAAGTTCAATTGGCATGGTAGTTTTTCCATAAAAAAACAGGAGATTTTAACAAACAACAGGGCAAACAGCACAGTACAGTGTACTATTTACTCAATATGGTGTGTGAGTTTTGGGCAAAGCAAGTAATCTCTGAGCATCTCAATTTTCTCATATGAACAGTGAGGAGAACACTGCCTATCCCCTAATTAGCTATAGGAGAGTTTTAAGTATAAATTAGCATCTCCAAAATCACAAGGTAGAAGCTAGAAAGTAATTTACCAGCACAATATTAATCAACCCACACCTCTCCAAGGAGAGTTGTAATCAAATACATGAAAATGTATTTTCTTTTTCTAAAGACATTTTTCAAGATTGTTGCTAGTGGCCAGTGATAGCAACCTCTGAATCCTATGGGACAAGGCATCTAGAAAGTTGTATGGACCATGGATATCAGAAAAAAAAAAAAGACATCTACTTTGTTATTTTTCTAATTGGAGTTAAAAAAAAAAAGACCAAAATTCAAACCCGTATTACATAAGTGAAGCCATTTAAACATTCTCACTTTCAACTTTTAACCCACCAAGTGGAGATAATAATAAATGTGATGCAGGTATGTAGTGAGGATTCTGTTTTTAAAATTTAATTTTATTTAAATTCAATTAATTAACATATAGTGTATTATTAGTTTCAGAGGTAGTTCAGTGATTCATCAGTCTTATATATATCCAGTGCTCATTACATCATGTGCCCTCCTTAATGCCCATCACCCAGGTACCCCATCCCCCCACCCACTTCCCTTCCAGCAACCCTGTTTATTTTCTATAGTTAAGAGTCTCCATAGTGTGGACTCTCTTATGTGAAAGCACACTGAATCATTATAAGTCAATCATTTTAAAAGTAAAAGTAAAAAAACATACCCAATTAACATGCTGTTTGGCTATTTAAAAATAAGTTAATTATTTTGGTTTCACTGCTTTTGTGACATAAGTGACTTAGTGCTTTAGCAAAAGATACAAACAACCTTAAGCATACACTGCAGCATTTCCTAAACTGTGGTCTTTGGAATATTAATTTTTTTGTTAATAGAAGTTGTCTCCCTCCCACCTATCTCGAATTTAAAAGGGTTACATGATCAAATGACTTTGAGAAGGCTTAGATTAAACAAAGTGTAACAGATTTTTAAATTTATCCTTTCGGGACTTGCAAGAGATTTTTAATATCCCAAGATTCCTCAAATTCTTTAGAATTTTATGTTTTAAGCACACAAACTTACTTGATTATAAAATCTTCCCCCTCCCCACAATCCCCTCTACACACATAATTTTTCTAAAACATCTATTAATAGGTCACAAAACCTAGGTTGGGAAACCCTGGACAAATGGCAATGACTTCCATTCCAGAAACATTAAGTATAATATGAAGATTATCAACTCTATTGCTTCAGTGTGGGGAGGATCGTTAAGTGACTCTAAACAATAGAAAGCAACAAAATGCTGAATTAAAATTGTAATAAGCTTCCCAAAACACAATAATAACACTATAACCATTTTCCATGGTGTAGAAAAAGAAACAAGCCACAATTGCCAAAAACAGTCTCAAATGGATTATGCTAAGAATCATAACTAATATCAGTTGAACATGTGAACTTTGTAAATACTGTTGAATCCTAAAGTGCAAAGGTCATTCAAAAAGTCTTGACTGGTACACTGGTGAGATCATATTGAGCTAAACGCTGAGTCCCCTAAAAGGGAGACATCTCTATAAAAGATACCAATTTATTTTTCTGCATAGCAAATGTCATTACCTGTAAATACCGTATTTTTATCTGTCCAGGACAATGAGGAAGGAGCATGAGAAAGATAATGTAATGGTAATGGAGACATCAATGCAGGTAAAATGGGTAGTAAAGCTAAAAATTATCCAATAGATCACTCGTCCTTTATTTTAAAGATATGACAAATCTGAAGCCTAGAAAGGATAAGGCTGGAGAGTCAAAAAAGTGGCAAAGTAGACTACAGATGGTCCCAACTTTTGATGTTTTACCTTTATGATGGTATGAAAGTATGCATTCAGGAGAAATTATACTTCAAAATGTGAATTTGGATCTTTTTCTGGGCTGGTGAGATTCCGTTTAAGGTAGGCTAGGCTGAGTGACAATGGCTGGTGGGTTAGGTGTATGAAACGCACTGTCTACTTATGATGGATTAACTGGGATGTGACCCCATCCTGAGTCAAGGAAGATCTCTATGTAATAGTCCTTCTAGCTATACTTCCATTCCAGTGCTCCCTCCAGGAAGCAAATAAGAGCTCTTAAAATGTGAAAGAAAGGAGCCAGTACTGTTTTATCACTCAACAGATAGTCTAGAACCAAAGTCTATTTTTATCAGAGCAAAAGATTAATCCATTGGGTTACATGAAATGCTATCAACATTCTGAAACATAGAGCCAAGTAAATAAAACAAAATAAATTCTCATGTGCTGCAATGAGCAAGAACGTATCCCACTCAGTTTGATTTCCTTAGGGACTTCCATGCAATATTTATACTTATTCAAACTTGACAGATTTCTTTTGATAAGTTTTCACACACTAATTGCTCTGGAAGTGACAGACAGTTCCTGTCCCATTGGCAATTTGTAACAACTCAGTAAACAGATACTTGGAATACAATATTTAATAGATTGTGAAGCTTCTGATGCTCAACTGAAAAATACTGAGACTAGTTCTAATGTGATACTTGTTAAGGAAGAAGGACCTAGTAATGGTTTTCTGACTTGTAGCATCCAAATCTGTAGGAAATTAACTATAAAACTTCACTCTTACTTGGTTCTTTTTTCCATATCTTTGGGCCAAGAGCAAAGAATGCCAGGTTTTTAGTTTTCAAATAAGACATCAATCAAACAATTTTCAAATTTAAGTATTCATTGAGCAAATTCACCCTGTGATCACCCTGTATGTCCTTTGGATGGATGCTCTTAACGTGTTCCTGTTGCTAATTTCTTTCTAGAGTTATGTTATGCGTCATGACATTCTAAGTCCTGTCCCAGGGGTAGACAAATGTCAGTTTTCAAAGATGCCTTTCTTAATCCTCAAAGTTTCAAATGTGAAAGGAACCTTAGTATGACCCCGTCAATTTTACAGAGGAGGAAACTTAAATCTGGAGAAACTACATGCGCGGATCACAATCACACATTTGGTAAGTGGGTAGTCACAGTATTCAGAAGAGCTGATTCTGTTAGGAACCCATATGTTCCCCTATGAATTTATTTTGGAGCTAGAAAATATCAGTTTTCCTTATCTGTAAATTTCTTCATCTGTAAGTGAGGGAGTACAACTAGATGATCTCTAAGTATCTTTCAGCATTAAAATTCCACAATTCTCTATCTATAACATCCAGTCCAACATCCTAATTTGACAAATGAGGAAAGTGGGATCCAAAGATACCCAGTAACTTGCTAAGAATCACTTAGTTATTGACAAAATCAGAACTAGAACTTTCTTTAATTAAAAAAAGTTTAGGGGCGCCTGGGTGGCTCAGTTGGTTAGCGACCGCCTTCGGCTCAGGTCATGATCCCGGAGTCCTGGGATCGAGTCCTGCATCGGGCTCCCTGCTCAGCGAGGAGCTTGCTTCTCCCTCTGACCCTCCCCCCTCTCATGTACTCTCTCTCTCTCTCATTCTCACTCTCTCAAATAAATAAATAAATCTTAAAAAAAAATTTTTTTTAAGTAGTCTCTACCCCCAATGTGGGGTTCAAACTCACAACCCTGAGACCAAGAATCACACATTCCACCAACTGAGCCAGCCAGGCACCCCCAGAACTAGAACTTACACACACACACACACATACAAACACTACACTACAGTTATTTGTATTAAGCTCTGTTGTGTTGTGTAGAAGAAAGATAGTAGCATTAAGTCAGGATATCTGAATTCTAGTCCTTATGTTGTAACCAATTTTTACTTTGATAAATTATTTTTTTATTTTGAGACATGAGAGTCTCCTTATTTTTAAATAATTTTATCAATACCTATTCTACTTTGTGTACAGTGTTATGAAGTAGAATTTAAACTGAGATAGGATTCTAAGCAGGTAAATGTGAAAAATGTACCTTAAGTGATTCTGTAGATAAAATGGGTTAGATGAGTACATTCACTGGTTTACTTTTTGGCCAAATATTTACTAAACACCAGCCTTGCACAAAAGCACTGAGCTCAGCTCAGCAATGGGAGTGAACACAGGGATTAGAACCTGTTGGTAGTTTGCCTGGGCAAAGGGAGAGAAGGCATAACCCAGTTCAAAGATCCCTGGATCTGTTGTCAAAATACATGGATTGAGTCTTGGCTTTAGTGCTTATCAGCTAGAAAGTAATTTCTATTCCTTAGTTTTCTTATCTGAAAAATAGGAATAATAAAAAGAATACTTGCCCTGCCCTGTCACACTGAACATCAAACATGTTGATGTCAACTTTTATGACTGTGTTTTTGTTTTTTATTTTTTGGGGTTTTTTTTGCTTATAAATGGATAGGTAAGTATTTTGTCTTTCTATGAACTTAGGGAAAGGGAGATGTGATAAATTGTGAGAAATCTAATTAATTTCAGAGCAAGTAAGAATGGTACCAGAAACCTTAAGCACTAAACAGGCACTAGTGATTGTGCATTATTAAACAGGTGGCAGGACAGCCTAGGAGAAGAGTGTGTTGTCGTATAAAAGATTCGTGAGTTATTCCAAGAGGAAGTGGCCGACAGACTGGCTTCTGAGTGACAATGCCTCTGGATAAGACCTCTAATTATATTAAGACACCAAATGATCCATATAAAGTCATATTTGAACTGTCATACAATCAACAGCATTTTGTGAAACAGAAGGAGAGGGGAAGTGTCTGGGAACAGCTGAAATCTGAAGGGCTGGAATAGGACAGACACTGTACCTCAGTTAAATACGACATAGACCAATGGGCATTGAATACTTACAATGATGACCATGGCCCTTTACAAGGTAGGTTGCTGAAATCATGCCTGTGGCTGAAAGGACCCCCAAAAGGGATGCTTTGTAGCTCAGAGAACTTGGTTTACACCAGTCTGCAGCACCAAGCAGGACTTCCCAGTGCTCAGAAATTGTTTTTCATGAGTAATTGGTGCTGGGTGGAGCAGGGATGGCATGCATCTGTCAGTTGGACCACCAGCAGCCATTCCTACACCCACAGCTGACACAGATAATTGACTATGCCCCACCTCAATTCACAATTATTGTCAATACAGTGCTTCAAGCAGTCACCTCCAAGCAACTGGTGCTGGCATGTAACATCAAAACTCTACCATCTTTGTAGAAGTGATTTAGGAGAAATGAAATGGTGATCACATGAGGCAAGGATTAGAAAAGCCCTAGGGCTAATTCCCATGCAAACTTGTGGCAAGCATTTCTAAAAATAAGCCTCCTGACTATTCACTCAGTGTGGTCAATGATTATTTAGTACATGCTCTTTGGTCACTCAGATGGAGCAGTGGAGGGATGGGAAGTAAGATGGAAAAAGGGACATTTTCTACTCAAGTACACAGACCATGCATATTGCTCTTGTGTATAGCTTACAATCTCCTCCCTTTTATGGGTTACTTCTTGTTTTCTTGCCTCCATTTTATTGGGTACATTAGGCATTTTTCTGGGGTGGAGATTTTCTTTAAAATTTTGTAGGCAGAAGTTAAGGAATTTAACTTGAGGGCAATTTAACACATTGTCTTGATCATAAGCCAAACAGGAATATATGATGGAATATACATAAAACTCATACAAATCTTAAATGTATAAGGAAAGGCTTCAACAAAATCATGTACTTGTAGCTGATTGCTTCAGGATATGCTCCCAGATTCCCAGGGGTACACGCTGACTCTCCTTTGCTCTCAGAAATATATCAGAAAAAAAGTTTGGGAAATATTGTCTAGGTCTGAATCAGCAAACTTTCATACACTAAGGGAAGAATCCATATATTTTTTCCAACAGAACAGCATCTTTTTTGTTAGCACTTTCAGACTCTTGAGTAGAGGCTGGGAAGTAATGGCACACAGAATGGATTTAGTTTGCATAAGCGTGTGAGTCTTTTATGGTTTTGCATGCTTTAAAAACAGTAAAAATCAAATAAACATCTCCATATTGGGATTTTCTTGAAACTCAAACACAACTCTCAGTTATCAGTCCTAAAGAGGAATTAGAGAGGTACAGCACAGCGTCTACTACACTAATGATTCTCTAACTTGAGTGAGCTTGGAATCACCAGGACGCCTTTGTTACCACACAGGATGCTGCGTCCCACACCAGGTTTCTGATTCAGAAGGTCGGGGTGGGTACCAAGAATCTGAATTTGAAACCAGTTTTCAGGTGCTGCTGCTGCTGCTTGTCTGGAGATCACACTTGAAGAAACACTGCTTTAAAAGACTGAAACACAGTGATCTCATTCCATCAGGGAAACAACTGGCAGAACTGAGTAGCGGCTTCCCATTTAGGAAAGGGCAGGTGGTCTCCATTTTGCCACAGTCTCTACCAATCCCTACTTGCTCGGTAGGCAATTTAGCTTGTGACCTGTTTTGGAATACAGAAGAAAGCACAAAGAAATGGAATCGACACTTAGTTGCATGCTTTTGTTAGCATGAAAATAGTACTGGAGAATATAAACACGAGCTAAGGGAATAAAGGTGGGGGTGATACTGAAACTACACACAATCAACATTAGAGCTTTGTATGATTGTGATCAGCAGTGGTCCAGCCCACTCAGTGCAGTCCACCCGGTAAGGCTAAACCAGAGAGATGCAGCTTGAATGGATATGATGGGCAGATAAAAAATACTGCTCACTGGGATTAAAGGGTATTTCTTTCAGTTATTTGTTAAAAATTTGGCATTTAAAGAAATCAAAGGTGTCACCGTATTTTAGACCTCAAATACAATATCCACAGCTCATTTGGTATTAATTCCTTGAAGTATAGATACCGTTGACAGTCAAGTACAAAATACTTCAGACAATGTGAAAACTGCCTAACAGAGAGCTATCAAAGTTGAATGCTCCATTCCAGAGAGAATGCCACTTTCCCTTGGGTGGGAAGTGAACAGAAGAAAATGAGATATAACTCTTTCAGCTTAATACATATGTCCCCTTCAAACAAAGTCTTCTGCCTGATCTCAGATTTCCTCTAGGAATGTTGGGGGAAGGTATTGCTGGGGAAAAGCATATCCAATCAGTTATCCAAATCCTGTGGATTAGAATTTCACGGGATTTTTTGCTTCTGTGCCCATCTCACCATTACCTGTCATTGGCCTAAGAACATCCTGCCATTTTGCCAACTTTCCAGGCCAACCCACATACCACTGCCAGATTAATTTGTTCAAAGGGCAGTTTTGGATCACGTTCCTCCTTCCCACACAAATACTCTGTGATCTCCACTGCAACTTGGATCAAATAAAATACATCAAGCTAGTAGTCAGGTCCTTCCAAAGCAGGACTTCAAATTATCTAGTTTTAGCTTTCTACTCCTCTCTCCACATAAGTCCATATTCTGGGGAAGTACTTTTCAAGCTAGGCTTTGCAAAACATCAGAGAGGCTGATTACTTTGATTACTTTGTCATACAATACATATCTATTCCCTCTGAAGTTCACCTCTAAATGCAAAGATAAGGCATTGTGGGAAGGCTCTGCCCACCTGTCTCCGCTGTAAGCAGGGAGCTCTTTTTTTTTCGCTTTTTTGTGATTTGCCCTTCCCAACAAAACTATATTTTAAGAAATGTTTGTCCTGCTAAGTAGGGTTGCTTAAGGTAGAGTGGAAAAACAGTCACCGATCCCCTGATGTGCTCTATGCTTTTCAATTCTCCCTGCCTAGGCTTAGGCACTCTCTCTCAGGATGCCCTTCCAACTTCTGCTTATCTCAACCACTACCTTTTGCAAAGAACCATTTTCCCTCCTGGAAAATATATATGGTCTCTCCTCAACAGCCAAATGAGCATGTGTTTCTTTTCTGCCTCATGGCAACTACACGGTATTTCACATATTAAAATTTTGTTTTTCCTATATTAGAATGGTTCAATTACTTGTCTCTTCTCCAGATAACAGATTTGAGTATTACTTATGGACAAGAATAGATATGGCAGGGGAACATATGCTTTGTCCCTCACATTCTGTAATCAACTTAGTGAATATTAGTGGAATTGAACTGGAATTCCAAATGTTACAGGTTTCCTAGAGCAACAATTCATTACTGAACTCCAGGCCAAAAGTGTTAGTGAGAAAGAAGTTACCTGTAAAGAAGAGAATACAAAACTTCCCGAATCAGAATCACTGAAATTAGAGGAGGACAGAAAATCTGTAACATCAGAACCCATATTTTTCAAATCAAAATGCCTAAGCCTTTTCTCTAAAAAAATCTTTCCTTTTTTTCCCTGACTCTCTGATGGAGTTTTACTGAGTTTACAAAATGGCAGTAAAAAAAAAGAAAAAAAAAAAAAAAGATGACTAATTCATAGTCTTCCAAATACCTAAGAGAAAGAAAGACTCAGTAAAAGCAGAGAGGTAGGCATGCAGAGATGGCCGGCCCACACATACAACAGGCTAAATGACATGTGTCAATGGAACCAAATGACACCTGTGTGGCCTGGGCAGACTGTGGTTACTCAAAGGGGCAGTAATCCCTGGACTACAATATTTACTTGTAGGAGGAAGTAAACTTGGATTTGGTGAGCTAGATTTTCATATCTACCTTTAAGTAAGGCTTTGTCTTATAAGTACATGAGCAGAACCACAACTTGTTTAATTCTTGACACTTCAAAACACTCTAGTATTCATTATCTCATTTGTTGCCTCTACCAGTTTTTGGAAATAAGTAGAATAAAGATTAGTTCCATTGGAGGGACAGGGAAGGTGAGACCTAGGAAAACCTGTGATCTATTCTATTCTAGGACCACAGAGAAAACCAGTGGAATTAGATTTAGGATTGAAACAAGCACTTTGGCAAAGATTCCTCTTCTTATGCTAGAAGCCATTGCAATGGCCACTTTCAGCTTAACTGAGCCAGTAACAAGGTGGGTGCAGGAGTTATCATGACTGACATTGCCAGGCCCTTTGCTGAAATAACTACAGTGGGGAATGTGGCAGGGATCCCCATCATCTTGTTTGCTTTTGTATGCTACAGTACCTAATTCTGCATGGCACTCAAGAGATGCTCAGAATTTCAGGGAACTAGGTAACCAGTTAAATCTTGAAATATCAGGAAATACAGGTCACTAGTACATCAACATTTAAAGATATTTTCTAAGAAAGGGCTACACAAATCATCATTAATAGAATTTGTGTTTTTTTGTCACAGCATAATCAAAATCTGTCCTATTACTTTAAGCTTAGCAATTTCTGGGGAGAAAGGAAAAAAATAACGTCAGAACTGAAACGCATTCTCAGGAATGATTAAAAACTTTGAGTAAATGGTAGAAAATGTCAGTTAAACCATAATTATTTACATTTTTAAAAGGATTCAAGCAGTAATATGACTAACAGAACAAGTTTTCAAGCAATGTCACCAACTCCCACACAAGTCACTGATACACAGCCTTTTCATCAGATTATTAAACAATTCTACACCCTCCTCAATTAAAGATGTGATCAAAATTCAAACAACTGACATTTAAATTCTGAGCCTAAATTAACCCTTAATCAAATTTGCCAAGCAAATACTAGTCTTCATTGTAATCCAAGATGCTTTTTCCCACCTCTTCTCTGCATTTTGCCAATGTTGAACTAAAACCAATAACAAAAGCATTTGGCCTGGTGGTCTATTAAAAATAGATCTGTCCTTCCCTAAACACAAGTATTTATTTTTATTTGTACCTTTAAAAACAAAGAGATATTCACTGACTGTAATGGTCAAGTTCTGCCTTGAGATGTGGTAGACAGAACCAGAGGAAAATTAATCATCCTTGAGTTTTTCTTCACTATTTGCTTTGCCATAAAAGACAGGTTTCTCTTCTTGGTAATACTTCTTCAATGGGTTCTCATAGTACCAAATCATCATTCCTTAAGGGCTGGCCATAGGAATCGGGATGAGTCTTGAGGTAGACCAATCCTATTACCTCATTCTCTAAGGCACAGTGATTGGTTCAAGAAGAGTCATATGACACACACCAGCCAATCAGAATCTTCTAAAATTCAAATCCCTGCAAAAAGGGGCCTTTTTTCCTCAGTTTTGGAGATTCAGGGGCTGTAAAGCAAAGTGCCTTCTGCCCATGTGCAATGTGCTACTGACAAGCTGGTCTGAGAAGATAAAGCTAAGACTCAGAGCTGACAGGCAGAGCAAGTGAGTGCAGGTGGTATCTGAGTTACTTGAGAGAATCAACTTGGAGGGGGCATTCTTGTCTTTCATGTAATCTGCTTTTTAAAAAATCAATAAATCTGTTCATTAAAAAAAATTCCCTAGTGGATACTGAGTTTCTGTCCTCTATGATCAAGTGTCTTGACTAATATAAACCCTTGTCATTTCTTTTTCTACTTAGAGGCTTATCCTACCTCCCCTCTTCCATTTAGTAATGTCCTCTTCTTACCATCATTCGTAAGTCCCCTCCGAATGTCCTTTGAAAAATAATTGTATACTAATCTCCCAACCCACTCACTACCGCTTAAAACTGACTCTTAGAAATAGTGGATTCTTACCAATGACTCTTGTATCTCTTTTATAGCAATACAGCAAAGATGGGGGTGGGGGGAGGCAGCTTTAAGAAAAACTTTCAGAGGAAAATAACATTTGCTCATCACAGTTCTTTATCTAGATGTCTAAGTCTGTGTGTGTGTGTTTAAATTAAATATCCTCACCTAAGGTATTTTTTTAAATTTTTTATTGTTATGTTAATCCCCATACGTTACATCATTAGTTTTAGATATAGTGTTCCATGATTCATTGTTTGTGCATAACACCCAGTGCTCCATGCAGAACGTGCCCTCCTCAATACCCATCACCAGGCTAACCCATCCTCCCACCCCCCTCCCCTCTAGAACCCTCAGTTTGCAGGAGGGGAAGAATGAAGGGGGGGGGAAATCGGAGGGGGAGACGAATCACCTAAGGTTTTTTAAGAGTATTTTCTATAACTGGTCAAGTATGTTCCCTAGTATTTGGAGTTAGACATAACCTCTCTGGTCCTGAAGTCCTGCTTTGCCACTTCTGTAAGACCCAGAAAGTGACTTAAATTATCTAAGAGTCAATTTTCTCATTCCATAATTGGGGATAATACTACAATTTATAGGTGGTTGAGAGGATCAAGGGCAATGCTGTAAGCAAAGAGCCTAATTACAATTAGCACAGTATTTAGCACATACAAGCACTCAATATTTATTGTTACTATTGATAAAGCAAAAATTGTAAAAAGAATTGTTTGATGATCTATATATTCATTCAACTTCACTGCAAAGATCCATTCTAAATCATCCACTTATATTAACAGACCAGATCAGGGTTTGTGATTAATAAAGCTACAATAACATCTTATCTTAGTATAGTACTCATTTTTCTGAAATTATTTCCATTTATGTTAATCATATGATTCATCTCTAGGAGGAAATATCTATTTTCCAGGAAAGGAAAGTGAGGAACACAAAGAATAATGACTTATTAAAACTTAACATTAAACAAAACTAACCCAGAAAATTAAATCTTCTGACCATTTGTATAGTGCTAGTATACTTATGCTAGTAAGTTGAAGTAGCAAAATCATAACTTAAAACTAATTTGTTCTCTTACTTTCTAGAAATTGAGGAAGGGGGCAATGATAAACAGAGGTATGATAGATAATAAGCAAATGCTGTACTTGGGAAACCTAGCAGTAAAATTGTATTTAGGGGCACCTGGGTGGCTCAGTCATTAAGTGTCTGCCTTCGGCTCAGGTCATGATCCCAGGGTCCTGGGATCAAGCCCTGCATCGGGCTCCCTGCTCGGCAGAAAGCCTGCCTCTCCCTCTCCCACTCCCCCTGCTTGTGTTCCCTCCCTCGCTGTGTCTCTCTCTGTCAAATAAATAAATAAAATCTTAAAAAAAACCTAAAGTTGTATTTAGAACTCATATATTACAGATTATAGCTGGAAAGTATCCTATCTATCACTCTCCTTTCAGGAACAGGGAGAGGTACCTAGGGAGGCATTAACCTTTCTTGGTTTTGTTTGGTTTGGTTTGGTTTGGTTTGTAGTTAGCGAGTGATTAGGGCAGCACTTGGAATCCATGATCTTAGTTTTTATACCTACTGCTCTTTTCTCATATAGTGTAGTAAAAAGGCAGTAGGGGAGGAGGTGTCCTCCATCTCCTTTTGTGATCTTGGCCAAATCACTTAATCTCTCTAAGCCTCAATTTTCTCACATGTAAAGAAAGGATAACCCTCACCTCAGAAGCCTGATGACCAAATAAGACCATATATGTGAAAACGATTTGTAAACAAGAAAATACCAAGTGACGGTGAGTAATCATTATCAGACAGGGATTGCAAATAGATTTCAACTTGACTGGGGAGCTCTACCTAATTGGTATTGGCTCTCCCAAATGATATGTTAGGGTTTTGAGGATGCAGTGAGACTTGAGGGAAAAGGAGACATAACTGATCTGGGATGACCGCCATGGGCACCAGAGTGGGTGCTGGAGACACATGTGACAAATATGTAGGGTGCTGCCTCTGCATAAATGAGTAGTGGCTATGATGGGGAGAGGAGAGCCCTGAATGAAGAGGCAGATGTTCTAAAACATAGTTTTTCACCTCTCTGTTCCCATAAAATATAGCACCCTATAAAATGGATATACTTTACCAAATCTGTGCATTACCATGAGACTAAATTAAATAATGTATGCAAAAAGACCTCAAGATGCCTTAAAGCAACATCCAGTAGAGACGGATTAATATTATCATAGAGTCAAAAATCACACATACAAACATATCCTACTCACAGAAAACACCTCCTTTACATGGATGAAAATAATTACCCCTCTGTGATAGTGGCAAAACAATACAAAACTGATGTTCTTAAGTGAATGTTAGTAAAAATACACTTTACCCACCTTCGATTTCGAGCATTTTGCCTGTCACTTTAAATTGGCTAAATGTTTGACAGATGTTCAATAATTGACACAGCTTATCTTCCTCTCTCAGGCTCTTTTCCTACTCAATTGCCAGCATTTCTAGTTGCCATAGCAACTGTAAACATTAATGATTATTCCGACATGCCAAGGGAATTTAAACATATTCTCAAGTTAAAAGTTCCCTCAGGAAAAAAAAAGAGTCTATCCATCTCTGGAAAGATGGAAAATATTATATGATTTAAATTCCCTGGTTACTGCATTTATTAGAGCTAAATATACAAATCTGCTTCTATAGTTTCACATAGGTGATGATTTTTTTTTCTCCCCCCTGACCAACACAAGGAGGTGTGGGGAATTGAGAAACTCAGCTTTCTCTGATGAAAGGGAAAAATAATTTATCTAGATAAATGATAAATAATAGAAGCTGGTGAGGAGTTTTGAAAGAAGGAAACCACCTGAAGTTTCGTGATACAACACATTATTTCACAAGGATCTGGGTGCAAGTTTAAGGACCTCCACTTAAAGCCTCAGTGGTTTCAAGAGTAAAACTGGAATGACGATATCTGTCCTAACCACACACGTTCCCCTAAACTGTAAAATGCACAAAATACATGGGGTCATTACTGTGTTTTGTGAGAAAGTAAACAATAGTCTGTCCTTTGGAAGAAACTGAAAATAAACAGAAAGATAGGAACATTTATAACATTTATTTCAAGCTGAAGGTCCATGAGCCAGATGTTCTTTTTCCCATGCTTATTATATAAAATTTTTTTCAATGACTGCCAACATTCAAAACTTGAAAGATTTCACATAGAATTCCACATTTAAGTCTTCTCATGAAAAACCACAAGACCAAGCAATGCTGACCCTGTATTTCTTCAAGGCCATTACTGGCCTGAGATGCGCAGTGGCAGGTCTGTTTGAAGGGGTCATGTGGATCTCCACCTTACATACCTTATCTTAATCATTTACATTCTTACCTGCCTGGCCCTTGGGGAAGATAGAGTTTTCAAACTGACTGAACCCCTTTCAGATATACATTTTAAAGCAAATCTTCCAGATTTTCATCAGTCCCTACCATTCTGTACCCCTTGCTCTTCTTGTACGAAGCAGGGGGCAGCCGGCATCTGTGCCTTCATTTTGTGGAGGAGCTGGGGATAAATGCATCTGTCCCCACTGGTCACTGCATAACTCCTGAGGTCCAGTGACTGACTAGGGCAAGCTTTAATGGAAAACCAGTGGCCAAAAGAAGCCATCAAAATCTTGTCTTTCTTAATGTGTAGGATTTCTCCCCCTTTAAAAAAGTTTTATTGTGGCAAGATATACATAAAATTTACCATTTGGATGTGTACAGCTCAGTGGCATTTGTACAAACTGTGGTACAACTGTCACCCAGGACTTTGCATCACCCCAAACCAAGACTTTGTATCCATCATGTCTAGATTTGAAACATGCACTCAACAAATATTTCTGTGTGCCTATTATGTGCCAGGCATTCTCCTAGAAACTACGGAGCAGAATATAGACAGCAGGTATATAGTTCTAGGGGAATCAGGTTTCCTGAATCCTGCTCATGTTTCTAGGACAGTGTATCTAATGATTCATGGTATATACTTCTCCTTTCCTGAAATAACTCTCTGGGGGATGCGATCCTGGACTGCAAGCATCCCTTAGTATGTAGAAGATAACAATTGGACATTACTTGTTTTTAGCACTTAGCTTCCCCACACCTGGTAAATTCATCCCCATTTTTCAGCAGGAATCATTTCTCCTCCACTCTCTTTAGATGCTATTATATGAGTCGGGCTCACCTCATTCTGGCTCCAGGAATGAGCACATGTTCTATGTCTACCTGATTAAAATATTCTGTCCAGCACTACCCCATAACCTCCAGTCACCATAATTAGTTTAGGGGTGGGCATATGACTCAAGCTGCCACATGAAGTCAATTTTGAAGCTTGTGCTAAAATTCTTGTGAATGAACCATTCTCTTTTTGCTGGGGTTACCATATAGCAAGAGCCAGCCTGAGGAAAGTAGAGCCAAAAGATGGATAGACAGATTCCTAAAACTATCATTTGAGAACTAAAACCTAGCTGCATCGAATGGGAATTTTATGCCAATAAATTCTCATTTTGGTTTAAGCTCGTTTGAATTGAATTTTGACACTTGCAACCAAAAGGATCTTGATTAAGAGAACAATCAGACAATAGAAATAATATTGAAGAGTGTTATATCATCTTAACAAGTATCCAATGGCCAACTGTATGATGATTCCTGGAAATCTGTTCTTAAACTCTACCTTCTTAATTCTGTTTGAAACAAAAATTATTCCCCTTGCCCCTGACTAATTCTGCTAGTACAGGACTGCTCTAACACATTCTTGGCTTCTCTGCTTTCATTCTTCTTCCTCTGATGTCTATTTGGCTTCATTCTAACTGAAAAACATGTCAACTAAAAGCTTATGCTAAATTTTAGATATAATGTTGCATTTGCCAATTGTTAGCAGGGTGATCTTGGGCAAGTCAGTTCAACTCTGAGTTGTTCTAGTAGTCAAGTAGGCCCTATAAAAGTACGGAGATGGGTAAGTCAGGCACACTGGTATTTTCTAGGAGTATCTCTGTAGCTGATCTCTTCTGACGGATGATGGTGAAGATTCAGGACAGAGGGTAAGGATGGAGTGAAGGAAAGTCCTTCTCAAAGAAGGCTTTGAGCACAAGCATTCAATGTTCATCTGTTATTTGCTAGGTGGCCAGGTGCTGGCACACTCTAAGTTTGCACGGGGCAGACACAAACGACAGAAAAACACACATGGCTTCGTTATCCTGCAAAGGAGGACATGTGGCACAAAATTATTTTCAGCCAGCTTCACAAACACAGACATGCCAACATTAGCTAGAAGGGACAAGATGCATATAATTTTAGCATTCCTGCCACCCTTCAGGTCGCAAATTGCTAGGTCAGCATTGATTAGCTGACCCTAGATGTACTTGTTCAGCTTGTGGCAGGAGTTTGATTTTTTTGCTCTCCATGAGCTTCTTAACTAAGACCGGTTGAGCAAGGGGTGATCTCAGTCTTCAGTGGATCTCTACTTGTGGATAATTTCAGGTAGGCCTTAGTGACCTCTAAGGTAATAGGTGCCAAGATCACAGTTCAGCTATCAGGGAAACTGCCAAGTCTAGCCCTTGAAACATTTGCCCTTTCCCTCCTGAATATGATAAAAAGATGAGAATAATAAGGGTGTAATAAGAGGATTCAGACCAGAGAACTATGGTCAACAAGCTGAGAGTATATAAAAACAGGACTGATCATAAGAAAAAAACATAAGCACCCACTCTATATAGCAACACTTAAGACACATATGCATGAAATACTGGTTTAACTGAATTTAAAAAGGCATTCCATGATAAAACCAGGTGGACAGGTATGTTGGGGAAATAACAGGTTGAAAAAAAACTGGGTACATTTCTTCACTACAGGAAGGACTTCTCCAAATCCTTGAGCTATAAAGTCTACAAGAGGAGAATTTCATATACAGTATTTCCCAAATCAAGGAACTGCTCCACACACCCTTAAAGTATGAGAGTTGGTTACTGGAAATGTAAAATTGGCATTTCTATTATCATAATGTCACAACGATCCAAAAGCCATTAATTAAAATACATAATTAGCTCAGCAGTCTTTAGTCGGTATTTATTTTGAAAAATCTATGTTATAAAAGATCTAAATGAGAAGCTAGGAGGAGACGTTTGAAGTGGCATTCAAGTAGAAGAACTCAGAGCAGATACCATGAGGAAGGCAGATCTTAATTCTTAACAGGTCAGCTCTAAGTCATTTACCCTCCTTAAGCTTCATGTATAAAATGGGATGAATAATTTACTTTTCTCAAAGGGCTGTTCTCGATATTTCACCTCCTTTGGTATTCTCAACATGCATGTAATGGGAATGTAATTCCTAGTTTTGAAAGGTGTTCTCAAGTAATGTAAAAACTCTCTTGTCCTACACTGTTGAAACCTAGAGTTAGTTGACTAGTTTAAAAAGTTACTAAAAGTGGGAAGCCATGAAAAAATGCCATATTTACATCATAAACATTTTATGCAATGAAATTATTAGATATTATTTATGTATTTATATAGTTTAAATATTTCTATATATTTATTTTCATTAATAAATTCTTATTTAGAAAATTAAATGTATTATTTGTCAATCTTTTTTTTTTTTTTTTAAAGATTTTATTTATTTATCTGAGAGAGAGAATGGGAGACAGAGAGCATGAGGGGGGAGGATCAGAGGGAGAAGCAGACTCCCCGCTGAGCAGGGAGCCCGATGTGGGACTCGATCCCGGGACTCCAGGATCATGACCTGAGCCGAAGGCAGTTGCTTAACCAATTGAGCCACCCAGGCGCCCCGTCAATCTTTTGATAGAGGAACAACGTACCCCTTTGCCTTCTTGTTTCTTACCTTTTTTTTTTTGAGATGTTACGACCATTTTTAAAAATTTTATTATGTTATGTTAATCACCATACATTACATCATTAGTTTTTGATGTAGTGTTCCATGATTCATTGTTTGCTGAATAATACCCAGTCAGTGCTCCATTCCATATGTGCCCTCTTTAATACCCATCACCAGGCTAACCTATCCCCCCACCCACCTCCCCTCTAGAACCCTCAGTTTGTTTCTCAGAGTCCATAGTCTCTCATGGTTCATCTCCCCCTCCGACTTCCCCCCCTTCATTTTTCCCTTCCTACTATCTTCTTCTCTTTTTTTTAACATATAATGTATTATTTGTTTCAGAGGTACAGGTCTGTGATTCAACAGTCTTACACAATTCACAGCGCTTACCATAGCACATACCCTTCCCAATATCTATCACCCAATCACCCCATTCCTCCCACACCCCAGCACTCCAGCAACACTCAGTTTGTTTCCTGAGATTGAGAATTCCTCATATCAGTGAGATCATATGATACATGTCTTTCTCTGATTGACTTATTTCGCTCAGCATAATACCCTCCAGTTCCACCCATGTCGTTGCAAATGGCAAGATTTCATTCCTTTTGATGGCTGCATAATATTCCAGTGTGTGTGTGTGTGTGTGTGTGTGTGTGTGTGTGTATATATATATATATATATATATATATATATATATACTACATCTTCTTTATCCATTCATCTGTCAATGGACATCTTGGCTCTTTCCATAGTTTGGCTATTGTGGACATTGCTGCTATAAACATCGGGGTGCACGTACTCCTCTGGATCACTACATTTGTATCTTTGGGGTAAATACCCAGTAGTGCAATTGCTGGGTCATATGGTAGCCTTATTTTCAACTTTTTGAAGAACCTCTATACTGTTTACCAGAGTGGCTGCACCAGCTTGCATTCCCACCAGCAGTGTAGGAGGGTTCCCCTTTCTCCGCATCCCCGCCAACATCTGTCGTTTCCTGACTTGTTAATTTTAGCCATTCTGACTGGTGTGAGGTGATATCTCATTGAGGTTTTGATTTGGATTTCCCTGATGTCGAGTGATGTTCAGCACTTTTTCATGTGTCTGTTGGCCATTTGGATGTCTTCTTTGGAAAAATGTCTGTTCATGTCTTCTGCCCATTTCTTGATTGGATTCTTTGTTCTTTGGGTGTTGAGTTTGATAAGTTCTTTATAGATTCTGGATACTAGCCCTTTATCTGATATGTCATTTGCAAATATCTTCTCCCATTCTATCGGTTGTCTCTCGGTTTTCTTGACTGTTTCTTTTGCTGTGCAAAAGCTTTTTATCTTCATGAGGTCCCAATAGTTCATTTTTGCCCTTGCTTCCCTTGCTTTTGGCGATGTGTCTCGGAAGAAGTTGCTGCGGCTGAGGTCGAAGAGGTTGCTGCCTGTGTTCTCCTTTAGGATTTTGATGGACTCCTGTCTCACATTGAGGTCTTTCAACCATTTGGAGTCTATTTTTGTGTGTGGTGTAAGGAAATGGTCCAGTTTCATTCTTCTGCATGTGGCTGTCCAATTTTCCCAACACCATTTGTTGAAGAGACTGTCTTTTTTCCATTGGACATTCTTTCCTGCTTTGTCGAAGATTAGTTGACCATGGAGTTGAGGGTCCATTTCTGGGCTCTCTATTCTGTTCCATTGATCTGTGTGTCTGTTTTTGTGCCAGTACCATACTGTCTTGATGATGACAGCTTTGTAATAGAGCTTGAAGTCCGGAATTGTGATGCCGCCAGCTTTGCTTTTCTTTTTCAACATTCCTCTGGCTATGCGGGGTCTTTTCTGGTTCCATACAAATTTTAGGATGATTTGTTCCATTTCTTTGAAAAAAGTGGATGGTATTTTGATAGGGATTGCACTGAATGTGTAGATTGCTCTAGGTAGCATTGACACCTTCACAATATTTGTTCTCCCAATCCATGAGCATGGAACGTTTTTCCATTTCTTTGTATCTTCCTCAATTTCTTTCATGAGTATTTTATAGTTTTCTGAGTACAGATTCTTTGCCTCTTTGGTTAGATTTATTCCTAGGTATCTTATGGTTTTGGGTGCAATTGTAAATGGGATCGACTCCTTAATTTCTCTTTCTTCTGTCTTGTTGTTGGTGTATAGGAATGCCACTGATTTCTGTGCACTGATTTTATATCCTGCCACTTGACTGAATTCCTGTATGAGTTCTAGCAGTTTTTGGGTGGAGTCTTTTGGGTTTCCCACATAAAGTATCATATCATCTGCAAAGAGTGAGAGTTTGACTTCTTCTTTGAGGATTCAGATGCCTTTGATTTCTTTTTGTTTTCTGATTGCTGTGGCTAGGACTTCTAGTACTATGTTGAATAGCAGTGGTGATAGTGGACATCCCCGCCACGTTCCTGACCTTAGGGGGAAAGCTCTCAGTCTTTCCCCATTGAGAATGATATTTGCTGTGGGTTTTTCATAGATGGCTTTTATGATATTGAGGTATGTACCCTCTATCCCTATACTCTGAAGAGTTTTGATCAAGAAAGGATGCTGTACTTTGTCAAATGCTTTTTCTGCATCTATTGAGAGGATCATATGGTTCTTGTTCTTTCATTTATTAATGTATTGTATCACACTGATTGATTTGTGGATGTTGACCGACCTTGCAGCCCAGGAATAAATCCCACTGGGTCGTGGTGATAATCCTTTTAATGTACTGTTGGATCCTACTGGCTAGTATTTTGGTGAGAAGTTTTGCATCGATGTTCATCAGGGATATTGGTCTGTAATTCTCCTTTTTGATGGGGTCTTTGCCTGGTTTTGGGATCAAGGTAATGCTGGCCTCATAAAACGAGTTTGGAAGTTTTCCTTCCATTTCTATTTTTTGGAACAGTTTCAGAAGAATAGGTATTAATTCTTCTTTAAATGTTTGGTAAATTCCCCTGGGAAGCCATCTGGCCCTGGGCTCTTGTTTGTTGGGAGATTTTTGATGACTGCTTCAATTTCCTTAGTGGTTATAGGTCTGTTCAGGTTTTCTATTTCTTCCTGGTTCAGTTTCGGTAGTTTACACATCTCTAGGAATGCATCCATTTCTTCCAGATTATCTAATTTGCTGGCATATAGTTGCTCATAATATGTTCTTATAATTGTTTTTATTTCTTTGGTGTTGGTTGTGATCTCTCCTCTTTCATTCATGATTTTATTTATTTGGGTCATTTCTCTTTTCTTTTTGATAAGTCTGGCCAGGGGTTTATCAATCTTATTAATTCTTTCAAAGAACCAACTCCTAGTTTCGTTGATCTGTTCTACTGTTCTTTTGGTTTCTATTTCATTGATTTCTGCTCTGAGCTTTATTATTTATCTTCTCCTGCTGGGTTTAGGCTTTATTTGCTGTTCTCTCTCCAGCTCCTCTGGTGTAGGGTTAGGTTGTATATTTGAGACCTTTCTTGTTTCTTGAAAAAGGCTTGTATTGCTATATACTTTCCTCTTAGGACCGCGTTTGCTGCATCCCAAAGATTTTGAACAGTTGTGTTTTCATTTTCATTTGTTTCCATGAATTTTTTTAATTCTTCTTTAATTTCCTGGTTGACCCATTCATTCTTTAGTAGGATGCTCTTTAGCCTCCATGTATTTGAGTTCTTTCCAACTTTCCTCTTGTGATTGAGTTCTAGTTTCAAAGCATTGTGGTCCGAAAATAGGCAGGAAAGTTCCCAAACTTTTGGTACCAGTTGAGACCTGACTGTGACCTAGGATTTGATCTATTGTGGAGAATGTTCCATGGGCACTAGGAAAGAATATGTATTCTGTTGCTTTGGGACGGAATGTTCTGAATATATCTGTGAAGTCCATGTGGTCCAGTGCATCATTTAAAGTCTTTATTTCCTTGTTGATCTTTTGCTTAGATGGTCTGTCCATTTCAGTGAGGGGGGTGTTAAAGTCCCCTACTATTACTGTATTGTTGTTGATGTGTTTCTTTGCTTTTGTTATTAATTGGCTTATAATTGGCTGCTCCCATGTTAGGGACATAGATATTTACAATTGTTATTATTCATTAATAAATTCTTATTTAGAAAATTAAATGTATATTATTTGTCAATCTTTTGATATAGGAACAACGTACCCCTTTGCCTTCTTGTTTCTTATCTTTTTTTTTAAGTTGACTGTTGACTGGGGTTGATGTTATCATTTTTACCTAAACTACACTCATCATGCCTGGGACTTGGTTTTGTTAAAATAAGACATGTGAAACTACAGGAGTACAGAATCCTACTAGAGTTTAATGACCCTCCTCCCCCAAACTTTTATAATTATCTTGCCCACAGCATCTTTATTTTTCACTGACTTGCCTTTATTGAGTCTTTCCCAAAGGATTCCAAGTTATTTTTGTAGACATGACAATTCTTTCCTTTTTATTACATTTCATTAGTTTATGTAATATTTAAACTAAATAAGTACAAGTGGCCTAAACAGGTTTAGGAACAAAAACAACTGATTCTTGGCAAGTATACAACTTCATAGGGAGGAACAAAAGGATACAGGTTCACTTGACCGTAGCCTACCAAGCCATACCTACAGCTTGCCACAGGCAATTGGCGTTGTTCATTACAGAAGGAATGGAGAGAATCTCTTTATTCACAAAGTCAGGTAAGGGGAGGTGGGTTGACAGAGCCTCTATAGTGCTTTAAAAGAAGCCATATTCTGTTTTATTGCCTTGTAAGCAGACTCTGGCTTATTAGACCATGTAATTGTATCTAAAATCTCTGCATAGGCTTCCTATAGAAGCACTGTAGGTTGACTTCTAATGGGCTGATTCCAGTAGGGGAGACTGATGGTGGGACCTGACAGGTGGATGGCAGACCAATGACAAATGAATATGGAGAAGATAGTTTTCTAGGTATCTCTCAGTTGCATGATATAGATGATTGTCCATTCCCAATTCAACAGTGCATTACAACCTTTCCACTGATGTAACCCTACCTGAATAGTGGGATATAACACACACTCTGAAGAGCCAGGAGGCAGATCCTGAAGCAGTCTACTGCAAGTCAGGGGTTTATAATACATATTTATTCTACTTCTAAATTCCACTGGATAATACATCTATGGTGATTTTAATATAAACTGTTTTAAAATACAACCATGAAATTCCTCAAATCTGTTAAGAAATACAGTTCTTGGTGCCAAACACGGTTAAGGAAAAAAAAAAAAGCAACGAAAGAGATGGTACTATTTTTAGAAATATCAGGGAAGGAGTGAAAATGACCAGAGCTTTAACAGGAAAGGGTACAAGCCACGCAGGTATCTGAGAAATGGGAATTTAAAGGCAAGGGAACAACAATCACAAAGGCCCCACTGTAGGCAGGGACATGTTTAATGTATTTGAGAAACAGTATATTGGTGCAACAGAATAAGAAGGGGGATGATGGTGGAGGTATACCAGGGATAAGCTCATGGAGGCTATTAGCCCTCTAGTGGGGGTTTTAGGTTTTTTTCTGGATCAGACTTAAAAGACTGGACAGTTTTAAGCAAGGAAGAAACATGAGCTGACTTATATCTCAAAAGTATCACTATTCTTCTATGATATGGAGAGGGGGAGGGCTAGAACCAGGGAGACTGGTTAGGAGGCTGTTATGAAATCCAAGGTAGATACGATGGGCACTTGAATGAGGGTGGCAGTGGTGGAAGTGGGGAAAAGTGGTTAGAAGCAGGGTATATTTTGAAGGTACAGTGGAAAGGACTTGTTAACAAATTGGATGGTGGTAGAAGAAAAAGAAAGAAATTAAGAGTTATGTCCTAAATTTCAGTCTTGAGCCATTGGATAAATAGAGCTGCCCTTTCCTATGATTGGGAAAACTCTTAGCAGGATCAGATTTAGAAAGAAAATCAAAGCTTAGGTTTGGTCATATTATCTTTGAGATAACTATTAGGCAACCAAGCAAGATGATGATCAGACAATGAATACATGAGTCTAGGATTTAGGAGGGTGGGGTGGTGAAGATAGACATTTGGGAAACATCAATATAAAAGTGGTATTTAAAGCCATGGGCTAGATGACATCATTAGGGAGTATGTATACATGTATATATAAAGACAAAAGGTCTGGGGCCTGAGCCTGAGGGTACTTACAATTCACTTTAAGAAGATGGGAAGATGACAGGAAAATGAGAAGTCAACCAAGGAGACTGAAATGGGAAGCCAGTGAAGTAAGTAAAGGGGTACCAAGAGAGTTGTAGCCCAAAGTCAAGGGAAGAAAGTATTTCAAGAAGTTTAGAGTGATCAACTATATCCAAACGTTGCTGACTGGCTGAATAAAATGTAAACTGAGAATTTACCACTGGCAGTAGTACCATTGGAGACACTGATGAGGCTATTTAAGTGCAATTCTGGGGAAGAGTCCTGATGCACTATGTGTAAGAGTCAAAGAAACAGAAGATGTAGAGGTAACTCTTGGGGCAGTTTTGCTGTAAAGGGGAGCACAGAAATTGGGTAGTGGGGCTCAAGGGACTTTCTAATTTATTTAACACAGAAGATGTTGCTGCATGCTTGAATGCAGATGGGAGTGATGTAGAAGGGAAGGAGAATTTATCTAATGCAGGGAAAAGGAGAAAAACAATGGCTAGAGCCAAGTCTTCGAGTGGGTGAGAGGGGATAGAATCCAGTGCACCAGTGGGTGAGGTTGACCTTAAAGGCCCAGAGAGATTTTGTATTTGTGTTAAGGGAGGGAGCAGAAAGCATCCATTGCTACAGCCACTACCCAAGACCAAAATACCAACATCTCTTGGTCAGATTATTTCAACTACCACGTTCTTGGTCTCTCTTCATACATGCTTGCCCTGCTGCAAGCCATTTCCCATACTCTTCAAAAGAGTTATATTTTCAAACTATAAATGTAATTACCTAAAACCTAATGGCTTTCCCTTATCCTTGTGTCAAAGAACATAATCCTTAAGATAGCTTCAACAATGCTCAGTGAGAATATCTTAAATGTTGAATGAAGGTTCAATATTTTCTCTTAACTAATGTGTTCTTGAAAACAATGAGGGGGGGGGTTGGTTTCTGTATTTTTTATAAGCTTCAACTGGATAGAAAATGTTCTTCTGTTTTTACATCATATATTTCAACGTGACCTAGTTAATCCTTTAATAGCTAGCTTTCAACACTTTTGATCAGCTTCTTACTGTGATATAAAAGATTAGATCCTATTCCTAAGAGTAAATCTCCTGTGGAACATTTCCTTGATGAAATGTTTAATATTGTGGTCAATGGAGGAAAATGAAATTCCTACAAATGTCTGCGTTATCATGAATGAGAACATTTCTAATAACTGTGCTTTCAACCTATTCCCTTCTGTTCCTCATGGATATACCTTTCCCACATAACAAAGAGCCTCTGACCCACAAAAAATGAAAAGATTTCTTTAAAAAGGATTGAGCAAATAACCAAATCCTTAGGCTATTGGCCAAATGTAGATTTGATGTTGGAGCCAGTTTGGGAATTGATAAATTCCTGTATTCATTGCCGGTTACAGAATGGAATCCCTGACTTGGTTCCCATAAGACTGATGAAATTGTAGCAGAAAAATAAAAATAATCCTAATTCTCTTTCATTTGTAAATGAATTCTCTACCACAGTATATTTTCTTGGTGATGATGGCAGAATTGGCAAAATAAAGGTATTTGAATGAATGCAGGATAGAACAACATTGTCATAACATGAAGCAAATTTAACTAGGATTGTAGCAGCTGTGATGACACTGTAATCTCTGCACTGTATTAACATATCAGGCATCTGAAAAACCAGTCTAAAAGCCAAAATCCACCCAGGTATTACTTTTTTTGACCCAATTTCTCTGGGCAATGCAAACAAAAGCAGATATGTTGGTCTAAACTCTATGAGAGTTAGCATCATTCTTCTTAGCATCTTTATTGGAAAATTTTGTCGAACAATGGGCATTTAGGCTTGAAAGACCTCTGAGTGTTTTATTCTGTTTGGATTTTCACATGATAAAGCAGAGTAGAAAGGTAAGTGAAGAGGAACAGGTTCCCTGGCATTGAGCATATGAACAGGAAGTATCACCTTTTATCAATTAGAAAACAGTAACAGCATCATAGAATCAGCTTTTCACCGACTTTAGGCAAGCTTTTTTCCTATTTTACTTTAGCTGTGATATAGATCACACAGTCCATTGCTAGAATCCCAGGACCCAGGTCTTCTGTTTCCTGGTCTAGTACCCTTACTCTCACTTAAGTATTCTCACTTAAAAATTGGGAGACTTAACATTTAAAAAAATCTGGACTTCTAGCTTTTCTAAAACAAGAAAAAGGATGAGAAGGAGGTAGGGGAGAGAAGGAGAAAGGAAAATGATGAGAAGAAGGAAGAGAAAATGAAAAGAAAAAGATCTGAGTTCACACTCCCACATGGTAACAGTATGTAAAGTGTTAAAAACCTATTTCGTCTATAAACAAATTATCTTAGGTTAACTTTCTGGCTTTGTTTCCCCAGAAATCTTATAAAGGTAAAATGCCAGCCAGGTGACCAGGCAACAGTGTTATAGTAAAAATAACCCAGGACTGGCACCCTGTATCTGGCTGAGAGGAATGCAAATGAACAATACACATCTGCTGGACAGTCACTGTGCTAGGTTTCCGGGAATGTGGTGACTCTCATCACTGGGCCCCCTCATGGGGACTTTGGAAGCTATGCCTCTAGAAATGTTGCAAGAGATCTTTGCTCCTATTTAAGACATCAACCTTCTGGGTCACCTGGTGGCTCAGTCAGTTAAGCATCCCACTCTTGATTTCAGCTTAGGCCATGATCTCAGGGTCCTGGGATCAAGCCCCAAGTCAGGCTCCCTGCTCAGGGGGGAGTCTGCTTGAGATTCTCTCTCCCTCTGCCCCTCCCCACCCGTGTGAATACGTGCGTGCACTTTCTCTCTCTCAAATAAATCAATAAATCTAAAATTAAAAAAAAAAAGAAAAGATACGGACCTTCTAAGTCAGAAGGCTCCAGGCTTGCTACATGAGTCTCAATTCTTTGCTCTTAAAACATGACTGTGGGGACAAGAAAAAGTCCCTGAATTGCTGTTTGGACTACTCCCACACTCCATCGAAGAGAAGGTCCTGGCCCTGGTCTTTTGGCATGTACTCTGTCCTGTCCTTATGTGAGCCAGAGGCCAAGTGTGCTGCACGGTGATCAGGCCCATTTGACTGCCTAGTTGACCCTGAGAACACTCACCTGGATGCACTGTAGTAACAGTGACCTGCCCCTTTTTGATGAGATACATGGTCTCTAGTTCACCAGAGCCTTCACCATTCCTTATTATCTCACACCTGGCTTTTTCAGTGTACTCTCCGAAAGTTTTAGAGTGCTATTGCAGATTCTGGATAAGGTAATTTATTGTTACAGTAACTTGACGAATAACCTGTCATGCAAGGGAAGTGTTGAACATCTAAATATTTATGAGCTTTAGAGAAATGAATATCATTCACCTACAGGGGTCTAACATGTTTCTGTTTTGGTCACCTCTTTGTTCTTTCTTTTGTATTTTGGACAAAAGCAAAAACCTGCCATCCTGGCCCAGTGGGCTTCCAATTTTCTCTTTTCTGCCCCCAGTTTTTATCTGCATCTGAGGTAAATTAGGAACAATCCAGCCAAAATCTTCAAGGCCATTTTGATTTACTTCAGAGAATTCTTTTTTAATAATTAATTGGAAAATAGGTCTTAACATACTTAGTTGTCACATCTTAGGACAATTCCTTTGCAGATGTGGAAAGAAATAGTTTTCAAAATAATTGGGCTCTATCTCTAAGGATTCAACATCAGAAATCAGAAATGTATCTCTTAAATAAAAACTTAGGACATGTGTGTCAGTGTGGATGTGATTAAAAAAAAAGAAAAACAAAAACAACTGGTTACAGGCTGTCACCAAGCTAGAGGAAGGAGGCCATTAGCATGATAGTCATCATTCCGTAGTTGCAGGAACTTCATTTGAGAGAACAATCTACCTGCTTTAGTTTTTATGAACCCCCTATGAGTTACAGATGCCAGATGTCTTTTCTCTGGCTATCTCTCTGATGACAGACATAGTGGCACATAAAAGGAAAAACAGTCGGTGCTGGGGAGGAAGCTCACAGCTTACAGCGGGACAGTCCATTATTAATGGAGAAAGTCACAGGGTAGTTAATGTACGGATGTCAGACTTCCCAACTTTCAGAGAGTCCCCTTGGGGAGTGGTGCTGACAGATGAGTTGAAGGCAGAACTGCAAGCAGAGCTGATAGTCAGCAGGGGATCATTAGTCTGCTTGAAGAGCAGGGGCTCCTGAGTGATTAAGAGGTAACAGCTTACAAGAGCCATGCATAAATTACACATTCCAGGGTCAACACCCCAAATTGTTCATAGTTTTTTTTTTTTTACAAGGCATAGGATATGAATGGCAAATATATTCTATCAGTCTGTCAATAGAAACTCTGAAAACTTTGTTATTTCTTATACTCAGTATATATAAAAGCAAATGGACTCTTCAATTAACCCTGGATTGTTTCCCAGCTTCTATTGGAAAAGGGATATGGTGGTGCTGAATGTAAAAGGGCATCCAAGAGGAGCCTGTTCGAGTACTTATAACTCATTTTAAAGATGCCTGTACACAGGGCGCATGGGTGGCTCAGTCATTAAGCGTCTGCCTTCGGCTCAGGTCACGATCCCAGGGTCCTGGGATTGAGTCCCACGTCGGGCTCCCTGCTCAGCAGGAAGCCTGCTTCTCCCTCTCCCACTTCCCCTGCTTGTGTTCCTGCTCTCGCTGTGTCTCTCTCTGTCAAATAAATAAATAAAATCTAAAAAAAAAAAAAAAAAAGATACCTGTACACAACAGAGATGAGCGTTTTTAAAGCTAGGATTATGGAGGATTAATTTCAATTTTCCCAGTTCTATCTTTTAATTGAGCCCATTCATTCTCATTCTGAAAACTTCAGTGTGGCCACATGAAAGCTTCTGTACTTTAAGCTTTATGGATCTACCCTGACATTAAAACAGAGGTCACATGTGGCTTAACAGGGAAGCCCCTTATATGTGGTTTGTTGAACGAAGCTGCTCATTGTCAGGAAACTGACATACTCTGCATTACTCTAACATACTTAGCCCTGAACCTGTGAGTTTAATTCAGACTTGCTTCTTAATTGTTTATGAGCTGTCTGGTCTATCATGAGGCAACTTGCATTTTTGCTCTTAGATTGCTGCTGGGCATGTGGGATTTTGTTGAAAATAAAAGGTGTACCAGTAGAAAGCAAATTTGTATGGTATTTGCTACCAAATAAAACATGACCTGTTTCAGATCGCAGCCACTTTCAGTCTTTGGACCACTGATTTTCCCCATCCCTTCTCTGTATTTCGCTGGTTGATTTTTAGTGACAAATGCCACATTTCCCCAGCTGAGATAAGTATGGAAATGAAAACAGAAGCTATGTCAACTTGAATTTAAAGTTTTCTAACCTGAAAATGAACTAGTCCTCTTAGCATAATGTACTCCCCCGCAAGCAATTCTCTTAACTAGGCTACAGTGCCATTTGGGAATGGGGTGTTTATATGTATATTTTCTTCATTCCCTGCAGAAAGTCATCATCTGAGCATTGCTGCATGCAGATTTAATGCACATCACTGCACACTTGCCCCAGTAACACGGCGAGGGCCTGCCACTGGAGACTCAGATCAGCTCTAGGCAGGAGCAAAGCGGATTATTGCCAATCCAGGCATTTTTAGTGATACGCATCTCTCAAGGCAGGGTAGTATGGGCAACTATTTTAACTTGAATATCTAGATTGATTTTCAAATGGAGAATAAGTAACAAAATAGCTATATGATTGGCAAGATACCCATATGTTCATGCATCGTAGAAACTCCTCCAGATGATGCAAACATCTTAGTCCCACAAAGACTGGTAGAAAAATGTGTTTTTTTGGGAGAAAGATAATTAACAATGGAGAACAATATAAAATCTAAGCTAGAAGCAACCTTGGAGTTCACTAAAGCCAACATATACTTGAATTTTAAATGTTTTGTTACAGAAATTTTCAAACATACACCAATTACAAAAGTAGAGACAGTGGTAAAATGAACCTTCATGTATCATTCAGCTTTAATAGTTATCAGCACTGTTTCATTCTTATACGTCTCTTACCCTCTTTGGGTATTGGTTGTCCTTTAGCTGGTCACAGGAGTATCTTTCTACTTTTCATTATGTTTATATTTGATAACTGTGTTTTTGTATTTTTAGTCCAGAATATGGGAAAGATTGAAACAAATACTCTTTGTGGAGTTATCTGTGTTTTCAAGACTTTCCCTCGTATTGTAGACATATCCAAAAATTGTTGTTCATAAATTATTGAAGAATGTCATATTTACTTTAACAATGTCTCAGGGGTTTTGTCATCTATAAAATGGGAATATATAGCACTTATATCATATGGTTCTTGTAAGAATTAAATGTTAATATATGTAAAGAATTTAAAATCATGCCTGACATATATTATTCACTACAGAAGTATTACTAACATTCATATGTGAGGTTGCTTCTTCTTTTATTGTCTTTGTCGGGTTCTGGTACCAGGATTATACTCATTTCATTAAATGAACTGGTAGCTTTTCATCCTGTCTTTGCTCTGACACAATTGTTTGGTAAGGGAATTACCTTAAAAATTTGAAAAAACATTTCTTATAAAATTTATGGCTCAGAGCACTTGGAAGAAAGTGATTCTTGACAACTTTCAATTCTTCCCATGATAAATGGTCTATTCAGATTTTCTATATTTTCTTGATTCAGTTTTGTTATCTATATAATCTCAGTAGATTTCTCATTTCATCTAGATGTTCAAATGATCACAGGATTGTGGATAGTCTGCTCTTATGATTTTAAATCTTGATACAAAATTGTATGCTCCTTTTAGTTTCTAATTTTGTGTATTTGTATTTCTCTGGTTTCTTTTTGATTAGATTTGGGGAGAAATACACTTGTATTTTTTTTTCTTCTCAAAACTTCTCTCAGATGTCTCATGTGTACTGTTTCTATTTTCCAGTTTACTAATTTTGACCTTCATCTTCTTTCCTTCTCTTTCCCTTAGGTTTGTTTTGTGTTCTTTTTAATCTTCATGAGGTGAATACTTAGTTTATTGATTTTGATTTCCAGAATTTCTTAATAATAAATTTAAAGTTATTAACTTGCCTCTGAGTGCACTTTTTGTAAATTTTATTAGTGTGGATGCATTTGTCCTCATTTCTTCAAATTTGGAAACATCCATAAATTATGGTTTTTCTTTGTGCTTTGACCCAGTAGATATTAGAAAAATGACTTGAAATTTGCATGGGTTGATTTTTTTTAATGTGGTTATTGTCATTGTATAAAATTACCTATAGCTAATTTCTAGTTTAACTATATAATGGCAGAAAATAAGACCTGATGTGTACAATTTTAGCTTCTTAAAATTTTTTTCTTGGCTTATTATGTAGCCAATTATAATAAACATTACATGGACACTTGAAAGTATATAAATATACAGTAGCTCTCTCTTATGGGCGGTTTCGCTTTCCATGGTTTCAGTTACATGTGGTCAACTGTGGTCCAAAAGGAGATGACCCTCCTTCTGACATATGGTCAGAAGATTAAGAGTAGACTAATGCTATGTCACAATGCCTATGTCATTCACATCACTTCATCTCATCATAGGCATTTTATCATTTCACATCATCACAAGAAGGGTTAGTACAGTACCATAAGATATTTTGAGAGAAACTACATTCACTTAACATTTATTACAGTATATTGTTATAATTGTACTATTTCATTGTTAGTTGTTGTTGTTAATCTCTTACTATGTTTAAATGATAAATTAAACTTTATCATAGGTATATATGTATAGGAAAAAAATAGTATATATAGGGTTCAGTTTTATCCGCAATTTTAGGCCTCTACTGGGGGGCTTGGAACATATTCCCTGCGGATAATAGAAGGTAAGTACATATGTTTTATTATTACATTATTCAATTTTTTGTATCCTTATTTCTATTTACTTGGTCTGTCAAATTAAGTAAAAAAATATGCTTTAGTAATTCCTTCTTGTGCTTCCAAATATTTAGCATTATAAATTTTGACACTATGTTTTATGGTGTTTAAAATACTATAACTGGAATGTCTTCATTAGGGTTTGTGTATCTTAATAATAAAAAGGCTCTTTTCCCAATTTGATGTTTTTGCATACAAATAATACTCGGTCCTAAACTAGTAAGTTTATCATCTATTCTTTTTAAAATCTATTTTGTTAGAATATTTTATTTTAAATAAATGCCATCAAATTCTGGTTAGATCAAACAAAATTTTAACTGAATCTGATGCTCTTATGTTCATATGAAAGTTTTATCTCTGTATTTTCTGTCATATACTATATACTCTTGTATTTGTCATCTTTTTGTGAGTTTTTTATTCATGCTGTTTTGCTCATCTTTACCTTTGGTCTTTGGTTGAACAGATTACAATTTATTTGATTTAACTGTCTCCAGCAACTTGGAAGATACATATTCTGTTTTTATATCTACCTTAATCTATATTTCCTCTAATTATTAGAATAAAGAATAACATAAAAACTTTTGATTCCCTCTCAAAGAGGGGAAAATACAACATATTTTTACTATTAAAAGGATGATGTGTTGGTATGAAATGTTAAGTATGCCATGATATTAAATAAAATAATATGTCTGCACTGATAAAATATCTTTATTAATTACATTGATTATGTATAGATTGGATCTTTATTCCTGAATTTCCATATTTATGAAGCTTTCTGATCATTATATGTTCCTTTGGCATTCTTTAAAAAAGCTTATCTAGTTAGTCATGCTTATCACTAATGCAATTTTCTACAATGTTCATTTGGCTTTTTATTGCATCTGCACTGCAGGTTTTAATTCTTTCATTTCTCATCTTTGTTAGCTCTTTTTAAATGCCAGTCTGTATCAGAGTCAGATCCCTTTTCCCATTAGCATCTCTGTTTCATAGAATCCACGCTTTCTTTGTCTTGACTGAAAGCACAACAGAGACACATCTTTGTTATGTTTTGTTTTACATCCTCAGACAATGGCTGACTCTTCCCTCCTCTTGCCCCCGCTCTTTATCACGGAGTATTTTCTTAGGTCACCGTGATGGAGCGGATTTTTTATTTAACTCTATTTATTAACATTGGTTATGATTTTACCCAGGTCTTAGATTCACCAACCAAAAATGGGTTTATCCCTTTATTCACTCAAACTGACCACAGGGGCTCCCAGAATCGCCATCTCAAATCTTAAGTTTAAAGCAATTTGATAGCCATATTTCCTTTCCAAATTACTGGTGTCTGGCTATCATTAATTTAGTAAGATTCTGAGGAACTAAGATAGAGCTTTCTATTGCTTCAGTTATCACTGTCTCAGTGAACTGGTATAACCTCTTTCCTGTGTCCACACAATATGCCATGGTAGCCTCTTTCTCTATAGAGCATTAGTTAGAACTGTTGATTGCTAGTGATTCTGGGGAGAGGGAGATGGTGTATTGTGTGTGTGTGTGTGTTAATAAGTATGGTAGGTTACTTCCTCTGGATACCTTAGAAAAAAATGTTTTCTCATAGTAAAGAGACAGACATCAGATTTTTTAATTAGATATCCAGACTGAAATATATTTGATATAGAGGTATAACATAGCTCTTGTTGGAAGCCTTTAAAGATATCCTTCCCATAGTCCTTCTTGTTAATTTAGTTGTTTAGTCATGAGTCTCTGCTCTAGTCTTAATGTTGTGTCTCCCCCAAATTCATATTTTGAAATCTTATCCCTAAAGGTAAAGGCATTAGTAGGTGGGGCCTTTGGGAAGTGATGAGGTCATGAAGGTGGAGCCCTCATGAATGGGATAAGTGCTCTTATAAAAGAGACCCCACAGAGCTCCCTAGGCTTTTCTGCCATGTGAGGATACTGCAGAATATTACCTCTAATGAACTGGGAAGAAAACCCTCACCTGACCATGCCAGCACCCTTATTTTTCAGACTTCCAGTCTCTAGTATTGGGAGAAATAAATTTCTGTTATTTACAAGCTGCCCAGTCTGTGGTATTTTGTTATAGCAGCCTGAATGTATTAAGGCAGTCTTCTATGGTTATATCTCCATTTGGCCTATTTGTGCTATAATTATAGGTAATTCCTCAAGTAAATTTTTGATGACTACCCACTGTTTTTAGTCTGACGAGAACTTTGCTTCTTTCTTTGTTTTTTACAAAAAGCTAGGTAATAATAAATCAGCCTTAGCTGCCAAGAGCCCATTTTTCAACACTGCCTTCCACTCTAACTCACCCCCTATTTCACTTAAAAATAATCTTTCGCAATATTTAACTTACTTTCAGAAAAACACCCAAATCTTCAATGCTACTCCAGAGCCTAGTCTCTGCTGATATCCTAGACTTAGACTTGAACTACCCTCCCCAGCACGCATGGGCACTACCATGTCACTTTTCCTCATGGCCAGAAAACCTTACCACTCCTGACATACGTACTCTGGCTCGGTCTGTAATACTATTCCTTCCTTCTATTCTTTCATTCTTCCAAATCTGAGCTCCATAGAGATTTACTTCTTCAAGGAAGTTTCCTCCCAGTCTACATCATGTCCTTCCAACAGACATACCTCATTTTACTCTGCTTGGCAGATACTGCTTTTTTAGAGATTGAAGGTTTGTGGCCACCCTGTGTTAAGCAAGTCTGTCAGTACCATTTTTCCAACAGCATTTGCTCACTTCATGTCTCTGTCACATTCTGGTCATTCTTGCAATACTTTAAACTTTTTCATTATTATTACCTTTGTTGTGGTGATCTGTGAGCGCTGATTTTTGATGTTACTATTGTAATTGTTTTGGGGCACCAGGAACTGTGCCCATGTAAGATGGTGAACTGAATTCATAAATGTGTATGTTCTGACTGCTCCACCAGCTGGCATCAGCCCATCTCTCTCCCTCTCCCAGGGCCTCCCTATTTCCTGAGACACAACAATATTGAAGTTAGGCCAATTAATAACCCTACAATGGCTTCTTTTTTTTTTTTTTTTAAAGATTTTATTTATTTATTTGACAGAGAGAGACACAGTGAGAGAGGAAACACAAGCGGGGGGAGTGGGAGAGGGAGAAGCAGGCTTCCCACGGAGCAGGGAGCCCGATGTGGGGCTCGATCCCAGGACCCTGGGATCATGATCTGAGCCGAAGGCAGACGCTTAATGACTGAGCCACCAGGCGCCCCCCCTACAATGGCTTCTAAGTGTGTTCAAGTGAAACAAAGAGTCAATTGATGCAGAAAACTTCACTATCTTATTTTAAGAAATTGCCACAGCCACCCCAACCTTCAGCAACCATCACCATGATTAATTAGCGACCATCAATATCAAAGCAAGACCCTCCAGCCAAAAGATTATGACTCGCTGAAATCCCAGATAACGGTTAGCATTTTTTAGCAATAAAGTATTTTTAATTAAGGTATGTGCAGTTTTTTAGACATAATGCTATTGCACACTTAACAGACTACAGTATAGTGTACATACAACTTTTATATGCACTGAGAAACAAAAAAATTCACTTGACTCATGTTATTACAATATTTGCTTTATTGCACTGGTCTGTAACCAAACCCACAATATCTCTGAGGTATGCTTGTATTTTACACGATCAGATCACTGAACCCTGTTCCTCTCCCAGCCCACAACCAAAAGCACACATTCCAGTGTGACTATCGAGTACCCTCTTACTTCCCAACAGGCCCGTAAGTCTTACGGTAGCGGGACCATTCTGTTTTTGCTCACTGTCATATCCGCCACATCTATGCCATGCCTGGGAACTGAGAGGCTCTGCCAGAGTTAGATATTTTTACTTTTTAAAAGCAATCTATTCTCTTCAATCTTGAAATCCTAATTTACGTACTCCATTAGGACCCAATTATAAATCTCATTTATCACAACCATTTCCACTGAAATAACCTGGAACCGTATGTTGATAAGGAATGCTGGCTTGCAGATAGAGTGAACAAATTCAAACAGTAGCAAGACTCAGAAAAGAAGGTGTAGGAACGTCTTTCTTATATTTAGGTGTTCATTTCAGAGCTGTGTTATACTTATTTTACAGTAAGTCAGAACAACAAATGGAAGAAATATGATACTTAAGTCAGCTACATTTTATTTTTAAAATCTTGTTTATCTTTTCAAAAGGCAAAAGTTTGCATAAAGTGATAAGAACTTGACCTCAAACACCTACAACCAAACTATTCTGGAGTTTCCCAGGTGTTCTCTAGTCTATGTTTTGCTTAAGAGAATGAGGAAGTGTACAAATTCCAAATTACTTCACAAAGTAGAGATTCTTCAGATATTTCTGAAATGCTACATTATCAACTGCAACTATCTCCAGCTGTGCCCGCCATATGGATTTATCAATTCCTGTGGAGTGTTGTTGTAACACAACTCCTAACCAGGGGTTAATTTTGACAGTGAAGATTATGATAATGTGTTAACCTGCAACTATCTGATGTGAAAAAAATTGGGTATGTTACACGTGGAGACGTGAAGAGCTTTCTTGGCTCGGTACAGAAAGCTATCAGTTGTCTTGCTAGTAGCCAGTATCTATGTAAGAGATCATGAACATTCTCCCAATCAGCTGCTGGATTAAAGATCTGACATATCTTCTGGTTCATTATGTAGAGAGGGTTGGTCTCCCTGTAGAACTCTTACTGCTCCATTTGGAATTTTTTATTTATTTTACATGTCTCAAATGACAAAATCATTAGTGAGTATAGTTAGGACAAATCAGCATGATTGGTTAAAAAAAGTTTTTCATCCATATTCTTCATCCTTGATGAATGTACAGCCACTTAATCAAATCATTTTCTTTTAAAGCAGTATTTGGATACTACACAGCATCAGAAGCTATAGCCCCATCTTTAGACAAAATGCTACAATTTATTTTTTTGGATGCAAACTTTACTTGGCCAAATGTGTAGTTTTCTCTGGTCTTTGATTTGGCCCTACTTAAGTTACTGTCTTCCTAAATGTCTGAAAAGTAACTGAATGAGTTACAAAGTACATATAGCAGAAAAATGGCTGACTTCCTATTTGTTCTTTAATACTCACAGGATCAAGATCCCTGATAGTACTGAACATTTTGGAGCCTTCACTTTCTGATCTCCCAACCAGAGTCTATTTCCAAATTTCCAGGACTCAGGCAGCATTTCCTCATTCTATATACTGCACCATTATCCTGCTTAATTCAATGTAACATCATGATGCACTAACCTGACAAAACACCAATTCCTTGCTGAAAATGTATCCAAAGAGCTGCTTGTTTCTTCCTCAGCTGAAAAGATGAGATTCATAGGACATATTTCCAGTGGGCATTAAAACAAGAATGGTTCCCATACTTCCTGCAGTGATTGTCAACTGGATTATTTATGAAATGCTCAGCCAGGTTCATGTTGTTGAAAGATCGGTGTTGATCATTTGTTCTGTTCTGGCTGGGACATCCCTGGTAGTACTCTACTGGATACGTAATGTGCTTTTCACATCTCCAGACTCTTCACATCCCAACTAGCACCTGTGTTCCAACACAATATCATCCTTCACTGCTTTCTGGGACAGGACGACTCCAAAAGAGAAAGCTCAACATGAAATTGAGCTTTGTTGAATGACCACAGTTTGCAGATCATTCAGCTTTATGGATCAAATCTCAGTTCCCAAACGCCATTTCTTTTGGTGCTAATGCATTTGGCCCCGACTTTGACTGATCAATGGGCCTCCGGTTCTAAGGATCAAACCTGGAGATAATCTCTTTGATTTTTTTTTATGTTAAAAAAAAAAAAACATTTCCAACTTGAATTTAAATCTATCCACAAATACTCTTATATAGTGCCTATCATTAAATTAAATTAAATACAGAGTAACTGTCAGGAGAGATGTTGGGTAATTAAGGTCATCATTAATTAACTAAAATGCTTTGGTTTCTGCCAAATAATGAACATAGAAACATTTACACAGAAGCAAAGAAGGAAAAGAAGAGAAAGAAAAAGAATTTCTTGAAATTTATTTCTGATATAACTTTTTTTTAACTAAATGATTCTCTTTAGGTTACTGAACACAAAGAAATTTAATTAACTGCTATTTATTCAGTAGTTGAGTTTATTTCTAAGTGCTATGGATTTGTTATAGCTGCAAAACGGCTTCAATATCTAACTAGGACTAAAAGGAGAATTAGGTAGAAAGTATATGGCTATCATTCCTGGGGAACTCTTCTTAGAACCCAGACCAGCAATTCTCTATACAGTTTAATTTAAGAAATTGGTGGCTTGGCTGCATAAGGTTTAGAATTATTCTATGGCTAGGGAATGTTTGCTACTTATGTACTCATTTTTTTCTATTCATAAGTATATAGTTATTGACATCAAGGCACAAAAAATGTGGTCATAAAACATTCAAGTTGTTTTAAAGAGCTAGTAGGAAAATCAAAGGCAAAAAGTATGTCAGTAATATCATAGAATAAGCTTAACTAATTGTGGAGATGACTGACATCAGAAATATTGACCCTCATTCTTGTAGTCCTATCCAGTGGGGGAGAAGCATGTCATTCTTTGAGACATGCAAGGCCTAATTCCCTCCTTTTGCTTCCTTTGCTGATTCTTTCTTTGGACTAAATGATCTCATGGCTGTGAGAAATGGAGCCTGTATTTGGTATAATAAAGACAAATAATCCTAGTGGCCTATCCTCCCAAACATGAAACACTCCACCATGCCATTTGTGTGGGACAGTTTATAACAAATAGTCCCTGCTCAAAGTGGCTCTTTATTCTGCTCAATCAGTGAAAAAAGGGAGGCTTAATGAATGAAAAAAAGCATCACCTTCCAAACTGTTTCACATTACTCTATGCTGACTAAATCACTAATGTCTAAAATCTCCTTTGATTGGCAAAATAAGAAGGAAAAGAAAAAGGGAGGAATTGGACCATTACATTTCAGATGAAGGAGTTCAGGTTCACAGATTTCAAAGGAATATGGTAGAGTCAAACAGCACAAACAAGACTGCCTTAAAAATGTTTAATGCTTGGGGCACCTGGGTAGCTCAGTCGATTAGCGTCTGACTTTTGGTTTTGGCTCAGGTCATGATCTCAGGGTCTTGATATCGAGCCCCACACTGGGCTCCGTGCTCAGGACAGAGTCTGCTTGAGACTCTCTCTCCCTCTCCCTCTGGCCCTCCCCCTGCCCTACTCTCTTGCTCTCTCTCAAATAAAAAAATAAATCTTAAAAAAAAAAAGAATGTTTAACACCAAAAACAAAACAAAATAGAAAACACCGCCCCCCAAAAATACCTAGTAGTCTGTGGTACTGATTAACCTATTACTAAAGGTTACCTTTTCCTCATTGAATTTCAATAGATGTCCATTTAAGTAAATATATGAAGTTTCTTAGGTAGACATAAAACTCAGAATGCATTTTCCATAAAAATATTTAAAAAGGTGGTTTATCCAAGTTTGACTGACCCCTAATATATATGTTTTTTTTACTGAAGTGTAGTTGACCTACAATGTTATATTAGTTTCAGGTGTACAACATAGTGATTTGACATTTCTATACATTATGCAATGCTCCTCATGATAATCTTAGTTACTGTCACCACACAAAGTTATTACATTATTGACTGTATTCCCTATGCTGTTCTTTTCATTCCTATGACTTATTCCTTTTATAACTGGAAGTTTGTACTTTTTTTTTTTTTTTTTTTTTTTTAGAGAGCGAGTGGGGAGGGGCAGAGGAAGAGAGAAAGATTCTTAAGCAGGTTCCATACCCAGCATGCAGCCCAATGCAGGGCTTGATCTCACGACCCCGAGATCATGACCTGAGCCAAAATCAAGAGTCAGATGCTTAACTGACTGAGCCTCCCAGGCACCCCAATGCAAAAGCTTTTCAGTTTGATGTAGTCCCAATAGTTTATTTTTGCTTTTGTTTCCCTTGCTTGAAGAGACATATTCAGAAAAATGTTGCTAAGGCCAATGTCGAAGAGATTACTGCCTGTGCTTTCTTCTAGAAGATTTATGGTTTCACATCTTACATTTAAGTCTTTAATCCATTGAGTTTATTTTTGTGTGTGGTTTAGGAAAGTGGTCTGGTTTCATTCTTTTGCATGTAGCTGTTCAGTTTTCCAACATTTATGGAAGAGACTGTCTTTTCCCCCATTGTACATTCTTGCCTCCTTTACTGTAGATTAACTGACCATATAAGCATGGGTTTATTTCTGGGCTTTCTATACTGATCCATTGATCTATGTGTCTATTTTTGTGCCAGTACCATCTTGTTTTGATTACTACAGCTTTGTAGTTTATCTTGAAATCAGGGATTGTGGTACCTCTAGCTTTGTTATTCTTTCTTAAGATTACTTTGGCTCTTCAGGGTCTTTTGGGGTTCCATATAAATTATAGGATTATTTGTTCTAGCTTTGTGAAAAATGCTACTTGTATCTTGATAGGAAATGTGCCGAATCTGTAGATTGCTTTGTAGAGTATGGGTATTTTAACAATATTAATTCTTCCAATCTATGAGAATATCTTGCCATTTGTTTGTGCTTCAATTTCTTTCAATGTCTTAATAGTTTCCAGAGTACAGGTCTTTCACCTCCTTGGTTAAATTTATTCCTACATATTTTAGGAAGCCTTTAACTGTGCAGATCGTTGCCACATTTATTACATTTTCTTATTCTAACAACGTATTTGAGGGGTTTACAAAATATAAATTTCATTTGGGTAGAATACTGTATAAGGATTTGGGAGTTATGCTGGAAACAAAGATATAGGGAAAGAGTAGGAGCCTAAAATGTGGATGAGAGAAAGTAGAGGGAATAAACTGGAAGTGGAGGAACTGCTTCTTGAGCAAAGTGGCCAGTTGTCCAAATCACATGGTGATAAAACTAGAATCCATCCATTCTGATGTCAATTTTCCAGGGAGTATGATATGATGGATGGGGCCCAATAAGTAAACCTCTTAAATGTCAGCAATACTTAAAATCCAAAGGACAGTGTGTTATGGTCCCAGGTTTGGCTCTGAGTGCGTCTTTGGGTGAGACATGAGGGCAAGAGCTAAACTTAGTGTCTATACTACAGTAAAATGCATTGATGTTTGGAGCAAATAAAGATGCACCTGAAAGTCTGAAGGTACATTGAACTGGTAAGCATAGGAGCCGAGTATGGGGCAAGGGTTAGGAATAAGGCATGGAGTGGGGTGAGGCAGAGCTGTCAGCTTGACAAAATGTGGTTGTCTTGAAGATTATTCTGGGCATAGAGGGAAACATTTTAGCATAGCAACATCAGTCCAGGTCCAAGACCTGTCAGCATGGTTTGAATTCATTAAGAAACTGGGTGAGCCCGATCCTGAAGTTGACATCTGGATGCTAGAAACAGTATGTGTGGGATGACAGAAACCAAATAGGGCCCAGAGAAGTTACATAAGTGGCCCAAGACCACATAGTAAGGTAATAGGAGATCTGGGTCTGGAATGTAGGTGTCCCAGTTTCATGATTTTTCCTTTGTCCCACGGTAAATACAAAATGACCCAGCTGAAATAACTACACTAGGGTTATTATATTTGTGGATATGTACAGATCAAATCAAAGTCCCTGGCCCCTGGAAATGTTTGCAAACAGAGAGGTTCTGCTGAGACAAGATCTACTTGATTTTGTAATGCAGGGGCACACATTTTCCACCCCGGCTGCATATTAGAATCATGTACAGTGCTTTTAAAAATATAAATGATGCCAGAGGACCCCTCTCAAGAAAGGCACACTTAATTGATCTGGAATGGGGCCCAAAGAACCCCTGGCATAGAGGATCCAGTTCCTGTTTCTACTGTTGTCTCCTGAACTGGAAAGAAAAAGGGTCATGTTCTAGGCAAAGATAACTCTTGACCCTGCCATTGATTAGTGTGTGACCCCACATAATCTCTTTGCTTCGATTTCCTTATCTATGAAATACATGTCCTTACTTCTTAAAGGATTACTGTGAGGATCAGAGATAATATAATGGAAACTAAAACATTATAAACACCATGAAGAACTCTACAGATGCTCTGTTATAAGGTCCCTGCATCTCATGCTATGTGAACAGAATCCAACTTTAATGGGAATGTGTTTTGTGTAAAAGCATCTAATGATGACAATTATAGCTGGTTTCTGTAAAACCCGTAACAATGAAAATCATCTTAGAATCAGAATCATGTGGTTTCTTTTTAGTACTCTAGGAAACCATACTTTCACTAATAATAATGTAGTAAAAGCTGGCCAGATATAAAATGCTATTTTTGAAGATAAATACTTAAGAAAAAGCCAGTTTTTCTTGGTTGTTCATCTCCCTTATCAACAACCACAAAAATACACAAAGTAAAGGTAAATCCTGAGGTGATTATATTTTATTTTAAATTCTTTTAAAACAAAAGTGCTCAACCCTTCTGCTTGGGTGATGTGGAAATCAAAGTCCTCTATCTCAGCAGTGTGAATCTGGACTGGGTTTGTAGAAGGTGATCAAAGTGGGTGCATCTTAAATCTGGTGCTGCCTTAGAGTCTCTAAAACAATAGATTTGTGGAATCAGAATATCCTTGGGAAGTGGTGGGACACCTATGGTTTTAACATGTTGCCCTGGTTATACCTCAGCTTCCTGCCCATCACTGGCCAGAAGTGAGGGGTGTGTGTGTGAGAATCATAGATATAGTTCAGGGCTTCTCAAACTGTAATGTGCATATGAATCACTTGGAGATCTTATTAAAATGTGAATTCTTATTCACTAGGCTCTGGGTGGAACCTGAAACTGTCTTTTTAACAAGCTGCCAGGTGAGGCAGATGCTGCTGGCCCAGGGACCACATTTTGAGTAGCAAGGATCTTGGTGACATATAAAAGGAAGGTGAGAACAAAAACCTCCCTTGAACAGTTCATGAGGAATTCACTGGTGAATAATACAATTTTAGTATAGTGGCAGGAAGAATCTCAAAGTACCTTGGTTCTATTGCTATTTAATGAGAGCTTGGTAAAGCATCATGAATTCCTGGTGCCAAATGACCTTGGATTTGATGGAAAGCAAGGAGAAAATTCTGGATCTCAATAAACTCTATTTCTAATATGAAGGGACACCATGGACAACCAGAGCCCATCACAGTGATTTCTATTGTTTGGTGTTTGTGTTAAGATTTAATAGTAAAATCTATGCAATGACATCACAACTGAATTCGTATCTATTAACCAAAAGATGACAAAGATGCTACATGTAGTGATTGGTAAAGTACTGGATATACCTGCCGACTGAAATGCTTTTCAAAACAGATTAATTGTTGCTCATTTCTATGTTACCCTAAGAAGGTCTGACTGCACAGCTTTTGAAAGAGGACATGCAGCATCCTTTACAATGGATTTCACGCCATTACTCAGTATCCCACTGACACAGTAAAAGGCTGACTCATTTCCTTCCCTCTGCATGATCTGTTACAATTGAAACTGGGATACCATATGCTGGGTCTAAAACGCTCAGTATGTCCAGTGGCTCATGGTGATTCTGCTGGCTTTCAGGTGATACACAGCCTGGAGAAGCAACGAGAGAATCACTGCGGTGCAGTTTGCACTGAAAGGTTTTGAGTAATTGGGGGGATTTTATCAGATAATCATTGACTCCACTGCCTCAAACTGATGGCTGTCTGAGATGCTCTCTTACACCCTTCAAGATCCTCTCGGTTTTCTTGCACATTTCCTTGCCTTGCCTGCCTTGCCCACAGTGTTACTGAGCATGCAAGTTCTGATAAAGCCCATAATGAGAATATTTATTTCCTGTCTTTCACCATCAGGACTGTCAGGAATGTCAGCACAGCTCAAGAAACCGGATTTCAGAGCTGCTGACTGCTGCCAGCAGAGACAAGCACATTGCAGGGGATGTCTATGAAAATGTTTAATATATTTCTCTGCGGGAAGGGAAAGTCTTCAGGTGTCTCACTGCATAGCGGCACAGCAACACTCCAGGTGCTTTGCCTTTCCCAAAGATACTAGCATACCAGGGAGAGGTGGGGCACTTTGTTTCTTAATATGCCTACAAGATTAATTTTTAGAGTTGCTGCCATGTTATGAAAGTTTAATGCTGTGAGGTAGACTGCAGAAGAAATCAGCAAAACCTTTAATTCTTATTTTGATCCAGTTTCATCATAGGAAGAGAAAAGTTAGTCTGAGTGAGCTTGACTTTAACCTAAGTATATGTCCAGTTAATTGCCTTCTTCATATAAATGACAGAGCTTCAATAATGCAAACCTACTGGATAAATATGTTTAGTCTTTATTGAGTTATTACCATGTAATGACACAACTAAATGGGATCTGAGAGATTTCCTTTCATCTCCTCATTTTATAGATAAGAAGAGTGAAAATATTTGCTCAATATCAAATAATGATTTGAAACAGAGTCAGGACTGGAACTCATGTCCTGGACTCCAAATTTAATGCTTCTGATACTAACTTGAAGGGAAAATGGGAGCCCTAAGGAGTAAACCCATCTCTGAGAACACAAACTACTGAAATCTAATCTGGATTCTCTGCCAGTCTTCAAAAACCAGAACCTTGAATAATTCCATGTCTTCAATCTAGCCTCTTCCATCTGCTTTTTATACTTGTCATGTCAGAGTACAAGTCTTTTAGCTATTTTGCTAATTGTTATTTCCTGCTGGAAAGGTTAGCTAGGGTATTAGATGAGCAAGGAAAAGTTACAACTTTAGAATACAGGGCAAAAATAAAAGGGTGTTTTCAAATTCTCAGTTTAAAATTTTTTTTTTCTTTTCATCATGTGTTAAACCAAACAGAAAATTAAGATAACAAGGATAGCAGATAGCAAATTCAACTTTAGCCAGAATTCCCAAGAATAGAGTTTATCAATCTTGTTACCTCAAGCTTTAGAGGAATCCTAATAAATACCATTATCTATTCAACCTCCACACTACTGAGCCCTTTATGGAAGTCAGATTTGCCTTTCAGTCATCGTTAGTCTTTTTAGCAGACATTATAAGTTGTCTATACAGCATGTCTCTATAGTCTCCCTTATTACAAAATTATGATTTTTTTTCAGGGCTATCAAATTGATCTGTATAAAATACTTGATTTTTCAGTCTCTTTTGCCCCTGGGGGTGATCAGTGACATGTAGGTATAAGTCCTCGGGCAAAGCAAACCTTTCATAATACAAAGGCAAACTAAGATGGAGACTTTTGACTTTGGTCCTTGACTGTTTCTATTTCTTCCTGTTTGGACTGGACCTAGGTACCCTAGCCATATCACATGTTAAGGACTACAGAAAAGGATGCAAGAAATGGCTTGCATCCTGGAAAACATCTTCAAGAAGTGGTATCAGCTTTAGATTACATACCTCTGGAAATGTGTGTGAGAACAACACAAACTCCAGTGTTGAAGCCTGTGTTAGCTGGGTTTTCAGTTACTTATTTATTTATTTATTTATTATTTATTTATTTTTTAATTTAGTATTAAGGAGGGCACTTGTGATGAACACTGGGTGTTGTAAGTGACGAATCACTAAATTTTACACCTGAAACTTAAGTTACACTATGTTAGTTAACAGGAATTTAAATAAAAACTTGGAAAAATAAACAAAAATAATTCAAATGGATTCCTAACTGATCCAGTTATTATGAGTCTTTACAAAGTGATCCTGGATTGGATCTTATCCTTTTCCAGACCAAACACAAGATGAAATAAAGCAACGTCAGCTTTGAAACCAATCAAGTTGGAGAAAGTACTGGTAACTTTACCTACATTGCCTTACCAAGCAACAGGATTCTGATCTCAATGGACTCAGGTGTCTTTCCCCTTGAGCCAGGTAGATAGCAGTCAGGTAGAACGTTTGTAGAATCTGATATTTTCCTAGCCTAATTATGGGAGGCATTGACAACGATTCTTCCTTGACACAGAGGGACTTTGGGAAACTCTGCAAATGACACTTTTCCTTTAGCTAGTGCCAGGGGGTGGGGGTGGGGCGGAAAATCAGCAAGAAAAATAGCAGCGAATGAAGTGTAGACATTTCAGTGCATTTATAGTTTACCTCCTGAATGAGCTGGTGGGCCACACAGTAGTACCATCCCCTGACCTTGACGGACAGATACAGTGCTTCTTGTTCTTGTTTTAAAGTTTTCAAGATCTGTTAAGGGAAATAAAGGAAAAGGGTTTAAATTAAAAAGGCCTAAGATCCTATGGGATAGTATAGTTGTTTCAAAAGAGGATAGTCTTCTGCTGAAAATCAGCCTTCGTATCACCCATACCAAGGAAATTCAGCATAGCCTCTTTTCACATGATATTGTCCTGTCATCCTTGATTCTGTATCTATATTGTAATGGAGCTACTTGCCACATGTGTCTAGTTAGATTTAAAACACATAAAATTAAATAAAATGTACACCAGTTCCTCAGCTATACTAGTTACATTTTGTGTTCAACAGCCATGTGTAGCTAGTGGTTACCATATTGGATAGCAGAGAAATAGAACATTCACATCACTGAAGAAAGTTCTACTGGACAGTGCATATCTAAATGAGGAAACCAAGGTTTAATTATGTTAAGTGACTTCACCAACATCTTTTTTGTATTTAAATATCATTATCAGGATGTAAATTCATGTTATCTGATGCTCAATTCTATTCACTTCCCAAACCATTTATTATATGCAATTATATGTGTCACTCTATAAGTACCTAGAATATGACTCTCCCTATATATGCACACACACATTATATACAATATATAAACAGACATAAGCACACATACATAATTGTTTCAAAGTTCTTGTATATTTTTTAAAAGTTTATAAGGTACTGTCCAAGGTTCTGTTTGGAAAAAAAAAAGCTCCCCTCTGTCAAGGAGGTCAAGTCTGGTTAGAAAGATAAGACATTACAAACCCAAAGATCACAGTTTGAGTCAGCGAATAAGCAGTTGCCAATAAAAATGAGTTAATGTAAAAAATATGTCTAATAAAGTGACATATTACTGTTGAAAAAAATCGTTTTTCTTCCGTCCCCCCAAATGTAAATCCTCTCAACAAGAAGTATTTTAAGTACCATTTCATTTTTTTGTTATCTAAAACATTTGATTTAATAACCTCCTATCAGATTTGAGGATTATTCCAAGCCAAGTATATTCTGCAGGGTTGCAAGGCCATCTCGATATGCACACTAGAGTACATGGACATTTATTGACTATTTCCACCATGTTGGCCATTTTGGTAAATATTTTATGACAATTATCTGAAGTGATCCTAACAATAATTATATGAGCTAATTACCATTAATATCTCCATTTTACAGGCTAGAAAGAAGAGGCACCATGAGGTTTGTTAAAGGCTATGTTAATGAGTGATGAAGCCAGGGGGAGAAAGAGGACACAGCTCCCTGCAGTTACAAAATGGGATATTTCTACAGTCAGGCTTGACTTTAAGGAGAGGTCAGGATATTAAAAAATTTAGACACATACGTATCTTCATTACCAACTTCTGGAATTATGCAAATTTTAAGATCGTACATTATTATTTTCATCAATGGAGTACTTATAAAAATTTCATTAAACATGATTTGGTTGTCAGCTCAGGACACAAACATTGTATCCTCTATAGCTTCTGCCCTGTAGGGACCCAAGAGTGTAGTGGGCACGACTGACAGGTAACACTTAATCAGAGAAAGCCAAACATATGTCAGAGTTAAGGTGTGAAACAGGGTGCCTGGAGGACATGTACATATTCAGCACAATACAGAAAAGTACTGTAAGTTGAATTACATTTCTGCTGTAATACAATTATTTTAATCCAAAGAGTATCAGGTGAGACTAAGACATGATATTTTCTTTCAAGGAAATGGCTCTTCAAAAGAGATTAACTGAGAGATTTAAAAAACTTTATTATGGAAAATGGTTTAATATTGTAAACTGTTATCCCTAAAAGTGACAGTGAATCACTCTGAATTGTCACTTCTCCACATAGGTTCTTAGAATACATCATCTAAGTTTTTGCACAAACATCCCATCCAATCTTCAGAGTTGCATGAAAAATTAAGGGCTGATAGATAATAGAGATCAAGTCTTATCTAGGCAAAAGTTATGACTAGAGAAGGGGCATTAAGAAATGGGAAAGAAAATGAGAAACACATGCAATGATTTTTAACTGACCTTACTTAGTTTAAAAAACTAGATTTCTCTTTCTTCCTTTTTGGTTTATGAATTCACGCAGTTCTACAAGGATTGGGCAGTCAGAATTAATCACATTAATCTGCTATTTGAGAAAATATTTAGACATATTTCTTAGTAGTTAGTTGAAATAAATTCCACATGGGAAACCCTACTTACATAGGGAATGAAAAGACTGCATTTAGACAGATTTGACTTTGAAATCAACTCTGCCATATATTAGCCATGTTGCTGTCCTTGGGCAAGTCTTCAGTTTCTCATAAATAAATGTGAATAAATGTGCTTTGTTTTCAAGTAAGAGTCATGGGCAACAATTAAATAAGGTAATACTTGAAAAGCACAAGACCAAACACAATGCCTGTCATGCTACAAGTTTAGTGTTCAGTATATGTTTGTTCTGTCCACTGAAAAATGCTGTAATACAGTGGCAAATCATAACCCAATCATTTTATTTATGAGAGTGTTCCAAATAGTAAATGAATTCTAGAGAGAATTCTAGAGAGCTATAGAAGCTAAACAAAGGACACTGCATTTAAGCACAATTAAAGAAAAATTTCATGTCCAAAACAGGCCTTTTTAGATATAACTACCCATCTAGATCATAATTACTAGCAGCATGATAATTGTAGAAATCAAAGAACTATGTGTGTGAATGGTATTTTTTGAAGCTTATATACTCATGACTCAGGCCTTTCTCAGCAAATTCCCACATACATTATTTTTCTGAGTCATTTTATTTCTAAAGCCTTGGTACTAGGTAATGATGGTTAGCAACAGACGTTACAAGACAGAATATATTATGGATAACGTTCTTTTACCATCACCATTGCTCTAATAGCAATAATAGCATCTACCTGCAAAATGTATTGAGGTCATACCATGTGCCAAGCACTTTTCATATAGATCTCATTTAATTCCATCATAGTTTAAATTCCCAACTTAAAGGTGATAGAAGTGAAGCTCAGAGATGTTTAGTATTATCTTCACCCACCTAGGAAGTGGTCAGAAAAATACAAATTCATATCTGTCTCCCTCTAAAGCTACTGCTCTCAAACACCAGAATCTATGGCTTCCCCACTGATTTAGCGAAGCCAGTGAAAAAGAGCATTCAAACTAACTATCTTAGAGACAAAATAAAAAAATAAATAAATAACCGAATGAATGAATATTAAGCTCTTTAGTGAACATGTAAGAAAATCCACACGTCAATGCACAAAGCATTGAGTAGGTACATTTGATTCCAAATCTTCTATTCCTTTGCTTTTCCTTGTGGGTGAGTACTCAATGTAGGGATTTTTAAACATTAGGTGAAAAGGATGAAATTGAACAAAGAGAAACCAATCAGAAATAACCTCATTGAGACTGCTGAATCACAGACCTGTACCTCTGAAACAAATAATACATTATATGTTTAAAAAAAAAAAAAAGAAGAAGAAGAAGAAGATAGCAGGAGGGGAAGAATGAAGGGGGGGAATCGGAGGGGGAGACGAACCATGGGAGACTATGGACTCTGAGAAACAAACTGAGGGTTCTAGAGGGGAGGGGGGTGGGGGGATGGGTTGGCCTGGTGATGGGTATTAAGGAGGGCACGTTCTGCATGGAGCACTGGGTGTTATATGTAAACAATGAATCATGGAACACTACATCAAAAACTAATGACGTAATGTATGGTGATTAACATAACAATAAAAAAGAAAAAATAAATAACTTCATTAAGAAGCATGATTGTTGCATTGTCAGGAAGGTAGCTGAACAATGCAGTCAGTTACTAAAGATATGGATGAATAAATGATGTATATGTGTGACAAGGAATTAATATCCATGTATTGTGGCTTTTCAAAACAGCTTGTTTTTCCAGCTCTGTATATGGTTCACTGACACGTGGTTTGTAGACTTTTAAAAAATAAATGGCTATACTTTTTGGTGTTGACTTCATTCATCAGTGTTTTACCTAATTTTTTCCAGAAATCATATACTAAGGGATGCACAATTTTGTGGCAGATGTGTTTTCATATCATATTTTTCTGTGGAAACAATTGTCCTTTATTCTGCTATGGAATGTAATATCAGCATTTCATTTTTAAATGAGATTAGAAAATATGCTATAGTACTTGGAATGTGTATTGAGTGCATGGAGGAAATGATTTAGCAGTTAAATTCCCGAGGGAGTAAAAGTATACAAAGGTCTTAAAGCTGCAATATGTGATAAATAATAAAAGGCCTTAATATATGAGAATACTTAGAATTCAGACTGCAGAATAAATCAGAGAGTGAGAGGGAAAAATCTCTACATATTTCCTGTCTGTAAAGTTATTAAATGTTTAGAGGAAAGGAAGAGATACCTTACAATAAAAACCTGGAGGTACTCTAGAGAAAACAAAATCAAGAGGGCCCAAGATATTTTTTTGAGAAATAACAGTAAATAAGAAAGAGTAACATATTCAGGCCATCATTAAGGGACTACCCATTGAACATGGAAGAGCTAAAGCCATTCATAGGGTGGGACAAGCCAGAGTATAAGAAGTTTAGGTTTGGGGCGCCTGGGTGGCTCAGTCGTTAAGCATCTGCCTTTGGCTCGGGTCATGATCTCAGGGTCCTGGGATCGAGCCCCACATCAGGCTCTCTGCTACGGGGGAAGCCTGCTTCTCCCTCTCCCACTCCCCCTGCTTGTATTCCTTCTCTCGCTGTGTCTCTCTCTGTCAAATAAATAAAATCTTTTATTTTTTTTATTTTTTTTTTTAAGATTTTGTTTATTTATTTGAGAGAGAATGAGAGCGAGTACATGAGAGGGGGGAGGGTCAGAGGGAGAAGCAGACTCCCTGCCGAGCAGGGAGCCCGATGTGGGACTCGATCCAGGGACTCCAGGATCATGACCTGAGCCGAAGGCAGTCGCTTAACTAACTGAGCCACCCAGGCGCCCCAAATAAATAAAATCTTAAAAAAAAAAAAAAAAAAGCTTAGTTTTAAAATGGCCAGAAGAGGTTAATGAGATCACAACACACATCATGGTTTGTTAAGAATCTACAAAGCAGGAGAAAAGGAAAGAGGAAGAATGAAACAGTAAACTATGCAAGCAATGCATGTATTTTTAGTATATTTTTAGTCACTACAAGTTAAAAAGGGACAACAACAATTCACTTTTTTTCCTGATTTGGGTAGGCATGGATCCTAATAATTTTTATAGAGTGTCCTTAGAACAAGAAATTTCCATCACCAGTTTCCTTTGTTATTGCTTCCTCCAATTTTGAAAGTAGCAATCAATAAGGAAATCAATATCAGCTTGGAAAAATGGTCAAGCAATACATTTGTTACAATACGATTTCCATAATGATGATTGCACCATTTATTTTTTTTTTAAAGAGCTATTTTTGGAGCATAACTTTAAAAGCTGATTATCATGCAGCATATTTAAAATTATGTCTTTACTCTTTGCCATTTGTTCCCTGAGTGTATGCATTTGTGGATGCACATTTGCATGGTTTCTTGAATTCTAGAGACTCCTACTGAAAACAAGTCTAAATTTATAAAACCTTAGGCATTGCAAAGCTGCATCTTTTACATCCTTTCCACTCAGGAAGAAAGAAGAAACCATTAGTGAAACTGGCATGGTTGATTGGGTTTCCCAGTGAGAATATACAGCAAGAGAATGAATTGCATAATGGTTTAACACACTGGCTTTGTAGTCAGAAGGACCTGAGTACAAATCTGGTACTCTTACTTTCTTTCTGTATGATGGTGGTAGGTGAGTTATTTAATTTCCTAGAACTTCAGTTTCTTCATCTCTAATATTAGGATAATAATCCTTATCTCATAGAGCTCTTTAAAGATAAAGATCATGCATATGAAGTATTTACATACTGTCTGATGCAAAGTCAGTAGCCTATAGATGTTAACAATACCATTATCATTTCTTGCCATCAAAGGAAACTGTACAGAAAGTGACTTACTGGGGGAAAGCCCATGAGTCCAAACTTCCACCAGATAAGGTAACACTAGAGTGGTCAAGTCAATCGTGCCATGGCAAAAAATGCTAATAGGGCTTAAAACAGATCTTTTTTTGTTAATCTTAATTGTGTTTTTAAGTCTAGACAGGAGCTGAAGTAAGCAGGCTACCTTATCCTTTCCAGAGAATGGACTGTATTCTTTATATGACTTACAATTAAGATACACTCACATATAATGGATTCAGACAATTTTCCTTAAGAACTTTTTCTTATGATGATATGATCTGAGGAAGTTTGTGTTACTTTTTAATGTAAAGGTGGAAAATATTTTCATAAAACAGCAAAAACCTGATGTTTATTTATCTTCTACAATGGATGCAGACATATGATGTTTGAAACAGAAGTAAATTATGAAACATTATATTATTTACTGATTATATAAATTTACTCATTGAACTTAAAGTTTTGGAAGTTCACACTGTATACCAGATGGAAATAGAATAGCTATAAATGGAAATTGAAATATATGTATATATGATTATAAAATATTGATAGATACGCTTGTCATTATCTTGCTTTTCCTTATGTCGTTAACTTGCCCATTTGTTAATCCAATCTTCAGCAAATATTTTTTGAGTTCCTCTTTTATTCCAAGTATTGATGTCAGGTATCTTATTTCTCTAACAACTAAGTAAAACAAAACAAAAGAAAAATGTATGTCTATGCTAAATATCTGATATTAAATATCCTAATTTGTTGGCAGTCTAAAGTAAGGGACCAAAATCTGATTCGAGGTGGCGATCTGACATTGAAAAGTAAAGCAACTCTCTTTCCTGGAGATCTTTGTATAGATAAAAAGGGCTTTATTAATATTTCTAAGTTAACGTACACTCAATTTACAAATGACTCATTCATAGAACTGGCTTATGACCTTATTCTTTCATAGTCCTAATGCTGCTACTATGGACATCCCTATGAAAATTCTCAGAACACTTATTTCCAAGTACAAAGGAAGAGCCTGTGGGAGCTCTTCCAGGTACTGAATATGACAACACAATGTTCTCCCACCAAGTATCTGAATTTTTTTCTTACCCTCTTTAGTCATGCCAGATGAAAACTCTATAATTTAGGGATTACTTCGGAATTACAGAAATTACACTTTAAAACCATAAATAGCTATAAATGCATTACCTTGCAAGTAGTCATTTACAGTGAAGAGTGAATTAATCCAATCAGATTGCTTCCTCTTAATAAGTAAATAAGAGCAGTAGGGATTCTTCGAATGGGAGTTTTGATTAACCAAAGAAGAAACAAAAGAAAATGTTATCTATGAAGTAATGGGGAGGGTAAAATAGGGCTGAGAAAGCTCAAAAAGAAATTAATGACCTAAAAAACAGGATGAGGAAAGGTGTGTAGAGATTGTCAAAGACAAATTTGCCTGGGGTCAGCAATCTTGCATTTTGCAAAAGAGGAGGTTATGCTCCTCTTTCCCTTTCACCACATTACTACATCATTTTTTGTTTCCAGCAACAAAACCTAGGCAAGAACTTAAAATGTGTGTATGTGTTAAGGAGGCTTCTGTGGACTGCTTGGGAAATTAATCACTTTTTTAAATTCTAACTCATTAGCAAACAACAACAACACAGTGGAATGCCAGTTTTAACTAGCTTCCATAAAGAACTCAATTTCTCACTTTTCATGTGTTCATTCATTTAATTCTTGCAACAACTCTATAAAGTATTATTATTAATCCATTTTATACAAAGAAACACCCAAGTTAACACCGAAGATCAAAGATATAGTACAAGGAAGAGAATGAATTATAATCCAGGTTTACCTAATCCAGAAGTACTCAGCCTCTTTCTACACAGAATTAAATTTAAAAAATGAAACCATACTTGTTGTCTGGTTGACTATTTGAGACTTTCGCTTTTTCATCCCTCTACTATTATTTTCTTGACTTTTCGAGAAAATAAAGGTTGCTTTGCTGCCCTTTGCTCTGTTAAGTGTATGACTCTCTCCTAGTAGCTCTTTTTATTTCTCATATTAGTTTTTTTCTCTTTCTACACTTTTTTGGCATATTCTATTTTATCTAGACCTTTGTGTTACTTAATAAGTCAAAGAACAACTCAATTTAAAATGTTTGAGTTTCTCCATGTGTTCCATAAAAACCTGAACCTATCTAACTCACAAGGTTACTGTGATTAGTGTGATATGGCAACATAAATAATGTTGTTCTCCTTTGGAGACAGGTGCTCTAAAATACAAGCTATTATTACCAGCATTTTTCTCCACAGGAGCTCATCTCTTTTCGCATATCATCCTGACTCAGGAGTGTCAATGGTTAGGCAGCTGCATTCCCTATCTTTGGTTTCATGTTTACACAACACAAACAGAAACAAAGGTTTCAGAAAAGCATTTGGCCTAGTAAATTTTAAATAAAATATGAAATCTTCACTGTATTCTACAAAGGCCCTTTGAAATCTGGTCCCCGCCTATGTACCCAGTCCCATTTCCTGTTATTTTCTACCTTCCTTATTTAAACCATAATAAACATGTTTTGCTTTCTGTTCTTCAAACATTTTAAGGCTAATCCTTTTTTTAAGACCTTTGAACTTGCTGTTCCTTTGTTTGAAATGCACTTGACTCATCTTTTGGCTCATCATTCCCATCCCTCAGGACTCAATTCAAATGTCACCTCCTCAGAGTAGCCTTTTCTGAGGGTTTATCTCAAGTAGACCACCACCTGGCTCCAGACACTTTCCATCACATCACCTCTTTATGATGTCTTACACAGCAATCATCGCCAGCATCTGCAAATGACTTTGTTTGCTTATATGCTACTTGGTTTATTGTCTCCCCAACGCCCCCTCTCCCTACCCAAGATAAAGGCTCACTGTGGCAGGAATCTTTTCAGTCTTTATCAGTCTGCAGCACAGTGCCCCAAGCAGTGTTTGATACATAGTAGGTACTTAATTCGTATTTGTTGAGCACTGCTCTCCCTCCTGTTTCACACACTAAGTCAGCAAGACTTGGCCTAGCGTGAACTTTCTTGTATTTGTCCACATGACAGACCATTTCCCAACACCTTGGCTGTAGGAGTCGAGCCACCTACCACACCTAAATATGAAAGCTTAGAGATACACTCACTAAGACTGAAATACAATCAGGGTATGAAATAAATTCACTGCTTGGTACAAGAAATACCCTCCCACCCGCTGACCCCCGAGGCTCAGGAAATGCCCAAGATGATTAAAATATCAAACAACATTATGCAAATTGCATGGGTCTGTTATTTGTGATCAGGGCTATCAGTTAGTCAGTGATATATCATACAATTATCTGTTTTTCATCTAGTGTAAGAATTCTGTATGTTGAGAGACTTACGATCATTACAGTTTTGACAGAAAGAAACATGATTCTTCATTTTGTACTTTTGCTGCATAGCCTTTTCTTCTCCCCTCTGAAAATTAAAATTAGCAAGTTGTAATTCATTGTACCAGTCTTCTTAAAAAATGGGCAACCCTAGAGGGCAAATCAAATACATTCAACTAATACTAGAATAAATATCCTCTGAAGAAATGCTGAAAAGGAATGTATCAGGAGGCCATTGTAAAGTCAGTAATCTCTAGGAAAAACCTTGGGAAGATATTACTAAATGGAGATATATGGGCCACAGATCATGATCAAACCCTAGAGACCACAAATCAACCAGCCACACAATTGGTTGTGAAAACACTGTGCTTTAAAGTAAAAGAAATCTTTTCATCTCAAACTTTTTCATTCCATATCTTTTGTTTTGTTAACCTTTTAGGGATACAAGCCTGAGCAATGAATTCACCTTCAAGTATGCCTAGCACTGAGTGGCAGTGGGTACAATCTCTAAGAAAGAGGGGCAGTTTCTCACTTCCTGCTCATAAATGAAACTAGGTAGGTGCTCATATATTTAAATGTTCTCTTATTTCTACCCAAAAAAGTAGGCATATTTCCCAAGGAGCTTGGGAAGAAATTACACTGACTGTTAACTTTAAAGGGAGAGGCATACTTTATCAGTTTTTCCCAACACTCTATGCTCTGAAATAAAGTTTTGCTTTAAAAGCAAATCGAAGAGTCCTCACTACATACTTAGTTTAGGATTTTTGACACAATAAAACAGGGAATGGTGACTCATAAAGAAAAATACCAGTCTTCATATAGTCACTGCTTCTAAAAAATTGGACATGCTTTGCCATATAGTTACTTTGGGGAAATCAAAGCTATTGGAACTAACAGGTTTGTTTAATCACTGGCTCAAAAAGTGTACTTCTCTGCCCTTTTTCTTTCTCTTCTTTGAGTATAAAACATATCTTGGGATACTGGATGCTGAATTAGCTGTATCTAGTATACTCCTTAAAAAAAGTTAAGGGCATAAAATAAAAGTTCTGTATATAAATGAAATTCCCAGATGAAGAGCAGCTGTTATTTATGTTGAATTTAAGTTGCTTTGGCAACTTCAACCATATATTTTTATCTCATTACAGTTTTGAAAATAAAACCATCATCAAATATACATGTAAGCTATGTGTTTATTCATCATCTATTTAGAATTTGCTATAGATGCTGATTTCACAGAGAGAAATCAGAGATAAGGCTGCAGTGTGGTAAACCTGCTGATTTTTGGAAATGCCATCACTCAAGCCTCTTGCTTTTAAATGCACTGTTAAGGGAGATGCAAACTAATACAGAGTCAATCAATACTTACAATATGTTTAAGATGAGCACTTATTATATGTCAGCTACTATTATAGGCACAGGGGATATATTATTGAACAAAAAAAAAATTCTCCTCTCAAAGAGGCTAAAGTGGACAAAATGACCATAAGCAAAATAAATAAATCACACTTAGTGTCTGGTGATAGGGGCTAGAGGAACCTAAGTTAGGAAAACATAGGAAAAAATAGAATAAGTAATGTTGGTATGAACTTTTAAAAGAGGAAGATCATGTAAAAGTAGAATCTTTTAACTTCCCTTCCTACTTCCAAATGTGAAGGAATAAATCACTCTCCTTCTGCCAACTCAGCTCTTGGCCCCCACAGAGAATGCCAAGAAGGGTGCAAAGTAGTGCCAAGTGGCACAGCAGTCTCGATTTAGTTTCGTATGTTCTTATTTATAACTGAAGTTGAAGTCACCTAATACAAGTAACATCTGAGAAGCCTAATAAATATTTTTATTTTGTATCTAAAAGTTGAACACAGTTCCCCAGCAAAAACAAACATAAAACTAGAAATAACTAAATAACTGAAGAAATGGCAGAAACAAATGAGCAGGCATACTAAATATATCCTGATTTCCTAAAAGAAGACAATCACCAAACCAGTACTATGATAATTTATGTGCTGCTTTAGACAATGCTACTGTTTTCTGTCTCAGAAATCCTACAGAGCCAGAGAATTTCAGAGCTGGGATGATCTTAATGCCTTAGTGTGTTTGGGCTGCTATAACAAATACACACAGACTGGGTGGCTCAAACAACAAACATTGATTTCTCACAGTTTGGGAGACTGAGAAGTCCAAGATTAAGGTGCTGGCAGAGCTGGTGTCTGCTGAAGGTCTGCTCCCTGATTTGCAAATGGCCGTCTCCTCATTGTATCCTCCCATGGTGGAGAATGGAGAGAGAGGAAGCTCTCTCTGTCTCTTCTTATAAAGGTATTAATCTCATTCATGGGGGCTCGACCCTCATGACCTAATCACGTCCCAAAGACTCCACCTCTTATTGCTATCACATTAGGGGTTAGGATTTCAACATATGAATTTTAGAGAGACACAAACATTTATTCCATAACACCATCCTTTTTTCAGTCTGAGCTCCTTTCCTCATCCTTCCTCCTCCCCATAAATATTATTATGTCATATGTGGTAGATGGTGCGGAGAATATGAAGGCAAATCAAACATGGTCCCTGACCTCAAGAAGTTTACAATCTACGTTAGACAGACACATAAATAATTCCATTGCAAGGTATAAAGGAGGTAATCAATGCTGCGGAGCTGTAGAGAGGAAGTGCTATGGGAGATGAAAGGAAGTACTTTTTGTTGGGGGTAAATCATCCAGTCAACATTCCATCTGCACAGATGATGAATCAAAGTGTATAAGTACCAAGAGAATTGGATCTTGGGTTTAATTTATGTCAGCACACATGACTTGGCTCCTCTCCTTCCCTGTTGCAGGACTGTTCATTCTCCCCACTTTTTTTAATGCAGGTCAATGCACACAGGCAGCCTCATTCTACTGCAAGGTGACACTGGGTTCTTTAGCATCAAGCACGTTCAGTTACTCAAATCGACTGTGCCAACCATTGAAATTCCTGGTACTCTTGTTTTAAAAAAATATGACACAAGCTCATCTCCAGCTACAGCCTCATCTTGCATGTCAGCACTGGCCTCTCATCTTTCCATCTTTGCAGTGTTACTCCTGGGGTCATTTTCCATTCTGATGTCTCTGCCTCATTACTTATCTGCTGGAGTTTCCAGAAGAATCCAACGTGACCCTTGTTGCTCTTCTGAACCAAGAAATTCCACACATCAAACCTTGTTGTGGCGCTCAAATTTCCACAGACTTCTTTAAACACTGTATATGAAGCCACCATTATCAGGATTCTACAGAACAGGGCAAAGGACAGAGACATTTTTAAATGTCCCTGAAATGTGTGTGTGTGTAGTTGGGTAAGTTAATGAAGGTATTTTGGACCTTTACTATATATAACCTTGATTCATTAACACTAACTCATACCCAAGAGCAGTCTAACTCATGCCTGAATGAAGCTTATCTATCACACATACTTTTTTTCCATAAGGCACATCACAGGCTTCTAGCACTTAGGAACACTAGACTGAACTCCAGCATTACACTTTGGGCTATTTTAAACAATGAAATTACCAAAAAAGAACACAAAAATGCAAAAAAACCCACAGCAATAAGGAGATTGCTAAAAGGACATTTGTTTATAGTATGAGAGCTGAAACAAGAAGGCAGAACGTCACTTCATTCGACTTCATCAGAGAAAGTGTATAGAAAGGCTCAAATATTTTGCTGTTCAGCACATGTTCATGGAGGACAATAAAGGTGCTAAGAATACTGATTTGGGGGTTATCGATACATTTCAGAGATCCTCAATCTACACCCAGCATCTAGCTCCAGACTGGGCACTTTGCTGGCATTCAGTAAATGTCATAGTTAAATATTCAGTATTATACACAGAATTTAAATTTGGATGATATAAAAAATTTATTCCCTAGACCATGCTTCAGGTAATATACGATTATGAAGAAGATGATGATGATGATAATGACAGTAATAACAGTAAGAGTTTAGCAATAACAATGACAACAAAACTATTAGACATAGTAGTAATAATAGTAGCAACTAGATCAATGATATGTTTCCTTATATTTTTATAGTACTTTAAAAAACTGCTTTATTTCTGTTGAGTTTTCATGAATTTTGGGACCATCTTTTTTTTTTTTTTAAGATTTTATTTATTTATTTGAGAGAGAGAGAATGAGAGAGAGAGAACACATGAGAGGGGGGAGGGTCAGAGGACGAAGCAGACTCCCTGCCGAGCAGGGAGCCCGATGCGGGACTCGATCCAGGGACTCCAGGATCATGACCTGAGCCAAAGGCAGTCGCTTAACCAACTGAGCCACCCAGGCGCCCGAATTTTTGGACCATCTTAATTATCAAAGCCACCTGAACTACATACCCAAATGAATGTAGTTCTTCAAAATGGACTCCTTGGGGTGTGCATTTTTTCCCATTTTTTTATTATGGTAAAACACACATGATATAATATTTCCCATTTTAAATATTTTTAAGTGTATAGTTCAGTGGTATTTAATAAATTATTAATGTTGTGCTACTATCATCACCATCTATTTCCATAACTCTTTTTATCTGGTAAAACTGAAATTGTACCTGTTAAACAATAACCTCCCATTCCCTACTCCTCCTGCCCCTAGCCTCTGGCAACCACCATTCTACTTTCTGTCTCTATAAATTTGTATACTCCTTATTTTTAAAAATTAAAAGAGAAATTACTCATAATAATGCATCTGATTATGAAAGCATCTCTGTAAAGTAGACAGTGATGGCATTAAGTACTCACTGCTCTATATAGAAGGGCAACATTTGAAATTCAGAAAAGTTAAGAGATTTGTTCAAAGTTAAACCTTCAATAAGTAAATTATATGGTTGGTTCCATATCTTGACTATTGTGAATAATGCTCCAATAAACATGGGAGTACAGATATCAACTGGAGATTCTATTTTCATTTCCTAAGTGTCTGTCAACAGATGAATGAAGATGTGATACATATATGTATGTATATATATATACAATGGAATATTTTTCAGTCATGAGAAAGAAGGAAATCCTGCCATGTGTGACAACATGGATTAACCTTGGAGCATTATGCTAAATGAAATAAGTAAGAGAAAGACAAATACTATTTGATATCACACATATGTGGAACGTAGAAAGGCCAAACTCATACAAACCAAGTAGGATGGTGGTTACCAGGGGCTGGAAGGTGGGTGAAATAGGGAGATGTTGGTTAAAGGCTATAAACTTCCAGTTTTAAGACAAGCAAGTTCTGGGGATCTAATATACAGCATGGTGATTATAGTTAGCAATAATGTATTAGATTGTTGAAAGTTGCTAAGAGAGTAGATCTTAAACGTTTTCTTTGCAAAAAAAAGAAATGGTAAGCATGTGATCGGATGGAGGTGTTAGCTAAAGCTATGGTAGTCATCATTTTGCTATATATAAAGGTATCAAATCAACACATTGACACCTTAAACTTACACAATGTTATATCAATTATATCTCAATAAAGCTGAAAATAATAAGTAAATGATCTGAGCCTAGACTCTAAAACACTTTTGGTGGAGATTGCAAATTCCTTGAGGGCAAGAATGCCATTTCACACTTCTTAGGCTCCCAAAATCTATCTCAATGTTCTGATGAGTGGACATGCCATGAAGTGTTGTTCTTAACCATGATGATGATGAAAGCAATGTTATTTTGGATTGAAGAGCAGAACCAGAGCATTTTAAAATAGAGACCCACTTTTTTTTAATGCTTTCTCCTTCTCTTCTGAAGGTCTTTATTATTTTACCAAAATTCATGAAAGGGAACAAAAATTACCTTTTGAAATTGACATGCTGTGCCTGGAGTGATATGTGAGGCTACGAAATTTCAACAACCCAGTTCAGCTGTGTTATTAATATTGCTCTTCCTGATTAGTGTTAATTGGAATATTTTAATTGATGCAATGTTTTACTGCCTTCACAGCTTGAATGAGTTGAAGTGCAGAGAACAATTTTTCAATAAGAAAAGCTAATAAAAACTACCCCGATCTTACTAAATTCTGTATGAATATATTGTGACAAGCAGACATCACAAATTCATTGTAGTAGAAAATGGGATGAATATCATACTCATTTATTCAATTCTTTTAACATGTTTATGAAATGCCTAATATTCATCAGACCCTGTTTTAGGGGTTTGGGACACAACAATAAACAAATCAGACAAGTATCCCTGCCATTGCAGAATTTACATGTGGCCAGGTGAGGTAGGAAAATAAAAAACATGATAAATTTTAATTGCTAAGTATGTTAGAAGGTAGTGAAGCTGTGGGAAATGCAAAAAATAGAGCATAGTAAGAGAGACTGGGAGAGCTGGAAGGACGGCTGCAATTTTAGATAACGGGTTCAGGGTAAGTCTGAGGAGTTTGGTGACATCAGAGCAAAGACTTGAAAGAGGTAAAAGATTTGACCCAGTGAGTGCTTAGGGGGAACCATCCTATGAGGAACACTAGGAGCCCATTTTAACTGGAGTGGAACGGACGAGGAAGAGAGCAGTTAAGAGATGGAGTCAAGGAGGTCTTGGGGCAGGGAGAATGAGTGACTGTTTGGGGCTTTGTGGACCCCTGTAAAGTCTTTGGCTCCTATTCTGAGTATAAATGGCGACACTACAGGTTTTTTTTTTTTTTTTAAGATTTTATTTATTTGTGATAGAGAGAATGAGAGACAGAGAGCATGAGAGGGAGGAGGGTCAGAGGGAGAAGCAGACTCCCTGCCGAGCAGGGAGCCCGATGTGGGACTCGATCCCGGGACTCCAGGATCATGACCTGAGCCGAAGGCAGTCGCTTAACCAACTGAGCCACCCAGGCGCCCAACACTACAGGTTTTTGAGCAGAAGAGTGACATAGTTTGATTTAAGGTTTTGTGGTTAGTCAACTCAGTTCTGTTCGACCAGAATGACTGCCCATTACATGCCTGGTGGAGTGTTAAGAATCAAAATATTTGTAAAGGTAAATTAAAACAAGCCACTGCTTTGAAGAGTTCCCCATCTTGTAGAGAGATGTGGACAATTACCTGATTCAAAACAGACAATGGCAAGGGCTTTAGCACATGTATAAACAAAGTACTTACGGGAATACCAAGGAGAAAGCAAAATAGTTTTCCTGCAGGAAAAAAATATAATAGTATATAATATGCAGACTTGGTGTCAAAAAATAAGATTTCAAGAGGAGAAAAAAGAGAGGAAAGAATGCCAGGATGAGAGTGTGAAAATGAATAAAGGAAACCTCATTCCAAATGGAGTCAAGAAGCAATGAACAGGGAGCTCTCATGCACTATTACTGTTGCACCTTGCATAGTTCAGCAGGAAGAAGTAAGATTTCCTTTTTGCCCAGCAACAGCAAGATGCTCTCTCTCACCTGCAGCCATGGAGAAACAGCTACCACTTTGACTGCATTCCACCAATGACAAGCTGCCAACACTCTGAACTCCGATATTTCTCCAGTGAACTTTTTTTCAAAACAACCCCTCCCAACTTTCTCCTTTCCTTCATAAAAGGATATTCTCCCCCTTTGTTCTCTGGACTTGCCTATGGTTCACTGCAGTTTGCATCCTGATTGTGATTCCTCTTCTATTCCTGAATAAACTCATTTGCTGCTTGATAACCTCTCTTGCTTAATTTTTAAGGCTGACAAGGGACAGCACACACAATGATCAAGAGGCATTAAAAATATGTAGCATGGTCACCAAATGGCCAAAAGGTGTCTGCACAAAAATAAGAGACATGAAACTAGAAAGGTAGATAAGGGTCATCCTGTAGAGATTGCTAACAGCCTAGACCTGCATTTGGTTTTCCACACAGTAATCTTACTAAATAGAACTGCTTGTAAAATATTTTGCGATCTATTTGCAAAAGTTAAAAAAACAACAACATAATGACCTCTTAGAGATTCACATTCGTACTGCAGAAAAAATCCAACAGTAAAGAAACTTGTTTAACTTTGTTTAACCCATCATTTCCTAAACTTATGTGAGTTCTGTACACTTTAGAGGTACCTTTAATAATATCCTGTAGAACCAGAGTTCACCAATTTGGGGATCAATAATATAAGCAAGGGCTATAGTAAGAATTTAGGTATGGAGTGGGTATGATATGTTGAACAACATAATAGTATCTAGATTTGGGAAAGTTAAGTCTTACAGAGTAGTATGAAGTCAGAACAAATACTTTGGGGGTATAGCAACAGAATAGGATGAAGCCAAAATTAAATGCAAAGTAATTTGTACCCTTCATTTAATCTTTCTTCCAGAAAACTTTAAAGAACACTCAATATTTTGTAAGGACTTAAGCAATTAACATTTCTTCTGATAAGTCTTAAAGAAAGAAGCTGAAACACAATGTGAACTGGTAATACTTAATTCATCTTTATTCAGAACAGTGGTACTAGCCTAAATTAGATTTCATTGAATTAATGTAGCAATGAGAAAACTTGGGGGTATATTTAGCTTGTGTATTAAGTATGGATTTTATTTTTAGATTTCAGCTTTTCATTTCCATTTTTTTCTCAGAGAAATAAGGGTGTATTAAAGACCATAATATGGAATTAAAAGGGATATTGAAAAGTGAATTTAATCAAGTGGTATTTTTAGATTAGGGAAGGCCAAAAGATTCTACTTGATTGGCTTTAAGAATCCTCAAATTCATGTCAGCCTTACTGATGAATTCCTCAAGTTTCCATGTGTGGTTTCTAGAGTATCTCCAAATATAATCCTATAAAAGACATCTCTCAATAATTCCATTTTACTAAGAACTGCAATAAGGAAAGAGGATGAAAGTTACCAAATTCAGATGTTCAAGTTATATTGTAGTTTAGGTCCCTTTTTTGGGGTCAAAAACCAAGTATGTAACCTAACTGAAATGTGCTTGGATTTAATTTAAAAGAATAAAACAAACACAAACTTAATTTCTTAAGACTTTAAATATCTTAATTGTCAAGAAAATATTAACCAACAATTCTATAGTGAGAACAAAACATCCTATTCTTTTCTCCAGCTATTTCTGTGATTAATGAAAGGATAAGAAAAGTAATTTTCAAAAGTCTGAGAAGGCATTGTCTAGATTTTCTGCAGTAATGAACACATAAAAATTAGGTGCAATAAAAAGATTACCCACAATCATTTTATAAAAAATCTGATTAGTTTTTGAATTGATCATACATACTTTTTCTTTGATACGAAACAAATTTGAACAAAAAGATACCCTTCTGTTACTCTAAAATAAGACTGCTGTTAGTAAAACGAGATGCTTCTTACCTATTTAACAAAATATATTATAGAAAGTCCCCTCTGCTTTCCTTTGGGAATGTCATCTGAGTCGTGGGGAGAAAAAAGGCTCTGGGATCCCATCAAATCCCAATTACACACATTTCTCTCCATATTCTCTGGACAGAAGGAAGGAGAATACAAATGAGAATGGGGTGGGGGGAGTACATATATGAGACCACTTGGCACCAGACCTTGGAGAGAAGGGGATGGATGTATGAGCTAACACCCTAAGGAAAAGCCCTTCACTGTCTCAACTACTCACTTTTCCAAAAACATTGTTTATGCCAAAATCTTGTCCAGTTCTTTCTTTGGGTATAGATCAAAGTGTCAGCCTGCCAGTTTCAATTCTGATAGTTGATCTAATTTGGATTATTTGTCCATGACTATGATACTTTCAAAATATTAACCCTCTCCAGATTATTTAATCATTTAAATATTCCAGGGGGGGTTGATGATTCTTACTGAAACCGGCAGAACCAACATAATCAAACTTGTAGAATGAAATGTGGACATTATACAAGAACCTTGTTACCCACAGGCAGAGAATTATAGCAATGCAAGTTTTCAAAGGACTCAAAACATCATTTATTTGCACTCCCAAAGGAAACTGAAGCCTGGAGCCGTCAAGTGATTTGCTTGAAGTGCCCCATTTGTGGCAGAGCCAGAATAAGGACCCAAGCTGACATTTTACAACATTATATTGTACTATGCTAACAGTTATTGCAAAGTTTGTTCTGAGAACATTGCTTTTCTATGAACAAAAAGGAGATTTATCATGAAATGAGTTTGGGAGTTACTATTTACTGTATCTTCTTCTTGGGATATACAATGCACATTACAGCATCAAAGATTCCCAGAAGTCCTCAGAAAACAAGGCTGTGAACTGTTCATTGCTAATCTCTCCTAGAATCAGTGTCCTCCTGAGCCTACACTGAGAACTGCTACAGTGGAGCATCATGCTAGTATTTTTCTAACCAAATATTATTTACAGAAGGTGAATTATTTCTCTGATGGTTTTTTTAAAAATTTTATTATGTTATGTTAATCACCATACATTACATCATTAGTTTTTGATGTAGTGTTCCATGATTCATTGTTTGCGTATAACACCCAGTGCTCCGTGCAGAACATGCCCTCCTTAATACCCACCACCAGGCTAACCCATCCCCCCACCCCCCTCCCCTCTAGAACCCTCAGTTTGTTTTTCAGAGTCCACAGTCTCTCATGGTTCGTCTCCCCCTCCGATTCCCCCCCCTTCATTCTTCCCCTCCTGCTATCTTCTTCTTCTTCTTTTTTTTAACATATAATGTATTATTTGTTTCAGAGGTACAGGTCTGTGATTCAACAGTCTTACACAATCTCTGACGGTTTAATCAACTTTGAGGACTAGAATCTAAAACACAGCATATGGTTTTCATTATTTGTTCCAAACTGTCAAAATTGGTGAATGGACAGGAAAATATACCTGAAAGAGATGGTAGATTTGAAACACAGTAGATTTCCTTATGCTGTAAACTTTATGCCCTAAACAACAACATGAATGGCACTGCAAGTTTGTCTTTGGTATTCCCAACTATTCATAATCTACCAGAAAAATGGTAGGCAAAATTTGTCACTTTTCTCAGATATGAATGTGAGTTACTCAGTCTCCAAGACTTGTTCATAGGAAAGGGTAACCTGAATGTTACATGAGTCCTTTCAACTTTCCATAACTTGAAGCTCCATGTGACTTTGCTGTTCTCTCCTTGCTGGGTACTTAGTAACTGTGATCAAGGCAAAAAATGATTACCTTTTCTCCCTACTATTTCTTACTACATACCATGAATGAGATAATTCCATGCTGGTAGCCACAAATAAGGTGATCACAGAAGTCTGGAAATTTGGCAGTGGAAACAAGTAAGTCATTCTTAGGAAATGTAAAGAAGAAATAATACTAAAAAGGGTCCCCCAAATAGTAGTGAACCAGAATGTAAAAGAAAAATCATTTAGACTCTTGATAGCTGCAACTATCTTTGATTAAAGCAGCACCATACCATATTTCATAAAGGTAATACCATCAATAATTAAGGGCCCACAATCCTAAAATAAAAGATTCAGAAAAGCATTTGAAAAAATTAAATATCTGTTCATAATAAAAACTCTCAACAAAGTAGGTTTAGAGGGAACACCTCAATATCATAAAGCCCATATATAACAAACCCATTGCTAGCATCATACTCTGTGGTGAATAACCGAGAGCTTTTCCTCTATGATCAGGAACAAAAAAGGATGTCCACACTCACCACGTTTGTTCAACACTAGGAGGGATACTAGCCACAGCAGACAAGAAAAATAAATAAAAGACATTCAAATTGGTAAGGAAGAAATAGAAACATGGCACCTGGGGATGACATATACTCTACAAAGAAAACCCTAAGGACTCCACCAAAAAACTATTAGAGGTAGTAAATGAATTTTGTAAAGTTGCAAGATATAAAATTAAAATACAGATACCTGTTATATTTCTATACATTAATTATGAAGTAGCAGAAAGAGAAATTAAGAAAACAATTCCATTTACAATTGCACCAAAAAGAATAAAATACCTAGGAATAAACTAAGAAGGTGAAAAACCTGTATTCTGAAAAGTATAAGACATTGGTGAAAGAATAAAGGCAACAGAAATGGAAAGATATTCTGTGCTCACAAATTATAAGAATTAGAATTTTTAAAATGTCCATACTGCCCAATATGCAGATTCAATGCAATCCCTATCAAGATTCAAAGAACATTTTTTTCACAGAATTAGAACAAATAATACTAAAATTTCTATGGAATCACAAAAGGCCCTGAATAGCTAAAGCAATCTTGACAAAGAAGAACAAAGCTGGAGATATCACAATCCCAGATTTTAAATTGTATTACAATGTTATAATAATCAAAACAGTATGGTACTTGCACAAAAATAGACAGATAGATCAATGGAACAGAATAGAGAGCCCAGAAATAAACCCACACTTACACAGTCAATTAATCTACAGCAAAGGAGGCAAGAATATACAGTGGAGGAAAAGACAGTCTCTTCAACAAATGGTGTTTGGAAAACTGGACAGCTATATGAAAAAGAATGAAACTGGACCACTTTCTTACACTGGGCACAGTAATAAATTCAAAATGGATGAAAGACTTAAATGTAAGATGTGAAACCATAAAACTTCTAGAAGAAAACAGTAATATAGGCAGTAATCTCTTCGACACTGGCCTTAGCAACATTTTTCTGAATATGTCTCCTCAGGCAAGGGAAACAAAAGCAAAAATAAACTTTGGGGACTCCATCAAACTAAAAAGCTATTCCACAGCAAAGGAAACCATCAACAAAATGAAAAAGCAACCTACTGAATGGGAGAAGACATTTGCAAATGATATATCTAATAAGGAGTTAATAGAGAGCTTATATAAAGAACTTATATAACCCAATACCAAAAAGAACTTATATAACCCAATACCAAAAAAACAAATAATCCAATTAAAAGATAGGCAGAGGGCGTGAATAGACATTTTTCCAAGGAAGACATTCAAATGGCCAACAGACACATGAAAAGATGTTCAACATCACTCATCATCAGAGAAATGTATATCAAAAACCTGATACCGGGGCGCCTGGGTGGCTCAGTTGTTAAGCATCTGCCTTCGGCTCAGGTCATGGTCCCAGGGTCCTGGGATCGAGCCCCACATCGGGCTCCCTGCTTGGCGGGAAGCCTGCTTCTCCCTCTTCCACTCCCCTCGCTTGTGTTCCCTCTCTCACTGTGTCTCTCTCTGTCAAATAAATAAAATCTTAAAACACACACACACACACACACACACACACACACACACACAAAAAAAAAAAACCTGATACCTGCCCAAATGGCTAGTATCAAAAAGACAAGAAACAAATGTTGGCAAGGATGTGAAGAAAAAGGAACCCTTGTACACTGTTGGTGGGAATGTAAGCTGTGGCAGCCAGTATGGAAAACACTATGGAGGTTCCTCAAAATAGAAATATCATATGATCCAGTAATTCCACTGCTGGGTATTTACACAAAGAAAATGAAAACACTAATTCAAAAAGATATATGCACACCTATGTTTATTGCAGTATTATTTACAATAGCCAAGATATGGAAGCAATGTAAGTGTTCACCAATAGATAAATGGATAAAGAAGATGTGGTATATATTACAATAGAATATTAGTTATCAAAAAGGATGGGATCTTGACATTGATGAGAATACGGATAGACTTAGAGGGTACTATGCTAAGTAAAATAAGTCAGACAGGGAAGGACAAATACCACATGATTTCACTAATATATGGAATTTAAAAACAAAACAAACAAAAGCAGAAACAGAACCATAAATATAGAGCACAAACTGGGTGAGCACAGCATTATGTATAGAGTTGCCAAATCACTATGTTATACATCTGAAACTAATGTAACATTGGTTAGTTGAGCAAGGAGCCAAGCACAGGGCTCCTTCTAACAACCCTGAGATTACGACTCGAACTGAAACCATGAGTGGGACACTTAACTGAGTGCTCCACCCAGGCACCCCATTGAATGATATGTTTTTAAAGCATCCAAAACGAATTGATCTATGCATCTTTTAGTTTGCTGCTGAATATGTACTAATTCAGACTGTGAACTTTCTAAGCAAAAGTGAATTAACAAATGCACTTGAATTCTCGTAGCATTATTGTGCTAAATGTGGAAGTCCTTCACAGAGAATCAGCTACAGAAGTCATCTTGCTATGAGACACCTGTCACAACCAATTCCATTTACTTAGCAATCACTTCTAATATTAAAGTGTATTTTGTTTTAACTCTGGATCCTCCCTTCCCTGAGAGAGAGAGAGAGAGAGAGAGAGAGAGAGAGAGAGAAAGATCATTAGTTTAATTTTTAGTTTTAAAATGAGTATAATAATAAGACCTATAAAATTAATATAGGGGTATATGTGTACTTTGTATTTTTAAAACACAGTTTCTGAAATGCCAGTATTCATAGGAACATTCCCCTAGTGCATAAAGATTTGCAAAGCAGAGCTTAGCTTTCGTAAAAGATAGGGATATCTCTGTCACACCACCAATGACCTGAGACATGTAACCTCCTTGGGGAAGTATTATTGTTTTCATTATGGTTGCTGGGGAGCAGCAAGTTCAGTTGCTGAATTATTTCCACATTACAGGCAATGAAATGAAGAAAGCTAACCTTGTATAAAACGCTGTAAACAGGATGCCAGAGTTCAAATGAAAAAAACTTCACAATTAGTTTCATCCTAAATGGAAACAGGTTTACTTGCTAGAAACAGAGATCACACATTTCACTCCTGATTCCTATCACACTTACATTTTTTTTTCCCATGGCTATAAGAAAGCTAGTTAATCATCTTATCTATTCAGCAAGACTATTAATCTCTGCTATTAACCTACAAGACCTTGGCAGATGAGGTCCAAAAGCAAGTTTTAAAACCTTACTAGTACTATTAGTGATGTGATAATGTTTCTCCAACTCTTGCTTTTACCTATAAACATTTGGCTTTATTTCCATCTATAATGGAAAAAGAGAGTTTGGTTTTATTTTACGATTTTTTAAATTGAAATTTAGTTGACCTGCCCATCCCTGAAATAAAGATTATATACAGTCATTATCAACCAAGTTATGTACTAGAAATCTCTTTTGTTTGATTCAAGTAGTCCATGAGTGCTCAGTGCAAAAATGTCCAATTGAGATCCATGCTGGGAGAGCATAACGAGCATCTAAATATATGGAGACCAGGTATAGTGGGCTGAATAGTGGCTCCCAAAAAAGGTATATCTGTGTCCTAAGCCCCAGAAACTATGAGTGTAAATCTACCTAGAAAAAGGTCTTTGCAGATGTAATTAAGTTAAGGGTCTTCAGAGGAGAGGATCATCTTGGATTATCTGGGTAGGACCTAAATCCAATCCTGAGTGTCTTTAATAAGAGTGGGGCAGAGGAAGATGAGACATTCACACAGGAGAGGTCATGTAAAGATGGAGGCAGAGATGAGAATGATGTGCAGGAATGGCAGGGCTGCCACCAGGAGCTGGCCGGAAGAAGCAAGGAAGAGATTCTTCTTACACCTACTAGAGGGAGTGCATGCCTACCAAGTTTGGGACTTTGAGCTCCCGAACTGTGAGAGAACACCTTTCTGTTGCTTTAAGCCATCAAATTTGTGATAATTTGTTAGGGCAGCTTCAGGAAGCTAATGCACCAGGTTTTCATTCTCCTGCTATGTGAACTTGGGGGAAGAGTATTTGTGTAAGCCTCAGTTCCCTTATCTTTTGAAAAGTATTTTTCTGAACTACATAATGAAAATAATAATAATAATAAATAACATTAACACCACCACCATTTGCATAACTCCTAGCAATAATCCTGTGAGTTGTGTTATAAAACTCTTATTAAGTAATAATCTCAGAGAAATAGAATGGCTCATCCTTGTTGAAACAGGGAGTTTGTAGAGACTCAACCCTTGATCTTCTTCTTCTCCTTTTGTCATTGAATACATAATATGTTTAGGACACTGTGATAGCTCTGGTGATGTGAAGTTTGCAGTCTAGCAGGGAGGACAAATGTTCAATAAACAACTAAATCCAATTTCATTTGAATTTTATAAGTAAACCAAAGTAATAATACCTGTTATTAGTGCAAATTAGTGGTGGCAGATGCTGATTATCATCAAGTATTTATCTCTTTCATGTATAGAATTTGCACCAAAGATAAGATTTTCCATGGAACAGAAAAAAGTCAAGAAAATGTACAAGTTATAGATGGCAGGAAGAGACAACTCACTGGTCATTGTTTGAACTGCTTTTGTGGAAGGTAAATAATTTTATGATAAATATCAAACTCACTCCGGTATAACAAAAAGCTGTTGGATAAATCCATACAATAATCACAGAAAGCAAAGCGATTTTCCTACACTTACGACCTAGAGACTGGTTTGCATAGCATGTTAAACAGAATGTTCTCAAGCAGGACATCTCACAGTAAGTTTGTCAGCTGGGGGCCTGAGTCACATAGAACACAGCTGCCCACTTAGGCCCTTACTTTGCATGCTTGACCAGTTCTGTTCCTTTGCCTTCTGAAGAGGTTGTGAAGTGACTATCCTTGAAGGTCTTTTGAAAAAAAAAAAAAAAAAAAAAAAAGCAAGCATCTGTCCTAGATGGCTGAGTCATTCACCTGATGGAAAGAAGCAAGCTGGCCTAGCTGATCTCCCGAAATCTATGATGGTTCGATGTCTCTTTCATTTTAGTTCACTTAGCCACAGTGAGTCCTTTCAAATGGCTACAAATACTGCAGGGGGAACCTGGCCCAGGAGAGGCAGTAGCATTGAGAACAGAAGAATCTGATAAACTGAGGTTTGGATTCTAACTTCACCACATACTGTGTGACTCCAGATAGATGACTTCATTTAGTTTACCATCGGCTTTCTCATTTTTAAAAGAGATAATGATTCCCCCCCCTAAATATGAAGTGAGATTATGCTGGTAAATTGTGAAACCTGGCATCTGGTAAATGCTAAGCACTAGATGGCAACTGTTCCTATTATCATAATCATCATCGTTATTAATTCCACCTTCTCAAAGAAAAAGCTACCTCACTTAATAAACCCTACCAAATGGCTGAAAATCATAAACATTTCCCTCGTCTGATGTAGCCAGAATCACGGGTTGGGTTCAAAATGAAAAATCCATTCTTCATCTTGCAACTAGACATGTACGTTTCCAAGTCTTGTTTAGTTTAGTTTCTTTTTCCCTTTGCCTCTCTACATTGTTTTTTGGACTCCCTCTGTTTTCTATCAGAAGGAAACTTGTAAGTTGCATCCACTTGGGCAACCATGTCAGAGCTAAGACCTCTCAGGCATGGCAACTTAATAATGAGGATGGTACAACAATAATAACACTATTCGATACTTTACATGGGTCACATCTTTAATCCTTGCAACTGCCCCATGGATTAGGTTTTGTTGTTACCACTACTGTTGTTATTATTGTTTCACAGATGAGGAAACAGATTCAGAGTAAAGGATATGCCCAGAGTCATACAGCTATAAAGGGGAGCCAAAATTTGATCCTATACCATCTGGTTCTAGAGACTTCCTTCAAATGGTCAGGCAAATTCCTAGGGATCCTGAGTCAATATCATTAAGACTAAAAGGATAAGAGTGAAGATCTACCTGATAGATTGGGAAAAATTTTAAAGCATAAAGAGAAAAAGAAATACATGTGCAAGTACAGAAAGAATCAACTTTTTTTTCTTCTTGGTTGTCATGTCTCTCAGCAAACTGATAAGCTGAATTTTGTAGACCTAAAGGGTGGGAGAATTAGCCCAAGATGCGTTGGGCCTGCCAAATATAATAATTAAAATGCTTTCAAAACATTGAGTGCTATAAAAAGAGAGCACGCTTGCTCTGGTCTAGCACAGTTTTTGCTCCTCTTTTGGGCTTATATCCATCCCCATCCTCCACCCATTCATGCTACCTGTCTGGGCTATACATGGGTTTGGGTTGCTAACTTCTGAGAGAGCAATAAATAGTGTTGGTTGTTATTAACCCTATTTTCTAAATGTCTGCAAGTAAATATTTTAGCAGGCAATGACATGAATATAACCAATCTATATAACCTAAAATTTAAAATCATGGTACAATAGCCTATTCTCTGACAAATATATACCCAGAAAACCAGAAAGGGTTATGGTTAATCAAAGACTATACTGACCTTTCCAAAGGAATTATGTATGGCACCTTTATTATAAATATTGTAAGATGAAAAAGAAGCAAGAAAATTACAGGGTTCAACCAACTAGAGAATGGATTCATCATGAACATTCATTAAATGTCAACCAACCCTAAATGCTGTCTCATAACATGGGACACATGAGATTGGTTTGAATTTTTCTAAGCATTAGAAACCTTTCAGCACTAAAATATTGGTATTTTTAAGTAATCCAGAGAAAAGTTTTAAAAAGTTTAAAAGCCTGGAGCGCCTGGGTGGCTCAGTTAAGCGTCTGCCTTTGGCTCAGGTCATGATCCTGGGGTCCTGGGATCGAGCTCCGCGTCAGGCTCCCTACTTAAGGGGGAGCCTACTTCTCCCTCTCCTCACCAATTGTGTTCTCTCTCGCTACCTCTCTCTCTCTCTCTAATAAATAAAATCTTTAAAAAAAAGTTTAAAAGCCTGAATCCTACACAGAAAAATCACAATTACTTTCTATCTATTCCTTTTGGCTCCTACTTCCTCCTCTCATTCCTTCTAATCCTTAGGTCCCCATGAAAACCTCAGTGACATACCCCTGGAGATAAGGTGTGTGTGTGTGGGGGGGCAATGTGAACACCATAGGCATAATGGGGGAAAGGGAGAATAGGAAACTCTAATAACGGCATTGGGACTCCAGCTAACAACTGTGACCTTCAAGATGCATTGCCTCTAGAGCCTCAATTGCCTTTGCCTTTATAATTAGGAAACTGGATCAGTGTTCTAAGGGATCTCTTACATAGCCAAGTAAAGTCATGGATCAGGCCAGGACATTTAAGAGAAACACAAAACTGATTCCAGGTCACTCTTTTACCCTAAGATTATGATCTCCCTTGAAATCACTTCATAAACATCAAGTTGCTTTTCCTCACCACAGGGCTCTAGGATACATGTCTTCTTTTTCTTTTCTTTATTATGCATTAAAGAGCAGAAAGATAAAGAAAAGTCGTAGCTTATCCTGGAAACCACGGGAAATGACCACTGAAATGGTTTTCAAAGTAAAATGGTACTGACTTTTGGTCCCTGAACTGAATCATGACACCTGGTTTCCTGTCTGCCCAGTGGTGTATCATAACTTCTTAGAGAAACAGCCAGAATTTTCTGGAACTTAGGCTAATTATTTGTTAGTAAGGGAGGCAGGACCTGTTATGAACTGTATATATTCCTCCCCATAAATAAAATTTTAAAACCCATACAATCAGAAGGTAGGAATTGGTTATGGATATATATTCTTTGAACTCTTTATTGTTACTAGGAAACCATTTAATGCAAAGGTGCTCCATGGAAGGAAGACTAAGAGGGTTAATACAGTGTTCTCAGCTATCTTGCTCACTTCATGCATATATCCAGGATATAGCTTAGACCTGATTCACAATCCATTATTATTGCTTGGTCTTTTTTCCGTTTTTTTTTTTTTTAACTTTGTGGAGTGTTTTATATTCGTTTTGTTAATGATGATAAACTTAAAAGATGGCAGAGTATTTTCCCTATAGTTTTAAAAGGAGGTTTCAAATGAAGGTTATAGAAGAATAAAGAATATAAATGATATTTACTGAATTCAGCAAGTTAGAACTCACTGGAATTAAGATTAAAAGCACCTTTATTCTTTGTTTAGGTTTCTGGTAGATACTCTATTTCGATTGATCTTATGGCATATTGGTTTCTTTCTTCCTTATTTGAGGCAAAGCACTCCATGTTTCTTTCTTTTTATTTCTCCTTTTCCTACTCATTTGAAATTTTGGCAGGATCATATCTAATTTTCCTCTTGCTTTTCAGAGTTCAAAATATCCATAGATTTTTTTGATCATAGATCAAAATATCCTACTTAACCTGGGTTTGTAATTGTGAAAGACAATTAAAATCGGCAAAGAATTCACACTGACTAAATTTTATAATGCAGGAACTCTAAAGAAGATTAATTCTGTATGATAAACAGCATCACAACTTTCCCTCTCAGGAAATGAAACTGTATTATTACAGATGTGAAAGTGGTACATTTTCCACCCATGCAAGGATGGAATTTTAAGAGCATGAGTATGTGTAGGGCTATAGCAAGGACTAGAAATATACTTGCTTACAGGAGTAAAAAACAAACATTAAATGAGTGAAGTAGGCTGGGTTTAACTCCATATTACATAAAAGACCAAAGTGGTTAGAAGAATACACCCCATCTAGAGGAGCTCAGTGGCAGCCATGGTTGCTAGAAATTCTATATCTTTAAGAGAAGCTTGAAATCCAGATTATCTTCTGGAGAAACTACTTTTAAAAATCCTTATTTTTAGGCAGAACCTCAAATATAAAACATAAAAAAAAAACTAGCTCATACCGAAATCAAGGAGTGTGGGAGGGTCCAGAACTCTTTGGAAGTCATAAAGGTGTTTATTGGAGGAACACACTGGGGATGAGGAATTAGTTTTACAGAGCCTAACAGCCATAAATGATCTCTTACACTGAAAAGGTACATGTATTCAGGCACTAAATGTATAATACAAGAAAAGACATTAGTAGTACTTACTAGAGCTTGAATTGAAAATATTTAGAATCATTCTGTTTCAACTTGGCCCTGACAATGTAGATTTATAGGCAATTAGTTTTATCTTATTCTCATATACAATACTCTCATATATAATACTCAGAGTATAAGTCAGAAAAACACACTGCAACTAGCATCATGATCAATGATGAAAGACTGTAAGGTTTTCCTCTAAGAACAGGAGTAATACAAGGATGCCCATGCCCACCACTCCTATTCACCATAGTACTAGAAGTCTTAGCTAGATAAATCAGGTAAGAAAAAAAGATAAAGGCATTAGAATTAGAAAGGAGAAAGTAAAACTGTTTCTATTTGCAGATGACATGATTTTATATACAGAAAGTCCTAAAGACTCAGCCAAAAAAAAACCTGTTAGAACCAACAAATTCAGTAAAGTTGTAAGATACAAAAATAACATACAAAAATCTGGAGTATTTCTATACATCAACAATTAATTTTCTTTTTTTTATTATGTTATATTAATCACCATACATTACATATCATTAGTTTTTGATGTAGTGTTCCATGATTCATTGTTTGCGTATAACACCCAGTACTCCATTCAGTACGTGCCCTCTTTAATACTCATCACCAGGCCTTCCCCCCACCGCCTTCCCCTCTAGAACCCTCAGTTTGTTTCTCAGAGTCCATAGTCTTTCATGGTTTGTCTCCCCCTCCGATTCCCCCCTTCATTTTTCCCTTCCTACTATCTTCTTTTTTTTTTTAAACATATAATGTATTATTTGTTTCAGAGGTACAGGTCTGTGATTCAACAGTCTTACACAATTCACAGCGCTCACCATAGCACATACCCTCCCCAATGTCTATCACCCAGCCACCCCATCTTTTCTGGCAAAAGGAATAATGAAATTGATCTCATTTATAATAGCATTAAAAATAATAAAATACTTAGGGAGAAATTTAACCAAGGAGATGAAAGATCTCTACTCTGAAAACTTTAAGACACTGATGAAAAGGATCAGAGAAGATACAAATAAATGGAAAAGTATCCCATGTTCACAGATCAGAAGAATTAATATTAATTAATTAATACTGTTAAAATATTTCAATACTACTAAAAGTCATCTATGGATTCAAACTGGATACTCAGATGTATAAGAATAAAATTTGACCCCTATCTTATATCCCTTAGAAAAATTAACTCAAAAAAAATTAAAGACTTAAATGTAAGAACTGAAACCATGATACTCTTAGAAAAAAACATAGGAAAAAAGCTCCTTGACATGAGCCTTGGTAATGATTTTTTGGAAACACACCTAAAGCATAAGCAACAAAATAAAAAAAAAAAATAGTGATGCTAAATCAAACTAAAAACTTCCACAAAGCAAAAGAAATTATCAACAATATGAAAAGACAACTGGTGAAATGGGAAAAAATATTTGCAAACCATGTATCTGATAAGGAGTTAACATCCAAATACATAAAAACTCATATAACTCAATAGCCAAAAAAACCAAATAATCCAATTAAAAAATGGGCAAAGGACTTGAATAGCTATTTCTCCAAAGAAGATAAATGAATGGCCAATGGGCATATGAAAAGATGCTCAATATCACTAGCCATAAGAGAAATGCAAATCAAAGCCACAATGAGATATTACCTCATGCCTGCTAGAATGGCCATTATAAAAGAGACAAAGAGATAACAAATGCTGGCATGGATATAAGAAAAGCGAACTCTTGTACACTGTTGGTGGGAATATAAATTGATGCAGCCACTATGGAAAACAGTATGGAGGTTCCTCAGAAAATTAAAAATAGAACTACTATATGATCCAGCAATCCCACTTCTGGAAATATATCCAAAAGTAACAAAAATACTAACTCAAAAAGATATCTCTGCACTCTCATGTTCATACCAGCATTATTTATAATAGCCAAGACATGGAAACAACCTAAGTATCCAATGATGGATGAATGGATAAAGAAGTTGTGATACACACACACACACACACACACACACACACACGGAAATTATTTAGCTGTAAAAACAAGGAAATCCTACCATTTGCAACATAGTGGGTGGACCTTGAGGGTATTATATTAAGTGAAATAAGTCAGACAGAAAAAGACAAATACTGTAAAATCTAAGTTACATGCAGAATATAGTAAGTAAAACCTCACTAAAGTCATAGAAAAAAATCAGGTTTATGGTTACCAAAGATGGGAGGGGAAAATTATAGGAAGGTGGTCAAAAGGTACAAATTTGCAGTTATAAGATAAATAAGTACTAGGATGTAATGTACATGATGATTGTAGTTAACAGTCCTATAGGATATTTAGGAAAGTTGTTAAGAGAGTAATTCCTGGAAGCTGTTCAAAATGTCAGGGTAAGAAGATCCTGAACTCACCACCTCCACCAACACAATAAATCCACAGCTACATATAAAATAATTCACTGAAAACTACCTGAACAGTTCCTCCATAACACAGTATAATATGGCCAGATCTAGACCATAGGAGAGACAGAAAGGGGTCCTGCCACCCTGGTGTAGTGACCCACAGTAGTGAGGGAATCTAACAATTATGGAGTTTCTCCCCTGGGGAGTAGAGGGGTTTATGCCCAAATCAGGGACTTCAATGGTTGGCACGTGCAACAGAAAGATGAGTCTCCAAAACATCCGGCTTCGAAAACCAAAGGGGCTTATGTCCAGGAGAACCACAGGGCTCCAGGGAACAGAATCTGCTCTTAAAAAGCTTAGGAGCATACTCACTCCCCCTAGAACTCAGCACAAAAGCAGCTGTTTGAAAAGTCCGGGAGCATACAGGAAACTCATCTGCTGTTCTTAAAGCATTTGTCAGAAAGGCAGGAGCCTGTTAAGACTCTCTTTGGGGATGGAGCTGCTGGTGGGTGACAATTTATGTTCTCCCTCTACCTTGCTAGTCTGCCATTGGTAGGTCCCATTTTTGTACTCTCCCTCTAACTTGCTGTGGTGGTGGGTGTGTACTACCCCTGTGGAAATGCAAATTAAAACCACAGTGAGATACCACCTCATACCTGTCAAAATGGCTCTTATCGAAGGACGATAGATATCATGTTGGCGAGGATGTGGAGAAAAGGGAACCCTCCTGCACTGCTAGTGGGAATGTAAATTGGTGCAGACACTTAGGAGAACAGTATGGAGGTTCCTCAAAAAATTAAAAATATAAGGGGCGCCTGGCTGGCTCAGTTGGTAGAGCATGGGACTCTTGATCTCAGGGTTGTGAATTCAAGCCCCACACTGGGTATAGAGCTTACTTTAAAAAAATTTTTAAAATATAACTACCATATGATCCAGCAATTCCATTTCTGGGTATTTATCCAAAGAAAACCAAAACACTAATTCAAAAATATATGTGCATCCCTATGTTCACTGAAGCACTATTTATAATAGCCAAGATATGGAAACAATCTAAATGATGATCCACAGAAGAATGGATAAAGAAAATGTGGGATACACGCACACACACACACACACACACACACACATACACAGTGGAAATACTACTCAGCCATAAAAAGAATGAAATCTTGCCTTTGCAACAACATGGATGGACTTTGAGGCTATTACGCTAAGTAAAAGAAGTCAGACAGAAAAAGGCAAATACCATATGATTTCACCTTTATGTGGAATCTAAAATTAACAAACAAACAATACAAAACAAGGGAAAACTCATAGATATGGGAACAGAACAGTGATGGCTAGAGAGGGTGGGAGGTGGAGGGTGGGTGAAATGGGTGAAGTGATCAAGAGGTACAAACTTCCAGTTATAAAATAAGCCATGGAGATGTAAAGTATAACATGGTGACTATGGTCAATAATATTGTATTGCAAACTTAAAGGATGCTAAGAAAGTAAAGCTTAAAAGTTCCCATCACAAGAAAAAAAAAATATGTAACTTTGTACGGTGACAGATGGCAACAAGATTTACTGTGTTGATTACTTTGCAATGTATACAAAAGTCAAATCATTATGCTGTACACCTGAAACCAATATAATGTTTTATGTCAATTACAAAAGAAAAAAAGAGAGTAGATCCTGAGAACTCTCCTCACAAGGAGAAATTTTTCTTTCATTTTCATTGTATTTATATGAAATGAAGGATGTTAACTAAAGCTACTCTGGTAATCATTTCACAATATATGTAAATCAAATCATCATGCTGTATACCTTAAACTTATATAGTGATGTATGTCAATTATTTCTCAATAAAACTAGAAAAAATATAATCCTGTTTATTTCTCTTTGCAGGTATGTATTATTATACCCATTCATGTGAAGGGAACATTGAGGTTTTGAGAAAATTAAAAGACTTACCCAAAGTTAGCCACATTGACTAAATGAAAGAGCTAGCATGTGATGACAGGCCTCACTCCAAAGTTTCTCCTCCTAATGTCCCTTTTCCTCTGACATAATTGTTCAAAAAAAGTAAAATTGACTTCTAATTAATAACCAACTGCCAGAAAAGAAAGCCACAGAATTTTTTCAAAGTCTCAATCATTTCAACCTGTTGATGTCAATGAAATTATTACTCTAACTCCCTGCCTCCCAAATAAAAATCACACAAACATGGCCTGCTTTCTGAAAATGCTTTCATTGTCAATTATATTTAAAACAATAACTTTGTTGATCATTTAATCATCTGAAGTAAAGAAATGCCACCATGGGGCATTAAGAGGCTAACATAGCAAAGAATCTGAGCTGCAATTATAATTTGTTTCTTAGCAACTAATAGTGAAAGTTATAAAGTTGATTCTACCACATCTATAAAAGGGAGTATTACAGCCTTGGGAATATTGCGACGGTCCTTAACAGTATAATGTTGTTAGTAATTTGCTTTTGCTACTATCATAGATAAATTATTTTGGATCTGCTTGGTCAAAGCTCTAAAGAATTCTCATTAAAAGTCAGCTATTATTGTGTGTGTTGTTTTCTTCTCCTCTCTCCCACATTATATTGAACCCAACTGTATTGGTTATTCCGTGCATTATAATACATTGAAAAGAATCAGCATGATAAAAACAGATTCGCTTAATAACTGGGGGAAAGGAGTTCATCACTGTAATAGTTCCATTTCCTGTCTGAAACAGCACTTATTAAATGTAGTCATGGTTGGAGTAAATTAAAAATTTTATAATGGATATGAGGGAGAGCAAGAGAGATTGTAAAGGGTTCTATCTGCAATAAACAGGGAAAAACAGTAGTGAACTTTGAGTGGTCTTAGGTCTGAGAGCTTACAAGATTTTCAGGCACAAATTTGTTTTTAAAAGATCGTATTGGTGGCTCATGTTTTGGGAACAGGAATTGTTTGGCCTAGAGGAATACTATTTAAGTAATCAAATTTAAAATCTTTAAAATAATTGTATCATGGTTTTTTCTTACACACACTTGGAATACAGATGATATGAAGAATTTCTGGAATAGATTTTTCTTAAAGCTAGAAGATAGGTACTATCGGGAAAAAATATTACATTAAAATACAAAGTAATAGGTTAAGTCACTGACTGAGAAACATTTTAGGAGCATTTATGTGCTTAGGAACATTTGGAAATTATATTGGTCATTTTGAAAAGAATTTGTATTGTGTAGGAGAACACACATTAGAACTGTCTGCTTGAGGATGTCTTGGGCAAGCCCTTTTGACATGCTGTGTATTAGAAATCCTGCACTGCAGATCAGCAGAGCCCACTCGCCTTCTTACTTTTTTTTTTTTTTAAAAGATTTTATTTATTTATTTGACAGAGAGAGACACAGCGAGAACGGGAACACAAGCAGGGGGAGTGGGAGAGGGAGAAGCAGGCTTCCTGCCAAGCAGGGAGCCCAATGTGGGGCTCGATACCCAGACCCTGGGATCATGACCTGAGCCAAAGGCAGATGCTTAACGACTGCGCCATCCAGGCGCCCTCGGCTGCTTACTTTTGAGGAGACTCGGTTTATAGGAAGGAAGCTGAGAGTAATCTGAGTAACCTGAATTGAGGCATCAATTGGTCTTCCTGCCCTTTGATGCTGCCAGAGAGGGTGAGGTATACCTGGCCTGGCCTCAGATGGGTAATCGATGCCAAGCACATTAACTAAAGCAAACTTTATTCAGCCAAAGACCGATGAACAGCTGTACTTCCTGGTAGAGACTCCAAACACAGTATTGGAAATATTAGTTGAAGATGTTTCCAACAGTAACCATGACTCTTACTATTTTTAATCCCTCTTCACTAAATTTAGGGGGAAAAAGCACACCTAATTTGAGATAGCTATAGGGTGCTGAGTAGTCTTATTTTTTCCCCTTATATCAGAAGTAATCATGAATGAAATAATTTCTATTTAAGTATTATATAAAAAATTTTATTTTCTTGAAAACATAAAGGATCTTTAAATCAGATTTATCATGTCTCTCTTGGAATAAAAATTAGGGTTTCCCAATACATCACATATTTTTTTGTTTTCTACGTCATTTGCCTAAGAGATCAAATGACGAAGCTAAGTCTATTTCCAGTTAGCAAACAGGGATAACCTAGGTCTTTGCACCCAACGGGCTCAGCAAAACTCATTAAATAAAATTAATGCAGTGAACACCTATATTATCATCATATATTTATTGAGCTCTGGCTGTCTAGTACAAAGCCTGGGTACTAGGAAATCAAAGATGAGGAAGACATAATCCCTTTCCCTCAAAGAATTCATAGTCTATCAAGTCTACTGAGGGCAGAGGGCAAATTTGCACAATAAAGATGTTATGATACAAATTTGTACAAAATGTAAGGCGGTAAGTGGTTAGTTCTACCCGTAGAACACTATCTCGATTAACAAATATCTGCTAAGTGCCTGTATGAGTCAGGTCCAATGCTAGGCATTGCTATCACTGAAGTGGTGAATATAAAAGAAGAGGTTCTTACTCTCACGGAGCTTATATTATAGTGAAGGAGACGGACAATAACTTAGTAAAAAAGAACAAAATGAAATGATCAGAGAGTATGATAATTATTGCTCTGTTGGAAAAATTTTTAGAGTTCTAGAGATGAAATGGTGGGACATGGCTTTTTAGAGGGTGGTTAGAAATAGTGTGCTGCCACATGTACCCTACATACAGAAGAGGGGGGAAGAGGGTAAGGATGGGAACAAAAGAGGAGCAGAAGGAATATGGCTTGAAATAGATCTGCAAAAAAGAACTGGCTGGCAATAGGGGTGCCTGGGTGGCTCAGTCGTTAAGCGTCTGCCTTCAGCTCAGGTTATGATCCCAGGGTCCTGGGATTGAGCCCCACATTGGTCTCCCTGCTCGGTGGGAAGCCTGCTTCTCCCTCTCCCACTCCCCCTGCTTGTGTTCCCTCTCTCGCTGTCTCTGTCTCTGTCAAATAAATAAATAAAAAATCTTAAAGAAAAAAAAAAAAAAGAACTGGCTGGAAATAAAAACACTAAGCAGTATTTGAATTCTGAAATGAGCTAAAGCAGTGCCCTAAAGGAATCCATGTGAACATTTAATTGTTACAGTCACTGTACAGAGCATATGGATCATATCATACAAGATTAATGCTTTTAAGATGCAAAAGCAAACCATCACTTATGCCTGCTGGAAAGTCATTACTGTCCCACAGAGCATATGATGAATAAAGAGCACCAGCAGGTGGCTGGGTGAACTTTACAAGCACAGCCAGTTTCTTGCAAAGCTGAAACAGCCATCTCTACTTCCAAAGAGAGCTGTTCAGTCTATGGTTGAAGGAGAATTGACTTAAGAATCCTGGGAATCTTGCAAGAACAACAGGCTGTTTTGTAAATCTTTCCAAAAACACTGGTTTCATGTTTTAGCTGGTTAATGAAAATAAGAAAATAGTATTAAATAAACACCTTTAAACCAAGTGATGTTGCCTCATACTCTATGGTCACACACTGGTTCCAAAACTCCACTAACATTCACCTCTTCTCTAATCTTCCCAAATGAAAGCAAAGGGGAAAATTTGCTAGTATGAAAAAGCATCATATGTTCTATTTTGCTGCCTTCCTCCCTCCCCTTTTATGTCTGGCTCACAGGACAAAGTTTGATGATTCCTGAAGGCTTTCTAAAACTCAAAATATATAAAATATCAGTTGGTGTCTAGATTTGACAGGAGCTACCAGAGTGAAGGGTAACAATTATTTGTCAGTCAGTTTGTAGAGGAAAGGAGTCCTTTCTTCACTTTGGTGTGCACAAGCAGAAAATGAGTGACTGGTTACTTTGAAGGTAGAGAAGAGAAGGGAGATTCAACATCAAAGTGATGGGAAAGAGAGAAGGAGGAATTGCTGTGGAAATGGTAGGTTGATCAGAAAGCAACAAGCTTGGCATATAAAATGCAGGCAGAGGAGCTGCACTGACATTTCTCTTCTGGATTAGCACTTGTCTCAGTCAAAACCCAACTGAGTTGAGATGAAAGCTTCATTATTACCCAACACCAGAATTTCGGTAACCACCCAAGCTCTCAATGCCTGCCGGTTGTTCAGTCTCATCTTTATGCAGAATCACACATGCATCACCTTTCTGAGGTCTTCCTCCACTTTCCAGGTGTTCTTAAATAATTCTGCAGCACCGTGTCATGGAAAATACCCAATAAGAATGGTCAATTCCCTTCCCTACCTACTTACAAGAGCAATATATAAAACAGAACTCAAATGAGTTAATACCATCATAAAATAAAGAGAGTACCATCTTTAAACTTGAACAAAACTTAAGTCAGTACTACTAATGAATGAAAATTGTATCTTTTAACCTATGGTTTCGGCCTATTAAAATATGCAAATTTCTTTCAACTTGAAGAAAAAGCAAAACTTCCTTTGACTCTATACTCTTTTTAGCTATGCCTGTCTTTCTCTTTCCTTCTTTTGGTGTGCCCTTGCTTCCTCGACTTCCTCACTTCCCCTCTACTCTTCAGTCCATGCATACTTCACCTTCATCTGGATACTGTCCTCAGTTCTACCTGAAATCACTCTGGCAAAAGTCAACTCTGTGTTGCCAGATCCAGTAGGCATTTTTCATTTCTTTTTTCTGATTTCTCATTCCTTTGCTGCATTGCACATTTTCAACGACTCTCTGAAAATGTTAGCTCTCTGCCCTCCTATAATTCCTACCTCCTCTGTGTCTACCCTCTAGTCTCCTTTGTGGGTTCTCTCAACTTTGCCTACCCTTTAAACACTAGCGTTCTCCATGGTAGCCTTGGCTTCTGCTCTTTTCCCTTTCTGATAGACTCTCATGGGTAATCTGATACTCTTCATGATTTTAATTCTAACCTTTATGCTTGCGTCTACTTACTGCAAATCTTCAATCCTGCAAATGTATTATCCTCATATGTTCAACAGTCTGATTAGCAAAGACGTACATACTTGAATCCTACTTTTCCTGAGATAGTTGTGGTTTACATTCATTGTCCTGGCAAAATTATTTATAATGGCCTTTTTCACACTCATAAGCACCCAACTTTGCATGATAAATCATAAAACCTGGTATATCTTAAATTCGCCACCCACTGATCTCCAACCCTAACTTGCTTCCAAGCTCACTCAGTGGCAACCCACCATGCAAGACCGCAACTTGAGAGTCATTCTATATTCTTCACTCCCTCTCCCCACCCTCACCTATACCATCCACCAAACCCTGATGATTTTACCTCATAAATACTTTCCAAATATGCCTTCTCTAGGCATTTGTCTTAGGATAGACTCTTATCATTTCTTGCCTGGAATATTAAAAAAAAGTCACCTTAAGTATGTTCCTAAGCTCTGGCATTCCAGTTCCTTAACTGTACCCTCCAAAATGAAGCTGTAGTAATCAATCTCTGAAATAAAAACTTGGTTATATCACTCTTGGTTATATCACTGCTTAAAACCTTAAAACCATCACTCACCAAAAGGCTAAGTCAAGCTCATTAGTACGTCAAGCAGGCCCTCCTTGACCCGATCCTTACTTCTCTCCAGCCCCAGGGCCTTTCACTCCCCACTTCATATTTGACAACCTTGAGATATGGAGTGTTTGTGCATGACCTGAATATCTCTGAAGTCGAGCTTTTTTGCCTTTGTGGCCCCTGCCCTGCATGAGACACCCGGCCAACTTTCCTGGCCTCTTCAACTATGTGTTAAGATTAGGCTCAGTCATCATCTCTTTGGGGAGCCTCCTGGGCACTTCAGGGTATGTTACATGTTTCTCCTTCATGCTTCCGTGACATAATGTGCACATTTGCTGTCTTTCCATTTATCACACTGTATCCCAGAATAAATAATTTATTAATACCTTTTGCCTTTCTCCCCCACTAGTGTGCAAGATCCCTCTTAGTTATGTTTACTTTTTAACTATTTTGCTTTAGAGCTTTTCCTATTTTCTTTTTCCAACAATGCACATCTTACTTTTAGAACTGGAAGAGAATATTCTCACATACTTTGTTTTGGTGGATCCTTAAAAGAGTCATTGATATTGATATCACCCCCATTATACACAGAATAAAACTGGGGCTTAGAGACATAAAATGGCTTGTCAGATGGCTCACAGTGGGGTGGCATAAGTGAGACAGAAGAGCTAGCCACATAAATAATGTGGGTAATTCTACCCACCATGCCACTTGCTGGTCAATTTTCCATACAGCATTAAAGATAGGAAACCCAAATCTACCTTATTACTTAGGTTCATTAATTACATAGAGGGAGTACCTTGCTATGTCTTCTAGTATTTAAAGATATCTGTTTCTCATACAACATGGTTCTAAACTTAAGCTAACTTATTCATTTGATACTGAACCAAGGAAACAGTTACTTGTACATTCTAATCCAGGCGGAAAAAAAATGATATACTTGTCTCCAACGTGGGCACCTATACCCACAATTTAAGGGAATTTTTACAGAAACTTCAGCTATATGCATTTTGCTTTAAGTGCTGACTTTGGAAACATATCTCTGGAAGACATGTGAGACTCTATCATGCTCTTTCTATTCCAGAACACTCAGTGCTTCTAGACACTACAGTGAAGGAGAAGCAGTATTTTATGAGCACATTTGCTTTGCACTCTGAAATTTTTTTTTTTTTTTTAAAGATTTTATTTATTTATTTGAGAGAGAGAGAATGAGAGACAGAGAGCATGAGAGGGAGGAGGGTCAGAGGGAGAAGCAGACTCCCTGTCGAGCAGGGAGCCCGATGCGGGACTCGATCCCGGGACTCCAGGATCACGACCTGAGCCGAAGGCAGTTGCTTAACCAACTGAGCCACCCAGGCGCCCCGCACTCTGAAATTTTAATAGAAAAGCAAACCCCCCAAATAAGGAAAACACAATAAAATATACTCTCGATCCCACCACCGGGGTATATATTGCCTGTGTTTCTGGGGATAATCTATGGCGTTTGGTAGAAGAATCCCTCAGCCTGTGCCTCATGTGGTACCAGAATCCCCCTGACCACTTACCGACTAATGAGTGCTGCTTTTAAACTCTTGCTATTCCCACTGCATCAGCTTTTCTTTCTTTTTTTTTTTTTTAAAGATTTTATTTATTTATTTGACAGAGAGAGACACAGTGAGAGAGGGAACACAAGCAGGGGGAGTGGGAGAGGGAGAAGCAGGCTTCCCGCTGAGCAGGGAGCCCGATGCAGGGCTCGATCCCAGGACCCTGGGATCATGACCTGAGCTGAAGGCAGACCCTTAACGACTGAGCCACCCAGGCACCCCACTGCATCAGCTTTTCAAATAGCAACTCTTAGTCATAAGACACTTGAATTTTATATCCCTCTGCTGAGTCCAGTTCATTGATTATCTCTAACTCTGGATACTTTGTCTTTGTTTATTTTGCTTAATCCTTATGGGTAAGTGCTGGGAGCCTATGTAGTAGCTGTGCATGAAACACATGGGAAAAAGGAGCTAATGTTCCACAAAAATCTGTAGCTTTTATGATTCCTTGTCTTTAAGGGAGTCAGATTTATAAGGGATTGTACAAGTGCTTCCTCTCTCAGGAAAAAGGGAAAAGATTAGCCTAGTTCAAGGATGGGGAGATATGTGGATGCAAAAGGCAAAGTTACCTTATCCTAAATGGTTGTAAAGCTTTAAAAGCTGCCTCCAAAACTAAATGAAAAGAGATGGAAGATAAGCCACTCTTGTCTTCTTCAGTAACAGGATACAATTAATCTAACCTTGAAAATATGATAGGTGCTAAGGTCCAAGAGATGGCCTCCAGGGAACACCATAATGCCAGGCATTGATGCCTAGACAAAGTTTGCTTGCTGGGCTGGTACCTTTGGTCACTTATTGATTGACTCTGCTGTTGATTTCTAAGGACTTAAGCTAGAGGAGAGAAACACTTTTACCTGCTACCTGTTCTATTAGCTGCATGCTGTTTTTAAAACCATGGCGTATAGACTTGGGATTTAATGGAGCAAAAGAATTTTAAGGAAAAAAAAAAAGGAGGTATATTAGACCAACAAAGATATTTCTAAGTGTTGACAATTAAAGCTACTGTCACTACCACTACCATCTTCTACCATCATTAATTCATAAAAGAAAATAACTTTCCAACATTAAAAAAATTATGGGAAGGGTATAATTTCAGGAGAAAAACTGCTCTTTATTTTCTTTAAAGATTTTATATTTATTTATTTGATAGAGAGAGAGAGAGACAGGCAGACGGAGAGGGAGAAGCTCCATGCCAGTACCCAAGGATCATGACCTGAGTTGAAGGCAGATGCTTAAGCGACTAAGCCAGCCAGGCACCCCAAAAACTGTTCTTTATATTGTCTAAACTATGTCTTCTTAGAAATACTTAGTACAGTTTCTTAGAGACTAGTTTTGAGAACGAGTATACTTTAAAATATCTTCTTCACACAATATTGACAGGTGTCAGATACCCAGCTAGGAAAGGTCCATTTTTTGGTTTAAGAAAGGAGCTTATTTCAAATGAAAACAGCAGTGTGGTGAGGGTGCCTGGGTGGCCTAGTCGGTTAAGTGTCTGACTCTTGATTTTGGCTCAGGTCATGATCTCAGGGTCGTGAGATCCAGCCCCGCATCGGGATCTGTGTTGGGATTCTGTCTCTCCCTCTCACTCTGCCCCTTGCCCTGCCTCTCTCTCTCTCAATAAATAAATAAAATCTTAAAAAAAAAAAAAAAGAAAATAGCAATGTGAACAGTAGTGAACAGACATCAGGACCTGAAGTCAGAAGTCTGAATTTTGACTCCTAAGTTCGATACTGTTAGTATCACAGACCTGAGGAAGCTGCTTCTCCTCTCTGAGCACATTCCACATTGAGTAAAATGAGGACGATGATGATAAATCATACCTCATGGGGCCTGTATAATGATTGAAAGAAATAGATTTGAAAGTGCCTTCTAAATAGTAAAATTGTATAGGCAATTTAGCTACTGTTATTTTTCCAAGGTGTAACAGCGGTATCTTGGATTATCAAGGAGAAAGTGAAGCAGTGAACAGAAAGGGGCAATGTACATTCTGCGAACATGGTAAACATTTCCTTAGTTTTAAAGTCTTTGGTACCATGTGTGACAAAGGAATTAGGGAAAATCACAAGGATTGTTCTGGAGGCAATTGGAGGACAAGTTCCTATGGCTTCCACATTTACATCATGAGCTCTCTACAGCCTGCGTAACGAGACATGCTACAAATCCAGTAAATACCTCACTGATTTCCGTTTTTCTACAAACAAAATTCAGCTACAAGACAATTTATAGTTAACAAATGTAATATTGAGCCGATTAGCTAGATTACCTACCTGCTAACTGTAGCAACATTGATTTTTATTGAAATATTAATCATCCAAGACAAGATTTTCTGCTTAACCTTCAAAAGAAGCTAAAAATGCACTATTTTACTTCAACGCTAAAGGTGACAGGAAGATGTTTACGATGCGATTATAATTTATATTCCTGGTTTCACCATTCGTTTTAGAGGCATCAAGGCCACCTGGTCAAATGAAGGATACATTTGTGATGCTTAATTTTCAGCAGGAAATGGCAATGACACTCAGAGTAATAAATATGAAGGCTCCACAGATGTAATACGTTTGTTCATCTCTAAGTGCCACTCTTTGACCATTTTACCTACATTTCAGTATTTGAAAACCTCAACTCAATTTAACATTTATATGCAAATGTCTTCCAGCTCCATCATTTGGCTGGCAAACAGTGGAAACACACATGCACTGCTATGTGACAATATTTTTAATTCTTCCTCCCTCTAGCCAATTAAAGAAAAAAAACATAAATACTAAGATGGCAAACTAGTTAAGAGCTTTCATTGAGCACCTGTTGTCTATGGAGGTATTCCATGTTGGGCTATCAGGATAGGTTGCTACCACCAATGAACTCACATTGAAGACTTTTCTTCTTATCATTATTAAGATGTGGATCACAGAGCAAATCAGAAACAGTAAGGGGGTCAGAACCTCTGTCTGGAATTCCCAGTTTGGTACTATCACACATGAACTTTTCTCCAACCAGCCCTGAAGTATTCCAAGAACTAATTATTATCTCTATTTTCTGTTAGTGGGACAACTAAATGAAAAGTTTTTAAAGGTAATAAAGAACATTTTTTAAAGATTTATGTATTTGTGACAGAGAGAGAGGAGGGTCAAAGGGAGGGGGGGAGAGAGAGAGAATCTCAAGTAGACTCCCCCATGAGCGCAGAGCCTGAGACCGATGTGGGGTTCAATCTCAGGACCTTGAGATCATGACCTGAACCAAAATCAAGAGTTGGATCCTCAATTGACTGAGCCACCCAAGTGCCCCAAGAAGACTTTCATAAATTTCCTTTTTCAAGATATATACTAACTATGTCCTGATTAGCTGAGGCAAATGATGGGTCTATTTTAAAAATCAATTATAAGACAGCAGCCCCATAAGAGTAGAAGAACTGTCAATCTAGTGCTACATCCTACCTATGATCAAAAAGTCACATTCACGATAATCACCTGATAACAAAGGAAATAAAGTCTTTGAGAGATCTCCTTTTCCATCTTCCCCGAGATCCCATCTCTCCCAAAAGGAAAAGACACTCATTTTTGTCTCTGAGTTTATTTTGCACGTTGAGCTTTAAAGTGTTAAAAATCTCAAGGCTGCCGTTCCTACTACCTTCTCTTTGGGATCCTGGCTTCCATGTAGAATGACTCACTAGCTTGCTAATGCAACAAAAATTTACTGAACAAAGCAATAAATGGTGGAGTTTCTAGTAGGTATGAGAAACAAAAGAGACTGATGGATAAGATTATAAACTATCATGGTGATACATAATGAAAATCAACAAGGTATAAAAAAGACAGGATTGGGCCAGCGTGGTAAAAGCAGGTGACGTGAGAAAACTTGGCATTGCCCCCACGCTCCATGCACCTTATTGTGACTTTGGACTTGAACTGATTTGGAAGAAGTGGTGATAATAGATGTCCTCCCATGGGAGAAAACAAAAATAGGATTCAATTGGAAAAGCCACAGACAGGAGATAAAATTCTGAGAGGTTCCTACTCTTCCATTGCCCAAATCCCTAAGCTCATTAAAAGTGTTCTCTCTCCTTAAAGCTGGTGGTTTGTCCTTTCTGGCACCCAATAATGTTAGTTTCTATGTATGTGGTACAGTACCATTACTGAAGAACTAGTCACTAAATATTTGTTTTTGAATTATTTTCAAATTTAACAAATGCCTGTGTACTTCTTGGCCAATGAAGGTGATTTACTAAAGAAGGAAGTAGGTTTGTCCAAGTGGTACTTGCCTTATAAATCTATGGTCTGATCACCGAGGACAACTGTTTTAAAACTAGAGCCCAAGAAAGAAGGACAAAGGATCTTATGTGCAGCTATTCACAGATATAAAATCTTTGTGTAATATAACACTATTTAATTATATCTAATCCTATTTCATTGATGATTAATAAAAATTGCTAAACAAAACTAAAAACATAAATGGCGCTATTAGAGTAATATCTGATTAGCTGTCTAACTATATGGAAACAAATAGTTCCCCATTTCTACTACACATCAGATATTTTGTAGATACTCTCTTAATTCTACAACAACCAGTTGAGGCAAATACTCTAGGAAGGGGGACCAGGAGAAATGGCTCCTTAATTGGGACAGAAAGAACACCAATAGCATCATGTGAGCTCCATGCTCCAAGCACTGCTAAGTGGTTCTTTCTGACTTCTTAGCATCCTCAATCTTATCCTCTTATTTTTGTGTAGAAACTTGGTGATGACATATAATATTAGTGGAATTGAAATCCCATTGTATGTCTCTGCACTGCACTCAGGACTGCTGATTACCAGCTAATGAACAAACTACATCCTTGCCTTTTCACACATGAATGCAAGTATAGGTTAGTTAACAATATGGCATTTAGAAATAGAGCCTGGCTATTTCCTTAGCTTTACATTCCAAACTCAGTTTTGAGTTTCTTGGCCCAACTGGTGCCTCTGATGAAGATGCATTTTCACTGTGGTGGAAATAACAGAGAGCCAGTAGAGTGTAGTGATTAATACTGCAAATACTGACATCAAATAACCTGGAATCAGCCCCTGGCTCTTCAACTTCCTCCCTGTTTGAACTTTGTCAGGTCATACAACCTTTCATGTCTCAGTTCCCTCTTTTGTGAAATGGAACTATCAAGAATACACGAGTCTGGAGCTGAGGTTAAGGACTGTGAGAGAGAATTTTTATTTTAATGCCTGGCATATGCAAAGCAAGTATGAACTGTTAGCTCTGTTGTTATTACAGGTGGTTGGATGGAGATGTGTGAACTGATGATTGCATTTATAGAAAGCCTCGTGTATTGAACACCATGTAGAATTCAAAACACTGAGCAGGTTTTACAGGAGTATATGAGAATTTTCCTAATCCTCAGTCAGTAAAGTAACATACTTAAGTATAGTGACCCTGGGAAATCTTGAAGTAAAAACACAGAACAAATAAATAATCTCTTTTCTCATTCCCTAACACCATCTTCTATTCTGCTGCATTCACTTCACTGCTCTGTGCACTCCAGCCACCCTGGCAGGTCTGCTTTGATTTCCCTATATGTGCCATGCACTATTCTACCACAGTGCCTTTGCATACACTGTGTTTTCTGTCTGAGCAATGCTTCCCCTTTAATCCTTACTTATCCTTCAGATCTCAATTATAGTCTTTTCCTCAGGGAAGTTTTTCTCAATACCCTTTGTCTATGTTTCTCAATACCCTTTGTTACAAATGTCATAGTACCACCACCATTTTCTCAGCACTTATCTCAGTTGGTTATTGTGTATTTCTTGCAATATTACTTGATGAACATCTTCCTCCCCCATTAGAAAGCAAACTCTGTAAGATGAGGGATTAGGTCTTGTTTTCTTCACTTGCCCAATACAGAGGGGCCACTCAGAAAAAAAAAACCAGAATGAATGAATGCTATATACAGTCTGTGTTTTCCTCTCCTGAAATGCCTTGCTTTTTTCTCTATGCCCTTCTACTTTCTATCTCTCCTTGAACATCTGCCCAATCAACTACCTTACAAAAAAACACTACTTTCAGACCATCTCTCATTCCCTCTGCTGCTGCTGTCTTTTGTTCCTTAGAATTCAAGACCTTCAATCTTCTGAACGCTCACCACACTTGAGGTTACTTGCTCAATATCTGTCTTCCCTGCTGGATATAAACTTCATATTTGTCTAGTTCACTAATATACCCGCCTCATCTAACACAGTGTTTTCTACTTAGTTGGTATACATTAACTATTTATGGGGAAAAGGAAAAACAAGCCTACAAAGGAAATCTCCACACTGACTATTGATAATTCAATTTTTCACAATGCATTTACTTGGGCGATGTGGTGCTGTTTTCCAAAAGTCCTTAATTTTTCAAATATGTAGGAGAATTAACAATTCTTGACAGTAGAGGTAATTGGTTAGTAGAAATCTCAGGCTGTGATTACTGACATTGAATTATATGTAGGATAAATGGCTGGTTAGAGTAAAATGAAGCTTAGGATCTTAGAGCAATTGATAACTGTGTTTGAAATCTTGGAACATCTGCTAGGTACAAAGAACCATGTTTAATGTTGAGCAAAATATAGACACATGGATCCAGTTCTCTGGTTATATATGGACTAGTCAGAGAGCCAGACAAAACCATATGCTCAATTCTAGTACCTCATAATAAATATTGGAGCACTCATAGGCAAAAGAGATAAGAAAGCATAGCATTCACATATTAATGTACAGTCTATGCATGAGCAGGTAAAGGCATGTTCATAAACATACATGTGACATTTCCCCGACATAGTAAATCCTCATAATTTTAGAATTACCATCATTATGCCCAATTCCATAAATGAGGATACTAGGATTGAGTGGAACGTAGAACTTTTTCAAGGTCATACAGAGTTTAGGTGGTACATACCAGAGAACAGCAGACACAAAGCCAAGGAGCAGATTGAAAGGGCTAAGCAAATTGAGAAGAAATGACTTATTATAAAGTACTCTGGAGGAGATAGGAAAATTAACATTTTAAAATAAACCCTGGGTCAAGAGTATTCTTTGTTCTGAGAAAACCCACTAAGGGATGTTTAGTTTTGCAAATGTACAATTACCTCTCTAAGGTTCTTGGAAGAGTTAGAAGAGATGTGATGGCCAGTGTTAAGTGGTCTGGTTGCTAACTGAATAGTTCTCATAGAACTTCATCACCTTAGAGAAAAATATTTCTCCTCTACGGATTTAGACTGTGCCTGGCTGGTAAAATAGTGACTGCTCTTAAGAAATCACAAGCATTCATTGGGGCACTTGGGTGGCTCAGTTGATTAAGCATCTGACTCTTGCTTTAGGCTCAGGTCCTGATCTCATGGCTCCTGGGATTGAGCCCTGTGTCAGGCTCTGTGCTCAGCAGGGGTCTTGGATATTCTCCCCCTCTGCCCCTTCCCCTACTTGTGCTTGCTCTCTCTCTCTCAAATAAATGAATAAAACTTAAAAAAAAAAAAAGGGAAATCACAAGCCTTCTTGAGTGGTTGTTTGAGGAAAACAGAACTGAGATCCTGCTAAGAGGAATAAGGATAAATGGGTTCCAACTCAAATGTGAGGAAAACAGTGGATTAGATTGTCAAGGCTCAAAGTGTGATGTCATTTAAGATTAGACAACTCAGAATTTGATACTGAATTGTTTATTACATGCTCAAAGGCAATATGCTTAATTGTAGTGAAAGCAGAACGGAGTCTAGAGTTTATGTGCTATATGCATCATATTTTTATGATTAAGATGCTATTAATAGACACTTTCTGATTTCAAAACTTACTACAAAGCTACATTAATTAACACAGTGTGGTATAAGGCAGATATACTGATCAACAGAATAAAATTGTGAGCCCTGAAATACACCTTATATTTACGGTCAATTGATTTTTGACAAGAGTGCAAAATCATTCAATGGGGAAAGAACTACCTTTTCAACAAATTGTGTTGGAACAACTGAATATCCACATACAAAAAGAATTTGTCTCTGATTTCAAACTATATTACCAAGCTATCATTATCAAAACAGTATGGTATTGAAATAAAAACAGACCCATAGAACAATGAAACACAATATTGAGCCCAGAAATAAACCCACCAAATTATGGTCACTTAATTTCTGACAAGGTAGCCAAGAATATACAGTGAGGAAAGGACAGCCTTTTCAATAAATGGTTTTGGGAAAACTGGACAGCCACATGCAAAAGAATGAAACTGGGCCACTATCTTACACCATACACAAAAATTAACTCAAACTGGAGTAAAAACTTGAATGTATGACCTGAAACCACAAAAACCCTAGAAGAAAACATAGGAAATAAGCTCCTTGACGTGGGTCTTGGTGATGATTTTTTGGATTTGACAACAAAAGATAACAAAAGCAAAAATAAACAAGTAAGACCTCCATCAAACTATAAAGCTGCTGTACAGCAAAGGAAAACATCAACAAAATAAAAAGGCAACCTTTTGAATGAGAAAAAATATTTGCAAATTGTACATCTGATAAGGGGTTAGTATCTAAAATATATAAAGAACAATTCAATAGCCAAAGGATGGACAATCTGATATTAAAAATTGGCAGAAGATCTGAATAGACATTTTTCCAAAGAAGAAATACAGATGGTCAACAGGTACATGAAAAGATGCTCATCATCACTCACCATCAGGAAAATGCAAATCAAAACCACAACGAGATATCACCTTACACCTGTTGGAATGACTATAATAAAAAAGATAAGAAATAGGGGCACCTGGGTGGCTCAGTCATTAAGCATCTGCCTTCAGCTCAGTTTGTGATCCCAGGGTTTTGGGATCGAGCTCCTCATCAGGCTCCCTGGTCTGCAGGAAGCCTGCTTCTCCCTTTCCCACTCCCCCTGCTTGTGTTCCCTCTTCCGCTGTGTCTCTCTCTATCAAATAAGTAAATAAAATCTTAAAAAAAAAAAAGACAAGAAATAACAAGTGTCGACAAAGATGTAGAGAGAAGGGAAAATAAATTGGTGGAAATGTAGAGTGGTGCAGCCACTTTAGGAAACAGTATGGAGATTCTTCAAAAAATTAAAAAACAGAACTACCACATGATCCAAAAATTCCACTTCTGGGCATTTATCTGAAGGAAACAAAAACACTAACTCAAAAAGACATATGTACTCTATGTTCATTGCAGCAACATTCCCATATATGGAAATATCCTACATGTCCATTGACAAATGAGTGGACAAAGAAAATGTGGTATATATACAAGGAAGTATTTTTCAGCCATAAAAAAAGAATGAAATCTTCTTTGGAAAAATGTCTGTTCATGGTTTCTGCCCATTTCTTGATTGGATCATTTGTTCTTTGGGTGTTGAGTTTGATAAGTTCTTTATAGATTTTGGATACTAGACCTTTATCTGATATGTCATTTGCAAATATCTTCTCCCATTCTGTTGGTTGTCTTTTGGTTTTGTTGACTGATTGTTTTGCCATGCAAAAGCTTCATCAGGATAAGATGAAGTCCCAACAGTTCATTTTTGCCCTTGCTTCCCTTGTCTTTGGTGATGTTTCTAGTAAGAAGTTGCTGCGGCTTAGGTGAAAGAGGTTGCTGCCTGTGTTCTCCTTTAGGATTTTGATGGACTCCTGTCTCACATTGAGGTCTTTCAACCATTTGGAGTCTATTTTTGTGTGTGGTGTAAGGAAATGGTCCAGTTTCATTCTTCTGCATGTGGCTGTCCAATTTTCCCAGCACCATTTTTTGAAGAGACTGTCTTGTTTCCATTGGACATTCTTTCCTGCTTTATCGAAGATTAGTTGACCATGGAGTTGAGGGTCCATTTCTGGGCTCTCTATTCTGTTTCATTGATCTATGTGTCTGTTTTTGTGCCAGTACCATACTGTCTTGATGATTACAGCTTTGTAATAGAGCTTGAAGTCCGGAATTGTGATGCCACCAGCTTTTCTTTTCTTTTTCAACATTCCTCTGGCTATGCGGGGTCTTTTCTGGTTCCATACAAATTTTAGGATTATTTGTTCCATTTCTTTGAAAAAAGTGGATGGTATTTTGATAGGGATTGCATTGAATGTGTAGATTGCTCTAGGTAGCATTAACACCTTCACAATATTTGTTCTTCCAATCCATGAGCATGGAACGTTTTTCCATTTCTTTGTGTCTTCCTCAATTTCTTTCATGAGTATTTTATAGTTTTCTGAGTACAGATTCTTTGCCTCTTTGGTTAGATTTATTCCTAGGTATCTTATGGTCTTGGGTGCAATTGTAAATGGGATCGACTCCTTAATTTCTCTTTCTTCTGTCTTGTTGGTGGTGTATAGGAATGCCACTGATTTCTGTGCATTGATTTTATATCCTGCCACTTGACTGAATTCGTGTATGAGTTCTAGCAGTTTTGGGGTGGAGTCGTTTGGGTTTTCCACATAAAGTATCGTATCATCTGCAAAGAGTGAGAGTTTGACTTCTTCTTTGCCGATTCGGATGCCTTTGATTTCTTTTTGTGGTCTGATTGCTGTGGCTAGGACTTCTAGTACTATGTTGAATAGCAGTGGTGATAGTGGACATCCCTGCCGTGTTCCTGACCTTAGGGGGAAAGCTCTCAGTCTTTCCCCATTGAGAATGATATTTGCTGTGGGTTTTTCATAGATGGCTTTTATGATACTGAGGTATGTACCCTCTATCCCTATACTCTGAAGAGTTTTGATCAAGAAAGGATGCTGTACTTTGTCAAATGCTTTTTCTGCATCTATTGAGAGGATCATATGACACATGAAAAAGTGCTCAACATCACTCGGCATCACGGAAATCCAAATCAAAACCTCAATGAGATACCACCTCACACCAGTCAGAATGGCTAAAATTAACAAGTCAGGAAACGACAGATGTTGGCGGGGATGCGGAGAAAGGGGAACCCTCCTACACTGTTGGTGGGAATGCAAGCTTGTGCAGCCACTCTGGAAAACAGTATGGAGGTTCCTCAAAAAGTTGAGAATAGAGCTACCATACGATCCAGCAATTGCACTACTGGGTATTTACCGCAAAGATAAAAATGTAGGGATCCGAAGGGGTATGTGTATCCTGATGTTTATAGCAGCAGTGTCCACAACAGCCAAACTATGGAAAGAGCCAAGATGTCCATCGACAGATGAATGGATAAAGAAGAAGTGGTATATATATACAATGGAATATTATGCAGCCATCAAAAGGAATGAAATCTTGCCATTTGCAACGACGTGGATAGAACTGGAGGGTATTATGCTGAGCGAAATAAGTCAATCAGAGAAAGCCATGTATCATATGACCTCACTGATATGAGGAATTCTTAATCTCAGGAAACAAACTGAGGGTTGCTGGAGTGGTGGGGGGTGGGAGGGATGGGAGGGCTGGGTGATAGACATTGAGGAGGGTATGTGCTATGGTGAGCGCTGTGAATTGTGTAAGACTGTTGAATCATAGACCTGTACCTCTCAAACAAATAATACATTTTATGTTAAAAAAAAAAAAAGATAGCAGGAAGGGAAAAATGAATGGGGGGAAATCAGAGGGGGAGATCAACCATGAGAGACTATGGACTGTGAGAAACAAACTAAGGGTTCTAGAGGGGAGGTGGGTGGGGTGATGGGTTAGCCTGGTGATGGATATTAAAGAGGGCACATATTGCATGGAGCACTGGATGTTGTATGGAAACCATGAATCATGGAACACTACATCAAAAACTAATGATGTAATGTATGGTGATTAACATAATAATAAAAAAAAGAAGAAAAAAAAAGAATGAAATATTGCCATTTGTGACAACATGCATGGACCTTGAGGGAGTTATGCTAAGTGAAATAAGTTAGACAGTGAAAGATAAATATCATATGATTTCACTTTTATGTGGAATCTAAAAAAAAAAAAAAAAAAAAAAAACAAAATAAACAAGCTTATAAATACAGAGAAGTGATTGGTAGTTGCCAGAGGCAGGGCTAGGGGAGGATAGAGTGGGTGGGCAAATGGAGTGAAGGGCATCAAAGGGAACAAACTTTCAGTTCAAAATTAAAAATTCACAGGGGTGTAATGGACAGCATGGCAACTACAGTTAATAATACTGTATTGCTTATATGAAAGTTGTTAAGCATATCTTAAAAGTTCTCATCCTAAGAAAAAATTTTCTACAACTATGGGTGGTGATGGATGTTAACTAAACTTATTGTAGTGATCATTTTGCAATATATAGAAATAGTGAATCATTATGTTGTGCACATGAAACTAATACAGTGTTGTATGTCAATTATACCTCAATTTAAAAAAAAAGGAAGAAAGGGAAAAGAAAAATAATGATTTGTAAAAAATAGAAAAAGAATGAAGTTGGACCCCTATATCAACATATACAATGGCATACCATTTGGCCATAAAGAAAAATAAAATACTGATACATGTTGCAATATAGATCAACCTTGATAATATTATGCTAAGTGAAAGAAACAGTTACAAAAGGCCACATAATGTACGATGCCATTTCCATGAAATATACAGAATGGGCAAATTCATAGAGACAAAAGATAAGTTAGTGGTTGTCAGGGAATGAGAGAACTGGGGAGTAACTGTTAATGAGTACAGGGTTCCTTTTTTTTTAAATAAAGATTTTATTTATTTTTGGGCGAGAGAGAGCAAGTGTGCATGCGCATGCGTGGGGGAGGGGCAGAAGGAGAGGGAAGAGAGAATCCCAAGCAGACTCCCTGCTGAGTGCAGAGCCTGACTCTAGGTGGATCTAAGGACCCTAAGATCACGACCCAAGCCATAACCAAGAGTCCAACACTCAACTGACTGAGCCACCCAGGCACCCCCAGGGCTCCTTTTTAAGGTGATAACAATGTTCTGAAATTAGACAGTGCTGATGGTATCAAAAGAAAACGTGGTATGAGAAGTAAGAGACAATACTTCTTTAATGAATTTTTTTTAAAGAAATGAGAAACACCATATTTAATATACAACTTTATGGAGGGCACCTCCCAGTTTTAGAAATTTAAAAACATACTTCCCAGTTCAAGGAATAGAATATTTAGGAGGAAGAATTACCTCATAAACTGGTAAAAGTCAAGGCATTCATGTTTCTCTTGTATTCTTTCATTGGTTGGTTCCTATATTCATTCAGCCTCACTGATTCCATAAGTATTTATTCAGCACCTGTCCATATATACCTGCCCTCATCTTATGGTGGTAACATTTGAAAAAAGTAGAACAAGGTAATCACTGAGGCTAAAAATAAGGAAATCCATTTGTTGACTCTCTCACACTGCCCCATCACTGCCTTTTAACATAATTGTGGGCTACTTAAAGAAGGGTTTTTAAGGTATAATTAATCTATATTTTATGAGGCCAAGTTAAGAGATTGCTCACGGCACAACAAAGGCACTGAATTTGGTGGAAGGGGGTGGCAGACAATAAATGCTATGAAAAAATGAACACATCTGAAATGCTAATGATAAACAACAAATCATATGTTTGGCAGCAAATTAATACTCTGATCATAACTGGTATATAGCTTAGATACATATATCAGGGATAAATTACTGGTCTTCAGTACCATCCAGTGAGTGTTTAGTGCTTAGTACAGAATTTAATCTCCAGTAGAATATCTAACAGCATAATTTAGTTCTTGGAAAACACACACACACACACACACACCCTTTCATGATGCTCCTAAATTGAGATTTAACCTCTGAACCCTAAAGCAAGCTTTGTTCTGTAAAGGGATCACTATTATAGCTGTGAAGTAAAAAAAACTATATAGTGTGGTGCATAAAATACATTCAGCTAGGAGGTGAATGGCTTGTGCAGATTAGAGCCTACTCAGTGCAAGGTGCTGCCTGGGTGGACAATGGAATCTGGCCCTCGCTAGCACAGGGGATTTCTGCAGATAGAAATGTCATAACACGAAAGGTAACAATGCATGAGAGACCACGGTCAAACTGTTACAGCCACAGGTAGGTCAGACACTCTAAATGTGATAATTGCTAGTTTCTAGGGCTTTAGTGTACCAGACAAAGGGGTCAAATTCAGGGAAAACGACCTAGAAAAAAGAAGTCCAGAGAGAGGGATTTGGGGCCAACAAACTACCCTGAATCACTTCAAATCACTGCCCTATGAAGAAAGGGCCAATCCTGCCTATTTTAGAGAAGGCCTAGAGAGGGCTATTTCAAGGGAGAGGTAGGAAGTGCTGAAGAAAAGAAAAGGTGACTTTTTGAATTTCTGTAGCTACCTTTTTCCATTATTTCATCAAATCATACTACGTAATGTTCAAAACTCTATTATGCTTACCAGAGGCAAAAGCATGGCAGGACACAAAACTTGCACAGATAATCCCAAGTTTAATCAAGGCCATTCCTCTCAATACTTTGGTCCCTAATACAGTGAAGTTACAAAAACACCTGATTTCGGCCTGATTCCCTAGATGGTTGTATTTTTCCTTGAAGAAAGTGGTCAGCAAAGAATAGGAAAGGAACTGCACATATGCTGGTCTACTAGTTTCTTAGGGTGGCTGTAGACAAGTTACTACAAATTTGGAGGCTTAAAACGACACAAATTTATTCTCTCACATTCAGAAGGCTATAAGTCTAAAATCAAGGTATCAGCAAGGCTGCACTTATTGTGAAGGCTCTAGGGGAGAATCCTTCCCTGCCTTTTCCAGCTTTTGAGAGCTGTTGGCAATCCTTGGCATTCCTTGGCTACATCACTACAATCTCTCCCCCTATGGTCACATTGCTTTCTCCTCCTTGTGTCTTCTCCTCTATCTCTTATGAGGACCCTTGTCATCGGATTAAGGGTCCAACTGCATACTCCGAATGATCTCACCTTGAGATACTTAATTTACATTAAAAAAGACCCTTTTCCCAAATAAGGTCACATTTACAGGTTCTAGGTGGATGTTACCATTCAATCCACTACAGGTAGTCTATTAGATTTTGAATTCTGAACCATAACTGAGTATGTATCTGCTCTGTGACATCATAACCTCTCAAACAAAAACTCTTGAGAAAGAATGGATAGTGACATGATTAGAGTGATTCCCTGCAGTTGACATTTTCTGCCAGTCAGAAACTGCTCCCTCTTTCAACTAAATGGCGACACCTAAACTTTTGTTCACCAAAACTACAGTCAAACATAAAGTACAGTTAAGACCGTGGAAAGAGGTAAGACTGGATCCTTGTTCTTTTAAAATTAAACTGGAAAAACAGTCAAAATTATTTTAATATTTGTTGACTGAATTACAACAATGAAACAAAAAGAGATGATATTTTAGTAACTTGTTTTTTAGTTAAAACACAAAGTGTTTATTTTTAACTTTACTGACTTTTTTAAAGTACTGTCTGATTAAGCTTCTTTGGACACCCATCTGGTCTTGATTGCCAATTTTCAGGTGAACTGTATTCTTAGAATGTTCTTGGTTTTTTAAAAATCTGCACACTTCATTCTTTTAGTCATAAACTTTTTGTCAGTCATGTAGAACCCAAATTGGACTATGGGATGAGTGGAAGGAGAAATAACTAATAAATAATAGTCACAATTAACTAGTATTTGTACAATAATAGGTTTCATAGAAGACACAGAAAAAATACAAGTGACGATTATGTTGTATACCTGTGAATTTCAATTATTAATTACACTACAACTCACAACTACCCACATCACTAAGAACCAATATATAACATGGCCATATCTGACTACTTCTTAAGGTTTACATTATAAGATCTTCTAGGGACATTGATTATCACCAGTAATGTATTTCTAGTACTATAGTAAGTGACAGAGAGTATCTACTAAAAGCATTATTTCAGGAACTTAGCCAGTTCGGTTTAAATGCTTCTAACTATTCAAATGAGAAAAATGTACTCCTTTACTGAGAATCAAAGGCCTGCCTTGATAAATGTTTTCAGTTTTACTGTCCAAATATTTCTTAGTTGATTAAGTTTTAATTGATCTAAATATTCACAAATTATTTATCCAAACAATCATCCATCAACATTTTATTGCTCAGAAACAAAAGTTTGCCTATTTAAGCACACTTCCTAATTAAAAATAAGTCAAGCCAGTCATGGGTTTGGCCATCTATCAACCCCCCAGCTATTGTTCTGCCTGACTGCACATTTCATTCTTTGGCTATGAAAGATACACTAATTATTGAATATTAAAAGCAATGAACATTTGAAATTTACTGTGAATAGAAGCAATAATCAAGGCTAAAAAAACCAGGTTGCCAAAAGCCCCAGTTTGAACATGGTACAACATTCTAAATTTAATACACTTTTCTGGTTTTTATTACCATCAGCACTGCAGTCATCAGAGGGTGTCCAAGTTAAGGAGAACTCAGACAAAGCTCACTGGGGCAGCAATAAGAAAGATCTATTTCAATGAGACCATCTAATCAGCTGCTGTTCATCAATGAAATATTTTCACCATGAAAAATGTTGGCTGCCACATAATTGCTAAAGTTAAATGAAATTAACCTTAGAATGGATTGGTTTATTGAGTTACTTTACCCTTATAGATACATTGCTTGAGGTCATAGGAAGGCCAAAACAGAGTGGCTTCTGCACCTAAGCAATCCCTTCACTTATCATCTCCATCCTTCTTCCTCTTTTATCATCTTTTCCCTCTTCTGTCTCCTTCTCCTTAATGCAAGCTCAGGAGGTAGATATGCAGGGTAGTGTATGAGTCTAGTTTCTTTTCCTGCCTCAGTCAAGGTACCAACAGAGATCAGCATAGGTAACACTCAGCGGTTTCCTTCAAAGACCACCACCTTGCCCATGGCCAAGACAACTCCAGTTTCCCTACAGCAGGCAGGCGACTGGATTTTGTTACATGATTTAATTTTACCATGAGCAATTCGGAGATACTTATGTATGAATTATCGTCATCCACGACCTGAGATGATGAAGAGTATTAAGTCTTTTGTTTTGAAGATCTGAACTGTTATAAAACAGCTGAACTTCCAGGATGAAGGCCCCAAACAATATTTATGAAGCAATCAAGTTTGATGGGCTAAAATCTGGAGTTATTGTATTATTCTCTTGGAAGCTCTTCATAATAATCTATATTTAAAGTGCATCTTTTTCACATGTAGGGGAGGAATGATATGGGAGTAAGAAAGCTTATAATAATATGTCATTTACTGCTTGGGGATATATAGTTTACCAACCCAGGGTTATTTACCATAAAATATCACTATTCAGAATGTTTTATAACCTACTTATAATAAATGGAAAATTTGCATATTAACTTTTAGAGCAGAAATATTGTTATTAATTATTCTCATTATGGAACCTGAAACCAATTATATTAAAATTAGAGTCACAAATGTATGCATAATTGCAGTATACAACATTATGCTTTTAGATGTTAACAGTAAATCAACATCATGATGACATCAAGGAAGCTTATAACTAAAAAATTAAAAACAAAAAAAATTAATGATGGAGATAATATATTAAAGGTTATAAAACACATTAAAAAATTCCAAGTTTGATGGAACACTACATCAAAAACTAATGATGTAATGTATGGTGATTAACATAATAAAATTAAAAAAAAAATTCCAAGTTTGTGTCTCTAAAGGAAATATGTTATCATCCACCCAAATCTATGGTTTGGACATGAATTCCGCTAGGAAAGTTTAGTTTTAGGTGTCATGGGGGAACCATACACAGCAAATGCCATGTAATGGGTATCTGCTCAGGAATTAGGTGATCAGGTCCCTATGGGTTCCCTTCCTCCCACTGCATCCTCGGTGAAAGTTATCTCATTTCACTAATTCTCAGATTCTTCACCTATAAAATAAAAATACCCAGCCTCAGCTCCTAGTTCAGTGCGCCCTTGCTCGCCTCTGCTTTAGACTCACCTTGATTTATAAGAAAACACCCCTTCATCTTTATCTAACACTTCATAGCTTCAAGTCTATTTTTATACTTTGTATAAATTCATCTATAGGACAATCTTGGGTTATATTAAGAACTAAATGGAACAATGTTTCCAAAGTCCTTAGCAGTAATAAAATTATAATAAACATTATAATAATAGCTAACATTTATTAAACCCTTAATGTGTGCTAGACAATGATATAGGAATTTTAATAGGATTAATTCATTTGATCCTTACAACAAAGGAGGTATGGTTATTAACCCCATTTTATGGAGAAAGAAACTGAGGCAGAGAGAAATATCTTGTCCAAGGTCACAGGGTTATAGAAGGGGCTGAATTTCAAAGCAGCGAAATTTAACTCCAGAGCTTGTGATCTTATCCATTAGGCCTAAGCTCTTAATAAATTTTAGTTATAACCTGATGGTCACCAGAGGGGGAGATAGGCAAGGGGATGGGTGAAATAGGAATTCAGATTTAAAAAATTTCTCTCTCTCTCTCTATATATACATATATAAAAATACATATATATGGTTTTTGCATTATATATTACTTTAGAAATATAAAAAATTAAACTTTACAATGTAAACTAAATGTCTAATTCTATTTTCTAAAAGTTGAAAGAAGAATGCAGAAAAATAAACAAATGTTGATTATTATTTTTATTTTACAAAGATGGGAAAGAGAAGGACAGGGAAGAGAAGAGAGAAAGAAAAGCAGAGAAACAGTTATTACATAGCTTTCTCAAGCAAGGAAATATTCTGGGACTTTGCATATGCTGCATAATTTAATCTTCATAACAACCCTAAGAGGTAACTATGGTTATCCTCACAATGTTGATGATAAGTCTGAATTTTAGAAACCTTATGGACACCTAAAGTGAAATGGAACCATGAACAGCATTCCATTCCATCTAAACTTAGGCAATATAGTATCTCAGCTTCTCAAACCCACATAATCAATTTTTTAAAAAAATAGTTATTTGACTATATTCTAAGTATCTAAGTGTGTATTGTAATTTACTTTGAAAAATATATGTCCATATGTCTGAGAAAAAATTGTCCTGCTGAATTACCATGCACGATGATTCTCAAACAGATTTAACTTGGGCTGCTTGTCTGGGGAAGTGGGCGGCTGGGCTGATGAGGCTGTAGCATTTCATTCTGCATAGACAAAGCATCTTGAAATATCCCCACCATTAAGCGGTGGAAATAATGCACTCAAAGTCTCTCCACTCCTGGACTTATCATCTGATTCAGCAGCCTATGTAAGAATTAAAGATCATTCAACCTGCTTTTCCCCTTGGATGGATGGGAGATTAAGGCAAGGCTATTCCTAAAACATTTTACTGAAGCTAAGTATATACTAAGGCCAAGTTTTCAGGAGTTGGATGGCATGTTTGATGCATTCCCTACATGAATTATTTTTTATTAGGCTAAGGCCTCCTGCCCCAACATATACCCTTATCTGGAATAAGATGTCAACTGTCTTCCACATAACCTCAGGATGGAAATGCTTGCACCCTCTTCCAAAGCACTCCCAAAGGATCATCAGAAAGTATTTGAACTCAGTGGTTCAAATCATGACTTAAATATGGCCTGATGAATTTAACATCCACTCTTATTATTTATTCACTTATTTAACAACTATTATTGCAAGTTCACTAAAGGCTGGGTACTGGGTAGACTCCGGTAAAAAAAAAAAAAACAACAAAACTTTTTTTAAAAGATCTTATTTATTTGAGAGCGAGATAGAGTGCAGGGGCACATGAGTGGGGGAAGGGACAGAGGGGGAGGGAGAGGGAGAGGGAGAGAGAGGATTCCAAGCAGACACCTGATGCGGGGCTTGACCCCACAACCCTGACATTATGACCTGGGCCAAAATCAAGAGTCCGACGCTTAACTGACTGAGCCACGCAAGTGCCCCAACCCTGGTAAATTAATCAATGAGGTTTTGTGGTCCTAGATATAACAGAAGGAGTAAACAGTAGAAGGGGTATGGGTAGTCTTGTGACAGCAAGAAAAATGAATGCTAATGGCTTAATATTGCAGGGGGACTGAAAAAACGTGATCCAAATTGCATTACAATAATGTATGCTCATGAAAATGTCCACATCTCATCAAGAGGGACTTAAATTATGCTATGGCTTTTTAATAAGAAAGGATTTCTATCCTAACGATATTGAATGAAAAAAATAGTGGGGAGGAGTAGGTTCTTAAAGGCATCATCCCCATTAATGAGATATTTTGCTTATGTGAATTAATTCATTCTTAAAAAATGCTAAATACAAGAGATTATCAAATTCTGTCTACAAAGCAGCATTAAAAGATTTAAAAATCATCCATAAACAATGTCTACCTTATAAGACTGCCCTATAGATAAATTTATATAAAGTATAAAAATGAGACTTGAAGGTATGACATGTTAGATAAAGATGAAGGGATGTTTTCTTATCAATCAAGGCGAGTCTAAAGCAGAGGCGAGCAAAGGTGCACTGAACTAGGAGCAGAGGTTGGTTTTCCTTGGCTGTCACTTATTCACTGTGTAAATAACCATGAGTAATTCAGTTACTCTAATTTTAATTTTAATTTTTAAAATGATACAGGCCAGGAATATTTTAAGGTCTGCTTCAGCCATAAAATCATATGATTAAAAATGAAGAAGTATTTTCACTTGCATATTATGGTGCAGTAAGTATGGTCAAAAGACAACATTTTTTCCCCTCACTGATTATGAAAATGTTTGGGGTGAAAGCAATTAGTAACATTCAGGAGATGACATTGTCATTGTCGACTTATATCACTGAAGAAAAGTATTTTATTCTAAACAATTAAAATTGGTTTTTGAATAAAGGCAACATCTTTTTAAAAAATTTATTTAGGGCACCTGGGTGGCTCAGTCATTAAGCATCTGCCTTCGGCTCAGGTCATGATCCCAGGGTCCTGGGATCGAGCCCCATATCAGGCTCCCTGCTCAGCGGGAAGCCTGCTTCTCCTTCTCCCACTTCCCCTGCTTGTGTTCCCTCTCTCACTGTATCTTTCTCTGTCAAATAAATAAATAAAATCTTTAAAAAAATTTATTTAAAAAGGATAGGAAGAAAAGTCTAGAAACTGCAGAGTGAAGACCAACAGGCTGGATTCTAGAAAATGACTAGAATATAAAGGTATGGGTTTATAAAAATACATCATTCCCAAAATAATTTTATTTCACTAAAGATGAAATGAATTAAAGAATTCATTTATTCATACATATAAAGTGTTCTAGACTTTGCAGATATAAGGATGGACAAAATAGTCTCAGTTCTCTTAGAACTTAGATTCTATCATAGCGATTAAATAATGAGAGAAAATAAATATATAAAATCATGCTAGGTTGTATTAGGTCCTAATGAATGAAAGAGAGGATGCTGTTATATACAAGTAGAGGGCTGGAAGAAGGTAAGCAGAAGAGAAGAACAGAAATGATAGGAATTACTTCTTAGGTTAGACGGGGTGAAGTGAAAACCTTCTCTTAGGAGCTCATACCTAAATTGAGAAGGAAGGATCATGAAAAGTGAGTATGTGAAGGATCATGAGAAAAGCATGTAAGGCAGAGGGAATTAAAGTATCAAGGCTCTAGTGCAAAAGATAGATTTTCATTTTCAAGAAATTAAAATGAGACGATGGTAATGAATTTGAGATTTATTCTAAGTGCAGTAGAACGCATAAAACAGAAAGTGGAATGATCTCATTTACATGTTTAAAAGATTAATCTGCCTGCTTTATGATAAATGGTTAAAGAAGATGTAGAGAAGATGCATAGAAACCAGGTAGGAGGGGTGCTGAAGAAAAAATACATCTTGATTTTACCAAGGCATTTGACAAAGATTCTCACTACTTTAAGAGTACATAGGAGAAACTGGGGTTCAATTACAGTATGTTTGGGAAAATTTGTAGCTAACTGAACAAGAATATGCAAAGAATATCGATTTAAAAGTTCAATCTCATCTTGTTTCAGTGGAAGTTCTGATTGGCATGCTGCCCTGTCCTGGTCAACCTGTTGTATTAATTATTTGAATGTACACATGCTTATCAAATTTTCTGCTGACATTAAAGTAGGAGGACAATCAATATGTCAGATTAAAAAAAAGATTTAAAACAATTTCAACTGTGAGGGAACAAAGGGTCATCAGTCAGAAGGTGAATTTAATAGGGGTAAATACGATATTCTCAATTTAGGTTAACAAAATAACATGGCTGGGTAGCTTGGGATTAATAGACATCCATAAAAATCAATCCTCAGATTTTACAGGACTGTATGTTCAAAATAAGGTTACGATGTGAGACTGGGGCTTTAAAAAAAGATGAATATCAATGTCAGCTGCATTCATTGAAAAATAAGTTCACATTGTAGGCTACTACTGCTCCCACTGTCTTCTGCAAAGGTCAAGGCACGTGCATAGAATTGGGTACATTTCGATATGGTCACAATTTAATAGATAAATTTACATAAATGGTGTGTCACGAAGAAGATAGCTGTAGATTAAATACTTGGAAAAGATGACAATTATGAATCAAGGGACACGATCATGTTTTCACATATTTGAAGCCTAACCAGAATCCTACAGTAAGCATTGGGAGTTAGAATGATGGAAATTTAGATATTTAGCCCAATTTTAAGAAAGAGATGTTGGGTTTGTTTTTGTACTTTTGAAAAACTAGAGCAGTCTACCATGGGTCAGGATGCTTTGTGATGAATAGGTGAGATCTCTGTTTTTAGAATTTCTTGAACAACTATCAGCCATGGATTCTTAAAGTGGCAGGATGCCTACATTACCCATTAAATGGGATAAGCAAAGTGAACTCCAAACACTGGTCCTCAGGCCAGCTCAGCCACAAAATGAACGACAGAGCTTTTCCTTAGGCTAAAATAATGTAATTAAATGACCACCCTCAAATATGATATTCTGTCTTTTGGATAGTTTTGGTAGTAGAAATGCCTGGACTCTTACAAAAGGATAGTCTTAAGAGTTGGTAATTTGTTTTTTTTTCAATGTAATAAATTAGAAAGATAGGGTTAGTAATGCTATATCAACCTTTATTTTTTGTTGTTACTATTGCTATCTTAAAAATTTTCTTATACTATGAAATCCAAAAATCAAAGAAGTAATCTCACTGAGTGCAGAGATCTCCCTACTCTGAGAATCAAAGATTCCATGATTATTTTTCAAAATGAATCCAACAAAATTCACTTGTCATTCCTAAAAAATAAGTATAGGTATTAGACTTACATTAAACCAAGAGAAATAGTTCGGTTCTATAGCACTCAATTGGACATATTATCCTTCTATTATTCTGCACATCTAAGAATATTTGGCAGATTCTGTCAGGAAATATCCACAAACAAAATAATCTTGGAATCCTATATATGCCTAATACTCAGAAACTTCATTTCTCAACTAGTAAAAATGCCACCTGATGGCAATAATAGATTAAGCACTGGATATTAGATATATTTGATGCTGAGTTCCCAGAGAGGATTTTGTTAATGAGAATATTCTACAGTGTTACTGCCAACAGACTTTGTAATTATGAAACCTTTGACATTAATGCACTGCTGTATGAGTTGGGATTTTACACAAGGAAATATATAATCATATGCAAATACATAAACCCTTAAAAATGTAGCTGAACATCAATTCTCAAAGGCATCTATACTCAAATGTGTACTCACTGCTCTTGCCTGTGGATTTTATTTTCAACTTGCTATTTCTAAATTCCACTTTCTTTGATTGCTCATGAACTTTTATTAGATGATGGTCTTAAGAGATGGCAATTTATTTTTTAAATGTTCTAAACTGGAAATATAAAAGGTATGTTGTAGAAGTTAACACTTTGTCTCTACTTTTTGTTGTTATTGTAGTGGTTTTAAAAATTTTCCTAATCTATAAAATAAGAAAAAAACTGGAGAATTATAGGATTAATAGACTACCAACCCTTTTTGCAACTCTGAGCTTTATGGTTAAATACTTCTCAAATTGACTACTACAGGCAGTTCAATTGCTTGCTTATACACACTCTATAATGTGTGTGTGTGTCTATGTGTATAATTTCTTGGTATGTAAATTTATTTGTGTATAAATTTGAGTGTGTGTGAATTTATATATGTATAGAGAGTCCCATAACAAACTATCATATAATCAAACTGTCTTCAACTTTATAAAAGCAGAATACATCTTTCCACTTAGATTTACAATTTATCCTGTAAGCAAGATATTACCCAAATATGAAAAAAAAGGTAAAGATCATATAACAAATTAAAATCTATTTAGTTTTTAAAAAAAAACTGTTTGCAGGAGGGGAAGAATGAAGGGGGGAGTCAGAGGGGGAGACGAACCATGAGAGACTATGGACTCTGAGAAACAAACTGAGGGTTCTAGAGGGGAGGGGCATGGGAGGATGGGTTAGCCTGGTGATGGGTATTAAAGAGGGCACGTACTGCATGGAGCACTGGGTGTTATACGCAAACAATGAATCATGGAACACTACATCAAAAACTAATGATGTAATGTATGGTGATTAACATAACATAATAATTTAAAAAATAAATAAATATGAAAAAAAAACACAACAAACTGTTTTAAAGGCTTAATGGCACAAAAACTCGAAGTAACATTTGCAGCATGATGTAATTGCTACTTACAGGCAAACTGAAGCTTTGCTTCTCTGCTAACAATTGTTCCAAATGAGTTTGTTGCTATGCACTGGTACGTTCCAGCATCTTGGGTTTTATTGGGGTTATTGATCAACAAGCTGCCTTCAACAACACGGTAGCGGAAATCCACACCAATGTCAACATCTGTTCCATTTAATTTCCACCTATAGTATAGAAATGCCAGTAGATAAAGCCTTGTAATATTAATCAATATTTCTGAATCATCTAAATTATATAAAAACTATAAATAGCAAGAAATACCATCTGTGACTTTTTTAACCGTGGCAAAAAAAAAAAAAAAAAAAAAAGAAGAAATGCTCTACCCAGCAATGGTGACAACTTAAGTGCTATGGAAAGAGGATGTCTTTTACAGTAAACAATGATATTAAAATTTTAACACCTCCTTTTGTGGTTAATCTGATACTACACACACTTCACTTTTTTTTTTTTTTAATCCCCATAGCATCTTGTACAACTTTCTTCAAAGAGGGCTCCTCAGCAAAAGTCCTTTTTCTAGTTTGAAGCTAATCTTTTTTTTTCCCCCTCCTAGTTTATAGTTATTCTTTAAATGGGTCTATACAGATGACAGAATACACCACTTTCAGGTAGATTGCTGAGTATTTGATGGAATTGCAGCAGAGTTGCTTTGATTTGGTCCTTAGTATGACTGAAATGGCAGACTGTAAAGCAGAGGAACTCTATTGATCTAAAGCTGTCTTAGGGACCAAACTAGTCTTAACCATGGATCACTTTGAAGATCTTAGCCAATGGCACTGAAACATCAATCAACCATCCCAGTAAACTGCAGATCAGGCCATTAGGTAACAGAGGCAAAGAGTTTTGTCGTTCTATTTGTTTACTTGAATCATCTATTGTATCTGACTCTAGTGTTTGGCCCTATAAATAAATTTTACTGGGACTCACGCATTTAAACAGTAAAGCTTTACTAACAAGATCTACTTCTTTTTCTTTTTTCTTTTTTTTCTCTTTTTTTGCAGCCAATAACATTCCAAAAAGAGCTTATTTTAACCAAATTGTCTTCCTTTGAATACTTAGGAACTTTTGAGCTAATACAATTCAATGGCTATGTATCTTATTTTTTTCTCCCCTTCCCTCCCAAATTCTACACAAATATCATAGTTGAAACTTCTGAAATATCAACAGTCTCACAGTACCATTCATCACATTGGGAGACCAAAAAATAAGGAAACACTGAAGCACAAAGGAAATTGATAAGAAACAATAACAGGACTAAGAATGAGAGACTTTCATTTTTATCTCCTTCAATCAGTAAAAAACAAAAGCCATTTAAAATGTATTTGTGTACATACACGCGCATTGTGCATCCTCTCATAAATTCTGGAGTACTATGGCTGGTGTGTACAGTGTAAAAGGATTTAAATGAAAAAATGCAATACAGTTTGTTTCAAGATTTTGGATATTTGGTATCCACAAAAGCAGAAGCTTAAGGATGATCCTTTTCTTTCTGTCAAGATCTCTCTCACACTTCAAGGTCAATTTTAAGTCATACCTCTTCCAATGAAGTATTTTTCAATATTCCTAGTCAAAAAAAATTTTTTTTTAAAGATTTTATTTATTTATTTGACAGAGAGAGACACAGCGAGAGAGGGAACACAAGCAGGGGGAGTGGGAGAGGGAGAAGCAGGTTTCCTGCTGAGCAGGGAGCCCAATGCGGGGCTTGATCGCAGGACCCTGGGATCATGACCTGAGCCAAAGGCAGACGCTTAAGGACTGAACCACCCAGGCACCCCATTCCTAGTCAAAATTAATCGAAGTTTTCCACAATCTCCTATAGGATTCTCTCTGCTCTATTATGTAGGAATTCTGCCTTCACTGTAGATAATTTGCCTAGATCACTTTTGTATTGTCCCTTCAGCAGTCTAGACCTTGACACTTATTTGCGCTCAATAAATGCCTGTGGAACCTGACTAAATATTTTACTTCTCTGCTGTATATTTTAGCTTTGAGCATAAACAGTTTATGAAGCATTCTAGCCCACTACAGCATGGTGGTGTATGTTTGTTCACATCTATGTCTTTGAAATGTAAAAATGTAGAGACATGAGGGGCAGGAAAGGTAAAATCACAAAATGGGACACAGCTCTTTATGTGTTTGTTTATAAGAAGATGGGTATTAGAAACGGACATTGTTTTTAAGCTTGACAGTAATTCTGTGTTCTGACACAGACATGAAAGTAATAAGCAATAAAAGGAGAAAGCCAGGTTCTATTTTAGCAGGTCTATATGAACATAAATCTCTAGAAATGACTGCCTGCCCTGGACATTTTTTTTTTTTTTTTTGAGTGAGCTGATCACGTCTTGGCTTTAACTCTCACTTCAAATGATAGTAGAGCAATTTAATATGACAAATCTAAGAACTCAAAGAGGAAATTGTAATATAATGTGAGCTGCAAGCAGAATGTGGAATTTAGAAATGGACCATGTGAGCCTTTTTAGAAAAGTGGTTGTGGGGATAATGAGAACACCTCTGTAGGTTTGTCTACACTAGTCATCTCAACCTAAATGCTCTGCAGAAAGTCCTTTAATCTATTTTATTGCCTGCTTTTACATACAAATAGCAAAGGGAAAGGGATTATTTAGAAAATGAAGTGCTTGCTGTGAAATGCAGTTGAGACTAGATTACAAAGCACTATACCCAGTTTTATTGCAATGCAGTCAGTGTTCATTCCCACTGAATGTGGATTGCACTGAATTCCTTATCCTATCCCATACTGGAACACTCTTGAAAAATCACAGTTTATTTTCAATGTTTGAGTCATCTTTTAACTACTGGTAATAGAGACAATGCCCATGTGGAGCAAAGAGAGATTTTCCCTGGGGTCAGGACAAATTAGTTAGTCTCATAAACTGATTTCTGAATCACTTGGGGAACCATAACTCAACTCTTTCCAGAGAGTCAGGTTGTGCCCAACTAAACACTGACACTATGAAGTTCTGGGAGGTACAATTTTCCAGACTTTGCTGGGAAGCTAGCTATAGAATTTGTTGTAATAAACCCCTCTTTCTTTGTTCATGGTCTCAACTTTTGCATGGAAGAATGGGCAAGACCTTTGTGACTTGGAATTTGTTGTTTATAAACTAAGTTGAACACAAACCTCACAGCAAAAGTACTCCAGCTAAGTACTTGAACGTCCATTCTGTCTGGAAAGGGAAGCTGAGTGCAATAAGTAATGTCACAAGTCTTTAAGAAACTCTAATACAAGGAAAGTTGGCAAAAGTCAACACTTTTTAAATTTTTCTGGGTCTAGGTCAATCCTTTCAAAGTTGAGGGGCAGGAAACAATGAAAAGAGAAGGCTCAGTTGAGGGAATAAACACAAAGAAAAGAGGTCAGTTGTGGTGTTTGAGGAAAAACCTAATGCTGAAAATCCCCATGGAGAGTTCACCTTGAATTTCTCCTACTTGTTTGTCCTCCTCAAAGTCAGCCTGAGCACTGAAAAAGTGTAGCCAGACAGATGTTTGAAAATACCTCTCTCTCCATTCTATCCCTTACTCTTTCCTTCAACAAGAGGGAGTTTTTAGCTCCTAGGTAGCAACTGGCTATTATGTTACAGAGAAACTGCCAAAGGTATAAAGGAAAACACAGTACCCTGCAACCAACTGCTGGTGCATTTGATTAAAAGTTTTCTTCTCAGCTTTTCCAGGCAATCTTTAAAAACATAATAGGTTTCTGTTCCACTGCTTATTTTAAATAACAAAGCAGGCCCCTGTATCTTGAAACACAATGTTATAAAAGCAATGTTAATTAAAGGTCACAGTTTCCGGGGGGCGGGGAAAACGAAGCAGCAACTTGCCAAATTCTGCTGCAAAATTTGTTTTCATTTATGGCTAACATCTGAACTTACACTTGGCTCTGTACTAAAAAATAGGCCCATTTAACTCATTATTTATGTATGTAGGAACCTTTGCCTCTTGCATTTATCTTTTACTATATAACACATCTTAAAATATCTGATTTAACCTTGAATTCAACATATTCTAGGGAGAATAAGTGCACATTCTGGTTTGCCCAGGACAGTGCTAGTTTTATACCTGCTCTCCTAGAATAATTATTAACAGTGGCCTTTTACTCTCAGAACTGTCCTGGTTTGAATGATAAATTATATATCCATTAGAGAGGGTTTTCCTTTCTTTCCTGTCCTTCCTTTCTTCCTTTCTTTTTCTTTCTTTCTTTTCTTTTTCTTTCTTTTTCTTTCTTCCTTCCTTCCTTCCTTTCTTTTCTTTCTTTCAGTAATGCACTTCCTTTGGCAAAATATCCATATAGCAAAACGTCATTTGCCCTCCAGATTCAGTTAAGTATCTCCTTTTCTATGAAACTTTCCCTGTTATCGTCCCCTTGCATCCTGAAGTAGACTTTCCTCCAGGATGCCCTAGAACTTGTACATCCTTTCCAGCACTGATAGCACAATTCTTACAGAAGAGCACTGCAGCTACCTTCACCACTTCTCGGCAGTGCTCCAAAGCACACTACTTGAACATGCAGTTTATTAATCTTTGAGTACCTAAAACCTAGGGTTATGTCCGGTAATAGAGCGGTTTAATACAGTGGCTTAATATAGTGGTTCAAATACCTTTCGTGGACCACATGTTTTTCAGAATCCTAATCCATACCCCAATTCAAAGGAGAGCTGCTATGGTGGACTCTTGGGTAGAAACTCTACAATTACTCACTGCGGGTAATTGCTGAGCCAGTTCCACGCACCTAGAATTCATAGTTTGAAAAACACTGGGTGGAGTAATGAATGATGATATAGTTGGTGAATGAATGAATGGGCACAAAAGTTAAATTCTAAAATAATTTCTACTACACTAATACTACCATCCTTTAACTTGTATCAGATGTCCTTTGCCTTCTGCCAATTTACAAACTAAATATCTCAGGTCATATCCCACTTCTGTGGATCCTTAATGATCCAATCTCTTCCTCCCCTAAGCTATGACATATGTTATCTATTATTTTGGTTTTTACACCCTATTATATATTATTAGCTTAAAGTCTTATCATTAAATGTGAATAGAGGCAAAATCATATTTATAAGATATATGGAGTCACGTCTCTGTGTGGCCCAACAAACATTCACCAGACATTTACTTTTTTATCTTTCTGTGAATTTCACACTTTCCCTTTGAAGTCCCAAGACCCCTACCCCGCCCTTCTCCTTAGTTCAGAATGACATATATACCATATTTTTGCCTGTCTTTGGAATTTCATGTCTGTGTAGATTCCTCATACATATGAATTTAAATTTGATTTTCTCTTGTTAATCTGCCTCGTGTAAATTTAATTCTTAGTCCAGCTAGAAGAATCTTGGACAGAAGAAAATTTCATCCTCCCTAACATTATAAAGAATCACAAGACAATAAAGATCTGTGTCTAAGAAAAGTAATGTTACTTTTAAAGTCTTCATTTCTGCTTTGATTCTAGTGACTCCCTTCTCAATGATTAATTATAATCTCTAACTTTCCTTTTTTCTTTCCCTTGATTTTATGATTTTATCAAGTATGTTGGTATCCTTAAACAACTGTTCCATCTTACCTGCTCTTGAACTTTATAAATATGGAATTATACTAGTCTTTTGTGACTTGCTTTGTTTGCTGAAAATTATGTTCCTGTGATCCATCATGTTGCAGCTGTAATTCATCATTTTCACTACTGCATGGGGTTACCTTGTATGAACATACCAGGTTATATTTATTTATATTATATTGAATTTAGTTTTCTAAATTTCTGCTAATCTGCTAGGTTTGCAAGAATGTGTCATTTTAGTTTTAATTTGTATATTTCTGCTCACTAATGACACTGACAATCTTTCTACCTATTAAATGGATATGTGATATTCCTTTTCTTAGAAGTACCTAATCAAGTCTTTTGGTAATGTTTCTACTAGGATACTAAAAGAAAGTTTTTTACTTTTTGATTTGTGAGGATTTAAAAAATATTTTTGGATATTATTTCTTTGCCAATGACATGTATTAAAAATATCTTCTCCCAGTTGGAAGCTTGAAATTTTACTCATCTCAGTATTTCTGTTGAACAGAAGTTCTTAACGTTAATGAAGTTAAATATTTTCTTTTCTGATTTGTGCTTTTTCTGTCATATTTGAGAAATATTTCCTTCTCTCCAAAGTCCATAGATATGTATGCCTATCTTCTTTTAAAACTGTGTATGTCACATGTAGGCCTTCTAGTCACCTGAAATTGGTCTTTGTGTATGTGGTCAGGGAGGGGTCAAATTTTATTTCACTTTTTTTAACCACGTGTATGAATCCATTGTGCAGTATATCTTTTTAAAATTTATTTCTATTATTGTCATTACTTCTAATTTTTCTTTATCTCCACAAGACAGTCTATATTGTTATTATTTTTATTGTTTAGTATAATTACAATTGATTTTAATGTGGAAATATTAACCTTCACCATTTGCTTTACTATCATTTGTTCTTGTATCTCAGATACTTTACCTGGGATCATTTTTATTTTGTTTCAATTACATCTTTTTAAAATTTTCTTTAGTAAGTGTGTCTGCTGGAGTCAAATTTTATTTTTTTAAAAGGACTTTATTTATTTGAGAGAGTGAGAGAGAGAGGAGCGGGGGGGGGGGCGGGGAGAAGCAGGCTCCCCTCTGAGGAGGGAGCCCCACACAGGGTTTGATCTCAGGACCTTGGCAAGGAGCCCGATGTGGGACTCCATCCCTGGATCCTGGGATCACAACCAGAGCCAAAGGCAGACGCTTAACTGACTGAGCCACCCAGGCACCCTTGCTCGAGTCAAACTTTAGTTTCTGAATGCCTGAGAACACACTTATTTTGTTCTCCTAAAAAATATTTCTGCTATATTGAAATTTGACAGTTAAATCTCTCTCAGCATATCAAAGATTCTGTCTTCCATCTTGATTTTTTGTTACTATTGAGAAGTCAGTTGCTGGTCTGCCATCTATTTGAAGGTTATCTATATTATAAGCTTGACTATTTTTATGATTGTGTCTTTAACCTGGGTGTTCTGTTGTTTCACTATAATAATTGTAGATGAGGCTTTATTTTTATTTGTACTCCTTGAAATTCATTTGGCTACCTAAATATATAGCTTGGAATTTATTTTATTTTTTAACTTTTTTTTAAAAAAGATTTTATTTTTAGGTAATCTGTACGTGGACCCAACATGGGGCTGGAACTCACGACCCTGAAATAAGGTGTTGCATGTTCCACTGACTGAGCCCTCCAGGCACTCTTATAGCATGGAATTTTTATTTAGCTTTGGAAAATTCTTAACCTCCTCTTAAAATATTACCTCTGCCTCATTCTCCCTTGCCTTTCCTTATGGAACTTTGATTAAACACATATAAACATTTTCTATTAATCTCTTTTTTTTGGCTTTCTCTTTCTCTCCCTCTCTCTCTCCCTCCTCCTCCTCTCTCACTCTCCCTTTGCTTCTCTTTCTCTATTTCTGCTGCCTTTGAATGATTTCTTCAGATATACCTGGCAATTTACTAATTTTTTCAGCTGTGTCTCATCTTCTATTAAAACCACTTAGCACCAAAGTTTGAAATAGGCAATTACTTTTGTTTTACAATTCTTTGGGGAGGCAAGCTTATTTTTTGTTACAGGCACTCTAAGTACATAGCCTTTAGGTCCCAGGTCTATTCTAGGAGGTATTCTCATGTTAGACTCTCCTCTTGGTTGACTCTAGGCTACAAAACCCAAGGCTCTAGTTCACATAGTTCATCAAGGTGAAAACTGCTTTTAGGGGGTCAGTTTTCTTCTCTGGGTTCCCAACCCACTTATTTTTTGACTTCCGAGTACTTCTTACTATGATACCAGTTTGTTGATGCATCTGTTAAAAGTGATTTAAAAATATGTTAAGAAATAGTTAGGCTTTCAGTGAGGGGGTCAAATAGGATATTTAATGCCTAGGACAGCCAGAAACAGAAGTTGGGCACTAAACATTTCATGAACACAATGATCTCTTTAGTGTCTCAGGGTATCCTATGATGCGTGTCTCAAAGATCTTTATGTAATTAGTACTCTGTAAGTACTTGTCAGTTTTAATAACAGGACTTGTATGCACGGAAACATATGATTTAAATTAACGAACCTGATATGCGGTTTTGGATTCCCTTTAACTTCACAGTTGAGCTTCACCTTTTTCTCCTCAGAATTCAAAGGGAACATCACATGACTTGGTTCTTGAATAAAAACAGGGCCATGCAGTGTGTAGTCATCTGAAATGAGAGGAGATAATGCCCAAAAATGAAGAACATCTTCCAAATACGAACAATAACAGGGAACAACTAACAAAATGAAAATAAGAGTGGTAAAATAACAACAACAAAAAAATAACGAAAAAAAATAACAACAGATTTAGTTTCAGCCTTTAGGTGAAATTTCCCACTGAAGACTAATCCTTCATAGATTATAATGAAGTGGAGACACAGACTCTCCTATTTCATATTGACAACTTATTTTTATTAACAATTTCCAGAATGCTTGACATTCCCTTTCCTTTCCTCTTACTTATTGTTCCATCTGCCTTTTGCTCACCCTTTTACTTTGTTTACATTTTGTGCCTTCTACAGCTCTTGTGCTGCTGTCATCCTGGGAGACCGTCTAATGTCACAAAGTTAAAAATTTCTCTGCTCTGTAATGGGATAATATAATTGGAAACAAGCAATGATGATTTCATAAATACATTAATAATGGGAAACATCTCTGTACTGCTAAAATATGTATAAAAGTTTCTTAAATTGTCTATGTAAGTAAAGAACAACCTAGAGTCATGATTCTCAAATTACCTGGTAAATGACCAGCTTGTTTTTTTTCCCAGCCTATTAGGGATCCATACGAGGGTATGTTTGTGTAAATAACATACAGCTGGAACCCTGTGACTCAGCACACAAATTCAGTAACACCCAAACTAGTCTATAGCTAGTTCAATGATACTTGAGTATACAACGATGTATGAGTTTCTAAATGCTTTCTCTCAATTAACAGTGACTAGATGTATGAAACTTACTTTACCACAAAATAGCAATAAAGTTTATTTTTTTATTATTATTTATTTTATTTTATTTTTTTTTAAAGATTTTATTTATTTGACAGAGAGAGACACAGCGAGAGAGGGAACACAAGCAGGGGGAGTGGGAGAGGGAGAAGCAGGCTTCCCGCGGAGCAGGGAGCCCTATGTGGGGCTCGATCCCAGGACCCTGGGATCATGACCTGAGCCAAAGGCAGACGCTTAACGACTGAGCCATCCAGGCGCCCCATCAATAAAGTTTAAAGACTGGAATAATCCACAAACCAAACTTGAAGTAGCAGTATAGAGTACATGTTTCTAGAGTATACAACATAATAAAGATTAGTCAAAATGCATCTCACCACCTATGCCCATGAAAGTGATTTTCATTCTTCAAAATCCAGTTCAAGTTCTTTTTCTTTTTTTATCTTAGAAAGTTTTTCTCGACCTTTATCTTCTTTGTTTAGCCACATGATTCTTCAATTGTATCTCCCTCTAGCCACTTAGCTTTTTCTATCAAGTGTATCTGTACCTTGCTTTTTCCTGCTTTGGACAGTAAGCTCCTTGAGAGCATGATGTATCATACACATTTTGGTATGTTCTGATACCAATACCAAGTACAGCAGCTTATACATAGAAGATCATTATAAGGATTTGTTCTATTTGTGTGTAATTTTTAATGTATTCAATCAGCTGACGTAGGCATTGCCTGATGAATTTCCAGAGAGAAGGGCCAGTGGCTATGATATAAAATAATACTGAATATCAACCTGGAGCTGACAATCCACTCCCTGCTTAGGTGTGATTATTTTGAAGAGTGTGAATTGTGACTGCTATCCTGGAAAACCTTTATAACCAGCCTTTGTTGATAGGTGATAAGATGAGAGTAAATTCATGCAGATGTATCAGGACTGAGGAAAAAGAATAAAGCTGGTTTGGGAATCTTGGTGAAGGACAGGAAGTAAGGTAATTTCTTTTGAGGCTTATAACCCAGGCTTAAAAACATCCATATGTTGAGGCTTGGATAGAAGAAAATGTAAGGAGACAAGATGACAAAACAGAATTCTATTTTATTATAGAGGAGTAAGGACAGCCAATGACCTCGTGGTAAGAAAAACAGGATGTGAATTCAGAAAAACCATGAACTGAGATTCAATGCCTTGGGTCAACTACTAAATCCATGACCTAGCTCTCCATCACTTAGTCTCTCTAGCCCTCAATTTTCTCATCTCTAAAATAATAGGATTGGACTAGGTCAGTGGTTCTATACTGGTTAAGAATGGGAAAGAATCCCTGAATATTTGCCCATGAACTTACATGCACATACATGTGAAATTTGCATTCAAAGATGACACGAATTATATTACCACCACCATCCTCTCTCCTTACTCGATGTATAAAATCTCACATTGAGACTTAAACAAAGAAAACAGGATCTGCCAAAGAACTCAAAAGCATAGAATGAAAATACATAAACATCTATTTTTTTTTAACACTCATAGTTTAAAGCCAGATACTTCAAAATCCGGATATTTACATTTCAGATTTTCAACAATTATATAGATAGTTTCAAAATAAATTTAAACAGTGGTCAAGGATTAGCTCAATTCAAATGTGAAGAATAATGTGAATTTTTGGCATATCTATTTAAGTAACAAATGTTACTCATCAAGATCACTAACACAGCAGCACACTTGGTGGATTTTTCTCTAAGAGAGAAATATTTCTATTGTTGTCCCAATTCCACAATTATGTGTGTGTATATATATATAATATCAATCATCTCAATTCATTGGTGTTCCCTGATTTGAATTTCATACGGAAATACACAGTCTATTACTAGTAATTCCAAATAAGAATAAAACATAATAATGATTATCCAGGATGCAGCTGAGAGGCTGTGGATTAACATCTGTACTATTTCTCAATGTATCCATGCCATATTTAAATAACAAAAATGGTATTTTTTTCTGTGTATTTTGTAACAAGAATTGATAATAACGATGCTTCGCATTCACTATAAATAACACATTTCATCCAAAGTTTTTATTTTCTCTTGGTTAACCAAGCTTGCTGCCTATAAATTAACATTAGCATAAAGGGAATGGTATTTCAGTTTTCATCCAAGGAAATCCACAGCCTTTCAAACATGAGCTGTTTGGTTTCAAAAAGATGGAGGGAGAGATTTTAGAAAGTTGAGCAATGCAGGTGTAGAAAACAGACAACCTAACTTTAAAAACTTTAGCCTAGAGTTACTACACTAACATTTTTGACCAAAAAAAAAAAAAAAAAAAAGAGTTAAAGGGTTGCTTTGTTTCTCTCAAACCTTGAGGAAGCTGGATGAAACAGAGTCCTCAGAATGAATTCTTAGATGAAACATGGAGGGAGGCATCAAGTAAGTTTGTTCTATCTTTGTGTAGTAGTGACAAAGTGACTTTCAAGTGTCTTGAAGGCTTGAAGGTATATATAAAACACTTTGCATTTGCCATTTGTAAAGCCTAGAAGATAAAGTTCACCCTTTTCTCTGTCACGGTAACTTGTTCTATGTAATCAGAGGGGTAGCCATGATTTTCAGCCTAGAGAAGTAAAGGAGCATCTCAGAAAATGACAAAGGACAAGGTTTTAATAAGCCAGTATGTTTCAAAGTTAGACCGTTGACCACCTGCATTGTAATCATATCATGCAAGGATTGAGCAAGTACAGAGCTTATTTTTCTAAATCCCAGTCCAGACTGACTGCACCAGAAAAATCCAGGGTCCATGAATTTGTCTTTAACCTAATTGAATCTGGGTGATTCTTTTGCACACTAAAATTTTAAAACTACTAACACAGATCCTTTTGTTCCTAGCTCTCCATTTCCTAAGAGCAGAACATCAACCAACACCGGCTTTAGACACATTCCTAAACTTTCTCTGTTGGGCAAAGTCAAACCAATTTATCTTTGCTTGATAACATTTAGAGAAGGACTTTTTAGCACATGTTTGGACTAACAGCTGAGAGGCAAGCAGACAGGAACAGAAAACGATAAAACTAACTCACACAAAGAAAATGGATGAATTTGGGTGGGAGGATGGGTTAGCCTGGTGATGGGTATTAAAGAGGGCACGTTCTGCATGGAGCACTGGGTGTTATACGCAAATAATGAATCATGGAACACTACATCAAAAACTAATGATGTAATGTTTGGTGATTAACATAATAATAAAAAAAGAAAAAAAAGAAAATGGATGGATTTGTAAAGGTACAGGACTTACGCTGAAACTAAGCCAACATTTCCTTAGAATACTCACAGTTGAATGCCAGCAGCTAAATGTGAGAACCCCCCAAGGGTTCTATGTGACAAAGAAGAGGCACTGATGTGACAAAGCAAAGGCATCCCCAGGGTGACACAATAATCCACTGACCTATAGCGATAACTTACCCTCACTTGATATACATTACATTCTTGTTGTAACCACTACCCTTTGATTATAAGAAATGAACCTCATTTAAGTGACAGGATGTTCGGATTGATGTTTTAACTTGTGGATTCCCAAAAGGGTGAAAAATCATCCCAATGACTCACTTAGCTTGGAGAAGTTAGGGCAATGGACTCACATTATTATCAGGGATCTCTCAGGGGAGCAGCAAGCAATTATTTTTCATCCTCCTGGAAATTCTTGAAAATCATGGTTAAGAGAAAAAGAGAGGAGCCAGGTTGCCAATAGCCCAGATACAGTCTTTCAAATTCCAGATCATTGATCCTAGCCCCAGCCTAGGGGATTTAGTGCAGAAGCTAATACTGGTACATCATGATTTCCTGGGTTCCCCTCTGCTTGGAAACTATCTGCCAGTTGGTCACTAGCCTACTTCTACAATACTACCTGCATTCCCTCAAGTTCCATATCACAGAAATTCTCATGGACTAGTTTCTGAGTAAACCACATATTTGTAAAAAGAAGAGAGAAAACCTAAACTTAGGAAAGCTCCCTCTCATGTTTCAACAAAGCCTGGGAAACCTTTGGGTTTTCAGAAAAGAGTAGAAATTTCATGACCAGAAATTTATTTAGGTTAAAGGTCAGACTACCCTTAAACTTTCTCCCCCTTTGTTCATCAAATACTTAAAGTTATTGGAAAACACTGTTCTTAACAAATGATTCTCAAACTCCTTTCCCCATTTGATTCTTTTCTTTTTAAAATCTATTTTTGGGGGGAGACAAAAATCAATGTTTGTCAGCCAATTTCTTCTTGCTTCCTCCTGTAAATGTTCCAGAAACAAAATGTAGTGTCAGGGCTACTCTTAAAATGTTTGGAGTACTGAAAGAGATGCATAGAATTGTAGAACTTTAGATTTAAAGAGATTATTTAATCTTGAATGTGTTTTCCCAGGTCACAGACTAAAAATGTACTGTATCTGTAATGGAAACAAAAATGACTTTTACCTAAAAATAAAATTACCCTCTAAGAAATACAGTAATAAAACACCTTTCCACAGTTAGGTGTCAGTTATTTCATCTGCAGCTTTGGAAAATCAATGATATTACTGTTTTTTTTTTTAATTAATTGGGCCCATTTTGACATCTCCCCAAATTTCTCCCCTAGGCAAGCAAAATGCTGCTCAGTTAGGCTACCAGAAGCCAGATTAGGAAAAGAAATGGGAATGGATGGGGGTGGCCTGAGTTTTTCTGAGACCGAGAAGAGAAAACTATGACTGAATCTCAGGTGATCGTGTACTCAAGGAAGCAAAGCAGAGGCCCATGTATCAAGTACAGTGGAGCAAGTGTAGAGTGTAATCTCCATTCCAAGCGCAAGGTCAGGAAAAGACAACATGCATAAAGAAACAAGCTAGTGGGTAGGATGGCTTGGAAAAGTCCACTAATGCTAAATGTAGATCTTTTTTTAATAGGGCATCTGTAAACAATCCTAAAAGGTAGCCAGTAAAGGAAGGAAAGGCATTAAAGGCCTGAGCCATATCAGACAGCTGGTAGGATCTCAAGATAAATATTTCATAGAAAGCAACTTAGCAAAAAAAAAAAAAAAAAAAAAAAATCAAGCTATGCCTAAACTTATTTCTCCAAGTGTGGTCTAGAAACCTCCTGCATCAATATCACCTTACCTGGTGGTGCTTGATGAAAGGTAGATTTTTGAGCTCCTGCCAGACCTACTAGATTTTAACTACCAGAGCTCAGCACTGCTGTTCATTATTGTGCATTCTACAGTTTGAAAAGTAGTACCTTAAGTTATGAATCGAGCACAGATGACTTTCAGCCCTAAACCAATTAAGGATACAGATGAAGAAAAACAACCCTGCAGAGTTTTGTTCTATGTGCTAGATCACTCTGTAGCTACCATGTGGGATGGGGTAAAAGGCCACATGTCTCTAGCAAAGCCCTTAGGTCAATGCACTTCTCTTCTGCTGGAAATATTTTTCATCTCTTGCAAACTCAGTGACTCAACTCTGCTGGGAAAGGACAAAAATGCAATACTCTGATTTCATCTTAGAAAACTAAAAATACCAGATTCGATTCTAGTTGTAATTGCTGTGGAGTTCCCAGGTGTTGCACCTGAGGGTTGTTTAGGCCCTTAATCCTAATGGCAGGTATGAAGTGCTGCCACAACAGTCAAGAATCTAGGACTGTGGTATATAGTCAGTCTTCCTATGACATCAAATAGGCTTTTGATTAAACACCTGGTCTTAGGCAGAAACACTTAAATGGCAACAATCTCAATTCAGGAAGTAGACTCTAGGACACCTAATGGGGAACACAAGGGTTTGAGTGTGAGCTCAGAACATGAGCTTGTGGGTTTAGATGGGAGTTACATCTGGGTCACATCTGGAAGCTAGATAGTTTGTTACATTATACATGCACAGAAGCATCCTGATGCAAACAAAAGTGGCTTTGTCATGCTGTATTTTTTACTCTGCATCCTGTGAAGCCCTTGACCATTCAAGAGCATCAATGCTATGTTTGTAATCAGTGTGAACATGTTGCCTTATTGGATTGCAGACCAAAGCCACTTCACCAGGGACAAGGAAGGGGTAGTTCTTCTGCTAAACTGGTTTGTTGGGTGTGCTCCCAGAGTCACGTTTGTATTTTACTTTCTCCCTCTCAGCACTTGCATCAGTGGGGAAGCCCAATGGGAAGAAACATTATTCATTCTGCCACCAGAGTGTTCTAAGAAAGACACACACAGGGTCCACTCTATCGTGCTGGCTGGGAGTCTTCTCCTCCAGCCTTTCTCACAATCATGGAGATTCATTTTGGCTAAGAAACTGTAAGGTCAGCAGCATCTAAGTGGATGAAAATTACTCACAAAATGTATGGACAATCACCTAAGGTAATTCAAAAACAAATGAAATACTCTTAACTGGTTTTCTAGAATATAAGCATTCCTCCAAAATTGTATCATTGATTGTAGAAATGATGACTGGACAGCTGTCAAACTATCATTACAAATACAATTTAGTGTTGTTAGTCTTTATAACATAAATAGCAAGGGATGTTCAAAGGCCCCACACAAGTGCCTGTGTGTGACACTAGCCCACACACAGCATTTTTATTGAATAAGGATCTGCTTTGTTCCATTTGCTTGTTCAGTTGAATAGAGCAGAGGCAAAACAAACACGAGAGGAGACAGACATGCCTGCTTAAAGGACAAGATATTTCTTTCATCTGTCCTTGCTTCCACCTTCCTTCTTTTAACCCCCTTTCATGAGCATTTTAAACAGGAAGGAACAGAGAAGTCTGCAGACAGCCGGTATATGTTTGAAGGCAGAAAGTGAAAGAAAGTCCAAATGAGAAATGAACCCTTCTCCTACTCTTTGTTTCCTGCTGAACAGAATAGGCTGTTGTCATCATACATTGTGGCACACATAATGAAGACCTAATTGTATGTAATGCCAGATATTAGAAATGGTGGTGAGGTGTGGGAAGTGTGAGGAGATAGAAGTTGTCTCTGTTGGGGAAAAAAAAAAAATCTGCATTGCTGAAGGAAACATTCATAGGGGTGGCAAAGAACAACAAGGGGAAATGGGTCAGCATATCCTACTCTGAACCCTGACTCCAAATCCTAACACATTTCAGGAACAATGGATTCATTACTCCTTTAAATATAAGTACATGGGTCATTCTGACGTCAAGTTCCAGTTATGAAAATAAAGATAAATTTCAACAAATGCAAATATTCTGCAACTCATTTTGAGGCAAAAACTGACCTAAAGGAATGTGAGGCTATATATAGCCTTAGTGTGAATATTGCTAGAGAATTATAAATGTGTTTGATTATGGAGTACTGACCCAGACTCAGCTGGGGATGTTATGTAACACTGGGTATATTTTATGGACCATATTCTGTTTCTAAGCTCAGAAAAATTCTTAATTCTCAAGCATTTCTGACCCAAACAGTTTCTGATCAGAGTGTATTAGCCCATATGATGTGCCAATATCGATAGTGTAGGTAGAGCACATATAGTATGCAAAGTAGACACCATCCTGCCCTCATGGGGTGTGTTTTCTAGGGGACTGCCAGATGATAATCAGGTAAGTTTATCTTTTACTTAATAAACTTTATTTTTTAGAGCAATTTTAGGTTTACGGAAAAATTGAGCAGAAAGTACATAAAGTTCCCCTATATCCCTTCTCTCCTGCTCACAATGACCTAGTGTGCAGTTAGCTAGGTATGAGCAGGGAAACCTACAACCACCCCAAGAACACAAACAGCTGGAAGAGTCCCCAGGGAGCATGCATGCACCCTTCCCCATAATCGCTGTCCTAAAGTAACTTATAGCTTCATTATAATATATTTACATTGCAGATTTTACTCCTCCCTCTGCCCTGCGCCCACCCAGGGGAAGGCTGCTATGACAGTTCCAACAAGGACCATATAAGGCCAATCTCCCCCTCCCCCAGACACCACCCAGGACCCGTAGGAGGAGTTCCTTAGGTGATTGACTGGAGGCAATCTCAGTCAGACCTTCCTAGCTTTGCCCCATAAACCATGCAAGCATAAAAAGAAAAGACACCCCTAACCTCTAACCCTGGGGGCAGTTGCCACCTCTGGGCCTGCTTGAGTGTGTATTTTCTCTTTAACTGCTATAAATTCTTCCTTACTTAAGAGTTTGGCTCTGCCAAGATGTCCATTGACAGATGAATGGATAAAGAAGATGTGGTATATATATACACAATGGAATATTATGCAGCCATCAAAAGGAATGAGATCTTGCCATTTGCAACGATGTGGATGGAACTGGAGGGTGTTATGCTGAGCAAAATAAGTCAATCAGAGAAAGACATGTATCATATGACCTCACTGATATGAGGAATTCTTAATCTCAGGAAACAAACTGAGGGTTGCTGGAGTGGGGGGTGGGGTGGGAGCTATGGGGTGGCTGAGTGATAGACAATGGGGAGGGTATGTGCTATGGTGAGTGCTGTGAATTGTGCAAGACTGTTGAATCACAGATCTGTACCTCTGAAACAAATAATGCAATATATGTTAAGAAAAAAAAAAGAAGAAGAAGAAGATAGCAGGAGGGGGAAGAATGAAGGGGGGAATCGGAGGGGGACACGAACCATGAGAGACGATGGACTCTGAAAAACAAACTGAGGGTTCTAGAGGGGACAGGGGTGGGAGGATGGGTTAGCCTGGTGATGGGTATTGAAGAGGGCACGTTCTGCATGGAGCACTGGGTGTTGTGCACAAACAATGAATCATGGAACACTACATCAAAAACTAATGATGTAATGTATGGTGATTAACATAACAATAAAAAATTAAAAAAAAAAAGAGTTTGGCTCCGAATTCTTTCTTGACCAAACTCAAGAAAGAAGGTCTGCATGGAGACAAGGAAGGGACCTGATGTTGACAACAATTTCTCCTATTACTAACATCTTGCATTAGTTGAGGTACATTTGTTATAACTGATGAGCCAGGTGATACATTATTACTGAAGTCCATAGTTTACATTAGGGTTCACTCTTTGTGTTGCATAATTCTATGGGTCTCAGTAAATGCTTTATACCATGTATTCACTATCACAGTACCCATAGAATAGTTTACTGGCTCCAGTATAGTTAACTCTTTAATTATTATTCAAATATATCACTATTTACTCCTGATAGCTACTTACTATATTCATAAATAAGAATATAGAAAAGCATATGTATGAGAAGTTGGAATGAAATATTTGGGACACTAATTCACTAAATATTATTTCCCTAGTGACATAAGTATATAGTAGATATCTATGGTTTTTGCCTGCCCAGAATCTATCACCTCTCTTTAAGGTAAGAGCATTCCACTTTTTCTTTGGTGAACCAAGTGCCCTAGTTTCTTAACCTAAGTGGTTTGGATAGACTAAAATCCTCTATCTTAGTCAGGAGAAGTAGGTAACTCAGGCTTGGCCAATTAATATTTCATTTTCCTGGAAAATTGATTCTCAAGCATATGATGCACGTTTGGATAAGATTCTATTTCAGGGCTTTTCATAAAGCTACTAGAAAAAAATTTCCTTTTATAGTCTAGGATTGCTTGGAGGGAGAAAGCCTGGAGCTTCCAAATGCCTCCACATAGAGAATCTAAAAAAAGAGAATGAACTAACACACCGAAGGAAGCCACTAGGAAACTAAAGAATGGAGGCTGAGTTTCGATGACATCATTTGAGCTTTGGAATCAGGTCTGTTCCAAGCAAGGTTTATCCCTAAGATTCCCAGATTCGTGAACTAGTGATTGCTTTTATTTAGGCAAATTTGAATTAACTTATATCAGCTGTAGCTAAGTGACTCCTAACTGAAACTATATTCATAAAAAATATACATCCATTTATTCCATGTCTTAATTCACGTCAGTGGTCTTCCTTCTCTTCTTTCAATTTCCTTTTCACAATTCTCCAAATGTACCTATGTGTATAAATGCACACAAATAGGCCCTCAGCAAAATGGCAGGCAAAGATCCTCCCTCTGGAGCTACCGTTCATTTTTATGCTTCTACTTCAACCTGGTCACTCCTATGATCAAATGCTCCCTAAAAGTCTGCTCCTTTTAACTGTTCCACTTTGTCTGATTTCTGGATGCTTATGACAAGCCCCATAAAACATGTCTTCCCCATGCCCTTCCCCACCACAGGACACTATTTCCTGTTGGAAAAAAATACAGATAACTGTATGTTAGTCCATTCCCCAGACTCTTAGCTTCTAGCTGAAATCCATACACTTTAATGGTGGCCTTTTGAAGAGATAATTAACCCACAACAGTGGTAATGCTCATAATGTGCTTTTATATATTCTTTGTGTGCAAACAGACTCTCTTAGGGAGCCAGTTAAAAATGAATACAGGACTAAATTGCCCCTTCCCCTCAAAATTCTGATTAGATAGATAGATTTGGAGGAAGGGCACAGACATATGCATTTGAATTGTGCATCCCAGCTTATTTAGATGCAGGTGATCCACAGTCATTAGCCACCATTTAAGAAAGAAAAATTGAGAGAATGTCAGCAACCACAGTAGGCTGTTTCAAGCACATTGCGGCTACCAGAACTTTTAACCAAGGGAAGAAAGCATGTTTTTAGCTCAAAAATACTGGAAATTCCTCTCTTTTATGCCTTGGCTGAGCAGGGTGTTCACGGGGATAAATTCTTCTTTGCAATAGGAGGTATAAGTGATTGTAACAGATCTGCTTTGGCTCCTGATGTTTTGCTTATTATGTCTTAAGAATATTATAATACAGGGGCGCCTGGGTGGCTCAGATGATTAAGCATCTGCCTTAAGCTCAGGTCATGATCCCAGGGTCCTGGGATCGAGCCCCACATCGGGCTCCTGGCTCAGCGAGGAGCCTGCTTCTCCCTCTCCCTCTGCCTCTCTCCCTGCTCATGCTTTCTCTCTCTCTCTCTCTCTCTATCTCTGTGTCTCAAATGAATAAATAAAATCTTTAAAAAAAATAATATTATAATACAGATTTGTCCAAGTTTCTGTGTGACTGGGAAAAACAATGAACTCTTTCCCAGGCTATGACTCTGAGCCTCCCAGAACCAAAGTACCTTCATTCTCAACTAAACAAAAGTATGACCAAGGTTGCCTCTTCTGCACTAAGTGATAATTTCACACTTCCTTGGAGACCCTCTGTTTTAAGGCCTTCTGGGGTTAATAGCTGGTGTTCTTATCTCTTCAATGACACCCTATGTTCCCCATTGCCTTCCCTGACATTAAATTGCCTGAACATGGAACACCTGCAGGGGGCACTTTCACGTTACATGCACTATGGCTCCTCAAGTAATATTCATGAACCTTTGCACCTGTCTCTTTGGTAGCTGAAATACCCCTTGTCTGTCTTCCATTAAATGTTTCAGGTTTTCAATCTGGCACATAGTGAATGCGTCTATATATATATATATGTATATATATATATATATATATATATATATATGTATATATATATATACACACACACATATACGTATATATATACTAGGAAGCGTGTAAGGGAGTAATCTGGGAGCTGTTCAAGCAAAACTCTGACAACATATTTCTAACAGGAAAGATCCACCAAATTTGAATCTAGTATGCTTCTCTTTCTGGTGTGTAATTACTTTGGTTATTTACATATGTTGCTTAGGATACATGGCTGTCATGATGTCCCTGATGAAGTTGGGGAGGAGACAAAATTGAGATGCAGTTCATGGCAGGCAGTTGGCTTTGGGGTAGGAGACTCCTTGGTGGGACACTGGCATTTTAATTGAAATTTGGTAAGGAAACCCAAGCCAGACCATGTCCTACATCATTCTCTGACCAAATCCAGAAGTCCTGCTAGAAATGGACAAACCACCACATCACTAGGCAGTGATGTGTTCAGCTGTGAAAAAAAAAGATGCTTAGGAGACTACAAATCTACTTTTCCTTTCTCTAAACATAATCCCTGTGTCTTCTATTTAGAGACATGTAGAACAATGGCAATAAAAACTACCCATTATTGAGCATAAGAAGGCCAGGGTGTGTGTAAAGTAAAAACACTTGCCAAGCCTTATCTCACCCCACCAACAACCCTACTGACTGGTCCTTTATTCCTTTTCACTTGATGATTGATAAAGAGAAGATTACAGACAATTCACTTATAATAGATTGCAAATAGCTGGCATATTCTAAGATTAGAGCCAAGTATTTAGTGGCACCATGATATGCAGTGGCAATTGCTATCTATGCATTATCACCAAAAAGTAACAAACAAGATTCTGATATTTTAAGAATGGTACCATCAAGGGTTGCCTGGGTGGCTTGGTTGGTTAAGCCTCTGACTCTTGGTTTCAGCTCAGGTTGTGATCTCAGGGTCTTGAGATGGAACCCCACTCCAGGCTCTGCACTCTGCGCTCAGGGTAGAGTCTCCTCAAGATTCTTTCTCCCTCTCCCTTCGCCTCCTGCTTGTGCTCTCTCTCTTTGTCTCTCTCAAATAAATAAATTAAAAAAAAAAGAATTTTATTATCAAACGTAAGTTCAGATTTTTAAAAAGTTTTTATTTGTTTATTTTAGAGAGAGAGAGTGTGTGAGCGAGGGGAGGGGCAGAGGGGAGGGAGAGAACCTCTAGCAGACTCCATGCTGAGCATGGAGCCCAACACAGGACTCGATCTCATGACTCTGAGGTCATGACCTGAGCTGAAATCCAGAGTCAGATGCTTAACCAACTGAACCACCCATGCCCCCCTCTTAACTTCAGATTTTTAATCCAATCTCATTTTGAAATGAGAAACTAAAGATTTTCAGAGGTTAAATGGTTTACAAAAAGTCACACAGATACTCAGTGATGGAGCTCTAACCAGAATCCAGATTTTCTGATTACCAGTTGAATTCATAGTACCATCAGTTCCTTCTAGTTTACTTTTTGGATAACAGTAGAATTGGTCCACTTTTACCTAGAAATATACTGGAGGAGAATAATGGGGTCATCCCTTAGGAAGGGAGAAAAATCTATTTTGTCAATATTTATGTCTTGAAACTTTGGTTCAGGAGACAATAAGTGAAAACCTATTTCCTTTCAATAGAGAGCAGGAGGGATAAGTGTATTCATTATATGCTGTACTTTTTACTAATTCTTTCAAATTACAAAGTTGTTCTTTTTTAGAATTACCAGCATATTGATGTACAGAAAGGATATTTTGTCCTAAAGTATCCTCTATAGAAAACTTTATAAAAGGGGGATTCACAACCTTTCAAAACGACAAGCATAAAATTTGCATCTAATTATTGGGCATTCTGCCTTTTCTATGTTATTCTGTCATAAGGCAAAGTGGCATGCACACTGATTTGGGCAAACACAAAGCGAAAACTCTTTCTGTGAAGGGATAAATGGCAGCGGAAAATGCCATTGACTTGAATTCACAGGCTTATCAAAAGAGGAGGAAAAAACGTTTTCTTGGCTTTCCTAAGACAAGGTAAAAAGCATGTCCATTAAGTTGTTGAGCCCCTTGAATAAGTCATCCACCCGTCCTCTTCATTTCACTAGCAAATGAAACTCAGATCCCTTACCACAGACCTCCAGAGTGGAGATGGATGACCATGAGCATCTACCTTTATAACAAAAATATCTATTTATCTGAGCAAAACACCAACTAAGCAGTATGTAACTGACCGGGGATACTGGGTTAACATCTTTCATTCATTCAACAAGTTTTTATGGAGCTTCCACTATATGCCAGATCATATTCAACACATGGAGGGTAGATAGAAAAGTAACTAAACACTCTGCCCTAAGAGTGATCACATCTTAGGTCAGGGGAGGCAGACTAGAAGCAATTTATATAGTGTGTTGAAAGGTGATGGATGCCGTGAAGTAAAAAGAAAGGGCACAGGAGTCCAGGGAGGATAGTGCAATTTTAAATAGGGTTGCCAGTGACATCTTTATGAGAAGGTGACATTTTATTCAAGACTTGAAAGAGGTGAGGGTACAAACCGTGAAGATATCTGGGAGGTAATCATTGCAGGCAAAGGCAAAGATGACCGCAAAAGCCCCGAGCAGTGGGAAATTGCTTAGTTTATTTAAAACAAATGTTTTTCTGCTTTACCTCTTCCTTTCTTCCCCTCCCACGCCCCCTCACACTCTCTCTCTCACACACACACACACACACACACACACCCTGTGGCAGCCACTGTGCCTGGATCCTAGCGTGCAGGGGGAACATTCAGAGGAGTTAAGTAGTTAGTGGTAGCATCTATACCACTTATTGGTGCTTATTTGCACTGCCACATTCATGGTGGAGTTCTTCAACCCATACTCATATAAGCAAAAGCAGGTATTATTGCTGTATTGTTATTTTACAGACAAAGTGAGGCACAAAAAAAATCCACTTGAGGGGGCCTGCGATGCCCTGGCACTACTATGATTTTTTTTTTTTCTTTTTCTCTCTCAAAGGATGCAAATAGAATTAGGAAACTATAATTCTTGCCCGGTTTTCTTATAGAATTTTTTTCTGTAGAATATGTCAAGATCCTTAAGTTGTTTATAGTACAGGAATGAAAAGGAAAGACTCTTTTGACAATAGTGCACGGGTTCAAATCTCTACCTCTGGGTGACCTTGAACAAATTGCTTAGACTTTGTACCCCAGCTTCCCCGTTTGTGAAATGAAGCTTAGAGCAGCACCAATTTTACAGTGTTATCTTGAGTGTTAAACATCTTAATTTCTTTTAAAATATACTCTGTGCCCAACATGGGGCTTGAACCCATGATTGTGAGATTGAGTCACATGCTATACCAACTGAGCCAGCCAGGTGCCCCAAACATCTTAATATTTTTAAAGTGCTAAGAACAGTTCCTGGTACCCAATAAGTCCTACACCAGAAAGAAAACACAAAATGTCTACAAATTCCCTCTTTAAAGTCTCTGATTTGGGGAATGTGGGCATTGGGGATAGGGAAGAGAATAGGCCCTTGTTACTTTTTAATGTTTCTGTAGTAGGTAGGAAGACACACCTGTCCCTCAGTGACCAAGGTGCAATAAAATTTGAATGTAAATCACCATGGTCACAAAATTTTTGCCTCAAGGAAAGTAACAAATTGGGTCTGCACATCATTGTCCCCTTACCTCCACCCTCCATAGTTAGTATCCTAATTAGTTGGGTCTTATACACAAGTATAAGTTGCACACGACCTATCATCAGTCTTCCCCCAGGTCTCTGAATGAGTGATGCCAAGATACAGGCTCAGAATACTTGTCTAAATGAAAGAAAGTAACCTTGAGACACAAATGAATCTCGTAATGTCTGCATTTAAAATGGAATAAAGGGAATAGAAATCCCTTTGATTGGTTTCTGTCTATTGATGTCAGGACATTTCTATCTCCATGACATCAAAAAAAGCAAAGTGTGAATCAGAACAAAAACAGGAGGTATCTCTATTTTGGCAGGCAATAAAACATCCCCTTCTATAAAATGTCCTTTGGGGTGCCTGGGTGGCTCAGTCAGATGATCATCCGGCTCTTGATTTTGGCTCAGGTTATGATCTCTCAGAGTCATGAGATGGAGCACCATGTCAGGCTCTGCACTCAATGGGGAGTCTGCTTGATATTCTCTCTCTCTCTCCCTCTGCCCTTCCCCACCCCACACGCATACTCTCTCTCTCTCTCTCTCAAATAATAAATAAATACATCTTGAAAAATAAATAATTAAAAAAATAAAATGGCCTTCCCTTCTGCTCCCAAAACATTTTGTACACTATGATACTTACCTACCCAGACTATGATAATACTTTACTTGTCTATAGCTTGTAAGCTCTTTAAAGATAGGAACCTGAGTCAATGTGGTCTTATTCTCCAGTCTTTATCATTCTTTCTGCCACACTGTCAACGTCTGATCCATCTTTAATGAATGTATTAATGAATGAAGGAAACAACTTGCCAACAAATATAACTTGGTATATAGCAAAAACAGGGCAAAAATTTAAGTATCCTAATTGCTTGTCAAGTAATTTATAAGAGAGTTTGGTACTTCTGGAAGATCTGAGAGAACTACATGGGGTTTATGTCATCAAGGAAATCAATTTTGGGGGGTGTCTGGGTGGCTCAGTCGGTTGAGCATCTGACTCTTGATTTTGGCTGTAGTCATGATCCCAGGGTCATGGGACTGAGCCCCATGTTGGGCTCTGTGCTCAGTGGGGAGTCTCTTTTAGAGTCTCTATCTTCCTTTGCCTCTGCCCCTCCTCTGACTTGTATTCTCTCTCTCTCTAGAATGAATAAATGTTTAAAAAGAAAAGAAAATCAATTTTTGAATTTTTTATGAAAGTTAACATTTCATTCTGTTTTACAATGGACTATTGCTTTTATGAAGTCTGTTTCTAATGTTAGGTTACTCTGTAGAAGAATTCTTTCTCATTCATTCATTTATTCATCCATACAGTAAATGTTTTCTGAGCACCTGCTCTGTTCCACATGCTTAAGATATGAAAACAAACCAAGACAGACAATGCTTCCTTCATTGAGCATCTATTCACTGACAAGTTGATGCTTAGTAACTGAATTCAAAGAAAAAAACACATTATCTCAACCAGTTTAAGACATCATTTAGTCTTGTGAGTAGTTTTTATCATTTATTTTAGTCAGAAACACATTGAGAGGAAGTTGGAGACGAATTAATATACACATAAAATTTTACATAAAATTTCAGGGGTTTCACAGGCCACCCTGAAGATGATTCATAGATTTCAGGTTAAAATTTTCCAATCAAATCTGGAGCTATCATTGTGTGTGTGTGTGTGTGTGTGTACATTTACTTTAAAACATAAGTTAAAAAAAAGACTGAAAACATTTAACAAAAGGGCAATAAATACATAACTATAATAATTACTTTAAATATAAGTGGACTAAATGCTCCAATAGAAAGACAAACGGCAGCTGAATGGATTAAAAAAAAAAAAAAAACCCAAGATCCACTTATACACTTCCTAAAAGAGATTCACTTCAGACCTAAGGACACAAACAGAGAGAAAGTGAAGGGATGGAGAAAAGTATTCCATGTAAATGGAAATGAAAAGAAGCTACTATATGAAGATTCCTATCAGAAAAAAAAATGGGCTAAAACAAAGATTGTTAACAAGAGACAGAGAAGAACATTATCTCATAATAAAGAGGTCAGTCCAAGAAGAGGATATAACATTCATAAATACTTATGCAACCAACATAGGAGCACCTAAATATAAAGCAAATATTAACAGACAAAAGGGAGAAATTTAAAGTAATACAATAATAGCAAGGGATTTTAATTCCTCTATACACCAATGCATAGATAATATAGACAGAAAATCAATAAGGAAACACTAGCCTAAAATGACATATTAGACAAGCTGGACTTAATGGATATATACAGAAAATTCCACCCCAAAGCAACAGAAAACTCATTCTTCTCAAGTGCACATGAAAAATTCTCCAGGGTAGATCATGTTAGCCCACAAAATAAGTCTCAATAAATTCATTAAGACTGAAACCATATCAAGCATCTTTTCTGACCACAATGGTATGAAACTAGAAAACAATTATAAAAAGAAAACTGCCCAAACACATGGTTACTAAAAAACCAATGTGTCAACAAAGACATCAAAGAGGGAATTTAAAAAATACCCTGAGACAAATGAAAATGGATATACAACTTACCAAAATTCATGGGATGCAGCAAAAGCAGTTCTAAGAGGAAAGTTCAGAGTTATATAGACTAACTTCAAGAAACAAGAAAAATACCAAATAAATCTTACTTTATACCTAAAGACTAGAAAAAGGAGAACATAGCCTCAAGTTACAAGGAAGGAAATAATAAAGATCAGAATGGAAAAAAATAAAACAGACACTAAAAAGAAATAGGAAAGATCAGTGAAACTAAAAGATAGTTCTTTGCAAAGATAAATAAAATTGATAAACCTCTAGCCAAACTCATCAAGAAAAAAAGGGAGAGGACTCAAAGAAATAAAATCAGAAATGGAAGAAGAGAAGTTACAACTGACACCACAGAAATATAAGGAATTATAAGAGATTACTACAAACAATTTTAGGCATGCAAATTAGAAAACTAAGAGGAAATGTAGTATTTCTTGAAACACACAACCTTCTAAAACTGACCCATGAAGAAATAGAAAATATGAATAGACCAATTACAAATAATGAAGTTAAGTAAATAATTTTAAAAACTCCCCCAAAACAAAAGTCCACCCAGATAGCTTCACAAGGAAATTCTACTGAACATTTAAAGAAGTTAGTACCTATCCTTTTTGGATAATTCCAGAAATTTAAAGAAGTAATGCTTCCAAACTCATTTTATGAGGCTAGCATTACCCTAATATCAAAACCATAGATGCCACAAAAAAGAAAATTGTGGGCCAATATCCTTGATGAACATAGATTAAAAAATCCTTAAAACAAAATTTTAGCAAACTCAATTAGAGAATACATGAAAAGGATCATATACTGCAGTCGAATGTAACTTATTCCAGGGATGCAAGGATGGTTCAACATCTACTAATCAATCTCTGTGATATACCACATTAACAAAACAAAGGATAAATGTCATACGATCATCACAAAAGACATAGAAAAAATACTTGATCAAATTCAACATCCACTTATGATAAATGTCTCAACAAAGAGGAGTTATAGAAGGAACATACCTCGACATAATAACAGCCACATATGACAAACTCACAGTTAACAAAGTACTCAAAGGTGAAAAGCTGAAAGCTTGTCCTCTAAGATCAAAAACAGGTCAAGGATGCCCACTCTTACCACTTTTATCCAATATTCATTGACTTTATATCTAAGCATTGGAAATCTAGCCAGAGCAATTGGAAAAGAAAAATAAATAAAAGGCAACCTAATTGGAAAGGAAGAAGTAAAATTGTCATTATTTGCAGATGACATGATAGAAAAACCTCAAGATTTCAGCAAAACACTATTAGAATCAATCAATAAATTAAGTCACAGGATACAAATTAACATAGAGAAATTGGTTGAGTTTCTATACACTAATAACAAACTACCAAAAAAATTAAGAAAAAAAAATTCCATTTATAATTTCATCAGAAAGAATAAAGCACCTAGTAATAAATTTAACCAAGGAGGTAGAAGATCTAGACTTTGACAATTATAAGACACTGATGAAAGAAACTGAAGATAACACAAATAAATGGAAATATATTCTATGTTCATGGGTTGGGAAGAATTAATATTTTTAAAATGTCCATACTACCCAGAGAATCTACAGATACAATGCAATCCCTATCAAAATTCCAATGGCATCTTTCACAGAAGTAGAAGAATTCCAAAATTTTTATGAAACCACAAAAGACCCCAAATAGCTAAAAGTAATCTTGAGAAAGAACAAGCTAGAGGTATCATGCTGCCTGATTTCAAACTGTACTATGAAGTTATAGTAATCAAAGCAGTATGGTACTGGCAAGAAAACAGACACATATATCAATGGAACAGAATAGAGAGCCCAGATATAAACTACTTATATGTGGTCAATTAATCTATGACAAAGGAGGAAAGAATATATAATGGGGAAAAGACAGTCTCTTCAATAAATACTACTGGAAAACAGGACAGCTAAAGAATGAAACTAGATCACTTTTTTACACTATTTACAAAAATAAATTCTAAATGGATTAAAGCTTTGAATACAAGAACTGAAATCATGAAACTCCTAGAAGAAAACATAGACAAGCTCTTTTACATCAGTCTTAGCAATATTTTTTTTGGACTAGTCTGCTCAGATAAGGGTTACAAAAGCTAAAATAAACAAATGAGATTACACCAAACTCAAAAGCTTTTGCATAGTGAAGACCATCCACAAAACAAAAAGGCAACCTACTGAATGAGAGAAGATATTTGCCAATCATGTATCCAACAAGGGGTTAACATCCAAAATATATAAAGTACACAAATTAACATTTAAAAAAACAAATAAGCTAATTAAAAATGGGCAGATAACACGAGTGACGTTTTTCCAAAGAAGACACACAGACGGCCAACAGGCACATGGAAAGATACTCAACATCACCAATCATCAGGGAGATACAAATCAAAACTACAATTAGATATTACCTTGTACCAGTCAGATTGCTATCATCAAAAAGATAAAAAAAAATTACAAGTGTTGGCAAGGATGTGGAGAAAAGGGAACTCTTATACACTGTTGGTAGGAATGTAAATAGGTGCAGCCAGTGTGGAAAACAATATGGATCCTCAAAAAATTAAAAACAGAACAATCATATGATGCAGCAATTTCACTTCTGGGTATTTATCCAAAGAAAACAAAAACACTAAATTTGGAAAGATGTCTGCACCCCCATGTTCACTACAGCATTATTTACAATAGCCAAGATATGGAAGCAACCTAAGTGCCCATAGATACGTTAATGGATAAATGTGATTATGTATGTATGTATGTGTGCATGTATTTATACATATGAACACACACACACAATTGAATATTACTCAGCCATAAAAAAGAATAAAATCTTGCCATTTGTGACAACATGGTGGACCTAGAGGATAATATGCCAAGTAAAATAAGTTAGAGAAAGACAAATACCACATGATTTCATTTATATGTGGAATCTAAAAAACCAAAAAAATGAACAAAACAAAACAGAAACAGACTCATAGATACAAGAAACAGACTCATGGTTATCAGAAGGGAAGGAGATGACGAGGGGCAGCAACATAGGTGAGGGCAATTAAGAGAGGCAAACTTCCAGTTATAAAGTAAGTAAGTCATGGGGATATAATGTATAGCATAGGAAATATAGTCAATTATACTGTAATAACTTTGTATGGTGACAGATGGTAACTAGACTTACCATGTGGATCATTTCATAATGTATAAAAATGTTGAATCACTATGATGTATACCTGAATCTAATAGGATATTTATGTCAATTATGCTTCAATAAAAAAACACAAAGTAATGTTTGGCTTATATTTGAAACTTCAGAAGATTACCTATAGCAGCAAAGTTAATCAAAAGATTAACTATAGTTGTTTGCGGGTATTTCAGGAGCTTGAGAAGTTGCAAAAGTGAAAGTAAAATTTTTAAAGTGACCAGGGAAAAACTGGTAATTAGGGAGAATTTGTTCTTTTTAGTAGCAAAGTTATAAGAAAATATATTTTGAATGCCACAAATATTCTTAACTCTTATGTACCCTCAAAAAATCAAGAGAAAAGTATTGGTTACAGTGTGAGAAGCCAATCTCTATACAAAGATTAAGTGAAATAAAACTATTTTGCCTGCGTAATGACTACCCTCAAGTGAGAAGGAACTATTTGTTACCAAACTTTCAGGATCTTGCCCAAAAGGCATTTTGAAGTAGGATTTGAACAACTGTTAACATTTTCTCAAAGGGAATTCAGGAGTTAGCATTTGACAGTTGATATGCTTCTACTCCAGGCAAAATTTCCAGCATGTAACTGAGGTATTTACAATCTTTCCATAGATAATTACTGAGATACGTAAAATATTTGGTCAACATACATGGGAATTCAATATGCTATCAACATAGCAAAAGTCAGAGTTAGAAAAAAAAGTCAGAGTTAGAAAAAATAACCATGAAAATATATACATATGGAAATAATATAAATGAGGCCATTTTTGTCAACTGAGAAAAGGCTAGTGGATGATTTGAAAATATGATGATTCAAACATAATAATTATAGGCAATCTTTACAAAGCACTTAAAATATCATGGGCCACAGAATGGAGAAAACATTTGTAAATCATATATCTAGTAAGGGTCCAGTATCCAGAATACATAAAGAATTCTTACAACTCAACAATGATAAGACGACACAATTTTAAAAATTTGGCAAAGGATTTGAATAGGCACTTCTCAAAAAAACCATATATAAATGCAGATAAGCACACTAAAATATGTTCCACATCATTAGACACTAGGGAAATACAAATCAAATAAGATATTATTTCATAGCCGCCAGACAGACTACATATAAACAAACAAAACCAGAAAATAGCCAGTGTTGACAAGAATGTGGAGAAAGTGGAACCCGAAAATACTGCTGGTGGTTATGTAAAATGGTACAGCTGCTGTGGGAAACAGTTTGCAGATGCACAAAATGTTAAGTGATCCACAAGTTCCACTCCTAGGCTTATATATACATATCAGGAGTCTCCAAAACCGTCCCAGTTTCAATAATTTGCTAGGAGGACTCACAGGACTCAGCATACAGTAGTACTCACAGATATGATTCATTGCATCACAATGTGAAAGGATACAGAGCAAAATCAGCAAATGGAAAAGGTGCACATGGAGTAAAGACCTGAGGAAGCCAGGGACAAGTTTCCAAATTCTTTCCCACTGGACTCACACAAAAGCATGATATTTTAAAAGCACCTGTGAAATGCTGTCTACCAGGAAAATTCACTATAGATTCAGCACCCAGGGTTTTTACTGGGCACTGGTCACTCAGGCAGCCTCTGCTTGGCACACACCAAATTTCCAGATTCCCAGAAGGAAAGCAGGTATTCTAAACCATATAAACCATATTGTTTACATAAGCAGTTTAGGAACAGTGAGCTATTCTTCTTAGTTAAGAGTAATGGGAAACACACAGAAATCTAAGTTTCCAGATGCTAGACAACAGCCAACCTTTCAAGTAGTCTTTTCAAATACAGCAGCCAGTCCTGTTAAATTACCTATTTTCTGAACAATACCCAAGGAGAATGGTGGTGACAGCTGCACAACCTTGTGAATATACTAAAAACCAGTGAAGTGTATACTTCAAAATCATTAAAATGGTGAATATGATCTCAATTAAAAAACATCTTTGGGGATGTTAACAGAAGATATATCTTTGAGTTAAATTTAAACACGTATATATTTGGTGTATTAAATTTAATGGTATATTTAAAAATGTTACGGGCACTGCTATGGACTGAATTGTAAATCCCCGCAACTCCTACATTGTAGCCCTTATTCCCAGTGTGGATGTATTTGGAGTAAAAAAGTAAATGAAGATTAAATGAGATCATAAGGATAGAGCCCTGATCTGATAGTATCAGTGTCCTTCTAAGAGGTGACACCAGAAAGCTCATGTTCTCTCTCTTCCATGTGAGGACAGAGCACACTATCTGCAAGCCAGAAAAGACAGCCCTTACCAGAAAATCAATCAGCCAGCACCTTGATCTTGGAATTCTCAGCACCCAGAATTGGGAGGACATAAATTTGTGTTATTTAAACCATTCACTTTATGGCATTTTGTTAATCAGTCCTAGCTAAGACAGGGAGTGTGCAATACGCTTTACATAAAGTATCTCATTTAATCCTTAAAATAATCTTGTGAGATATATTCTATTGATGTTTCCTTTTTACATAAAGCCTTAAGAAAATTAACTTACTAAGATACAAAATAGGATTTAAACTAAGGTTGTCTGATATTAAAAATCCAAGTTCAACCACATTCTATACTGCCTTAAGTGATGATACTGTGATGAAATTTCCAAATTATAAAACTATATAATACAAAATAGGCTTGCTTCAGAAATTTCTTTTGTATACATATATTGCCCCTTTGTGCATTTATTTTCACAATTCCTTTTCTTTATTATGTTGCTTCTCAATAATTGTTTCCTTTAGAAGGTCTTCAGAAACACCCAGTTTTAAGTTGATACATAAAAGCAGTGCTTCCTTCTTTTCTTGTTGGAAATCACCACAAAGCAATAATGTGAAAAGGAAGTTCAAGGTATATCATAGACAAAAACAGGAGATATATATGGAAATCTCTGAAACACAATATATGAAGAAAGCTGCTAAAGGCTGTCAAAGTCAAACAGGAGTTCATAAAGATCCGGAAAAAAAACTGGATGATTTTAGACAAAGCAATAGAGGATAGCTTTCCAAAGCAAGTTGTCCAACCAATAATATCCCGTTTGAAATAAAAAGAATGGGTTTTATGAACGGAAACTAAGGACACTATGAAATTGGTTTTATAGAAATCTCAAGAAACAGGAAATGTAAGAATGAACACGGAATCATACAGAAGATGTATATATGGCAAAAGTTATGTTTTAGCGTCAAGAATGTTGTCATATTGTGAGCATCACTATAACTATGGATCTCTGTTGGCTGGAGATAAGTAAAGCCTAAATAACATGATTTATAAAACCTCAAGTCAAAAGGAGAACCCTTGATAGTTTGGGATACAGTATTGGCTTTTTATAGTACTGAGTGGTCCAGAAAGAACTCACCTGATTCAGAGATGTGTAATAATAATCATAATCATAAATACAGAATATTTTGAATAAATTAAAACAAAAAATGATATGTGGAAGAACAAAAGTGAATGGCAGAAAAAAGAACATGCACCAAAAATATGCTCCCAGAGAACAGATGAAATGTGATCAAATATATTAACACATAATAAATATTTTAATAAAGAAATAAACCTATACATTATAAGCTGAAAGCAGAGATACAAAAGCTTAGGAAAATATGTTGTGATATCTGAAGAAGAATATAAGCTGGGAAAGAACAAAGTAGTAGAAATAATTAAAGTAATCATGGACATACACAAGAATTAGAAACTCTATAAAAGAGAAAAGATATTGGTAAGAATACAGTAATAGATAAAAACAGTTAAAAAAATTAGGAAATGAAATAAATGATTAAGAATTGATAAGGACAAGAAATATTCACCAACTGATGAATGGATAAAGATGTGGATAGATAGATAGATAGATAGATAGATAGATGATAGATAGATAAATAGATAGATAGATAGATATACCACATACACACATACAATGGAATATTACTCAGCCATAGAAAATGGGTGATGAACATTGGGGAGGATATGTACTATGGTGAGCGCTGTGAATTGTGTAAGACTGATGAATCACAGACCTGTACCCCTGAAACAAATGATACATTATATGTTAATAAAATAAATAAGTAAAAATAAATAAAAAAATTAAAATTTAAAAAATTTAAAAACAGAAAAGAACGAAATCTTACCATTTGAAATGATGTGGATGGAGCTAGAGTGTATTATGCTAAGCAAAATAAGTCAGTTAAAGAAGACGAATACCATATGATTTCACTCATATGTGGAATTTAAGAAAGAAAACATACAGATACAGGGGGAAAAAAAAGAGAGGAGAGAGAGAGAGGTAAACCATAAAATAGATTCTTAACTACAGAGAACAAAACAAACATTTATCACAAAAAAGTGAAAAGGACTAGTAAGAAAAAGACAGGATTTATAGTTATTGAAGTACAGCAGTCTCAACATGTGTTCAGTTGATATCCTTATTGAAGAGAATTACACCAATGAAACAAACCAAACAATTCAAAGATTTAAGATGTATTTATATTTATAATTTATATTTATAATTTAAGATAGGATTTAAAAAATACTGCATATCTCAGAAACAACTGGCCCAGAAGAGTGAACAGAGATAAAACCTAGTTACAAGATTACATAAAGAACAAAGATCTTTTAAACACCTAAAGAAATCATTTAGAAAGAAAAAATACAGACCTGCCTCAGATTTCTCTAAAGCCAAATTTAATGCTAGACACTAGAGCAATTTATAAACACTTTAAAGAAAAAAGTGTGAACAAAGAATTTTATACTCAGTCAAACTGTCCTCTAAAAAACAAGACAACACAGAGGCATTTTAAAACTTGCATAACTTAGGGAATCTATTTCTTATAAACCATTCCTGAAGAAACCGTAAGAGTGGCCAAATGACAGAGAAACTGAGAAAATATCGCAGAAGGACTAGAGGTGATACCAAAATAAATGAGAAATTATACACAACAGAACAAAATGCCCCAAACCTGACAATGTGAATTTTATAACTACCAAATTTGGCACCAGGAAAAAAAAATTGGGAGGTAGTATATGTGCACAGATTTCTTCATCTTTATTTTTTTTAAGTAGGCTCTACATCCAGGATGGAGCCAAACATGGGGTTTGAACTCAAAACCCTGAGATCAAGAGCTGAGCTGAGATCAGCAGTTGGACACTTAATAGACTGAGCCACCCAGGCACCCCTGGAATTCTTCATCTTTTATGTTCAAAAGATATTATTCAAAGCTAATATGATGTTAACATTAAAATATATAAAGAAAGAAAAAAGAAAAAATATATAAAGAAAAACACTATATAAAATATATAACATATTAAAATGAGGTATTGGAAGGGACAGTAAGAAGGAATCAAGTGGTAGAAATATATATTAATTTCTATTGTTCAAAGTAAGGAGTCAAAAAACACCATGTTAAGAAATGAATGATTAATAACATTAGATAGCACTATCAACTTAAAGATAATTAGTGGGCGCCTGGGTGGCTCAGTTGGTTAAGCGACTGCCTTCGGCTCAGGTCATGATCCTGGAGTCCCAGGATTGAGTCCCGCATCGGGCTCCCTGCTCGGCAGGGAGTCTGCTTCTCCCTCTGACCCTCCTCTCTCTCATGCTCTCTGTCTCTCATTCTCTCTCTCTCAAATAAATAAATAAAATCTTTAAAAAAAAAAAAAGATAATTAGTAGAACCAAAAGTGAAAGTTCTAAATTATCAAAAAAAATTACATCTACCAACAAAATAACTCCAATCTACATGTGGAAACATTTTTAAAAACAATAAAAATGGACACTGTATCCAAATATGATAAAAACAATTACTTTATGTTAATGAAATACAGAACTATTAAAAGAAATATACTCCCAGTTTTAATACAAAGCCTAATTAATTCCTAAATAAGAGTCACAACTTTTTAAAAATAAAGGGATGGATAAATGTATACACAATAAAAGCAAATATAAAGAAATCAGGAGTCACCATATTAGTATTAGATAAGGGAAAAGCAAATGAAAGAAAGGAAAAATCTTTATAATGTTAAGGGGTCTAATCCGTAAAGAAGGTATGTTATTAAATAAGTGTGAAAACAACACAGCAGTGACACTTACAATGCAAATACTAAAGGAGATATGAGAAGACATATGCCAAAAATACTAGGAAACATTGGTATTAGAAAACATTGATTTGTCTCTTTTATCGTATGACAGTTCAAACAGGGAAAAATAATTGCATAAGATTCTTAAATAACATAATTCTAAGCAATATCTACTTGATATATATATATAAATATAAATAGATATCTACAAATATAGATTTATATCTATATGTAACACTGCGCTCAACAGACAAATGAACTTTTCTTCATATGCCTGTGTAACAGTCACAACTGACCATATTAGTCACATACAATAAATTTACAAATAAAAGAATAAACTAATTACAAACTAGGAATGAAAAAAAAACACTTGGCAATTAAAAGCAAGTTAAAGATCAAGAAGAAAACAAAAATGAAAACTAAAGAATACTTTCAGAATGACACAGTAAAAACATCACATAAAACCTATATGAGCCAAAAAAAAAAAAAATGCTTCAAGGAACATCCATATTCTTTAATATAATGAAATAAATATGTAAGCAAAGAACAAAAGAAAAGCACAACAACCAAAAATGAAGGGAAGGAAATAAACATAGAAGAAAAAAAGCCAATTAGTAAACAGACTTATGATTTAATACACCTAATTTAAACAATAAAAATGTTAAAGGGTTCAGCAATCTTACATAAAAAAAGGAATAAAAAGCCGCACACACAAAATAAAAAATGAATAGCCACAAACACTAAGGAAATTAAAAGAATCCAAAGAGATTATTTGTCTCAATTCTATGCAAATGGATGATCACTAGTAAAATATTAATGTCCTAAACTAACCCAGAGGTAATAGAAAACCTAATTAGGTCAGTTAGCAGACTAGAGAGAAAGTTGTCTAAGAACTACCAAAAAATCACACACAGATGGATCCATAAATTCTAGAAACATTTAAAGAATCCCATGCTATTTGACAGTTCTCAAGCTAAGAAAATGAAAAAAAGTTTCCAGATTATTTTTCTAAATATTGAGAAATATATATACCATAATTCAACAAAAACAGCTCTCTCTCTGTGTCAGCCCATCTCCTCCCACTTTCCCTGTCCCTCCCCACACCAATCTCTTTTTGACAATCTACTAAAATCCAGGTAAATAAAAAATTTGCAGATAAGAAAAATATGTAATCCAGTTTCGTTAGTTTCAAGTTTACTTTTGAACTAGTTTAAAAATAAATTAACTGAAATTGTATTTGGAATGCTTAAGTTTTACATATACATGTATAAAGTACTCCATAAAATCCAGAATACAGAGCAGACTAATATCAACATTTAGCAACAAATTGGAGTCTAAAATGCTATTTCTCTCAAGCTGAATTTAGTCTAAGCAAAACCATTGGGTCTCCAACCCAAACCTCCATGAAATCTGATACATGGAAGAGGTCTAAGAAATGTGTACTTGAATTTGATTCTTAATGTAACCAATCCTTTTATTCTAAGGTCACAACTGTGTAATTTAAGAGCCACATGTCCTCTGTAAGGGGCCTCATAATTATTTTGTTTATATCATTTCATTGTGTGGTACTAATTTCATTTAATTGACCAGTCACAAATTGAATAGATCAAAACTCCTCAGAACTATTGCTAGCAATTTTCTTCCTGACTAAGCAATTTACCATCGACAAAGAAAAGAAAATTATGAGGTAAATTCACAGTGTTATTTCTGCAATTAGATCTCTGCTTTCTTCTACATAGAAACAAGCAGCTGATTCTGTCACTGGGATGTGGATACAAGGAAGAGGTACAGCTCCAGAGAGGAACAGCTCCAGAGAGTGTATGTATAGCGTGATGAAGTTCAGGTGAATATTTCGATGTGGGTTCATATCCTATGATAATGTTGTTGATTTGAATACATTATCTTTGTCTATATGTACCAGAAACCTTTATGAAGATCTGTGAAGATTTTTCTGTAGAGTTTATGAGGACTCAGAATCTTTGTGTTGAAGGATGAATGTTAGAGATTTTGATTTTTGTGAATGATCCCAAAGTTCCACTTGATATCTTGTGATTTTGCTGAGGCACCATTTTAAACTGAAACCTGAGAGGCCGGGGTAAAGAGGTCAGTAAGTAGTACCAACATCAACTCAGCATCGCCATGTAGCTTTGCTACCACCTATTCCTCATCGTGGACAGAATGAATATGGTGTTGAGACTAAACTTCACCTCTCTGTGGAAAAAAAAAAATGCAACCCCCAATAAAGTCATGCTACAAGGTATTTGTGAATTTAGATATTTCCATTTCAAAATCTCCTAAAACTTGCTAATATATTCTAATATTTTAGTTTAAGGAGCATATTTTATAAAAGGCCACAGTTTCCCCAATAATCTGATTATTATTCCCTTTCTTTCCATGCCTTTGAACTATTTAACTTCTCTACGCAATCCCCAACCTTAACATTGAAACTGAGCACAAGGCCAAGCACGCTTTCATGCTCCTCTCTGTAATTAGCCTGGCCTGATCTGTCACTGCATATAGATTCCTAGAATACCTTTGTCTTAAGGAGCGAATGCTTGTTCAACTTCACTTTGTCTTTGGACTGCATGTCTCGTGGCTCTGGCAACCTGGCCTTATTCCAGAGCTGCAGCTTAAAAGATGTTATCTTTCTCATAAACGCTCACGTTCCTTTTTGGCATAGCATCTAATTCCCTGGTAGTCCAACTAGTGAAAAGATCTCTCTAGTCTCAGTACTTCCCCACTTGGCCATTCACTATGTAGAGCCATTTCATTTTCTAAGGCTACACATAGATTTGCCTGTAGAACAGAGGGAACAACGCAGTTTTAGAATCATAAATGTCTGGGTTTAAATCCTAACTCCATGATTTTTAGTTATAAGTTGTTGGAACAGTTACTTAAACTCTGTAAGTCTCACTTTCTTTATGGTAGTATTATTAAAGTACTATATTATGTAATATATAACAACATTATAATAGCACATTATTTTTTTTTTTACTATTCTATATCTTTATAATACCATTAGCACAATACTTCTTTTCTAATGGACTGTGTGAAATTTAGGAAGCCATCAAGTAGAAGTCCTAGCACTCTACCTGGTATTTAGTGGGCACTCATTTGAGTAATAAGTGATCACTACTAGAATTACTAGAGTCCTGGTGCTATTATTATTACTAGTTCTATAATGAGGGTAAGGTCCATATGAGTGGTGATAATAGCTAACATTTGTAGAACATGTCTCCCTGGCAGGCTCCTTGCTAAGTGCTTTACATGCACGATCTCATTCCAACCATGAGAAAGGCATTATTATCCTTTGGATTTTACAGATGATAAACCTGAGACTTTGAGAAAGGTTAAGTTCCTTTCCCAAGGCAACATGATGAAATGACAGAGCTGAGAGTAAAATCCATGTCTGGTGAAATCCAACACACACTTTTTCTATATTTATGCCATATTTCTTTCAATATTTATCTCATTATTTCTCAGGATTCCTAGTTTATAGATGAGGCTAACTAATAAAATTTTATCTCCCTATAACAAACTAGCACATTGCTGGATTTTCAGTAGATATTAAAATAATTTATTCTGATGTCTGTATATTTATTTTTTATTAAAAGTATATATAGAGATAACAATTCAGAAAAAAAATAATTTTAAATGATACGTAATTTCATCTCCTTAATAGCTACTTTCGGTATATTTCCTTCCAATTTTTTGTAATTCAACTATAATAACAGTAGTAATCAAAATGTATGTACAATTTTATATCAAGCTTTTGCACTAATGATAAGCACTTGCAACACTTCTACAGAGCCTCCACCAACTACATTTTTAATGGTTGTATAATTCAGTAAACGCTACATGATTCATCTGTCATTAACAGCCAGAGCAGATCAACCATGAAGCTTTCTGATTAAATATATCATGAATAACATTTTTTAAAGTTGTAATACATTGAAAGAGAGTGAAAAAAAACTGGTTGAGCACTCATATGCTTGAAAACATTTGTACCAAATGCCACTGGGAGATAGGCTCTGTCACTAACTAGTGATGGGATCTGGGCAAGTTCTTTGTTATCCTTGGTAGTCTTTGGACCCTCATCATAGAATGAGTTGGAATTTATATTCTCTCAAAGATTCCTAGCAGTTTTATAATTTTTCTGTGATCATTGCCTAATATTAATTCTGACACTCAGAAGTTGGGTGACTGGACCAGTTCCCTTAATCCTCTTGGTGGTTAGCATTTCTTTTTTTTTTCTTTTTTATTATGTTATGTTAATCCCCATACATTACATCATTAGTTTTTGAGGTAGTGTTCCATGATTCATTGTTTGCATATAACACCCAGTGCTCCAGGCAGGACGTGTCCTCTTTAATACCCATCACCAGGCTAACCCATCCTCTCACACCCCTCCCCTCTAGAACCCTCAGTTTGTTTTTCAGAGTCCATAGTCTCTCATGGTTCCTCTCCCCCTCTGATTCACATCCCCTTCATTCTTTCCCTCCTGCTATCTTCTTCTTCTTCTTCTTCTTTTTTTTTTTAACATAAAATGTATTATTTGCTTCAGAGGTACAGATCTGTGATTCAACAGTCTTGCACACTTCACAGCGCTCACCATAGCACATACCCTCCCCATTGGCTATCACCCAGCCACCCCATCCTTCCCATCCCCCACCACTCCAGCAACCCTCGGTTTGTTTCCTGAGATTAAGAATTCCTCATATCAGTGAGGTCATATGATACATGTCTTTCTCTGATTGACTTATTTCACTCAGCATAATACCCTCCAGTTCCATCCACGTCGTTGCAAATGGCACGATTTCATTCTTTTTGGTGGCTGCATAATATTCCATTGTATATATATACCACTTCTTCTTTATCCATTCATCTGTTGATGGACATCTTGGCTCTTTCCACAGTTTGGCTATTGTGGACATTGCTGCTATAAACATCAGGGTGCATGTACCCCTTCGGATCACTACATTTGTATCTTTGGGGTAAATACCCAGTAGTGCAATTGCTGGATCGTATGGGAGCTCTATTCTCAACTTTTTGAAGGACTTTTTGAAAACTGCTAGAACTGTTTTCCAGAGTGGCTGCACCAGTTTGCATTCCCACCAACAGTGTAGGAGGGTTCCCCTTTCTCTGCATCCCCGCCAACATCTGTCGTTTCCTGACTTGTTAATTTTAGCCATTCTGACTGGTGTGAGGTGGTATCTCATTGAGGTTTTGATTTGGATTTCCCTGATGCCGAGCGATGTTGAGCAATTTTTCATGTGTCTGTTGGCCATTTGGATGTCTTCTTTGGAAAAATGTCTGTTCATGTCTTCTGTCCATTTCTTGATTGGATCATTTGTTCTTTGGGTGTTCAGTTTAAGAGGTTCTTTATAGATTTTGGATACTAGCCCTTTATCTGATACGTCATTTGCAAATATCTTCTCCCATTCTGTCAGTTGTCTTTTGGTTTTGTTGACTGTTTCTTTTGCTGTGCAAAAGCTTTTTATCTTGATGAGGTCCCAATAGTTCATTTTTGCCCTTGCTTCCCTTGCCTTTGGCGATGTTTCTAGGAAGAAGTTGCTGTGGCTGAGGTCAAAGAGGTTGCTGCCTGTGTTCTCCTTTAGGATTTTGATGGACTCCTGTCTCACATTGAGGTCTTTCAACCATTTTGAGTCTATTTTCGTGTGCGGTGTAAGGAAATGGTCCAGTTTCATTCTTCTGCATGTGGCTGTCCAATTTTCCCAACACCATTTGTTGAAGAGACTGTCTTGTTTCCATTGGACATTCTTTCCTGCTTTGTCGAAGATTAGTTGACCATAGAGTTGAGGGTCCATTTCTGGGCTCTCTATTCTGTTCCATTGATCTATGTGTCTGTTTTTGTGCCAGTACCATACTGTCTTGATGATTACAGCTTTGTAATAGAGCTTCTAGTCCGGAATTGTGATGCTGCCAGCTTTGCTTTTCTTTTTCAACATTCCTCTGGCTATGCGGGGTCTTTTCTGGTTCCATACAAATTTTAGGATGATTTGTTCCATTTCTTTGAAAAAAGTGGATGGTATTTTGATAGGGATTGCATTGAATGTGTAGATTGCTCTAGGTAGCATTGACATCTTCACAATATTTGTTCTTCCAATCCATGAGCATGGAACGTTTTTCCATTTCTTTGTGTCTTCCTCAATTTCTTTCATGAGTATTTTATAGTTTTCTGAGTACAGATTCTTTGCCTCTTTGGTTAGATTTATTCCTAGGTATCTTATGGTTTTGGGTGCAATTGTAAATGGGATCGACTCCTTAATTTCTCTTTCTTCTGTCTTGTTGTTGGTGTATAGAAATGCCACTGATTTCTGTGCATTGATTTTATATCCTGTGGAAAACCCAAAAGACTCCACCCCAAAACTGCTAGAACTCATACAGGAATTCAGTAAGGTGGTTAGCATTTCTAATCTGGAGGGTAGTGTTGATGGGAACTCCCTTCCCATAGCTTCAGGGCCTTTGCCATCATCCTAAACTTCTTCCAGTTCTAGATGTTCGTTTTTCCTTTCTTTCTTTCTTTCTTTCTTTCTTTCTTTCTTTCTTTCTTTCTTTCTTTCTTTCTTTCTCTCTTTTTTTCTCTCTCTTTCTTTCTCTCTCTCTCTGTCTCTCTCCCTTCCTTCCTTCCTCTTAAAATTTATTTATTTGAGAAAGGAGGGGAGGGGCAAAAGGAGAGGGAGAGAGAGAGACTCCTCAAGCAGATTCCCAGCTGAGCACGAGCCCGATGCAGGGCTCAATCCCAGGACCCTGAGATCATGACCTGAGCCAAAATCGGAAGTCAGCCACTTAACCAACTGAGCTATCCAGGTGCCCCCTAGATCTTCTTTCTCCTTCTTCCTTCTTATAGAAAAGTTAAGGGATCTTGAATATAGCAAGCCTATAGTCCCTTGCTAAATCTGGGCCAAATATATCTATTATGTTGCTGATATGGTGTTTTAATCCCTTTTAGGTTAGTTTCCAACATTTAAAATAAAAATCCAGACTTACAGCTCCTCTGAAAAAATCGAAACCTCTTCTAACACATTGCCAGCATGTCTCTGAAGCAGAAACTGGATGGTACCAGCAAATGCCTACTGCCTTACATGAGCCACACATTTGACAAAGTCCAGGCCACAGCCTCTATGACCACCTATTATCACCTACCCGAGGAATTTCACTTCATTTCCTTACCTCACCTCTGTAGGTATCTGGATTAGTGACCCCATGTTCTGTATGATACTTCTCTGGCTGAGGGAATCATCAAACACCAAGGATGACTTTGAAAGCCAGCGCTTCCAATAGTTCATTCAGAAAATATCAGATCTCTTTGGGCTGACTGACCCTCACTAGAATCCAATTCGAAATTTCACTGGTTTCATACTCTGCCATTTTATTGATTTAATACACAGTGTACCTGCTAAGTAAAGCTGACTCCTCTGCTTTGAAGCTTGGGGTCAAGTACATTTTCATACCGTAAGTAAAAAAACGAAGAGATTGACCTTCATCAAAAGGGAATGCCTCCCAGTGGAGCGTCTAGAAGGCCTCTCTCACAAACAAAAGGTGAAATAGAGCTGTTCTGTGTGTTTATTCTGCATAAACAGTCACTCACAAAGCATTTTCCTTTGTAACAAACTTTATGAAATTATTCCTCAGAGGTGGAAATGGCCTCAATTAGATAAAAGAAATGGAGCATTTAATTAATTTGTGACAAACCCACGGGTGGCCAGAAAAATAAAATCCTATCTAAAATTAGTTAAAGACAGACCACAAGATTGGACGCTGCCTCCATATTAAAAAACGAATGTAATTGACACCTTTTAACATTTGTCTTTTATCCATCTAGTAACAAAAAAAAATTAATTTCCTTAGTCAAAGCAGGCAAACAAAAGACCAGGTTACAACTACACAGAGCTTTCAGGAAAAGGAAATTGCACTAGTTACGAAAACAAGAAATTCTGGGTGCAGCTGTCCCTATTAAAATACAACAAAAGCCGGAATAAAATTGCCACAACAATGCACAATTAAAATTGTTCTTCACTGTTTTTTCTTCTCCCTCTCCAATCACTATTTGTGTCTGGCTAAGAGAAACAATCTTTAAACGGTTTTACATATACCCCATACAAGACGGATGTCACTAAATAAAGCATTATTTAGAGTTTTCTGAGGTCTGCACAACAATGAAAGTGTCGTGTAATGAAAGTCGCCAAACCAAAGTCACTCTTATATGGTGCATAACTAAGAACCCAAACCCCTCATATGAAAAAATACGTGATTGTGATGCATTAAAACACAGGCATTTTTACTAGTGTATTACTAATTGTGGTTCTAATTATAACATGGGCCAAATATTACAGCTAGTGCTAGTAATAGAATTTTTATCAATGACTTTTCCAGAGGAATGGTAACAATATTTAAAGAGTGATGACTGAATGTGTTAACAAAGAGGGTGATGAGCAATAAGTAATAACTGGAGAAACATGCCTTTTTGAATTTCGGTAATTAGGTAACTATTGAAAACAATTTTTTAATATGTGAATTAGTTCATCTTATAGAACTGGGAAGGGGGCTGGTCTGGAAGTCTAGTCTAAGTCTTTCTTTGGCCTTAGGCTAACTAGGTTTACTTTTAATTCTGGGGATTGGGTCCCAGCTGTTCCCATCCTCAACAGCACATTGCAGTAACTGAAGTAACTGAAGAGAGCTTTAAAAATCCCTGGTGCACAGGTTGTACTTAACCAAACAAATCCTAATCTGGGAATGGGGCACAAGCATCAGGGTTTTTCAAAGCCCCATAGAAGATTCTAGTCTGCAGCCAAGGTTGAGAAGCACACTACACTGATTGTAAATACCTTTCAAGATTAAAAGAAAAAAAAAAAACTATGAATACATTCCATATTCTAAAAGGCATGGCTGTCTCTACCAAGAAAATTAGGTTTGTCTGCATGAGAGACTATGGACTCCAGGAAACAATCTGAGGGTTTTAGAGGGAAGGGGGGTGGGGGGATGGGTGAGCCCGGTGATGGGTATTAAAGAGGGCACGTATTGCATGGAGCACTGGGTGTTATACACAAACAATGAATCATGGAACACTACATCAAAAACTAATGATGTACTGTATGGTGACTAACATAACATAATAAAACAAAAAAAATTAGGTTTGCCTGTTATAAATGCAATATGCAGTTTTGCTGGATTGTCATCAATTGTTTAGTCTATATTTGTGATGTTCTGGTATAAAGCACACCCTCTGAGGTCTAAGCAGAGCAAAACTCACTGGGTGGAGGAATGGATTATGCAGGACATCTAAAAGAGATATCCTTGCCTTTTATTCTGAAGATGTGAATAGTAACAGCCATTAAAATGTACACATGCATTTCTGCAATGCGGTATCAAACATGAGAGTTTACACTTAAAGTTCTCCTAGTAGAACATTTTACACGAGGAATGCAGAGGTTCTTTATATATACGTTTCCAACAAAAAGACTTAGTTTGTTTACTCATTATAAAATAGTAATGTTCTTGCACTAGGAAAAAAGTCTATCCTTTTCTTCTGGAGTGTGTGTGTGTGTGTGTGCCTGCGTGGAATGACTGGGAATGAGGGAATGGACTGCCTTTCCAGGAGGTACATGAAGGTCTCCAGATTTCAGGTTTTGAATATTCATGGAGTGGGACAACAAGCCACAGTGCTAGAGCCTCAGGCCCATACCAGTAGGCTCCTTTATTAAAACTTCACAGTTTTGTCACTGAAGGTGATTGCTCATCTCCCAGAGCTTCAGCACAACAGACGAAGATAACCTAATTCTCAAAAACCTGGACGGTGTATCTCCTCCAACAATGGACAGAATCTCTTAAGAAATCCCTTATTATCACCCCCTCAATAATTACTATTTCTTGCAAATAATAGGGGTTATTTTTTATGTAGTATTTGAAGACAAATGATTATTTTCTGTTGGATGCTCCCTTTCCTTCTTAAAAATGCCACTGTATTATTAACAAATGAAGACATTTTGTCATCATTACTGTTGGTTTTAGGATATGTAATGAAGACCAGAATTATTATATATTTGATTTTTTGCCACTAACTTTCATTTTTAAGTGAAGGGTAACTATGGGTCCATTCAAATTTGAAATATAAAATAATATGGGATGGTCTTAAGGATAATGTACTAAACAGCTTTCTAGCCTGAAGCCAATTTGTTAAATTCTCACTTTGTTTTCTCAGCACCCAAAAGAATTAAGAGAAAAATGGACTGGCATTATATAAAACAAGCAATCTTTTTTTTTTTTTTTAAATTCTGCTATATCTCAATATAACAGTGTAGTAAATAAAACAAAAATATTATAATTTGTTGGATTATTCCCACACTTGTTAGTTTAAATTACAGCTCAGGTAGAAATATTTGAGTACATGAAATACAGTTAGATTTGTGAAAATTCAAACATACTTTAATTTACTTCAAAGCATCAAACAATATTAAATTAAACGAAAAAGGATGTAATCACAAAAATGTTCATTTTTCTTCTCTGCCACTGCCAAAGGAGAAATTCTGGTGTGCTACCAATACTATGGGTCTCACAGTTGGAAAACTTGATTTATAGACCTGACTGCTGTTAACTAGCCAAGAATTCTCACACACTAATTTGTGTTACCCTTTTGGAATTCAGAGGGCTGAATTAAATTATTCCTAAAGTTTTTTTTATTGTAAAGATTTTTATTTATTTATTTGACAGAGGGAGAGAGAGGGGGAGGGAGAGAGAGTGCACAAGCAGGGGGATCTGCAGAAGGAGTGGTAGAAGCAGGCTCCCCACTGAGCAGGGAGCCCAGTGCAGGGCTCAGGGCTCAGTGTTTGATCCCAGGACCTTGGGATCATGACCTGAGCTGAAGGCAGATGCTTAACTGACTGAGCCACCCAGACACCCCCTTAAAGTTTTTTTTAATTTAACTTTCTATGATTTAAGTAAAAACACACATACATACACACAATCTTATGTTTCCTTGGGCCAATTACACTTCTAAGCATTTTGGAAATACTGACTCACTTAAATTTTATCACAACCCAGTAAGTTATGCTTTACAGTTGAGGAAACTGAGGCACCGAGAGGTAAAGGGATTTGCCCAAGGTCATACCAAGAAAGCTGGGATTTGAGTCTAGTTTGGCTCTGGAGACTCTGGAGATCTTTTATTTCCTCTTCTAACATTTTGTGAAAAATTTCAAACATGCAGAAAAATGGAAAGAATTGTACATGAACAGCTATCTACCTACTCACTTGGGCTATACAAGTACTATTTTGCTATGGTGGGTGAAATTAAATGACCGCAAGTAGATCACCTAACAAACGGCTACAATTTCATGTACAATGAAATTTTCCACCCTGCCTCCTTGTTCCCATGTAAAGTGGGAGAGGCACAGGGTCTGATGTGATAACCCAGGAGACCTTCTCTTCAGCTGTGAAAAGTGAATTACAAACATGACTTCAGAGTCAAACATAATAATACTAAAAATCAACACAACCACTTCCACTATGCTGATTCATATTTTATAGCACCTTATAATTAATGAAACATCCGTAGGTGTCATTCCTTCCCATGAAATCACACTACTATTTTTTCAAAAATGACAATGGAGTATTGTCTTAGTGGACAAATATCAAGCAGATTTCATGGATCTCAGTGGTGGGTATAAGCCAGAGATTGTATTAGCACAAAAGTGATACACATACATTATGCATTATGTCAGTGGGTTTTTCCTATTATGTAAAGCATATTTTAAAAATGGACTTCTATAGTCATATATTATTTTACTATTCTACTAGATTAATAGATGCCTCACCTCCAATAAGGTAGATGGGAACTTTACACTCAATGCTTTATAAAGCCATATAATATCTGAAATCAGAACACTTTCTTTAGAACTCTGATTTAATATATGCCTAATATAGTGCTCCAGTGATCTTTGATCCTATCATCACTCACACTGTCTTTAGGATACAACTTGAGATAGTTAAGGAAAATGTACATTAATGTTCCTTAAGGAACATAGTCTTCTTAAGACTTAAATTTCAATGATCATTATCTATAGCCAACTTTAATAAAATATATGACACATTAAAGTCTTTTATTCAACATCTCTCATTTCATTTTTTCTAAACATTCCTGCCTTGTAAAAATATGAACCCATTAATGCATTTTTAAAGTCAACCTGATAGTTCATATCTAAATCTATATTTTAGTAATCTGGACACACACACATACACATACGCACACACAATGTAAAGTCCAAACAGCTAGCCATTCATGCTTTTTCTAAGTGTATATAATGCTCATCTCTAGAATAAAGAATAAACCCCAGACATCACTGGAATAGTGAGAGATCTAGCCTTCTTCCCATGAGTCGCTGCTGGGGAGCTCCCAGTATTCTGGCACAATACTTCTGAATATTGTTTCACACCAGCAGCAGCATCCGGAAACCCAGAAATGCAAAATTTTAGGCCCCACCCCATAGGCACAAAACAGAAGCTGTGAGAATGGGGATAGTAATCTGTGATTTAACAAGCCCTCCAGGTAATTCTGATGTCTGCTAAAGAGAACCACTATTCTTGCCTCTACCATATAACATTCTTCCAACAAAGAATGGTATTTTTGTCACTGCACTGGTTAGCCAAATTTATCCATGCACCCCTCTTTTTTTAAGCCATTAGAGATCACTTTGTCTACATTTTTAAAATTGATATTAATTTTAGAGTTGATCCTATTTTCTATCTCTATGATTTTATCTTTCAAATCATCATTTACCTTAAAGAGATCATGAAGTAGCAGTGTGTATGAGAGGAAATGTGTTAGATCAAATACAAATTGGAGAGAATGGTTAGTTTATTCTCTCCCACCTCTTCTCCTCTCACACAGTATTTACAGGTGTACCTTAGGGACATTGCAGGTTTAATTCCAATAAAGTGAATATCACAATAGAGTCAAGTGATTTGTTTCACTTCCCATTGTATATAAAAGTTATGTTTACATTATAATGTTGTCTCTTAAGTTTTCAATAGCATTATGTCTAAAAACCAATGTACACACCTTAACTAAAAAACAGTTTATTATAGAGGCACCTGGGTGGCTCAGTCAGTGAAGTGCCGGACTCTTAATTTCGGCTCAGGTCATGATCTCAGGATTGTGAGATTGAGCCCCACACTGGGCTCCATGCTGGGTGTGGAGTCTGCTTAAGATTCTCTCTCTACCTCTCCCTCTGCCCACCGCCACTCACTCTATTAAAAAAAAAAAAAGAGTTTATTACTAAAAAATGCTAACCATCATCTAAGCTTTCAACAAGTTATAATCTTTTTGGTGGTAGAGGGTCTTGCCCTGATGTTCATGGCTGCTGACCGATCAGGGTGGTGGTTGCTGAAGGTCAGGTGATTGTGGCAATTTCTTTCTTTTTAAAAAATATTTATTTATTTATTTGAGAGAGAAAGAGGGAGAGGGAGCATCGGGGTGGGGGGCAGAGAGAGAGGGAGAGAGAGAATCTCAAGCACACTCACCACTGAGCATGGAGCCCAATGTGGGGCTTGATCTCAAGACCCTGAGATCATGACCTGAAATGAAATCAAGAGTTGGACATTTAACCAACTGAGCCACCCAGGTGCCCCACTGTGGCAATTTCTTAAAATAAAACAACAGTGAAGTTCACCATATCAGTCAACTCATCCTTTCATGAACAATTCCTCTTGTAGCATGTGATGCTGTTTGATAGCATTCTACACACAGTAGAAATTATTTCAAAATTAGAGTCAAGCCTCTTAAACCCTGCTGCTGCTTTATCAACTAAGTTTATGTATTATTCTAAATCCTTTGTTGTCATTTCAATAATCTTCACAGCATCTTCACCAGTAGATTCTACCTCAAGAAACCACTTTCTTTGCTCATCCATAAGAAGCAACTCCTCATCCATTCAAGTTTTATCATGAAATTCCAGCAACTCAGTCACTTTTAGTTCTAATTCTCTTGCTATTTCCACCACATCTGCAGTTAGTTCCTCCACTGAAGTCTTGACCCCTCATAGTCATCCATGAGGGTTGTGATCAACTTCTTTCAAACTCCTGTTAGTGTAGACATTTTGACCCTTTCCCATGCATCACAAATGTTCTTAATGGTATCTAGGATCGTGAATCCTTTCCAGAAGGTTTTCAATGGACTTTGCCTAGATCCATTACAGGAATCACTATCTTTGGCAGCTGTGGCCTTATGAAATGTATTTCTTAAATAATAAGACCTGAAAGTAGAAATTGTTCTTTGATCTGTAGACTACAGAATGGATGCTGTGTTAGCAGGCATAAAAACAACATTAATCTCATTGCCTATCTCCATTAGAGCTCTTTGGTGACCAGATGTGTCATTGATCAGTAATATTTGAAAAGAAATGGAAAGAGAATCTTTTCCTCTGAATTGTAATTGTCAACCATGGACTTAAAATATTCAGTAAACCATGTTGTAAACAAATGTGCTGCCATCCAGGCTGTGTTGTTCCACTTACAGAACACAGTAGATAGATTTAACATAAGTCTTAAGGACCCTAAGATTTTGGGAATGGTAAATGAGCACTGGCTTCAACTTCATGTCACCAGCTACATTAACCCCTAACGAGAAAATCAGCCTGTCCTTCAAAGCTTTGAAGCCAAGACTGACTTCTCCTCTCCAGTATGAAAGTCCTAGATGGCATCTTCTTTTAATAGAAAGCTGCTTTGTCTACATTAAAAATCTGTTGTTTAGTGTAGCTAGCTTCATTAATTACCTTAGCTAGATCCTCTTGATAATGTTGCAGCTTCTACAGCAGCACTTGCTGCTTTACCTTGCACTTTTATATTATGGAGATGGCTTCTTTCCATAAACTTCATGAACCAACCCCTGCTACCTTCCAACTTCAGCTTCCTTACCTCTCTCAGCCTTCAAAGAATTGAAGAGAGTTAGGACCTTGCTCTGGATTAGGCTTTGGCTTAAGGGAATATTGTGGCTGGTTTCATCTTCTATTCAGACCACTCAAACTTTCTCCATCAGCAATAAGGCTATTTCCCTTTCTTATCATGGGTGTAGCATAGCACTGGAATAGCACTTTTAATTTCCTATAAGAACTTTTCCTTAGCATTCACAACTTGGCTGTTTGTTTTAAGAGGTCTAGCTTTTGGCTCATCTTTGCTTTCAACATGCCTTCCCCACTAAGCCTGATCATTTCTGCACCTTTGATTTAAAGTGAGAGGCAAAAAACAAACAAACAAACAAACAAAAGTAGAGACATGTGACTCTTCCTTTCACCTGCTTGAACACTTAGAGGTCACTGTACGGTTATTAATTGATCTAATTTCAATATTGTTGCATTTCGGGACTAGGGAAGTCCAAGAAGAAAGAGACAGGGAAGGAACCAGTAGCTGGAGCAGTGCAAACATGCACAACATTTATCGATTAAGTTTGCCATCTTATATGGGTATGGTTCATGGTGCCCCAAAACAATTATAATAATAACATCAAAAGATCACCAATCACAGATCATAATATAATAATAATGAAAAGGTCTGAAATATTGCAAGAATTACCAAAATGTGACAAAGACACATGAAGAGAGTAAATGCTATTGGAAAATGGTGATGATTTTGCTCGATACAGTGTTGCTACAAACCTTCAATTTGTAAAAAGCACAATAAAGTGAAAAACAATAAAACTAAGTGTGCTGGTATATGAAGATTGTTTAAATTCAAGTTTCCTTCTTCCTGCTCTTTTTATGTTATCATCCTTTAAAAAAATTACTTGTAGTGGTGCCAGGGTGGCTCAGTTGGTTGAGCATCCAACTCTTGATTTCAGCTCGGGTCATGATCTCAGGGTCCTGAGATCAAGCCCCCATGTCAAGGCTCCATGCTGAGTGTGGAGCCTGCTTAAGATTCTCTCTCTCCCTCTGCCCCTCCCCCACCCTCTAGCACACAAGCACACATGCTCTCTCTCATTCTAAAAATTAAAAAATTAAAAAAAAAAATCTAAGTTAATTTAAAAAAATTAAAAAGTTAATCGTAGTGAAATATCTACCTTTAATTTTTATTTTATTTATTTTATTCTGTTTAAATTTTTCATATTTGGTCTAATAAACACAGGCAAATTTATAATTTTTTCCTCTCAGAATGACTGTCACAGTGGTGTATAAATCAAGATGCTCAGCCTTCCGCTAGCAAAATGGTGGGCACTGGCATGTCATTCAAACTAAGTCAATCGGACATGTTCTCTAACATTTTGAATTGTGAGCGATAATTAATACAGAGATAGAAAAGATAGCAACAAAGCTTCGAGCCCATTCATTCCAATAGCTATTGAGAAAACTGTCCATACTGTTGTTACTTGCCTCTTTCACTCTACTCTGGCTCCTGTCCTCTGCATCTGGCTTTCTGAGATCTCTATAGTTTCTGGGAACTCCTGCTAACTTTTCAATACATTCCTTTTCTGTGTATATTATCTATTGTCAGCTTCTGTTACTTGTATCCTAAGAATCCTAAATAATCAAGGAATACTCAAAAAGGGAGTTTTATTTCAAAACAAGGAAAACAACTGTGAAAGAGGAATCACAAGATCAGCAGTGAAATCTCAGTTTTTATAACTCACTGGGTAAGTTGCTAACCTTGCTAAGCCCCAGTTGTCTCATCCGTAAAAAGTGAGGTTGGACTAAGGATGCTATTATTCATGTCTAGCTCTATGAGACATTTGTCAGAATGCTCTGGATGGTCTCTCCCCACCCCCACCTCCCTATATAGCTCCAAGGGGCAAACCATTCACAGAGATAGCAGAACAAAAGGTGGATAAAGTAGGTCTCCAGGACATTTTGAATTGCAGCTCAAAAGCTCTTTCATCCATGATTTTTTCAGGCGAGGGCAATGAACTTCACTGTATTTTCATTAGCAATACTCATGACTTTTTGCCATATTTCCTTACTTATGTCCTCCCTCATTTATGCATTATTTCCTGCATTAGACCACAAGTTACACTGAAGTACCATCCATATCTGATTTCTCTCTCATTTCCAGAATCTAGATCAGTGCCAAGAATCACTCCCTACTCAATTAATACCATATGAATTTTCAGAGTAGGGTATTTCTACCTACATCTACTCCATGGATTCTGAGTAAGTATATGTAACTACAAGAAGGGCCCTAAAAGAAGGTTATGAGAAATGTATATGATTTAGTGAGACGGAGAGAATGGGTATCAAACATGACTTGTCTTATAGTAGTTCTCCTTAACAGAGAATGATGCAGGTACAGTATAAGATTTTATCCAAGACCCACCAAATCAGTGGTGAAAACTGTTGTAAAGTATTCTTTTGTGTTTTAAACAATTCTACCTGATCTCACCTTCCAAAACACTTTGGGCATGCTACACTGAATAGGGGTAGAGGGGAGGATCAAAGAAACAAAAACCCTAAAGCAAAAACAAAGGAAAAAAATAACCAAACCAAACAAAACCAGACCAAACACTCTCATTCAGGTGCACAGGTGAAAATCATTCTTATTGCATCCCATTATTAGATTCTTTGACAGAAATTGTTTGCTAAATGGAACTTCTTTCATTTTCATCGAAATTTATGGCCAATTTGAGGCAAGGTTTAATTGAATATCTCATACTGTAGGGAAAACTAATAACTAAACTGAAGCATACTTTGGAATTGATCCATATAGATGATAAAATCCTTTTTCCCTGTTTTTTGTTTCCTTTTTTTGCCAAGGGAATTCATTTTAACTCTATCTCAGTGAATCAGATGACAGGCTAATTTCAAACCAACTTATAAATGAATATTTCTACAAGTTAGAAATCTATCAAGAGTCCCTCTTTCCAGGAATAAAAAGAGAAGTAGAATAAATCCAGAAAGAGTTCAAAAAGCATCTAAGAGTCAACATTTTTATATTGTTGGAAAGGATGAAAATCGCATTTCACAGTCCCTTGCAATCTAAATAATGCATTCATTGGTCACTCTCTATTATAAGGATAACACTGTGACTCAAAAGGACCTATAAACTCTTGCCGCATCTCTGCCACCCATGTGACCACAGGTAAGGGGCTTAACCCTTCCATATCTCAGTTTTATTATCTTTATGATGAGAAAATTAGGTATGCTGATTTTATAGCTATTTCATCTTTAATTTTATCTTTGACAATAAAATCTCACAAGGGCTTTGTAACTATGATGAATTTCACATAGACACTAAATGTCTAGTTCAAGTGTTGCACTGGCTTAAGGCACCACATATATTTCCAGTGTTACCCTTCTATGGCTTAGTAGCATACCTCATAGAGGAGGAATGGCTGGGGTAGGCAGAAGGACAGGTTCATACTTAGAGATACTCAGAGGCACAGACAGCTTGCCATCCCATCTGTTTGGTACAGCATTATGAAAGTAGGCATCATCTGCTTCATCCACTCACCCAATGGCAGAAGCCTGTGTGGATGCTCTGAATTTGTGCACAGTTTCAGCTGTGTTACCCCAACAATCTCTAAAAAGCCAATAATCTACATTTACTGGTAAAGAATCCGGCCCATTAGGCCAAGCCATATAATCATTAACATCTTTAGGCAACAAATGTGATTCAGAGTCCAACTCTAACCCAAGAAGCCACATTGGTGAAATTACTGAATGCACATATTGCTGAATTCCATGCCAAATTGGCCCCAACTCAGTAAGTAAGAGTGCCTGAAATTCACCTGAAGCATTCTGTACGAGCCATTTGGACACTTGCCCCCATCTCCCTCACATTTTGGAATGAGGAGGGGACCAATTCCAAGGGCAACTGAGTTATTCTCCAAATGTCAGTTGCAAATAAATACCATAATCAACCAAAAAGGCTTAGGTGTAAATCCATTCTCAATTTATACCTGACTTTTACGAGTTCAAGTGAGTTGCACTTGAAAATGTCAGGTAGAATTCTTTTATGAAGTTGCATATGACTTTTGGGGACACAGATCTAGTCTGAAGTGGCATTTGACAATCCCAGTGCAACATTCGGAGAGGAGCTGAGTGAAGAACAGTCAAGCGTATAGGAGACAGAGCACAACGTGTGAAACCATTGCAAAACACACCAGAGATGTCTTCCTGCAAATTAACAGTGATGGAAATCTCCATTCCAAAGCCCTCTCAAAAAGTCTTAGACCCTGGTAACTTGAATTTATAACCCAAAAAGGTTTATTTTAGGATCATGTAATTAGATTTGGTGAGATTTAAAAGGATCATCTTTAGATTCGCCTAAGCATTAAGCCATTCCCTTAACTGCAATTTAAACAATTTGGCCAAGTATGTTAATATTCCAGACTCTTAAAACTATATAGAAATGGCTATGTTTATATATTTTTGCTTTTTTATGTCTTAAATGAATGCTAAAATACCATGATAAATAGATCTGAGACCATGAGTAAGTAACATCAACTTTGTTAATATTATTTAGAAACATATGTTCTAGCTGTGCTGACTTAAAAATATATGTAGACATCTGACTGACTAAGCTCATGGCCATCAAATCTCATTATTTAAAAAAAAGTTATCACCACAGAGAACAGCTTCCTATGTTTAAAATGAGTGGAAGGCTAAATACTCTCTCAGTGATCACTTCTAGCTCTAGTCTCTTGGAATGCTGCATGGTCAATAAGAAACCAGCTAATCTCTAAGAGAGAAACTCTCAATATAAAGTGTTTTTCAAAATTCCAGATTCAGGTACAGCAACAGGCTTATTCTGAACTGCAAATAAGAAGTAGAAGGAAAAAAAGATAATTGAACATTTAGGTGTCTCTATGTCCTGGCTTTCTATGTTAGCATATTCAGTTCTCCCAAATCCATGAAAGACATTCCCACCTTATAAATACAAAATAGTAGCGTATGAATTTTCTAACTTAACACGAAGTACTACACCCCTTAACAGACTCTCCTGTCTTCATCCATGATAGATCCTGACACATCTGAGCTTTTATATCAGTTACTGTGTGGATTAGCTATGGCTTTTTTATTCACAAGTGTGATGGTTAATTTTATGTGTCAACTTGGCTAAGCTTTGGTGTCTAGTCATTTAGTCACACATCAATCTAGATAGATGTTAACGTGAAGTAGTTTTTAGATGTGATTAACATTTAAATCAGTAGACTCCGACTAAAGCAGATTACCCCACATAAAGTGGATGGGTTCATCCAATCATTTGAAGGCTTTAAAAGGAAAAAGACTGCAATCCCCTGAGAAGGAAGGAATTCTTCCTTCAGACTGTCTTTGGGCTCAAGACTGCCATATCAACTCTTCTCTGTGAATCTAACCTGGTGGCCTGCCCTGTAGAACTCAGACTAGCCTGTCCCCATAATTGTGTATGCCAATACCTTAACATAAATATCTTTCTCCCTGTATATACATGCAACTTTCTAGTTCTGTACTTCTGGAGAATCCTGACTAATGCAACAAATGACAAAGAACTCAACTCAAACTGGCTTAAGAAAAAAAAAATCTGTTGTCTGACAGAACTACCAAGTCTAAGCTCTACTTTGTTGCCTGTATTTTTAGATGGGCTCACTTTGTAGTCACAAAGATGGTCATTGGCAACATGGGCTTACATTATAATGAGTAGACACTTTTTCCATAGAGATTCAGCAAAAGTTTGAGGAAGGACTTTGAGAGTCAGACCTGGGTCTCTTTAAGTGTTTGGGGTAGATGGGGATGCTCAGAGGAACACCAATGGATTGAAAATAGGAGAGGCATAATTCTCCAAAAGAAAAATAAAATGCTATCACAAAAGCAGAGGAAATGGACACTGGGCAGGCATACTACAGATGTCCCCTACATAGTACAGAACACTTAGCTATCACTTAATATTGTAGGCTACCTTTTTATGAGCATATATATTATCTCCTTAAACTATGAAATTATTGAAAAGACAAGTTCTTAATAGCTTGTTGTATTTCCTGTGGTAAGTAGTACTGTGAGTTCTACATTTCCCACCACTCTTCTTTTTTTTTTTTTTTTTTTTTTAAAGATTTTATTTATTTATTTGAGAGAGAGAATGAGAGAGAGAGAGAGCACATGAGAGGGGGGAGGATCAGAGGGAGAAACAGACTCCCCGCTGAGCAGGGAGCCCGATGCGGGACTCGATCCTGGATCTCCAGGATCATGACCTGAGCCGAAGGCAGTCGCCTAACCAACTGAGCCACCCAGGCGCCCCTCCCACCACTCTTCTTAACACAAATCTCGAAGCATGAACTCAAACATTGTTCATAGACTGTATACAGTGAGCTTTGAGGTGAGTGATATATAAAATCGAGTGAACAGTAGAGGAACTTCTATCTTAACTCACAAAACTCCCTTGCTAAGTATTCACAGAGATTATACAATATTGCTCAGTCCACTTATAGCAATTATTTAACTAAAGAGCTATCTTAAGTTGGAAAGCATCAAATAAAATTTGGTTTCTTGAATGCAAATAATCCATGGGATACAACTCTTCTGAAATAAAATGATAACCTTCCCTTCTAATATCAACAGTATAACAAGAATCAAATGTTACTTTATTCAGGTACAAGTAATGAAGCATCCCGAAATGACAAACCTCCATACTCAGGTACCTGAAATAACTTGCCACTGATTTATAACTATATCTTTTACAACATGCAGTACCTAAAACTCTGCTTTGCAGAAATTATTTATTATGATATTTCAGGTCATTATGATCAGGTCATTACAACCATAAGTGTGGATTCTTTATTACCCCTTGAAAAGCTAATACATTAGCTAAAGTCCTTGGCCATAGAGAAAGAATTCTAATTTCCAACAAGAAAGCCGTGGCAAAAATTATTAATTAAAACATCAGAGTATAGCTTCACGCACATATACATATTTATAAAACATACATACATACATCATGAGCCCTATTTTCTGCCACATTTCATTCTTCAAAAATAACTATAATGTCTCAACATTTTAATGTCCCACCTGCTATACTCATCTTACGTCAATGCTTTAACTCCTGTAGTCTTGCTTCCTATCTTTCTTCTCCTGGCTAATATTTGATCATTTCAGATTCAATTCTGGTGACATTTTCTCTCAAAATATTTCCCTAAAACTCAGATTGGACTAAACTGTCCTCCTGAGTGCTTCCAAAGTACAACTTCCCTTATCTCTGACATAATTTGCAATATCATATTGAAATAATCTGACAAAATGATGGTCTCCACTCCACCATACATACACTTTTGGACAGGGGTATGCCCTGTTCATTTTCTCTGCAACACCCTCCCACCAATATCTCCCCATCATATGCCTATCACCAGACTTGTACAAAATAAACTGAGGAGGAAAGTTCATGGGATTGACAACAAATGTTTAAAAAGAAGAAAACAGCAAATTGGAAACCAATTCCTTCAGAAAAACAATTTTGAATTTTGTATACTTGCTCTGAAAAAGATAAGACTTAGAAGGTGGAGAGCATGGCACGAATCCTCAATACTGAAAAAGGTACAGTGCATAAGAGTAGTTTATTTGATTCTGGAGGCTCCAAAGGGAGAAATAGGGCTGAATGGAAGAAGGTGGATAGAGGTAGAATAAAACTTACTATATAGAAGGACTTTCCAATAACTGGGGCTGTCTATAGATAGAAGGCCTTGATTCACTAAAGAGTAAGTTTATTTGTAAGTGTAAGGATTAGAAAGTTAGATCAGGACTATATTATGGAAGGTCCTTGATGAAAGGCACCCAAAAATCCTAAGATGTACATTAAATTTGAAGTAATACCGCAGTGAGCACTGGTATGCCCAACAGCTAGATTTTTACCTTTAACATTTATTATATCCATCCATCTATTTATCTATCCCCCATTCATCCATCTGTTCATTTTTCTTTCTTATGTAATCTCAAAGTAAACTACAGACCTCCATACACTTCTTCCTAAATACCTAGCCAGCATATCATTAATTAGTGTTAAACATTTGTTTAGGTGTTTTTTTTTTTTTTCCTTTCAGCTAAAAGGTGAATATATTGAAATATACAGATCTTCAGTGACCTTTTCTTGAGATTTGACATGCATACTCTTGTGTAAACCAAACCCCTATCAAGATAGAGAGAAAGCTCCTTCTTGTCCCTTCCGGGTTTAATTTTAAATCAAATATCAAAAGATTGATTTTATAAGATTTTCTTTAAAACTCTTTAGAGCCAAGAGAAAGCATCAATTAAAGCAGATATTGTTTCAAAATAAATCTTCCATTTCTTGGAGCAATTTCTCTTACCATTCTTTTCTCATGGCTAACATTTATTCATTTTTCCAGATTTCTGCTGATTTCTCCTCCAAAGTCCTTGCGTAAGAGCCCAGATGGATTAATAGACACTCCTAGTCACTCTTAGAGCACCCACCACATGTTACTATTTAAAACACACTGAAAATTGAAATTTTCTATTTGGGTGTTTTTGGCCACCATACACCTGCTTTTAGAGGGTAAGGATTTTTTGTATCCTATCTGCCTCTAACACAGATCTGGCAATAACTAACTAAAGAAAGAAAGAAAGAAAGAAAGAAAGAAAGAAAGAAAGAAAGAAAGAAAGAAAGAAAGAAAGGAGTATTTATTTTTTAGAAAGAATTAGACAGGTATTTAGAACACTCGCCTTCAAAGTTTAGCTGTGATACTTCTGAGATGTGCAGTCTTGGGAAAACCACTTGCCTGTTTGGAATTTTTGGTTCTTCGAAATAAATTCAGAAGATAGGATCAGTGATCTCTTCCATAGAGTAATTACAGTGGTAGGCACACATTATTAACAGCAGATCACCTACTGATTAGATTTAAGGATCCGTTAGCATCAAAAAACTTCTAGCCAGAAGTCAGGAAACTGGAAAAATATAACTAGGACATATCCATTAGATGGTCATGAAAACAAAGATAATAATCCACCGGCATGAGCCTAAGAGCAAAGATCATAATTCCCATCATAGGTAAGCAGGTTCTGCCTACTGTCACTAAAATATTCAAAAGAGAAAACCAAGGCAAGGATATTCATAAAGTCATGCTAAAGGCAAATCTACTGTGGATTAATCTGCAAATTTAATTGATGCTTTCTCTTGGCTCTAAAGAGTTTTAAAGAAAATCTTATAAAATCAATCTTTTGATATTTGATTTAAAATTAAACCCGGAAGGGACAAGAAGGAGCTTTCTCTCTATCTTGATAGGGGTTTGGTTTACACAAGAGTATGCATGTCAAATCTCAAGAAAAGGTCACTGAAGATCTGTATATTTCAATATATTCACCTTTTAGCTGAAAGGAAAAAAAAAAAAAAAACACCTAAACAAATGTTTAACACTAATTAATGATATGCTGGCTAGGTATTTAGGAAGAAGTGTATGGAGGTCTGTAGTTTACTTTGAGATTACATAAGAAAGAAAAATGAACAGATGGATGAATGGGGGATAGATAAATAGATGGATGGATATAATAAATGTTAAAGGTAAAAATCTAGCTGTTGGGCATACCAGTGCTCACTGCGGTATTACTTCAAATTTAATGTACATTTGAGAAGTTTCATAAGATTATGAAAATATTTTTAATTAAAAAAAATCAGGAGGGGCGCCTGGGTGACTTGGTTGGTTAAGCATCTGCCTTCAGCTCAGGTCATGCTCTCAGGGTCCTAGGATGGAGCCCCACGTCAGGCTCCCTGCTCAGTGGGGAGTCTGCTTCTCTCTCTCCTTCTGCTCCTCCCCTGCTTGTTCTCTCTCTCTCTCTCTCAAATAAATAAATAAATCTTTAAAAACAATTCAGGAACAGACATGCACTGAAGAAGTACCAAGTTAGTCTTTTGAAACTACTATATTTTTAACTATTCTAATCTACAGTAAAGAAATGCAAGGTGGTTAAAATTGGAGTATCTTTTTACTAATGGTTTTTACACATTTGAATTCAGAATTTTCTATATTTCCCTTTCTTGACAGAGTCATCACAAGATTAAATAAAGCTGCATTTGTATGTGTCAATGTGTGTATGACAAAAATTATTTACAAAAGAGTATTAAAAAAGAAATCTCAGGATTTATAGTTGCAGGATGTTTTTAGTCAAAGAAATAGCAATAAACTTCAGAGAGATAAATTTAATCTTAAATTTTCTGCTATATTAAGAAAGAGAGAAGAGGAAAAAGAGAAAATATCCAAGTATTCCAAAACAGCTGATGGAACCAGCGTTCCATCCCTTCAGCCCTAATCCTCAAGGCATAGCTATTCACTGAACGACACAGAGGAGAAAGGAGGCAGGAGGAAAAGAGAAATTAATGGAACCGTCTACAGGGAGGGCACAGGTAGTGGAGGGAAAGCACTGGGCACTGTAGGTTTTCATCCTTTTTTCCAAAAGAGGAATATCAAACTCTCTTAGAAGCAAAGCTGTTTCTTGCCAACTTATCCTCCTACTATTTGCAGAAATACTTAGTCAAGGGATTGTATCTTCAAATATTTGTGAATAAGCAGAAGGAATTGCCAGTTGCCCACTGAGAAACCTAATACTTCTCATAGGTCCAAGTGTGCCACTTAACTTATTTAAGAATCTGAGATGTAATTTATGCAACACACTAAATGAAAATCAACTTGATTGCATTCTGCTCCCTAACAGTAACAAGGGTGCAGGATGTTGGCTCTCATCACACCTGGATTCTCTGCAAAGCAGTAAGAACAAATGTCATCATCTCTAGCAGGTAGGTATGCACTTGTCTAATATGTTGACACATATTGGTGTGCTAACAAAGGCCATAAATATGTTTGTGATGGGAAACACATGGGTGTTAGCTTAGCTTACTTATAAACAACAGGAAAAAAATAGCTCTAATAATTGTTTATTCTAACTTGCACATTTTTCACAGCACTAAGAAAGTACATCTAACCCTCTTTGGTTACTGTGACAATTTGTTAGTCAAAATACATATGTTTTAATTTATGCATATGCACTACTGTTGTTGATAGCTATGCTAATTAGTGTATTCCCCTGAGGCAATAGCTTCAGGTAAAGAGCATGATGACATATTACCATGGAAAAACTAGACCCTGCAATTAATAGTTACTACTACTTCCTGGTGAGTTCCTCATTCTTAGGACCCTGGTGGGGAGAGGTCCCACCTTGATTACCCCCAGCTTGGCACTGTGATCATGTGATTCCTAAGCCTGTCACTGACAACAGTCCTGTCGCCATCAGCCATTACTCCATTAACAGGAGGAACATTGAATCTTTGTTTTGTTTTTTCTTCTTCTCCCCTATCAAAACCACCACCATCACATATTATAAATAAAATTATGTTTCTGTCTCTTTGTTACTATATTATTCTGAAAACTGTTGGGTAGATTTTTCAACCACTTTGAGGGCAGTCTGTGGGTCACATGACTTAAAATACGGTAAATGAGGCATATAAGGAATAAACTTCGAGAAGTTCTTGAGGAATGTCTCAAAGAAATTGTCACATATTCTCTCAAAGAGCCAAAACTTATATAATATGATAGGTCAGATTAACTGCCAACAGAGAGAGAAAAGCCGTATGCATGCCGACATGGCATGGATAAAAATAAAGCCTGACTGTGAAAGCAAGGCCCACATCAAAGATAACAAGGGTCAAGGTGATTATTTTTGATGGAGCTATTTCTCACATGGTTTCCTCTGTAAACTATTCTCTAGGGCTGGGGTTGGCAAATATTTTCTGTAAAGGACCAGACAGTAAATATTTTAAGTCCTGTGAGCAAGGGTGTTTGTTACCACTTTGCCGCTACCTGGGGAAAGCAGGCGAGGCTAGCTGTGTTTTAATCAAATTGTATTGAGGGACATTGGAATTTGAATTTCATATAATTCTCATGTGTTATGAAATATTAATATTATTCCTCACTTATTTTTTCAACAATTAAAAAAATGTAAAACCATTCTTAGCGTATGGGCTGTACGAAAACAGGCAACTGTGAAGACTGCCCCATAGGTTATAGCCTGCTGACCTCTGCTCTAGGGAGAGTAGCAGTAGGGATTTATTACTTAATGATGGCTAATATCTTTTCCCCGAAGATGATGAGGATATTTTTAAGAATGGGAAAAGCAACAACAATATCTCTCTTGGATTGAATACTGATTAATTGCCTAAATTATAATGCTGACAGTATTACCCCACTTGTGGATTGGAAAATAAGGCCTGGAGAGTTAAAAACCTATCCCAACCCTCATAGTACAGGAGTACGTGTCTGGACTCTCTCAAATATCAGGCTCAGTCCATTTGGCTGAATGGCTTTTCTGAGAAATTGAAACATAGTTGGGACTTTGCCCTAGACTACTTTGTCTCATGGTGAGCATATTCATTGGAGAAGGATGCATGTAACTAAAAGTAGAGCAATTTTGTTTCTCATTACCTCTGCCAGAGAACAAAATTTTTTTTTTTTAAGATTTTATTTATTTATTTGACAGAGAGAGACAGCGAGAGAGGGAACACAAGCAGGGGGAGCGGGAGAGGGAGAAGCAGGCTCCTGGCTGAGCAGGGAGCCCGATGCGGGGCTCAATCCCAGGACCCTGGGATCATGACCTGAGCTGAAGGCAGACGCTTAATGACTGAGCCACCCAGGCGCCCCCAGAGAACAAAATTTAACTGAAGTGGTATGTGCCGCAAAATATTCACAAGCTATAGGACAGATTACCTGCTAATGGAATAGAAACTTTATTTTGTAAACCTATCACTTTAGGAGCTCACCAAAGGAACTGCAGATTATAAAGAAAAAATTGGAGGGATTAGTAGCTTGTATGAACATCATAGGCTGGTATGACTGCTTTTCTAAGTTTAAATGTTCAGTTCGCTCCTGAGCAACAGAAATATAAAGGAATGAGAAGACATATAATATAATCTTAGCTCTTGGGCATAATGGCAACACACACACACACACACACTCACACACACACACACCCTTACCTACCTCACAGGGCATGCCTGGCTTTTCATAAAGAATACATATGAAATAGTGAGCTGATAAGAACTTTTATGTATGTGCTGGAGGTAGAGAGGGAGGTATGGATTGCTCAGTGTCTCTGTAAAAACCACTGAATTCTCATAGTGAAGAGGTAGACGGAATCGGGCCCAGAGCATTACATTAAACATGCAGACTTCGTACATCAGCCTCTCCACTGCTAATTCCAGAGAGGATTTCAGAGAGTTCACTCCATCCTGGCTCTCTGAATAACCACTCTCCCACAGATTTATTCCTCTCTACTATCGTCCCCTCCCCTCCCCCCTCATTTTTTCCTCTTATAATCAGTTCCAAATATCTCTAACCTGATCCTATTAAATAAAGCATAGAGCCATGTTTCTCAACCTCAGCACTACTGACATTTAGGGGTGTGTAATTCTTTGTTGTATGGAACAGCCCTGTATATTGTAAAATATTTGGCCATTGCCAAATGTTTCCTGAAGAGACACTTTCTGCTCCCCCCTTTCTGTCTTTCTCTCCTGAAAGGAGGAGCAAAGAGCTTGGGAAAGCAGATAGACAAATGGGCTGGGGCATGAGTCATAAACAGAAGAACAGCAAGATCCCTTTGGACTGAGGACAGGATACTGTGGGAGTGGGGCATCTGTGCCTAGCCAGTGCTCCCCCCACCACTGGGTTGCTCCATGATGTACCTAGGGAGGGGCTATCTAAGGTACTGATGTTATATAATCTTAGTAGAGATTTCCTTCCTAGAGGCAAAAAAGCTGAGAGCTGACATATTTCAAGGAACTACTTGGGCTTTGACAATGAGAACGTCAGTGGCAACTTTCAGAGACCAGAATTTGGTATCCTTCCCCATCTCCTGTGTACAACTTCAGGGACTGGGTTTGTTCCGGGAAGAATGGAAATGTGATTTTCTCACCAACCTGGCAAAGACTGGATGGAGCTTTGGAGTCAGAAATAATTTGCTTTAAAGGAAATAAAGAAATGAAGTTTTACACAACCATTTCTTGTTTAGGTCTGTAAGTTCCAGAACTCTGTTGTGTTAAACTTCCAGTCTCCATTGTGGAAGATTTAGTAGAGTTCTCAGGTATTACGATGGACTCAATAAGAACTCTTATCTCCTCATCTCAGCAGTTCCCAGATTGCCAGATTTTACAATGTTCTCAAAGCTTAACTGACTCAGGGCTGGGTCATGGAAATGCTTAACTCACTACCCTAGGCTCAGATAAAGGCTCCAGGTCTTCCCGATGGGGGTTACAAAGATCCATGGCAGGAAGTCTGATAAACACGAGGTGAAAGTGTGTTTTCTGAAAATCTTTCAGCTGCTAGTGGGATGAGACTATTCACGCCTATAACCTTGTTGAAGAGTTAACCTTGCTGGATGACTCCTCATTATCAAGCAGGCATCTGCTGTTTTAATAAATGCAGGCTCAAGTTAAGCGCCTTCTTCAATAACAGGAATCACATACCACTCCACAGCAAATATCCCTGGTCCTCCCACCAGCAGAGAGCTGTGTGCATATGATATATTTCTCTCCATGTGTATATACACATTTGCAATTATTTTAATTCCATGTATTCGGGATGATAAAATACAGCTTGGGTAATCAGTAATTGGCTGGTGCTGTGCCTGGCACGACTCATACCTTTCACACCAAACGATTCCTTTGATTCTTGGGTGGAAGGGGGTATCTGTGGGCCTTTTAATTTGGCTGCACTACGAAATGTGTTGGGAAAAAACCCAATGTGGTCCAAAGGAAAACACTGAGGAAAAAGCTATTTCTCTCTCAACAGGTAGAAATAAGGAGATTATTTTTTAAAAGACACTGTTTAAAGCACAACTACAATAAGTAAATTTACAATCCCCTCAAAATCTGTATAATATTTTCCTATTTTAGTAAGCTATCATATTAGTTACAGGTTTTAAATTAATTTTTGGTGTCTCTTTATTCCCATCCAGATACAACTACTAAACTTTTCCGTTCAATTAAGAGCAAACATGTCAGTATATGTAATAGCTAAAGATTCCAAGCTTTAAGAAGAACCATGTGACCTGAGTTCTATCATTTGTTATGATGTGAACTTATGGGAACTCTGAGCAAGTCACTGCCCTGGACTCTTTGGGTTTTTTATTCTCTACCTGCAGAATAAACTGCTGACTAAATAATTGCTGAGATTTCTTCCTACTCGAACAGTTGATGGGTCCATCTCTCTAATGACACAAACAACCCTACCAAAAAGCCACACTTTTAACCCCCATTCAATTGTAAAAAATTGCCCATCCAACTAACAAGAGAATGAAATCAAAGGCATAGATATGGATTTACTATTGTCTATTAGAAATAGCAAATTCAAATGTCCACAGGTGACAGGCTTGAATGTAAATGGATGAAATCAATCAAGAGTAAGTAGTGGGAAATTTTGAGAACCAAAGAGCTCATGTTCTGTCTACAGAAGGCAACGTCTCAGGTCCAATCTAATGCTGTTATATAGGAATGCAAGTCTCCATATCATTAAAAGAAGTCAGATATCCAGACATTTCTGTTAAATCTCCTGATATTCAAATGATTGAAACTTTGTAGGCTGAAGAAAAATCACGGTTCTCTATTGAAAGCATATCCTCTTCCCCAATGAGGTCATACCTACAATGGCATCAATTAAGACCCCTAAGGTAAGGACTCCCAGGTTTAAATCTCTAGCTTGGCTCTTGTTCTTAAGCCTTGGTCATATGTTTAATGGACTCCCAGGCATCTCCACTTGGACACCATGAAATTTTTTAGTGGCATGTTTTTTCTCCCCAGCATTCAAGAATTCAATTGTGGACACAGTTAAAGCAGACCAAAAAGTAGAAGTTAAGCGGAGGTACAGTTGGATTGATATAAAGGTTAAAACCTGCTACAAAGTTGTTTCATTATCAGGCTGCATGTACCATGCATGTGGCTAGCTTCCCCTACAGCACTCATCTTCTATTTTAAAAAATGTGTTCTCAAGTTAAGGGTCTTGTTCAATAACAGCAATCACATACCACTCCAGAGCAAGTGCCTTTGTCCTCCAACAAACAACTGGGGAGCTAGTTTTCTGTACAGAGTTTAGTTCTCTTTGTGTGTATTCCCATTTGCAATTATTTTAATTCCATGCACTTTGGGATTAAAATACAGTCAGGGTTATCAGGAATTGGCTGGTTCATTTCCTCCAAACAAAAATCCGGCTGGTCTATAGTTTGGGTTTTCTACTGCTGTGAATCACAGAGTATAATATTGCTAACTGAGGTTCGAATTTGGAATAGAACACCATTGTGAAGTGTCCACTAAACCAAAACCACCATCATCCACTTTAAGACTCTTTAATTCCTTTAAGTCTCTTTAAATTCCAATTTAAGAAACAAAGGGCTCAAACTGAGGGAAAACAAGGCTTTAATCTATTAAGGAAAACACAGATACATTTCATGCTTTAACCAAATAAACAAACAAAAAGCAGTTAGCTTTCCTACTTTTAATCACTACTATGGCCCATGAAGCTTACCTCTTGAGTTCTAAACCTTAAAACTCTTTGCATAATTGTCAAAGGAGCCAAGTTTTTGGAAGGACCCTTTCATAGGTCTTGTCTCAATACAAAACCAAATGCTACTGAATTGTATGGGATAATGCTACCTCCTGAAATAAAAGTAGATGAAAAAAATGTAGTGGGAGAAAATTATACCATTTCCATTGGTTTCTTCAGGAGTTTATACAAATTCTTATATTTCAGGATAATTTTTAACATTTTTGTCCTAAGTTAAAGGAATGTGAAGGATGTTAGGACACCTAAAATATTCATTGTCTCACTACTTCCCAGATTGTGATGCCTAAGTTACTTCTCTTCAGATGTCTTCCTTCAGTTCTTTTATAAGTCACCATGAATTTTTATTTCCATTACTTCACCCTGACAAAGATAATTCATGGTGTGGACATTTTAAGATCAGAGACCAGATGGAAGATAATGTAAATACAACAGGAAACTATGGAGATTAATAACAGTGATGTTTATGTATATTTCAATGACCAAAGCTAACGGCTATGTAAAGAGCTCATCACTAAATGAATGTAGTTTCCATTTCCCAAGAATGTATGGCTAAGCTTTCTTTTCCACAAGTTCAGACAAGTACAAATTATTATACTGATCCTTGAACAAGGCAGTGGCCTGGCTAATTACATTTCTAAATGTATTCTCTTCTCTGCTCCTCCCAACTCATCTTGCCTGAGCTTCCCTGACCCTTCTTTTATCACTTTAATCTGTACAATGATGTGTTCATACAGATAATGAGAAAGTCACATGGATATAAACTTTTGTTAAATTATATTTTTTATGACCATTGGAAAAAAAGTTGAAAATTTTTAAAGAAATTAAAAAAAATAAGTTAGGGAAAGATGATTCATAACTGAAAGCTTTTATTGACAAAACAAAATTAACTGATTACTATTATTTGGATAAATCTAGCTTTAACGTTTGTTTGACTTGTTCAGGGACCATGCTTATTAGTCCCATGATTTATGCTAGGATGTCAGCACTTGGCATTAGACCTTTAAATACATGGGTCAGGCATCAGATTCTATCATAGGCCATGCTGGGAGGGAAACAGGGAGAATTGGTCCGTGGGGTCCACCCTTACTAACAACATATCTTAAACCTGTTTACGTAACTTTCTACAATTTGCCCTTTTTGCTTACCAGCAGCTGGCTATAAGATCCATTGTTTTCATATTCTTGTGGCTGTCCAGAATTCTCAGCTGCAATACTTCAGTTAGGTTGATCTATTCTGCTCCTTGCCTTTCTCTTCATTGTCCTCAATGGGATTCATTCATCTTCCTCTCCCCTTGAAGCCTTGCTAAATGATTGACTTTCAAATCCCTAAATCACATAGAGTGCTAATGGATGTTAATGGCTTCCCCAAGTATTTAAATTTTAAATGGAAACTCCTATAGGTACACTGGGAACTAAAAGAATAAATTTTTAATATTGTGAATTGCAGGAAAGATGGTAAAAGACATTTTAGAGCTGGTGTTCTCCATCAGTTCTCATCAAATGAAAGCCTTCCTTCAAGGCAGAACCTATATATGATAGGTAATTGTGAGTTATTTCCAAGTTTGGATAGAACAATGGTTCTTAAATTTAAGTGTGCTTAAGAATCATGTTGGGGAGTTGCTTAAAAATGCAGGCTTGGGGACCTATCCCCAGAGACCCTGTTTTAGGAGGTTTAAGGAAGAGCCCAGGAATCTGTGTTTAAGCAAATAACACAAGCAATTCTAAGGCAAGTGGTCCTCAAATAAATCTAAGAAATACCTGTCACTCAAAAGATCATTGGAATATTCCCAGTCAAGAATCAGAATACAACACCTAGACTTGGCACTTAGGTACATCTCTCAATTTATCTTTGCTCAAGTATCAGAAGGGTCAAAAAGAATAACCTTGCTGAGTGCTAAGGAATAAAAATGTTAATATTATACCATCATCAGCCATCATCATCATCATCATTATTAACCTCAATAATAACAGAAAATCACTTGAAAGTTTGTTCACACGTGCCAGGCATTGGTCCTAGTGTTTACAGGTATTAACCCATTTAATCACCAGGTGGACATATGCTCAATGGGACTTAATGAAACATGATCAATAATGACGATGTAATTATACTCTTATCATTGAAAATATTAGGAAGATCACATCATCAACAAAACTCTGTAGAAGTCACTGACTGAGACCATCTGTGTGTGTGTGTGTGTGTGTGTGTGTGTGTGTGTACATGAGAAAGATATGTGTGTTTGTACAGGGTCTATCAATCTTGCTTTGACTATTTTTTCAAGTCAGCAGTCTTATCTTTACTTTTACTCCACTCAATCTCTTCTTGTCATTTTCTTTTTCTGTTTGAAAGTAGCTATACCCAAGTCTGCAAAACATTGTCTTTCTATTCCATTTCTTGTTGTAAAGAGTTTCTGATATTCTGGGAGATGGACATTCTATAACAATAATGGTGCTGCATTGTTTTGACTTATAGGGAATCTAAGGAGAGAAAATGTCCTTACACAGGAAAGTGATAAGACAGAACTCAATGGTTCTGAATGATAGGGTCAGTGATTGGTACAGTCTGTCCCCAGTCTCTCCTGTGGTTTCACAGAATGTAAAACACACACCTGGATGCTGGCACCAGAAGGAAAACCATCTTATGAAAGATAAGAACAAAATTTGATGTTTTGTAAAAGCGTGACTCTGAAATGAAACGGGGAAAACTGGGCACTTGTGTTGAACTAAGTGAAGATTAACAACTGCTTAATTGTTCTTGAAAATGGACTCAAGATATGATCCAGGGTGCAATTCTTAGTAATTAGGGATGTGATCTCCTTGCCTATCAACCCAGATCCTCCATTACCCATTTCCACATATTCAAATGCAGCTATTCTCCATTTTCTGTAACATACTTCACGTACTTTGCCTTGACTTTGCTTTGCCTGCTTCTGGCCTAGTACATGTTCAAATTCTAACTACTCATTAAAGTAGGGGGTTTGCAAACTAAATGCAGAGAGACTGACTTAGGGAGAATCCATAAATTTGTTTAACTGAATTACAATTTGCTTGTGAATTTTAGATGTGAGAAATAATCATTTTCATCAGATTTGTTATCTTTGAGAGATGTCTGACTTTACCTACTGCAAAAAACGTAAGAACTACAGCAATCTGGAGCATAAATCATGGGCCACCTTTTCCAAAAAGATGTCCCTGATCAAAAGCCCATAGGTCAGGTCAATAGCTAGCATTGTCTTGAGGGCAAAATTAACACCTTTAATTTCCTAACTCCTCCAAGAAAACAATGAATGTTTCACAGTCAAGGAGTACATTTTATTTATTCTAAAATTCTCAGTTATCTGTAGACTGTCAGTATTCTTGTTCCTTCATTTGTACTTTATTTTCCTGTAACACTTATCAGTGGCTTTACACCTAGTAGTGTATTTATAAATATCTGTGAATGAATGAAAATTCATATTGAAAGAACAAACAAAAAATATTAAACAAACATCTAAGAACTATCTCATTCTCCTAATATTTTTAATTTGGTATGATACTCTCAAAAGAGAATTTGTTTGTTCTCTTAGGTCTCTGTAAAAAAATATTCTTCTTGTTCTTTTCCAAAATATTAGGCATTTTCATTTGCAACAATGTACACTTTTTTGACCATTCAAGTAATTCAACAATAATTGAGAATGAAGCAAATTGGTATCAACAAGGAATAAAAATTGTAATTCCACTTAAGTACATTTATATAATTACCTGCCAATGAAATTGAGTGATTCCTAAAACATACACACACACATACACACACACACAAATATATGCCATGTATATATATAGAATATACACACATATGTATACACATATAGGTTTATGTATGTAATTAATGTTTATCATGTATGGGATAAAATATAACCTATATAATTTAGAAAGTTAGGGTGGGGTCCTTTGGAAAGATGCATAATTGAGGAAGGAAAGCCAATGAATAGCATCTACCTATTTCTGGACCCCTAGTCATGTAAGGTCTGGTATCTCTTTACCCTCCTCCTCCTCATCTTCTCAGTCAGCCTATATGTGTTTAGGCACCACTCCCTGACTCTGCTGCCATGATAGATAATTGCAGAGCCCCTGTGTCCTTGCACAGCTGGTGAGACCACTTGTATCCCAAGGAAACATGGCTGGTGGGATGACAAAAAGCACTATAAATTCTATGTAATTATTCAATAAGCCAATCTCTCACTGAACGTCTAGCCCATAACTTGTATACCACACTTTTGGCAATTTATAGAATCCTGCCCCATGATATGTCTACAACTGTTATCTAACATTGTTATTAAATTACATGTCTTCTTTTCCAGAATTTTCCCAAAGATTATAAAATCTTTGAGTTGAGAGCCATATCATACACTTTTTCCAATTACACTGAATACCTAATACCAGGCTTTACCCACATCAGGTTCTAAATAACCTGTAAAACTCTAGCTTCATTTTCTAAAACTATTCTCAGTTCATTTTATCACTTAGCCATTAGTTATCCTATCCAATTTCCTTTACAACATATACAACTTCAAATATACTTGTTTTCCTTGTTATAAAAGCAATATATCCAGTGTAAAAACTCTAGAAAACTATATATATATATGTATATACATATATATATATATATATATATATATATATACAGAAGAAAATGAAAAGCCTCTGTAAACCTACCACCCAAAGGTAATTAATGTTAGTAAATTAGCATATTGTTATTTCCCTTTTTCCTCCAGACATATTTTTACTTTTATAAAACTGGTATCCAGGGGCGCCTGGGTGGCTCAGTCGTTAAGCGTCTGCCTTCGGCTCAGGTCATGATCCCAGTGTCCTGGGATCGAGCCCCACATCGGGCTCTCTGCTCCGCGGGAAGCCTGCTTCTCCCTCTCCCATTCCCCCTGCTTGTGTTCCCTCTCTCGCTGTGTCTCTCTCTGTCAAATAAATAAATAAATTCTTTAAAAAAAAAAAAAAAATAAAAAAAAAAAAAAATAAAACTGGTATCCAGCTTTATATTCCGATTTTCATTATATTATATACATATTGCATTCCAGGCACCTTCCCATGTCATTAAATGTTGTTTAAAAACATGATTTTTTGATGGATGCATAGTTCTTCATCCCACAGATATTTTATAGTTTATTTAAGCATTGACCTACAACTGTTTGTTTATGCTGTCAATGATATTATTAATTATGCTGTGATAAAAAATTTTGAACATAAAGAACTATACATATCTCTGATCATTAAAAGATTCCTAGAAGAAGAAATATTGAGGCTTCTGATGTGTATACCCAAATTGCTTTCCAGAAAGTATATACCCATTGCAGTCCTGCCAGCAGTGCAGAGAATGCTTGTCTCACTGGATCCCTGCCAGGATTGAGTGCCACTACATCTTCTAATCTTTGACAATTTGCTAACATCATATTCATTTTATGCACCTGACCTTTGTTCATCTTGTTACCTCTTCCCAGCATGCCCTTTCCCTAATTCTCCATTTATTCAAAACTACCTTCAAGGCAGATTTCAAATAATCTCTGTATTTTTAAAGCTTTGCTCATCTTGGAAGTTCTGCTTTCTATATGTTCTCATAGAGATATGTTTCTGTACCTTTTAGAGTTTGTATTATAGTCTGTCTTACATGATATTTAATTGCATGAGCTTCTCCTCTAGTATAAATATTTGAAGGCAGGGATTAGCTTTTACTCATCCATCCTTTGTTCCTGGAATCTAATAATAGAGAGGCACCAAACATAATGGACATTTATTACTTAAAAAAGGTCAAATAATTTAGTTTCTAGAAAAGATATTTTAAAATTTATTCATTCATTCATTAAAATTTTTATTTAGTGTCTACTTTGTGTCAATTACTAAACATGGCAAATAAATGATAAGCAAAATTAGAAATTATCTCTGCCCTTGAAGAGATTTCATTTACTGCCTAAGGCAGACAGTCAAGTAATCAACTAAATACATTTAAATTATAATGAGGATGAGTGGTGTCAAGGAAAAGTATATAATTTAGTTGTGCAAGGTTTCTCTGAGAAAGTGACACTGGAGATAAAATATGAGAATGTGGGAGGGGAAAAGATGGGAAGGAGGAACTAAGATCCAATGCATCCCTTTCCTCATCTGCTCACTGGATCTTTCCTTCCTCCAACCAGATGACCTGCTCAGGGTGATCTCAGTATAATCCCACACATAACAACATTGGAAAATCCATTCTAACAAGTATCCATGGACCCTTACAGAATAGCTTCACTCTGGCTATTCTTTTTAAGATTGGATTTTATCCATAATCATCACACTTCCTTGCCCCTCAGAGACTCCACATAATGCACTGAATTACCAGAGTGCATTTGTTCACTGTCCTTTATCAGTTGAGAAAAAAATGTTTCCTACTTCTTTGTCTGGTCGATGGCCTGAGGTCTCTGTCCTATTCAGTATGAGCAGCCGCATACCAGACACAAAACAAATCAATACTCTCTACTCCTCTCAGTCAAGGGATTCAAGGTATTCCAATAATTAAGCAACCATGTGTGTGCTGAAAAAGCAATATCCCCAACGATTAGTGTTAAATTTAATTAATTACCTCTAAAATAAAATGACACATAAACTTTGTAATTAAGAATAATTCTTAATTAAGGAACATTTGACAGATAGGCAGGAAGGAGGAAAGGGATGGAAAATGGCTGATTAAGATGGGGAATTAAGCACCTCATTGAAGATATTAGCAAGCCCTGTTGTGTGTTTATTTAATTTTCAGGGCATTCAATGAACTGAAATTCAAAACAGATATAGAGGGCATTTCAACAAAACATGTGTGCCCTTTTTTCAGGTTAATGTAGAACTGTACCTTTGCAGCTAAAACAGCAGCTATACTTTTGCTCCCTTGATCACCCAACTAAGGAAAGGAAACCAGTTGGTTGGGGAGTTATCACATCTGTTGACTTTCTAGGGCATGAGAAAAGCCATACAGTCTAATGTGTGTCTGTTTCCTAAGACACACAGTTCTTTTCCTATTATTGGCATTTGCTGAAGTTTGTTAGCTCGCCCCTGTGCCTGACATCTGGAGGGGCTGTGTTGTGTCTTGAGCTATTCCATTTCATGCTGATAAACCAACCGTGCAAAATGGCCCGGGGAATCTTGGATACAGAAGATACAGCAGAGTAAATAAAAACAGAAAGGTTATCTGCAAACATGGTCTCTCTGTGCTAAGAATAATTCTGGTGGTTCTGGTCACTTACTTCAAATATACCCTTACACCCCTCAATCCCCCACCACAACCACCACTTCTACTACCAGAGACCTGAAATCAGACAAAAAGACAAATAGAAAAGGTAACTAAAGGGGAAAAGTGACATATAACCTTGGTTTAGTTTTTATTAAGCAGCTACCTAGTAATATAAAGGTGAACAATCTATAAAGTTTCTATTGATACGAGAAGTTATACTCAATAATTTTAAAGGCAAGGCAAGCGTAAGCATGACCAAAGATAAGACTGTAACCAGGGTTGAACAAGAATTTCTTCACAAATAAAATTTTATCCTCTGAAGCACTTAGAAATCTATAGAAAGTAGTTTAATGATTAATAAAAAGAATAATTTATTTTCCCAAAATTGTATTAAAAGCATAGTCACTAGTAACAGGAATAGTAAGTATAGTAGATAATCATCACTATACTAGGGAATGAGACTAAGAGAAAATATACCACTATTTTTTTCCCACTTTAAATCATTAACAGAAAAACCACAATCTTTTAGAAAACACCTCTGGTAAGCTGTGTTGGAAAAAAAACACATTGGTCCGCATTTCTTAAGTTATTATTTACTAAAAAGATTTAGTGACAGCTAATATTCAAGTTCTCTCCTAAAAGACTGATTAAATGCTTTACATTTCCATAATGTAAAATACACATTCTTGTGTTTATTGCAAATTCTACAGTTTCTCAATTTTTTGATTTGCACATAATAAGATGCATCGTAGAAAACCTGTTATTTTTTTTCTAACATTCACTCCTTTTTGTTCCAAGTTTAAGAATCAGCTCTTTTAAAAGTTCACTTTGATTTCTCATTGACTAGAGTGCCTGCCTACTGCCACCACCATCTGCTGGGAATTTGAAGTCAACTGCTTAAAATGCTTAAAACAAAAATTCACAATAAACCATGCTGTTTCATGATGTTCAACCCATCTTCATAAAGAACTATATTACTTCCCAGACATCCTAAGGATCTTGTTAGGATAAACCAGTCATAAGTGTTATATATATATATATATATATATATATATATATATATAAATTAATATCACTAAACTCAAATTAAATGTGTGGGATACTATGACTTGCTTTTCTCGCATAATATCTGTTCAACCAACAAGGTATTTAAGCCTCACAATTGAATCTGGTGTGTTAATCCCTAAACAGTCATCACCTGTTACTGGATTCAAATTATTTGAAGTGCACGTATTCCTCAGACAGAAATTTAGTCTAAAAAATCCAGAGTGCTGCAGACTCTGAAGAGTTTATCTGCTAGTGACTGAAAAGTCTATTTAGATTCCTTTGGTTCACAAACATCTTTCAATTAAGGACAAACATCATATACTATTTAAGAATGTTGTCCACTTAGGGTGTATGCATCATATGGGATAAGCACTTCAATTATCTATTGCTGTGTCACAAACTACTCCAAAACCATTACTGTGGTTAGAACAAAAATGATTTATTATTTCTCGTCATTCTTTCAACTGGGCTTACTTATTCCACATTCAGGTGCAGAGTCAGCTGGGTTGCAAGGCCTGAGATGACTTCATTCAAATGTCTGGCACTTGGTGCAGGCAGTTGGCTGGTTTGCCTCATTTCTCTTCCACATGGTGTCTCATCCTCCAGTAAGCTAGACTGGATTCTTTTCATGATGATCACAAGGCAACGTTTCAAGAGGGCAAAAGCGGAAGCTACAAGGCCTCTTAAAGCCTAACCTCATAAGTGTCATTTCTGCTACATTCTACTGGTCAAAGCAGGTTACAAGTACAGCTCAGAAAAATGGGAAAGAGAATAGTATATTTCTTTCTGTGAAACAAAGTTCACATTGCAAACAACTGTGCACGTCTGGATGAGAAGAATTTGTGGTGATATTCTGCAGTCTATCTCAGCAAGAGGGGTCCAGGCAAGGGATGATGGCGGCTTAGAGCTGGGTGTGATATGGCAGCAAACATACAAACAGTGTACTTAACTATCTGAGAGCGCTTTATTTTATGCCTATTTTACTGTCTCTGGAATAAAGGTTGTACGGATTAAATGACTTCCCAGTGTTACCTACTTCCCAGAAGCCAAACATTTAAATCCAGGTCATCTGACCACAGACTGTAGATTTGTAATTAAAATACAGTAGTCTCTCCTTATCTAGGGGTGTATGTTCCAAGACATCCACCCTAGGGATGCCTCAAACTGTGCAGAGTATTGAACCCAGTGTATAGCACGAATTAACCCATACATACATACCTATGACAAAGTTTCATTTATAAAGGAAGCACAGTAACAGATTAACATTAATAATAAAATGGAACAATTATATAACAATATACTGTAATTAGAGTTTATGAATATGGTCTCTCTTTCTCTCTCTCACAATATCTTATTGTACTGTTCTCACCCTTCTTCTTGTGATGATGTGAGATGATAAAATGCCAATGTGATGACATGAAGTGAAGTGAATGACGGAGGCACTATGACGTACCCTTAAGCTACTACTGACCTTCTGAGCATACATCAGAAGGAGGATCATCTGCTCTGGCCTGCAGCTGACAAACATGAAACAAGTAACTAAAACTGCAAAAATCAAAACTGTGGATAAAGGGGGACTACTGTATCCTACCATTTCCTACCGTAATGTATTGACAGGCAAGAAAAACAAATCTTGGAAAGATAGCGTGATACTTACCATAACCTAAATACAAAACTACTTTGGAAACCAGTAAGTTTATATTCTCACTATACTTTCATATGTACAATTGCAGTCATCAAATTGCACTGTGGTTAGCTATTTATGTGTTTCTATAGGCCACTAGAATGAAAGCTTCTATAGGGCAAGGACCAGGTCTTAAACATTTATGAAACCCCAGGGTCTATAACAGTGGCTGGCTGGTTCATAGTAGACTTCTTATAACTATTATTGAATTAATTAATGGATTTTAAGTGTTATGAAGCTAAGTAAGGGTATTTTCTGACACAAACAGTAGGAAGTTATGTATTTTAAAAATTTTATTCCTTGTAATAAAATTGCCTCAAGGAATATTTTTAAAGAAGAAAATGGAAACATAGATAAAATCAATCAGAAATGACTTACTTTGGAAAAATCAATAATGATCAGAAAAGGGACACTTATTGTACTATGATCTAGAAAGGAAAGCAGTTACACCTAAAAACATAGTTTCATTTTGTTTTGATGTACATTTTCTTAATGCCGGTTCAAAAATCAAGTCTTACAAGGACCTACTTGTAGAATCATAAACAATGGCTATGAAGATCCCAGCAATTCTACAAATACAAGACTCTGAAAGTAAATTAAAACCCCAAGGACATGAGGCCAGTTACTCAAATACCAAAAATAGCCCGTAAACGGAACAGAGAAATCTAAAGAGGAAGAATATTAATTGGCCTGGATAACAAGATAAATCATCTTTAGTCCTCTTCTAGGAAGTCATGAAAAAGTCCTGTACGTTTGTTCTGTTGTTAGCCACAGTGCGTGACCAGTGCAGGTTAGAGCAGATGCTGTATAGACACCTCTAGGCATCTGAACTTCAAGAGGGTCAGTTGTCTTTGCTTTTTCATAATTACAGGCTATATAACTCCAAAGTGCATCTACCTAAATGGAGAAAAAAATCTTCGAAGAATCAAAGCAACGCCACAAATGACCTTCATGAAAAGGCAGATGAAGGTATTCATTCTACTGATGCCACATGTCATTTGTGTAAGGATAGGACAGTGTTACAATTTTAGGATGTGGACAGATACATGTCCTCCACATCCTATACACACATCCAGCTAGAGAAGCATGTGGGAGATTGCTCCATTTTGTTCCACAGGGATTGACTGAAAACCCAGCTTGAGTCTGTACCACCATATCTACCCTTACATTCTTTCCTGAAAGGGCTAATAGTGGTCACCAAATCAGGCTGAGGCTCCTATCACTGGAATTTCTTGTATCAGAAACAAAAACTGAGACTTTCAATGTTTTCACCTAGGTTCTCCCAAGTGACCAGGAAATAAAAATCACCAGCTTACATGAAAGAGGTTCAAGCTTTCCTGCAGAGATGCCAAGCTCAATTTTTCTATGTCAATCTCCAGAGATATTAATTCTCAGTTCCTATTTGTAGCTTTATTGCTATATACGATCATATTGAAAATTCGAAGAAGGTTGTGTATAATTTTATTCCCTATTCTGATGTATTTTATCATGAGTTTGAAAATGCTTTTAAATGCTTAAAACATATCAACAGTTAAGACACTGTTTCCTAAACTAATAAAGCTCATGAAAACATCTTGAAAAAATCAAATAGCACAACTTTCAAGACCTGAATACCATGCTAAAAAAAAAAAAAAAAAAAAAAAGTAGAGCTTGTACATAGTTTGGTTAAGAACAAGCAATTCACCAGAATGATGCAAGATCATCTGAATTAATATTTGCAACACTAACAAATCAGATTATTCTTTTGAAATAATACAAAGCCCTGCAAGAAGGGTGTCCTACATCATCAGACCCTTGAGGAACTGCGGATAAACACAAAATAATTATATCCCTAGAGATGAAATACAACTGTATGTCCCCCTGAGAGAGCTCTTGTTTTGATGTTAGAGTAAAGGATGGGTGTCATTGGTATTTCAAAGGAAAACCTCCCCAGGAGCAGGATGCAATAAAAACTGACATACAGATTAAAAAGATGATTAAATATTAATGAGGCCAAACCCACTTACAAATCAAATGCTGAAGAAAGGAGACATCTTTCTTCTGGAGAAAGTTGGTTTCACTCATCACATTCTATTACTTTAAAACAACAAATCTGTTTGTGTTATTGCATACCAAGCATCACATTTTGGATAACATGGACTTGACCTTTGTGAAGCAAGCTGGTTACTAAATAATGTATAACTATGGTATTTGTGTTGTTCCAAGAAAACCTGGAGAATATCGTGAATAAGAATTTTAATGTAGAAAGACAAATGTTTTCCTCTGATAAGTGTTGGCTAGGTTCACTCTGGGTCCAGGCATTGCTGAAGGTATGGTTTTTGACTGTCTAACCCCGGATAGTAGGAGGTTACATGTTTATAGCTAACTGCAATATTTTCTAAGATAATTTCGCTATTAATTTTGCTATTAAAATCTTTTGTTACAAATAAAATGTCCCCAACCTACTTATCATAAATCCCAATGCTAATTCATGGTGTCTAGACTTATTTAAGAGGAAAAGGTGGGATTCCTGGGTGGCTCAGTCGGTTAAGCATCTGCCTTCAGCTCAGGTCACGATCCCAGGGGCCTGGGATGGAGTCCCACATCAGGCTCCCTGCTCAGCGGGGAGTCTGCTTCTCCCTCTGCTGCTCCCCCTGCTTGTGCTCTCTGGCTCTCTCTCTGACAAATAAATAAATAAAATATTTTAAAAAAAGAAGGAAAAGGCAGAGGTAGTGATCTCAGTGCCTTAAGAATATGCCCAATTTTAAATAAAATGAACATCTTTTCCACAGAGAAATTTAAATATATTTTTGGAACAAAAAAATACATGGTGGGTTTAGAAATCATAGAATTTTACCTCTTGCTTAGAAGACATATGGCATTTATTATATTCAAGACTTTGCTGGTCCCCTCCCCTTTACTTTAAATGACAGCTATATTGAGATGTAATTTATATACCATATGATTCACCTAATTTAAGTCTAAAATCCAATCATTTTTAATATAGTCACAAAGTTGTGCAAGTATTACCACAATCAGTTTTAGAACATTTTCATCATTTTCCCCCAAAAGCCCATTAACAGTCATATCTCTTCTTCTCCCACTATCCAACTTCCCTACCCTGCCTCCCACCTTGGGAACAACTAGTCTAATTTCTAACTCTGGATTTGCTATTCTGGACATTTCATACAAACAGAATCAATATCAATACTCCTATCAATAAAAGGAGTCTTTTACTTAACGTAGTGTTTTCAAGGTTCATCCACGATGTACCATGAATAAGTACTTTGTTCCTATTTTTTTTTTTTAAGTAGGCTCCATGCCCAACATGGGGCTTGAACTCAAGACCACGAGATCGAGAGTCATATGCTCTACTGACTGAGCCAGCCAGGCGCCCCTTTATTCCTTTTTTATTGCTGAATGTTATTATTGTATAGATAGATACACTACATTTTATTAATGCATTTACCAGCTGGTGAGACATTTGTATTGTTTCCTACCTTCCTTTCACAAATTCTTTCTTCTCTTGGTTCTCTGTTATCATTTTAGTTTTTCTGTGGACAAATTTCTTCCACTCCTTTAAATTCTGGCTTGCAGATTTGTCATATGCCCTCTGTATGCCTTTACTTTCTCTTTGTGATTGCATTCATTCTATACACCTCAATGAATCCTACATGGTGACAAGCCTCAAATCTCAATGTCTGAAGACCTCCTTGCTATAGGTCAGACGCCATATATTTTCCTCCCTACCTATTACCTTTCCTTGCTACTTACTATCTTTCCAAATTTCTAACTACTTCAGCAGACTTCATGAAAGATCTTGACTCTTGCTTTTTCTTCCTCACTTTTTGCATTAAGTGGATCCCTATGTCATATATATTTACCTATAGCTATTTCTTGAATCCATCCCTATTCCATGCCATTAATTACTTGTTAGGACTCACCATTTATCTTCATTCTACAGACTTCACCTCTTAACTCATTTATTTGGATTACTTCTTGGATTCTTCAATAACTCACCACCATTAAAGAAATAAAATCTGAGTTCCTTAGCATAGGATAAGAAGCCTGCATGGTCTTGCCTCTGTTTATCTAATCGATTTTGCTCTGCTCTTCCACAGGTGACCTTGACTCCAGTCTTATCAGATATTTGGTGTTTATGAACAGTGCCATGACTGGCTTCCCTTTATGTCACTGGATAGTTTATTTTCTCTGCCTAGAATTCAATTCCTCTTCTTCTATTGCCTAATTTCATATTGTCCATTGAGCTAGAGACTAGTCAGCTGCTTACTAAACACTTTTTTCTTTTTTCTTGGATCCAGTACTAGACCATGCCTCTCTGCAATTAAGTGTAGCCTAGGAGTGAATTGCAGCCATTAGCTCATGGATGGAAGTGAAGTATCTGTTCAGGTTTAGATCATAAAAGCCTCTTGTACAATGACTCTTTCTCTTTTCCCATCAAGTGGCTCAATGTTGATGTCCAAAGACATCTTGAAAGTCCTATGTTGAAGATTAGCCTGGGTCCCTAAATGACTACACAGGGCCACAGCTGTTCCTGCCACTTTCCTCCACTGAATCTTACATGAGTGAGAACTACATTTCTAGGATATTACACCTCCGATTTTAGGGATAATCCAATACAGCAGTCATCACTACTCTTCAACAACCAAGTGACTAGAAAGGTCTTAATTTCTACTTCCACATCCTTCCTTTTGTGCATCACACTACCTGCCAAACTGTATAGTAACAGCGATTGGGAAGCCTATCTCCTCCACTACATCGTGCACTCCATGAAGTCATGGACAGGACCTTTGATCTTTATAACCAGCATCAACTGTAATAGCCACTATATATGTACTTGTTAAGTGTTTATTGAATAAATTAAAGTTCCCTTCACATATCTTTCCCCATATCTGTAGGAATAATAGGAATTTTATAACAAAAATTCGTGTGTGTGTGTGTGTGTGTGTGTGTGTGTGTGTGTGTTGGGGGAGTATTTATTTCTGTGTTTATCTAAATTTGGGAAATGATAGGTTAAACAAAAACATGTTTCTTTATTGCAGGCATTCTCAAAGCTTCTGTATAGTAATGAGCAACATCAAGATGGTAGTTTTTTTCCAAAAATTATTTGATCACAGGCTTTTTTTCTTCTAGAACATCTTGAGAGGCAAGTAATCCACAAAGCGTATTTTGGAAAAAAAGCTGACCTTGACTAATATAAATACTGCAAAATCTTACATAGAAACTCTGAAATGTTTATTTCAGTCCTAGATGCATAAATCACATAGTCAACTTAAATATTCAGGGGCTGATGAGTTTCTGGAATATTCATGCCAGAGGCTCTCTTCATTTGGGGTTGCCTAGCTTTGGGATATTTCTCTGCCATGAGTATGCATTCAGAACAAGAACTAGGGATGTGAGGATAAAATAAATCATGCTTAGTGCATTTCTTTTGTTGTCTTAGTCTGCCTAAGAATGAGATGGAAAGAATATAGCTATTGGCTCGTCTAAAGAGAAACAGTTTTGTAGTCCGTATGACAGAGTAAGAAACTTATTTAACTGGCCCTGCATCTCAGTGCCTTCAACTATAAAAATCAAAATATGTAAAGAACTCGGTAGAGTGCTCAGCACAGGTAAATGTTCAGTAAATGTTCCTTACTGTAATTATTAACAGAAAGAGCACTGGTAGCAAGCCTCCTTGTGGTGATCTTGGGCAGTAACCTGACCACTCAGGGCTTCAGTTCCCTTGTCTTTCAAAAACGAAGGGTAGGATTAAATTGCCTCTGACTTCTACTTCTGCTCTGACATGCTGGGCTTCAGTCTTGTTTAACTTCAGTCTTACATCGGTCGTTCTGGCCTTAAGCAAGTCATGCTCCTGTGTTTTCTCCTTTTGAAGACGTTCAAAGGAGGCAATGAAGTCTAGATTGTCATCACTAGTGATGACAAAACAGAAGCAGGAATAATCCCCTAAAGAAGATAATTCAATGTCATTTCAATTTGACCTTGGAATTTCCAATGACTTTGGGTTTTGAAATTCACCTTCCTAATTTGCTCAATACTACAGTTTTAATTGCCTGGGCATACACCAATTATTGACATGGTTAAAACAGGCCTAAAGCAGACCAAATACAGAACTTGTCTAACAGACAATATAGCCTTGGATTCTTAAAAGCAGTGTGCTCGTTGGCAGGAAGCAAATGTATTCAAAGTAAAATGCCCCGGCTATCTAAAGTGAACACATGCTGTTTATTTTATACAGTTCGTGGCTTTAGCTCCTCACACATGAAATACCTGTTTGATGTAACAGTGTGGCTGAATCCAACACCCCTGACATTAGTACATCTTTCTTAAATAAGCCCTTGCAGACTTATAACTTTATTTCTTTTTTAAAAGTGGTCGAGTACACTACTGTAGTTTCATCATCATTTATAAAGCATCTCTTAGACCTTGGAAAATCGGTAAGTGCTGTGGCTGTAAAGCTTTCAGGATGTTGGATGCTTTCAACTGAACTGAGGTCACTCCTTAGATTGTTCACAGTCAGAGTAGCTTGGGAAGAAATGTAAATTTCTCTGGCCAGGAGGAAATAGAGATTCGCCAAAGTCCAGTGATTTTGTAGCAAACTGCCATGCTATTTTAAAAGCCAATAAAATACAAACACAAATAGGATTTCTTGTACAAGGTAGAGCCGAGAAAATGAAGCTGTTCAAACAATTCTTGATGAGGTTTCCAGTTCTACACATAGGAACAAAAGCAACATTTTGAGAAACTTACACATTGTCATGTTTAATGTAATATCTCTCAAATAGATTATGTATATTGAGGATGACTTCAAGCTATTGCCACATCAAAGGAAAAACAATCCCATAAATACTTGTGCATGTCAAATATATACCAGATATTATGAAAAGTCTTAAAAGATAAGGGAGAAAGAATAAGCCCTTGGTCTCAGGCTGACTGTCTTATATTTGGGAAGCCAAATCAAATGAGTGAGAAGGTAAATAATAATAATTAAGGGACATTAATTTGAACATTAATGTAAGAGGTATTGCAATTCACTAATCATTATGGCAGAGAAGAGAAGAGAAACCTCATGGCAGACTAGGGTTTTGTCTGCAAGATGCTACAGATTTACTCTGTTCCTACTCCCAAGAAAGTTTTTATGGTATTTTATCCTGCAATAAAGTGTTATTTTCTAATAAAGACATTCTCTCTGTTATCATTGAACAGTTCAGCCTTGAACAACCACATGAGTTTGAACTGTGCGGTTCTACTTATACAGAGATCTTCAAGAAATACAGTACAGTGCTGTAAATGTATTTTCTCTCCCTTATGATTTTCTTAATATTTTCGGTTCTCTAACTTACTTTATACAATATACAGTATATATAAGATACAAAATACGTGTCAATCAACTATTTACATTATCAGTAAAAGTTATGGTCAACAGTTGCCTAAAAGTAGTTAAGTTTGGGGGGAATCAAAAATTTGCACAATTGACTGTGTAGGGGGTTGGCACCCCTAACCCCTGTTTGTTCAAGGGCCAACTGTATTTTAAAATCAAATGCAATTCATGAAAACTGAAGTATTGGCTGTGTATGTGTGTCTACATAATTTAAAAAAATGACCAAGTTTGTATTTAAAATCATGGATTCATGACTTGCAGCTGATCCTCTTCTGGGTTCAAATCTTACAAACTTCAACATGCTCTTTTAGAGAACATATGGGCTTTTTTATTTTAAAAAAATGAAATTAAGAAAAGTTACCTACTCTCAGCAACTCACTCCATCTTTCTTAGTCTCAGATCCCTCAGATGAAATAAATACAACACCACTCACTTCTTAGATTATGAGTTAAGATTGAATGAATAGATATTTTACTGGAAATGTCTATAAGAAATAAAGGATAGTGCAAATGCTCATGGCTCCAGGGATTTAAGAAAATGGAAGGATGCTACTTTTCAAATAGGAAGATAACAAAATGACCTTATAACATAGATAGGTAGAACCGACTTAATTTATTTGTGTGAACTTCAGTAAGTTGTTTTACTTCTCTGAGCTTTACTTTTCCTCCTCTGTAAAATGAGAGTACCAGTAGTACCTGCTTTCATAATCACCTGATACAAATATTAAATCACCTGAATTAAATATTGAATAGTATTAAATGCAGTAATGCATGTCACTTAGCACCGTATCTGGCCACTAGTATATAAATAAGAGATACTTACTACTAGGATCATTTCCCTGGCAAGTCATTCTTGTGGCTTGCGTTATACCTCATAGACTCTACTTGAGTATTGGGACAGGTTGGAATAATATCCATTTTATGGAAAGTATAGTGTAGCCAGATAACCCATGAGGGTTTTATTTATTCACATACTCCCCTGAAATTAATAGAGTCTCTGGTCAAAAAGAGGTTAAGAATTTCCCTTGTAGGGGCACCTGGGTGGTTCAGTTGGTTAAGCAACTGCCTTCAGCTCAGGTCCTGATCCCTGGGTCCTGGGATGGAGCCCCACATCAGGCTCCTTGCTCAGTGGGGAGCCTGCTTCTCCCTTTCCCTCTGCCTGCCGCTCCCCCTGCTTGTGCTCTCTCTCTCTCTCAAATAAATAAATAAATAACTAATCTTAAAAAATAAGAATTTCCCTTGTAAAAATACTTTATTATTATTATTATTATTTTATATCTTTTTTCACCCTAGAACTCTTTGTATCAGAAAACAGTGGCTACAACATATTATTTTGAATGTCTCTCTCTATCCAAACCACAGAGCCATAAACATACACATCCGATGCATGACTCACCCATCTGAGAAACCACACATATGCATCCCATGCTAACTAAATACTTAGGTTTACAGAATGCATATTTACAAAAAACTAATTTACTTCCTGTGCTCCCTGCAGTCGCATCTTGTTTCCATGCAGCTGATCCAACTTTCCATTCACAAAAGCAAAACCTCCTTAGAACCAAAATAAATACTAATCTTAAATTCAATGTACCCTGACAGCAAATAAGTTTGCTGTGCTTACTTCAGCATGAATAAAACGCCCGCAAGGAGACTCCTACATAAGAGTATATTTACAAGTTCCATTACCCACTGGAGAGATTGATGTAATAAACCTATAATAAAAAGCCTCATGTTATAGATTTCTCTAATGTTTCTTATCAAACAGCCTGTATTATCTTGGCTTGTGTATTCAATTTAAAATAGGTTCTCAATAAGCTAGAGGTCATTTTCACTTGGTTTTTTGACATGCAGGAATTTGTACAGACACTTTCTGCCCCCAGAATTGGAAAAATATGCCTGTCTGGTCAAGTACTTCTTGGCATTAACCTATATAGTTATTTTTAGTCTTTAACAGTTTTCCAAGCTGTAACAGTTGGCTGTCCCATTACATAATTTATTTTTATTGCCAAGTAGGAGTAGGTGAACTGTTCCAGATCACATCAGACGACCACTGTAATCTTAAATTATTTTGCATTATGTATAGATTTTTCAGAGAGCTTGCTTATTTGAATTTGAGAGTACTGACCAGAACTCCCAATGAGCCATTCTCCTGAACTGTGAGGAAAACCACTTACTTAAAACTGGCAGTCCTTCTACCCCAGAAAAAGGAAGATAGCTGGTAAGGCATGAGTAGAATACTTGAATTCCTATTCACATTTGTGTCTCTATATTCCCACTGAGTTCCGGTTACTGCTCCTCTAGCCACATCTTCCAAATTGAAATGAAGAAACTGATAGAATTTTTCAAATATCTGTAGGCTGTTTGAAAGGATCACAGGATAGAGGCATTCCAAAATAGTGTAAATGATATTAAAATAACTTGCAGATGATGGTTCCAAAGGCAAAGTAGTATTTTGACAGAAAAAAAAATCTATAGAGCATTTGCAATCTACAGTTGTTATATATGTACTCAGTGATGACTGGGAAGTATATAAATCAAAAATACTAACTAGTTAGACTTCCCTTTTGAGACCTGTTTTCCCAATAAATTATTGTCACATTAAAATTGTCAAAATGTATCCATTCATTTATTCATCCAACAAAGATTTACTCAGTCCTTATTATGTTCCAGGCACTGTACTAGAGTTTGGGATTCAAAAGGGGAACAGACATAGCTGCTGTCTTCATGGAATTAGGGGGCTTGGAAGAAAGTGAATTTTAATCAGTCATAATAACAAACCGTTGCTTGATTACAATTAGTGAAACACGCTCTTAAGACAGAAGCACACAAGGAATCTGATGACACTTCTGGGCAATTCAATCCGAGATTAGGTCACACTGCTTTTTGCATGGGAAAAATAGTATTACCCTAGGTTACCTTTTACATCCATTCGTAATTATCTTCAATTTCTTGGACATTTTTCTGTCTTGAGATATTTGTGTATCCTCATCTACTATCACCAAGTGAAATGAGAGGCTATCTGCCCTTTTCTTATAACTTAAATCATAATCTGCTTTTAAAATTCCACAGGATGCTTGCTCACACTCTTCAACATTCTTGCCAGATAATTCAGACAATTCCTGCCACAATCCTAACAATTTCACCACAATAAAACACTCTTCTCTTCTTCATTCCAGAAAGTCCATTCTATTTTTTAGATATCTCAAATTATGAGAAAGCAAATCCTAAATCTGAGGTAGAATGTGCCTTCAGTTTTCACCACGTGTCCAACGTCTCAGGCTACTGAAAACAAGTCAGTTTCCTCCTCCATGTGACAGTCCCTCAAATATTTGAAAGTTAACAACCCAGATGGAATTGCCCTGAAAGCAGGAGTCAAAAGAAACTTGGTAACACCGTGATGATTTGTATATTCATTTCGTTAGCATCCTCTGGCAAAGAGGTACTAGGCTATTACATGTCAATATATTCATGTCCCATCACTTGAAATTGCTCTGGCAGCGTGCAATCCTGTTTCTGTTTCTGTTCTTTAGACTTCTCTCCCTGTCTGTAGGATAGAGAAGTCAGGCATCTCAATAGGGTGGTGTCCTTTCACTGAACTGCCCTATGTGTCAGGATACAGAAGGCACAGGAAACAGAAACAGAGGGGAGACCACCACACGAATATGAGGTAATACTGCAGTGCTTTCAAGCAAATTCAAGACCCTTAATTCAACTTTTATGAGAACAGTAGAAAAATTTTCACTATCAATCTCATTCTGAGAAAGATGAAGGGCAGACAGAACCAAAGAGACAGCTTGTCATTAAAAAATGTTAAAATTAGAAAGCCAGGCACACACACACTGGGTGAGACGCCGTAGTGCACACACATTCTTTAGCAGACAAGATTTCTCTTTGTAGGTACAGCTGTGACTCTCCCAAGCCTTACATCCCTGAATTCTCTTCAGAGTTAATGATTCAAAAGGCAGGGTGAGTGCCCCATTAAGACTCTGTATCACACTGGAGGGAGGAGGAATGAAACAAAAATTTTCTAAATTTTTTGAAATTTCAGGATTTCTGTCAATTAGAGGTTGTGACATTTTAGAGAGAAAGTGACCATGTGTGACTTTACACCTTGGGGACACTACAGATTTCATCAAAATAATTATGTAGGTAAAAGTTTTTTTTTTTTTTTTTTTAAGCCATCTGAGTTTTACAGTGAGCTGCTACCCTGATTCACAAAATTCTATATGTTCCAGAATGTAGGTTGCATGTAAGATGTGAATAGGTCAAATTCTTCCCCAGTGTTAACTGGGGCATACTATCTGGCTCCATGAAGTAGATAATAGGAGAAGCAAAGAGTTATGACCCAGACCCTCCAGAAAGGGCTATAGATTTTTATTTATTTTTATAAAGTTAAATCCAGGTCTCTTAACTGGGATTAGAAAGGATTTTTTTTGGGGGGTGGCAAATAAAACAGCATATAATAAAACCTCAACACTCTTCCCAAACATTTCTTCTCTTTCCTAAACAAAAAACCATTTGCCAAATACATTTAGCAAGGAAGGGCTGAATGCTTTAACTGACTAAGCTCTGAGAAAGAATAACACCATTTTTGCTCATTCTCAGGATTAATACCCTTGCACTGGCCTCATTATGTCTTTTGGAAAAAGGAGATGCAAGGTAGGAACACACATGGGGGAGAAAGGAATATATCCTGTGATTCTAAACCACATAATTTTTTAATATTCAAAATTTCAAATTTTATACAAGTATAAAATAAGACACAAATAGCAAGATCCCTAAGAATCCATTTGTATATGCTTCATAAAAGTTGGTGGGAATTATTGCAACAATAGGCTGAAGAAGTATATTCAAGCTATGTTTGAAATTAGACAATAAGATTCCATTATTCTTAACAGAAGGTGTGCACCTAATTCCCTATGCACAGCAGCTGTCTTAACCCATGATAACTGATTGTAAATACAATATGACACTAGCTAGAACCTTATTTACACCTGCCAATTTGCTGCCCTGTGGCACTAAAAACAAAAACAAAATTGTAGCAAAAGAACTAACAAGCAAAAAACACCCTGCCCCTCATGTACACACTCCTTTCTATTTCCACAAACAGAACCTTTTGCTTCGTGTCATGTTTTCTATCAACAAATTCCACTTTGGGATTTAAAATAAATGAAGGAAAAAGAGATCTGCGTGACACGACAAAATGAAAATAATTGTTAAGGTGGCCGTCTCCTGCAAACACGTGTCCCCTTAACACAGTGTAAGTACCGTAGTGGTTCATGGCACGTTTAATGGAGAAGTAATGTATGACGTATAAAGCATACACTTAAACCCACAAATTTATGCTCTTTCCACATCATGATTTACAAACAATATAACGTTGAAAGTAGCACAAAAATTAAAATTTCCTTCCGGAGCCTTGCAATCTGTGTACTTTTAAGAGGCTTCCAACCTTGAGGGGTTTTCTTAGACAATATTCTCTATAAATAACAAAGAGGTTGGCAATGGCAACCAAACCGATGGCCAAGGCAGTGAAGAACTCCTTTTCAGTGGCCTTTCCAGGTCCCTCTTGAACTCCTGTAGCTCAGCTTTGGGGCAAAGGGAGTAGGTAAAGCTCAACCCCTGAGTAGAAATTCAGCAATTAATTGCTTTCAGGAAGGAAAGCAAAGCCTTGGGGAAATTAGCAAACTTAAGTCTGAGGATCAGGTTAGTTTTATCTACCGAGAACAACAAAACAAAAAGAAACAAAGCAAAACAACATAAACAACAATAAAATGACAACAGCCAAACTCCGCTTTTCTATAGTATCTATACTGTCAAACTTGTTTTGCAACTGCTATTGGCCCTACATAGCCACTCATAATTCAATCAAAAACACACCATGGGTTTGGTACAGAGAACTGGTCAGCTGATTCTTACACAAGAGAAAACTGCTAACATTTAGAAGTTCATTTATCTAGTGCCCATTATGGGCATCATTTTAAACTAGTAAATGAAGGAATATAAAGGAAATGAATAGGCAAGAAGACCATCTTCTTGTTATTCAAACCCTAAAACAGATGGAAGAAATACAAGCAAAAAAGGGGCATCAGTCTGGTGTAGGCTAATGGAGGTTGGAGGAAGAGGTTTAGGAGAGAAAATAAGAGAGAACGGAATATTTTAGGCTAAATCATTTGACCTACATGGATAGAAAGAACAAAAATTCGTAGACTTAGGGTCAAGAAATTTGAATTATATTCTCTGGCCCATCAGTTATTACCCTTGTGACCTGACATAAGTTACTTATTTCTCTTTCCTAAGCCTCATTTTCCCCATTTGACAATACTCTTTTTTAAAATTTCTTTTTATTTTTAAATTTTTATTATTTTTTAAAGATTCTATTTATTTATTTATTTATTTATTTATTTATTTATTTATTTATTTATCTATCAGAGAGAGCACAAGCAGGGGGAGCGGCAGGCAGAGGGAGAAGCAGGCTCCCCACTGAGCAAGGAGCCCAATGTGGGGCTCGATCCCAGGACCTTGGGATCATGAACTGAGCCAAAGGCAGACACTTAACCGACTGAGCCACCCAGACATCCCAGTGATACTCTTTTTTTAAAAAGATTTATTTATTTATTTGAGAGAGAGAGAATGAGAGAGAAGCAGAGGGAGAGAATCCTCAAGCAGACTTCCCGCTGAGCTCGGCGTGCAGCACAGGCTCAATCCATGTCCCTGAGATCATGACCTGAGCCGAAATCAAGAGTGGATGCACAACCAATTGAGCCACCCAGGCGCCCCTCATTTGACAATACTCTTTAACATATTTCCTATAAATTCAAGATATGAAATTGAAATGAGCTCAGTCTACAGATTAAGTGGTAGAAACCACCAAATGAACAATTTTTAAAGAAACTAATTTAGTAGTTAAGGTGTTAATCTAAAACATTTATTAAATTTTAAAGCAGTGTGTTGAAATATAATTTAATAATTAATACAAATAAAATAAGGCCTTATTTTTATAGAGTGATTTACAATTAAAAAAGGCTTTCACATATATTATCTCATGTGAGTTTTCACAGTCTTCTTTTAAACTGTACAGAGAACTGATTTTAAGCCATGTAAGAAAATTAACCTTACTAATTTACAGTCACAATTCATTTTCCGACCAAAAACGGTGTTACCCAGCTTGATCACTGACGTTCACTGTGACTTGTTCTGAATAAGTTTCTAAAAATAGAAAGCTAGCTCTTGCCAAAAATGAAATACAACTCCAAAGAACAAGGATTTACCAATAGTTTAAATATTCAGAGGAATAAAACACAAACCGTAAAGAAAATTCCCTAAGAGAAGATCCATAATAAATGTTTTTAACCATAACCAGAATGTGATAATAACAGTGTAGTTTGGGAAGCATACTTTGACGTACAACACATTCACACATAAGAAATCCATCTACACTATAAACAACTACCTACCATACCGAAGTGTGGGTTCCCTTGGAACCAAGTACAACTACTTCCTTGCTTCACAGTTGTTGGGCATGTCCCTCTACCCTTTGGGCCCTTGCCCAGGTTTCTTTGTTAAGGCTCCTGTGTGTAGAAATAGTAGCATGTCCTCTGGGAAATCCATCCTTTCACTCCATTTCACACCCTACCATAGCCCCAGTAGGGCTGGATTTGGGTTAGATGCTGTGCTTCATTGTAGCTACATTGCAGTCCAGGCCCATTTTCTGTCCAGCATTTACCGTATTTCAGTGTGGGAGGCAGGGTGGGTAGCATCTGTTTAGCTTAGCAGATCCCCAGGGAAAGAACTGCCTTTTTAAACAGAGTTCTTGGTAATTAGTACAGTAACATACAAAATATTTGTTTTGTGAATATATGTATGATTAGGTGAAGTTTTTCTCTTTTCTGCTCTCATTTTTCTTGGTGGTTCTGACAACATTACCCAACCAGAGGAAGAGAGTTTTTCTTTCAGCATAACATCCACGATATAGGAGAGTAGGAGGTCTTTCTTGGAAAAGTAAAAAGGGTGGGTCTACATGGATCTGAGAGAATGGGATGACTGACAAATACACAGGTGGCCTAGGAGAAGAAGTAGTATTTTAGAGAGGAGGGAGGAGTAATGGCATGAAAGACTGGGTGATGGACATTAAGGAGGGCAGTGATGTAGCACTGGGTATTATAGAAGGCTGATGAACCACTGACCTCTACCTCTGATGCTAATAATACATTATATGTTAATTAATTGAATTTAAATTTAAAAAAATTAAAAAAAAATAAAGACATTAAAGAAACCCATGGATTAAAGATACAAAGGGATCACAGAGAAAAGAAAGGAATTAGACAGAATCCTAAGAAATTATTTTCCCTCTGCCTATACCCTCACTGTAAGAGAAGAGGCTCTAAGATGGGATAAAGAAGGGGAGGTGTCAAAGTGTGGACCAGTTGTAAAGGCTACAGTGGCCACTCTTGAATCCTTTTCCTGGCAAATGGGAAACTATGACAAAGAAAAAGACTGAAACGGTTTTGTTGATTTTGTATACTTGGCCAGTCAATCTGTTAATAAAAGATTCTGGCATCCTTCTTTTCCGATGTAAAGTGTCTAGTAACAGGATCACAAATGAATTAGATGTTGTTTAAGATCACTCCAACTTATAGAATTCTAAGCCTTTCTAGTCTTACTTATTAAAAAGTTGCTCATCTTCCAAACTGAAATGAAGAAACTGGTACAGTTTTTCAAATATCTGTAGGTTATTTGAAAGTTACACACAGGGTCACAGGATACAGGCATTCCAAATAGTATAAATGCATTAAAATAACATGTAGATGGTGGTTCAAAGGGAAAGTGGTATTTTGACCAAAAAAAAAAAAAAAAATATTTAGAGCATTTGCTTTGTAGTTGTTATATATACACAGTGATGACTGGGAAAGATTTGTATTTTAAAATGGGTATACAACAGAACACAGCAATTTGCTTTAGTGTCAACTGCAAATTATAGTTTTCTTAAAATCCAAAAAGAAGCCTGCATTTAATTGTAGACTTAGTGCTTTAGCAATGAAGTAAATGTCTTTTCTAAAATGACCATTAAAGCCATTTAATATCAGCAGCTGTAAACTAACAACTATTGTAAAAGAGACAATGGAATTAATATTGCCATCTCAGTAAGCAGACAGCTGGTGCCTCTATGGCAATTTAGAAGTTGCAAAGTTCTTTTCTCAACCCGGTCTTAGTTTACATCTTTTTGTGAGGTTATGTGTCCCCTTCTGCAGATAAGTAAAAGAAAGTCTCACAGAGGTGAAATGACTTGCCTGAGTTTACATAATCCCTGTATATATATTTGTATAGTATGTTTATTGGTATAATAAATAGCAAATCTCCATGTGAATCTAGGTCTCTGGACCATAAATATAATGATCTTTCTACTACATGAGTTTTACACACAAGCTAAGGATCAGAGGAGAGAAAATAAACATGTGGCTTTGAAAGAATGACTAACCACAGAAACAAGGCAGAGTTGTTTTGTTTTTTTTTTTTTTTTTTTTTTTTTAGATTAGGCATAGATTACATAGGCTTTTTAAATACCTTACAAAAATAGGCATGCTTTCATTCTGGTATGCGTTCTGAAGGCAGAGCTTCAGGATATCTCCTACCCATGAAGTTCAGCCTTGGTATTATGAACTGAATTACGTTCCCTTAAATTCAAAGGATTGGAGCTATCCCCCTCATAATCTCAGACTGTTCAGTGATTTGGAGACAGGGCTTAAAAGTGGTGATTAAATGAAAATGTTGGTCCTAATCCAATTTAACTGATGTCCTTTTAAGGAGAAGAAATTTGGACAAACACAGAAGTGGTGCCTGGAGGCACAGCAAGAAGGCAGCTCTTTGCAAGCCAAGGAGAGAGGCCTCAGCAGAAACCACCCTGATCCTGGACTTTTATTCTCCATAACTGAGACAATAAATTTCTGTTGTGTAAGCTATCCAGTATGTAGTACTTTGTTATGGCAGCCTTGGTAAATTAATACACTTGGTAATAGATAAGGATAAAAAAACCCCAACAACTCTGATATGGGTGTTTATTCTTTCAAGATGATAACAATGATGGCAATGGGTAACATTTATTGACTGCTTAGCCCACGCTAGGAAGTCTTCCAAGAGTTTAACATGTACCAACCCCTTTAGTTATGATCACAATTCTATGAGTAGCTACTTTTATTATTCCTAATTTACAAGTGAAGAAACTGAGGCATATAGACTAAGTAACTCACACAAAATGCTCAGCCAACATTTGACTTTAAATGTCTGGCCATGAGAATGATCATTAATAAATGTTCACTGAGCTTAAGAAAAATATTATTGAGTCTTAGAAAGTGAACACATCTTTAGTACAGACCAGATAGAGCTACATACTGAGGATCTTCTATTGCCATACTAGCAGATGCTTTCTTATGTTACACCATATTCTAAAAGGCACATTATATATGACTCCCTTTTCTACAGATATGGACACTAACTCTCAGATAAAGTCAGTTGCCCAATATCAGTCAACAAAAGCAGAAACACATATTAACCCCATGTAACTGAATCCCAATGCCATATATTTTCTATTTTAGTAACAAGCCACAATAGTTGAAGTGATACAATTGAAGAATAAGTATAAATCATTTAGGAAGAGACATCATTTTTGTATGTGTGTGTTTGTGTGTTTAAACATACTCTGAAATGTGAAAATAGGTCAGAGGATGAAAACCTCGAACCTGACTTTCCCTTGTGTTGAAAAATATTGTGTAATGAGGCAGCAAGTGGCTTTATACCATCCATTTCCCTGTACATCACGAACAAAGGGCAAGCCTCAAGTTTGTGATTTTTGGCTAAGGGCATTTTTAAGTAAAGTCTTTCACATATTCCCCATAGATTTTGAAAAGAACACTCAGGACCAATTTTTTAAATGGAACATCTTGAACAAATTACAGCAAAGGAAAATTTGAGTCCTTGATAATTTAAGTGTTATTTTTACTACTAATGTGAATTCAACCCTAGCAAATTAAAATAGGAAGAATTAATTGGATATGCAAATGAGATTATTCAGTATATAAATCTAATTACATACCAATTTGCTTTAACAGCATGAAAAAAGAATAAATTGTTCTATGTAAATTGATTGTCTTAAATAACCACCTGTAGCCCAACAAAAATTGTCTTGAAAAAGCTATGTTGGTAAGTGCAGACGTCTAAGTTAATAACATAATGTTCTTCATAGATCTTGTCACAAGAACCTCTTTACAATGAAACCTGCTTATACTCCTATGTACAATAAGGTATTATCAGGTTTCTAGAACATAAGGAAATAATGTCACAAGTTGGCTTTTTCCCCCCCTGAGCACAATAGATTGATAAGAACATGTTCATTTCTGAAACACTTAATGCTTTCACACAGACTAGACTTGAAGTCTGAGAAATTTTCATGTCTGAAAAATAAGAAAGGTGGGTGAGGTGTGCCAGTTTTTATTAATTTAGCTGTGGCTCTCAAATCTGTTTAATCAAATGCTTTCAATATAACTCAGCAACCCCCTTCCACCACCCATCTTTAAAATTATTTTCTTTGCCACTTAGTTTAAGCAAATGAGTTTTGAATATTTAACTGTCAAAGGAGGCATTAATTCATGAAGTTTGTGCCTTGGGAGCAAGTAGAGTAATACTAGATGTTTGCAAAATACAAGATGAGGGATTAGTTGCTTTTCTCACAAGAAGAGTCACTCTGTCCGCCTCCTTAGACAGCACTGACATACGGCCCAAACAGAAATATCAAGCCATTGTTCTCAGAGTTAGCCACACTAAGACTGGATCCATTTTCAGTGACTCTAGTTCAGGCAGCCCAAATGTTTCTGTGACTTTCCTATAGACAGACCATAGAGGCAATGTTAAGTCAAATCCATGGCTTCATCTAAGAAATCCAATTCCACCTTAGCCTTCTTTATCTTCTTAGGTTTAGACACAGGTATCTTCCAGAAAAGTGGGTGCATAAAAAACATACCTTGAGAGATAGAGACAGACAGACAGATGGACAGATGAACTGACAATGGACAGGTGGACAGATAGAATGAGCATGTTAAGACATCTTTAATCTCCCTTTGTCATCAGCATTCATCCTTGGCTCTGAGAAACCAAGCTCTATGCAGCTCGTGATAAAGAAGGCTGTGGAACGATTTATCCAAAGGAAAGTTTTCTTCTACTTTATTGTAAGGACAAGTGTTGTGAATCCCTTTTCAATCTCTAAAGTAAAAATCAGCAATGACAGCTGGTACTGTTGTTCAGTCTCTCTGCCCAAGTTCTTTTCTTTGGGGAGATAATTAGAACTTACCCTTAGGGGATTCCTTATCTGCTTTTCAGGCCCTGGCAAGGAGGAACACCGAGTGTGGAGACAGGGCACAGAACAGATGTCCTGGCTCTGTGCTCTTGCTGTCCAGCTATAGTACATGGCGTCAGAAAGAAGGATCTAAGCTGGTGATACTGTCTTGGGATGAACTCGAAATCAAGGCCAGACAGAAGCCTCAATCAGAATAGAATGGAAGAGACAATGAGTGATCAGATATAAGGAGAAGATGGGTTTAAATCTGATAAGAGCAAATGAATTTAAATGAGAGGGAGGAAGCAGCTCCCCTAGAAGTTCCCTAAGCTAGAAAGCATAGTTGCAGCAGCTTCTTATAGGATGCCTATGATCTCAGACAGGGACAGTTAGGGAGGCTCAAGAGACACTCAAGCAATAGTGTGGTCTCACTCTACTCTTAGTAATGTAGCTCCACACATACAAACAAAAACATTAACTATCATATCACCTCTTTTATTTCTTTCCTAGCCCTTACCACCCTCTCAAATTATGCCATTTATCTACTAACTTTGCCATTATCTGTCTTCTCCAGGTGGAAGGTAAGCAGGAACACCATGCCTATATTTTTACTACCTCTTCCGGAGCATCTAACACAGTGTCTGTGTGGTAGGAGCTCTGCAATTGCTCAGTGACACAGAAGCCAGGCATGTGTGCAAGTCACTGGACTAGAGAACACAATTCAATAAGAGCTTTCTAATAGCAAAGCACTATGAGGTCACTTGAGGGAAGAGATTAACATGTGAGGATAGAAAGTGCTCCATGGAGAGGATACAGCTCCGCTTCCATTGTTTAAGCACTTCCTATGTGACAGCTACTGTGTGCAGCGCTATACAATAATCACATCAACCCTAGGAGGTATGTACTATTGCCATCACTCTTTTCCAGAAGAGGACACAGGTTGAGCCTGGTTAGGTCACTTGCCCCAAATCACAGAGCAGTCTGTTAATGCATTTTGAATAGGGATCCAAGCAATCAGAACACAGAGTGCCTCTTGGGCAGAGCTTTAACAAACAGGTGAGGAAAAAAGAGCAGAAACAAAGACAGAAGGATGGGAAAATACAAAGTTTTTATCTTCTAATTGCAGAAATAAATATATGTGTGCTCACTGAGCAAGAGGAGAGACACTGGGGAGAAAGTTAGTGAGAGACAGGAAATTAAATATTTTAGATTTGGTCATAAATAAATATGCACAGAAAATGCACATGCATTTTTTTCTAAGTATACACACCTATATAAAATATGGTCAGGATGGAAGCTATTGGCACTGAAGAGAGGCAATATACTTTATATAATCTATGTAGTTTATCTGAGGAATGAGAATGTCTTCTTCCCCAAGTTTTCAGGAAATATTTTGGGATCCACCGAAGTTAAGGTGTGAAAGAAGTACTGATAAAGTACTGATATAATTAAATATATTATTTAACATAATACAAATATGGCTTGCAATCTGACTGGCTTTTAAAGTCCCATCTGTTGATACAGCCTGTGATATAATCCTAGCTTCTAAACAATTTTCCTTGCTGGCATCAAATAAACTCTGGCAAACCAACAAAGAAAAAAATATTTTAAAATTCACCTCCAGGGTATCAAATTGCATTGTAACTCATTATGCTACAAACTTTGCCACATTCTGAGAGACTGAGGGACTATGTAGAGTAATAATATGTAATCAAGAATGTTAACTAGGGGCATCCTGAAGATGAAGTGTAAAAATATCGATTGGAAGGACAACGTGGACTGACCTTAACATTAAGACTGAAATAGTGGGGATGCGTGAGGTGGGTGGGACTAAAGTTGATGAATTTAACATTCTCCATGGGAGAATTTATTGATTTGACTTATGTCAAGATTATTTTAATCAGGTATTTCCTGCAGTCATGAAGAATAAAATAACCTAGATTTTTTAAAGCAAAGGCTGATTTCTGGATAATCTAAGTGTTTCCTCCTTTCATGTCTCTGTGAAATATGTGAATAATATGTACTCCTTGGGAAATACCTACAGAATGTACACGAATCATTTCCAATCTATGGATAAATTCAGTAGGGATTTTAATACTCACATGCTACAGTGGAACTACCTATCAAAATTAATGGAATGATTTGGCAGTGGCCAAGCACACAAAAACACTTAAAATTTGTTGTTTGTTGCATTTTCTTTTAAACATGTACTTGGAGTAATTTATCACATTTATTTGGGGGTATTAGTGAGTACACTAAGGTGTAATGAACAATCTGGAAGAACTCTTCTTAGTGCTGTGACAATGCAGAATTGAGAAATCAAGAAAAGTCTGCATGACCACATTCTAATTTTTCTTTCTTCCTGTTAATCACTCTTATTCTCTTCCTGTCTTACCCCCTGCCCAGCACTCTAATGCTGCCTGCAGTCAGTGAGAAAAGCGACCTAACAAACCTGACACATTTAAAAACAGGTCTTGATAGGACATAGAATCCTAGGAATAGTTCTGTCATTAGAAGGGCCTCTTGGCTTCCAAAATTCAGCAATAAAGGAATTACTCATCAGTAATGGAAAATCTGAAATCAAGAGCTAAAGGGTGATACTAATATTTTTGATCAAGGATCTTCCTAGTGTTTCCCATACACACACACACACACACACACACACAAACACACACACTGTGTGTGTTATAAGCATATGTGTGCATGTGTATTTTATATATATATACATTTATACTCACATATAAGCTGCCCTTGGACATTCAAGAGCTGTCCTTGAATCTAGCTTTTTATATGGCAGTTCCTGTTTTGCTTTGCAAGTGTTTTCAAGTAGTATTTGCCATCACCTGATCTGCCTTTCCCTAAGAACCCTGTAAGGTAATCTCTGATTCTTCACATTTTTTTCCTCTTTCACATCCTCTTCTTTCCACAAACCTACCACTTCCTGATTATATAATCCATGCTAGACATATTTCTGTATAAAAATTGCTTATCTCTTTTAGGCGGAAGATCTTATTCTTTCTGGGCTAACCTATAAATGACCTTACAAAATCTTTGAAAATAGAGAATGCAGTTTCCTAAAAAGTACAGCAATTTTACAGAGTTCATCTTTTGCTCTGTTGTTTCTATAGTAGTTCTCATGTATGATATGTTAGTATTTGCTTCTTTTACTCAATTTAAACTCTTCAACTTTGCACACTTTGCCATCAGGTAATGAATTTCCAAATACTGTCATTTCAGAGTTTAGAAAGCTTGCATGAAAACAAAACAAAACAAAAAAAATTATGTCAGATTATTCTCTTACTTGTTTGTAATCCTTTAGCCCCCAGCTACATCCTCTTTAAGTCAGACAAAAACAGATTTTGTTTTACATATAAATGTTGATGATTTTCACTGTGAGTATTTTTTGTTCAATGAATTCAATTAACTAAGTTCTTTAAAAATCAAGTGTGTATTATGTGCCATTTTGACAATTCTAGCTCTAGTAAGGGGAAAGGGGGTGGAAGTCAAATAGCTTAGTTTTTCCTTAAACTATTATAAAAAAAATGTCTAAACCACCAGTCAACTCAGTCAAGCATTCAATCATTTGGCTTTATCTGTGCAAAGGCAGATAACTGGTGAGATTTTATTTTCCCTTCTGTATTTCAATTTTACATAGAAATGGCAGTAGTAACAAACCTCCCACCCAACAAAACCTTAATGTATTAAACTTTTAAAAATGAATTTATTTGACATAAAGTCTCATTTATTCGTTCATGTTTTCATTCACTAAGTATTTACTGAGTGCCTGCTCTGTGCTAAGCATTATTTTTGCTGCTTGGGATATATCACTGAATAAAACAAAGATGCCTGTTTTGAAGAGTTTATATTTTAGGAGGAAAAAGAGATAAAAGAAACAAATATGATATGTAAAATAGATAGTATGTGATAGGTCTATAAATGTTATAGAAAAAAGAGAACATGGAAGAGGATAAAGGACCCACCAGTGTGGAGGGAACTGGGTAGGAAACAGTATCATATGCAGTGTTTAGGATAGGTTTCATAGAGAAGGTGAGACCTGAACAAAGCTTGAAGGAAGAGATGAAGTCAGCCAACAATTCATCTAAGGGAAGAGTAGATCATGCAGAAGATAGGAGGAGCCAAGGTATGAAGGCAGATACAAGCCTGGCATGTTTCCAGGTGGGACAGTATAGAATCAGGAGGAGAGGAGTAAGTTAGTTATGGGAGGGAAGGTGGAACAGGTGCTGGTGCAGATTACACAGTGCAGGCTATCAGGTGGACTATGACATTGCTTTGAGTAAAACAGGGAGTCAATGCAAGTTTTGGAATAGAGGAATGACATGTTCTGGTGTGTGCGTGTGTGTTTTTTTAAAGATTTTATTTATTTATTTGAGAGAGAGGGAGAGCAAGAGATCACAAGTGGGGTAAGGAGCAGAGAGAGAAGCAGACTCTCCGCTGAGCAGGGAGCCTGATGTGGGGCTTAATCCCAGGACTCTGGGATCAAGACCCAAGCTGAAGGCAGATACCCAACCGACTGAGCCACCAAGGCTCCCCTGCTTTGCATTTTAAAATAACTACTCAGTTAGCTGCATTGAGAATGAACTGTATAGAGTAGACACTAGAAGCAGGAAAACCAGACCGTAGAAGAGAATGTAGAAAGCAGAATAATCTGACCAGTTAGGAAAGTATTTTAATATTGGAGGAGAGAGATGCTTGCTCGTACCTCAGATCAGGATGGTAGCATGGAAGGTGGGAAGAAACAGCTGGATTCAAATATATTTTAAGTTAAAGCCACAGATTGACCAAAAAATATGGCAGAAAGCAAGGAACCCAAGAAGGATCTCAGTTTTTTGGTTTGCCCAGTGGAAAAGATAAAGTTACCATCATGTGAGAAGGGGAAAGCTGTAGGTAAAACAGTTTTAGGGGAGAAAATGAGGAGATCAGGTCAACATACTGGGTGTGAAAGGCCTATTAAGACATCAAACTCTGTATGTCTAGCTAAACAACCTCATCAATTACATTTGTTTTCATATACAGAAATTCACTCTGCTATGGTTTTGGAGTTGTATATACAGTTAAAAATAATGAATAAGTATCAAAGTTTATTGATTTTGCAGGTTTTTTAATATAATGACATATGTGAATTCATGTCTTAAAGTGAAAAAAGAAACAAATATTTATTCCCTCCAGAAATCTTCAATTTGTACACCTTGCTCTTATTTGATACATATAAAATTCCATTATAAATTTGAAGGGCTTAAAAATATTCAAGGCATATCTAGATTTTACAGTAATGACAACTTTTTCTTGCTATAGCTGTGTTGGGGGACAGAGGCACAACACTGAACCATGTGAAACCAAAAGTATGAAGGTGAGCTCAGGACAAAGAGAAAGGCCTTTACTGATGGTGTACCCAGTTCCAATGTGTGTGGGGTTTCTCTTACACTACTAAGCAGTTAACTCAGTTCTCCATGGACACTGACCAAGGGTCCTACAATTCAATTCAATTCTGATACCATCTAACTGGAGATAGTTTCAGATTCTACAGGTTAAGGGCTCAGTCCTGCAGGGGTGTCCCCTTTCAGTTGCCAAAGTGGTTGTCACTTGTGTTTCTGACTGCCCAGCTATAGATCATAGGCTCCAATGACTCCCTCCTCAGGTTTCACTGATTTGTTAGAGTGGCCCACAGAACTCAGGAAGACATTTAACTTACTAGATTTCCAGTTCAGTATAAAAGGATATAACCCAAGAACAGCTAGGTGAAAGAGATGCACAGGTATGGAGAAAGGGCACAGAGCGCACCACTCTTGGCCTGTCAATCATCCATAGGCAACCAATTCAATCTCCAGCCCCTCTCAGCTCCTTAGAGGTCAGGAGGGTGGGACTGACTCCCAATCCTCCAATCATATGGCTGGATCCCCTGGCAATCAGTCCCATCCTTAGGTGCTTTTCAAAAGTCACCTCATTAATGTAAACTCAGGTGTGGTTAAAAGGGGTTTGTTACGAATATTAAAACACCATTATCACTCTTACCACTTAGACAATTCCTAGGGTTTTTGGAGCTCTGTGTCTGAAACAAGGATGAAGACCTTCTGCAAGATCCATGTATTTCTTATTATAGATTGCTGAATCATACTATGATCAAGGGACCCAAAGAGAGCTGAAAGATTTCAAGAATCTACAGAGTCATGAATTGGAAGCCAAATGAGATGGACACTATAGGGCAAAAGCAAATGGAGAAATTTATCCAGTGAACTGGAATTTAAAGTCAAGTAAGAAAAAAACAGTAGCTACCATTTGTTAAGTTCCTAAAATATGTGTTGCACTGCACTTGACAGTTCACACATATAACTCATTAAAGACCTATCATTTATCTACCTCATAGATGGAGGGATTAGCAATCTGTCCAAGGTCATACAGCTGAAAAGTGCAATGGGTTTTGATGCCAAGTATGACTTCAAAATTCTGGCTTTTTCTATTCTACCATGTAGGTTAGTGATCAAATTCAGATCAGGTGTTAGATAAAGAATCATTAAGGACAACTTCTGTAACTGGGGACTAAAAGTTTAGGAAATGTATTTAGGCAAGAGCAGCCATGGCATTAAATGACAGGTCTAGAAGGACATCAGAGGTCAGGTAGAGAGCCCTTTTATCACATGCCTAGGGACAACTGTAGTTAAGATTCCAAGAAAATGGACAAGAACCAGGGATTTATAGGAGTTGAGTGAGCAGGATGGCAATAGGCAGGACGATGAATGTAAATCCCAAGAGAGCTTGACAGCTGAGGCAGCTTCAAATGTTAGTGATGTCTCCCATTGAGGTAGGGACCAAACCTGAGATGATACTCTAGGGCCTTAGGGTGTTGTACAATCTGAATAATAACAATAACCAAAATGTGTATATTCTGCTTGTCTTAGAAATAGGGTGAATGAGGCACTAGTGTATGAACTGCTTTTTTAAAAAAATCCTGTGTACGTAAAGAAGATGGAAATTATACCCTGCATTTAAATAATTAAAATAATTTAAAACCGATGTAGAGATACATATGGGGAAGCATTATTAATTCTAAAGCAAATGCCCTTGAGAGAGTAAACACTGTTTTGTCCTTCACTAGCAAATGCGTTTAAATGAAACAGAAAATGGTCTTCATAAAATTTGATGCTTAAAAACCTAGTACTTGTGATTCTGTTAGGATTTTATAAGCTTATTTGGATTTCATTGTTGATAAGAGGAGTAGGGGGCAGCTATAAAATAATAAACAGGTATGAGTTTAGGCTTGGGAGTTTGGAAATTGCCCAATAACAAAATGCTTTAGGAAAGACTTTTCTTTGTATTGTAAAACACTTCATTTCCTGGTTAACTCAGAATAGTTTAAGGCATAAAGATAAGCAAATCCTGGTTTTTCTTCTCTTTTGAGGTTAGCAGATATCTATCAGGTTGTGGGTCTCAGACTTCTGGAAAATGACTGTGTAATCTCTAACAGGCTACCAATATCCTACTTTCTATGTCTAATTTAAATAGACCTTTCAATGTTGTTCAGCCGGAACAGAGGAGACAAAGCAGAGGGGATTTGCAAGCTCTAAATATGGCCAGAAACCAGAGAAGGAAAAGACTAGGGCAGATGCTGGGTGGCCCTCCAGCTAGCAAGTCCTTTGTGGGCACCTTCCAGCCACAAATGGAGAACAAAAGGACAGAGAATTGGGATCCAGTTATTCCACAGTGAAGGTGCTATTAGACACATGGGATGAAAGTTATGTGTGAATGCATAAATGTGTATGTAAATATACACAGCACCCCTTTCTTGCTCTTAAATTCTTCATTTCCAAGCTATAGTTTAGTGGGAGGTAAATCATGACTAAAATGTTAATGGGAAAAAATAAAAGTGTGGGAATTAGAAAAATTAAAAGAACATATGTTGATTCCAAATTACATTTTGTTACCTCACACTTTCTTTTGTAACTTTACTTTATGTTTCATTGGAGATTATCAGATCAACCCATCAAATATAACAGGCTACTTTTCAAGGAGATGTGGAGGGGAAGGCATTTTAAAAGTTATCGATAGTACTGGCACTGAATAGTTAGGTAGGAAATGTTCCATTTAAACTTAGTACAGCAACATGGTTTAAAAAAAAAAAAAAGATAAAATTCATGAAAATTAAAAAAAAATTCTCCAGATAATGCAGAGTAATATATCTTGCTGATGTATATATTTAGTTACTACATAAAGTGAATCCCTTCAATAACTGAGTGGCTCATGGCATGTCTTTCCACTAAAGAGAGTATCTTCATCTCCCAATTCCAGATTTAAAAAAAATCAAATGATTAAAGTATGTAATCATTTATACATTTTTAAAAATAATATCCTTCTTTTGCATCTTACACAAAACAAGCAGTGAATATGTTCTGAAACAGCATTTTCTTAGGAAGGAATGCTTATTTTCCATAATGAACAAATACCACTGTAGACACAAATATTTTTTGCTACTTAAGAGATTTTTTTTAAGTGCAGTTCTCCAGCATTGAGACTTTAAGCAGTGTTTGTTTTACAGACTAGTTCAAGTGCAGTAATGTCTGAGAGAAAAATGCCACAGAGTGAATGTTAATATATTTATATGTAGAGCTAATACATTTTTCATTTAACTAGAGTGGAAGCTAATACATTTGTGTAGTGAAACCAATACATTTTTCATTACTTAAATGCATAGTAGATGGTTCCAGAGGTATTAATGAATTTACATGAGATCTTCCAAAGAACTTAAAAACAATTTAAGTAATTTTCCAACAACTATGTCCACCTCCTCATGATGAGCAAGATTGTGGGATAGGATATCATTTGTAGAGAGTAGGTAAGCATTTCTTTATCTACAATATCAACAATGTCTAAAGGTAATGGCCCTTTAGGAAAAAAGTTTGTGTTTTTACTTTATTACTTTACTCTGAGTATATCCCATGTCTTCCTTTCATTTCCTGACAAGTGACAGAGCAGAGGCTTTTTTCCTTCTTCTTCTCCTTCCTTACAGGGAGGTAGATTTTGAGGTCAAGAGCTAAAGATCAAATGACTCTCTGAATTAACCTCACACCAGCAAGTTTAGAAACACGGTGCTTCTGTTTTCACAAAGACTTTTATAGGCAGCAGACTACTGTGATTACTTGGACAACATTTGGAATTAGCTGTTTTTATGATTACATTATTAACACTATACAATAGAGACAATAGAAGTCTTTGGAGAAATCCCCACCTAATTAAAAAAGATATACTGAATTTTCACAATGGATTTGATCTTGAACTCAAGCTAGGATTTCTGCATAAACACGAGAAACAAACATATTTATGGGCATAAAATTCACCAAGCTGAAATCCTCATGCGTAAGTTGGACATAACAAATGTGTCAATACATTTATTGACATCTCTGTGTATTAAATATGTACAAGGAGCGGAATTTGGAGGTAGAGCACTGAATGTAACTAGTGTGTTAAAGACACAACATTTTTGTTTGATAAAGACAGATTTTTGATAAATCCAATGACTAGCAAGCAGGCCAGGGCACTGATAGCTCTGCATAGCTCTGGAATGGGAGCACCACTCACATGGTGTTCTATGTGAGCAGCACCCCTGGATTAATGTAATACAGCAGTTGGCTACAGCTAAGGTTTGTATGACCAGACTCCTATGTACAAATGACTGATGATTTCACTTTCTCGAATTGTTCTTTGGACTATGGAAGCAATAAATGTAAAGATTAATAATTTTAAAAAAGCAACCTGAAACAAAAGCTAGATGCTATAGAGTGTTAAAGTAAATTTAGTTCTTATTACTTGTAAGTTTCCAGTCATCAACACATACTGATTATGAGAATTTTTACTCAGTAAGTGCATGCAGCCTGTTTGGTCCAGAGTAAGTGCTAAAAAAAACTTGAGAAGTTACTCTTATCACCACCTGGTATAATGGTCTGTGATCACAGGTGAATTTAATTTACAGGAATTAAATTCCACCCCAATCGCTCACAGGGTGATCTTGCTTAGAAGGTTCTCAATGACTTTGTATGCTATTTAGAAGGTTCTCAATGACTTTGTACGCTATGGTGAATGTAAGAATGGCATAGACCTGAAGTTCTTTGAGTAAGACTTGAGCTCTCCATACCATTCAATACCATGTGATTCTGGTGTGTGAAGGGGCATATTTTTTAAAAAAGATTTTATTTATTTATTTGAGAGAGAGAGAGAGAGAGCATGAGCAGAGGGGAGGGGCAGAGGGAAAAGCAGACTCCCCACTAAGCAGGGAGCCCAACTCCATCCCAGGACACTGGGATTATGACTTGAGCTGAAGGCAGACACTTAACCAACTGAGCCACCCAGGCGCCCCCTAATAGGGCATATTTTACATAAAACATGGCCCCTGAAGATAAGAAAAATACTTCATTTAATGTTCAATAGCAATTTTTTTCCAGTGTTACTGGGAAATTCAGAAGTGCTGATTTTAGTTAGAGGTAATACATCAGCCTCCAACATGGCCCTTTCCTAAAAGGTTCTGAAAAGTAATTTTGTCTCTGTATTGTTTTTTTTTTAAATTTTATTATGTTATGTAAATCACCATACATTACATCATTAGTTTTTGATGTAGTGTTCCATGATTCATTGTTTGCGTATAACACCCAGTGCTCCATTCAATATGTGCCCTCCTCAATACCCATCACCAGGCTAACCCATCCCCCCACCCACCTCCCCTCTAGAACCCTCAGTTTGTTTCTCAGAGTCCATAGTCTCTCATGGTTCATCCCCCCTCCGATTCCTGCCCCCTTCATTTTTCCCTTCCTACTATCTTCTTTTTTTTTTTAACATATCTCTGTACTGCTTTTAAAAATGAAACTGAATGAGATCATAACTGCACTGTGTAGGAAATGCACCTGATAACTACTAGGGGAATTAAACAATTAATGAAACAGTCTCTGTCTTTTATGAGATTACAGATTATGAGAGAAGGTAAACATAATGCAGTTGAACAAGAATGAAATGATTTTTAAATACGGCACAAAGTTTTGATTCTTGTACATTTGGTTTGAATTGTATTTTCTCTAATGCATCTTAGTTAAGTTTCCTTAGATTAAAAAAATACAAAAACTGAATTATTTATATGTGAATCCCTTAATATAGTGCCTGTAACATTATCAAAACTATGATTAAGTCACCAAAACCAGTATAAGAACCAGGTGGTGAAGATGAGTGACCAACCTCAGGCTCTGGAAGAGTAACGGGTCTTCTATCGTACAAGGTAACTCTTTTTTTTTTTTTTTTTAAAGATTTTATTTATTTATTTGACAGAGAGAGACACGCGAGAGAAGGAATACAAGAAGGGGGTGGTGGGAGAGGGAGAAGCAGGCTTCCTGCGGAGCAGGGGACCTGAGGCGGGGCTCCATCCCAGGACCCTGGGATCATGACCTGAGCCGAAGGCAGACGCTTAACGACTGAGCCACCCAGGTGCCCCCGTACAAGGTAACTCTTAGAGTATTTTGTTTTTACTGGATTATATATTGTTTTTAGTGTCAAATTTGCTCCCTTCTTACAGTGCCTAGGAACATCTAGCTAATCTCAGGAGGTTACTACTTTGTAAGGTTCACTGACAGAAGCATTCTTCTAACTGCATTTTGCTATTACATAATAAATGAAGTCTTTCAAAACTAAGTATTCATCACAATAACCCATCACACTGTATGGATTTTAAACTTAGAGTAACTGCTTGCTTTTTTTTCCTTTCCCCTAAGCTAATTTCCTGACCTAGTAACATTGTCTTCCTAACAGTCAGTAATAACAAATGTAGAAATAAAGCATCAAACACTGCATGAGAGCCATTACTCTCAGAAAACAATGTCAATACTTAATTAATTTCTGGAGAAGAAATTAAAAACTTTACCTGATAATACTACTACTCCCACATCAGCCAATATGAATGAGATCTGATGAGAATGCAAAAGAAAAGAAAAATACAAGGGAAAATCTCATATTGAATATTTTAGGGGAATGGAGGTTGTCCATAAATAATTATGAATTTGTAGCATAATTTGATCCCAATGTACTATGGGTCTGTGTAACAATCCATAAGTTCACTCTTTAGGAAAACAAAACAAAGAAATAAACAAACAAACAAAAACACAGCATAAGCTCAAGCAGGTATCAAATATTATAGGGTTAATTGGTTTGGAGGATGACAAAAATCTAGAGGCATGTTTCAGGTCTTAAAGGAAGTATGAAGTGTATCAGACCAAGGAGGCTGATGTGATAATCTGGACCTTCTGCTTTCTTATTAAACTTACAAAGTCTTGTGACCAGCCTTCCAGGCTGGAGTACCTACAGTGAGGACCAGAAGACAATCTGTGAATCTGGGATGGAAAGAACTAGGGTTAAAGGTCTTTATTAGAAGAAAGAGAATCTAATCCAGAGGTTAAACAGTGATACCCTGTCCTGAGAAAATGGAGTACTTAAAAGCTGTTTGTTTTCAAATTAGATATTATATTAGTCTTCTAGAACTGCCATTACAAAAATATCACAGACTGTGTGGCTTAAACAACAGAAATGTATTTTCTCATGGTTTGGGAGGCTGGAAATTCAAGATAAAGGTGTGTTACAGGGTTGGTTTCTGGTGAAAGCTTTCTCTTTGGGTTGTCAATAGCCACCTCCCCACCTTCTATGTGTTCACCCGATGTCTCTTCCTCTTCTTATAAGGAAAACAGACTTATTGGATTAGAGCTTTACCCTATGACCTCACTGAACCTCAACCACTTTCCTAAAGACCCTATCTCCAAACACAGTCACATTAGGAGTTGAGACTTCAATGTGAAGGTGGGGGGCACAATTCAGTCTATAAGAGATACTATTTCAGTTACATTTTTTTCTTTTTTTAAAAAAACCTTATTGATTTAAGTAATCTTTGCACCCAATGTGGGGCTCGAACTCACAACTCCAAGATCAAGAGTCGCATGCTCCACCAACTGAGCCAACCAGGTGTGCCCAGTTACATTTTCTTAAGAAACAATTTCATTATTGCCAATGATAATTGATCAAATTAAATTATTCTGAAGGTATACCATACCAGTAGTTGGATTCTTACCCTAACAGGCACACAATTGGGGAAGATTTTCTCAGAAAAATTATATTTTGAGTTTTTTTAAAAAACACTTTTTATTTTGTCTAGTTCCAAATGATCACAATCTAGAAAAAAATATTTTGTGATTTTTTTTAAAATAAAACTTTTTGGTATGTCCAATTGTGAATTACCACAAGATTAGCTTCCCCTTAATAAGGCAGTTACCACTCTCTACAAATCAGACATGGAACTACAGGTTGAAGGGTGTTCAACTGATTTTTCAAGATTCAGATCTGATTTCTTTCCAATTTAGAAGAATAGAGAGACTTGTTCTCATTTCACTGACACTGATAAAGGCAACTAGGGGGGAAAAATCCTACTCCATTGTTGCCTACTGACAGCAATCAGAGAAATTTGGAAATTTCTCAATAGTCACTTAGATTGGCACAAAACCACATCAGATATCCATTGCATTCTATCTGGAGTGGAAATATTCTCATGAATCAAACCTTTTAAAGACTTTCTTCTTTTTGTGGCCTAAGACCAGAGCATTGCAGAAATAACAAAGTTAGTCTGTGGAGTTTCTCTTAAGGTGCCCTACTCCCACTCCCAAATGTGCAGTGGTGGCCTGTCTCTCTGCTTCTCTGTGTTGATGACTGCTTCCTACCTGCTGTCTCACAATTTCATTCTTCTTTTCCAAATTCCCCTTCATCTAAGCTGTTACTTTAGAAAGGAGATGATAAGCTAATTCTTGCTAAAGGAGTACTGATCCAAACCATGTTAATGTGCTGAGCTTCCTCAAGGCGCGCGCGCACACACACACACACACACACACACACATTTTAACAGGGGTGCTGGGTAGAACAAGGATTAGCAAATTGAATGGGTGAAAACTGATGGAGTTGAAGGTATGCACTAGGTCAAAGGAGGAGATACTTCTAGCTACAGGAGCCATTTCTGCCACCTCTCAAATTACACTACGAAGCAAATCCCTAATAAATGTATATATAAAGGGGTCACCTCCAGGATAATTCAACAATAACAGAAAACCTGACAACTACAACTTTTATGATTCTAAGGAGAGATACTTGATGATATAATAAAAACTAAATATCTTCAATTAAAGTCTGCAAGATGTTAATTAAGCTCTTAATCTTATGATTCATAATAAATTCATCTTAATTAGTAAACTGTGATTTATTTCTGAAAATGAAAAAAAAAATACGTGATGGCTACAGACAACATCACTCATATGGATGACAGACCCTGTTGGCAAACAAAACCTATTGCTATCCTAATGTCAACAGATTAAAGAAAAAAGATTAAACATATTTAAGAAAAATGACAGCTTAATGAAATCATATGCTAGGAAAGAAACATAACTTGTTAGATTTAGTAGAATCCAAGTCAGAACTGAGTACCTCCCAATTCCACGCAAAACACATTTTTAAACTACTGACTACGCACAAGCTCTGTGAAAAGAGTTGCAAAAACATACAAAGATGCAATATATATAGTTCTTGCCCTTAAAGTAGGGTGACCAAGTTGTTCTAGCTGCCTGGGGCTTGTGTTTAGTATGGCAAGTCCTGCAAACTCAGAAGCTCCCCAACCTCAGCCAAACCAGGATGGTTGGATCCCACCTCAACAGTATTTTCAGACTAATGGGAAGGTGAGGCAAAAACCCCACTATATAAGTAGATAAGCAGAGGGAGGAGTGGGGACCAAGTATAGATAGATTAGGAACATATCAAATACTAAGATGATAAAAAAAAAAAACACAGATACAGTTCTAAGTATTATCCTTGAATCACTTCCCACCAACGAGGTAAATGTGAGAAGTGCATGGTAAATGTGAAAAGTAGAATGTCAGACACCTTGCTTACTTCTTGTAACAATATTTATATCTCTGTTATCTAGGACATTTGAATAAAAAGGTTAAATTGGAGGTGAACACCAAAGGAATATTAAAATTTTGTTTACTAAAGACTGTCTTAATAATCTGGGTAATCACATACAATTTTCCAGTGTAGAAAATGTAAAAAGAACTACTTCCAAGCCAAGACAAACCTTCCCTCTTCTTTTGGGTCATTATTTGCCCTTTTAAGTGATGCAATGGATTTTATTTGATCCATTTTATTGTTAGGGAGAGTAGACTACAGTTTTTTATATAAGACAGCGTAATCATAAGGGAAAAGCTTAAGAGTCTCCAACATATTAAAATTAAGTACGTCTACTACTCAAAAGATTCCAAATAAGTAAAAAGGCAAGCAACGAACTGGGAGAAAAAAAAAAGGAAAAAAATATATATGAAGGATAGTGCCCAGAATATATTGAATTTCTTCAAACTAAGAAGAGTACAAACAATCCTGATGAAAACTGTCAAATGATCTGAACAAGTAGGGGTGCCTGGGTGGCTTAGTCATTAAGCATCTGCCTTCGGCTCAGGTCATGATCTCAGGGTCCTGGGATCGAGCCCCACATCGGGCTCCCTGCTTGGTGGGAAGCCTGCTTCTCCCTCTCCCATTACCCCTGTGTTCCCTCTCTCGCTGTGCCTCTCTCTGTCAAATAAATAAGTAAAATCTTAAAAAAAAAATGATCTGAACAAGTAATTCACAGAAGAGAACTGGATGGTCAATAAAGACTTGAAAATAAAAATTGCAAAATAAAATCACATTGAGATAGCATTTCAAATTTGATAGACTGTCAACATGCAAAAGTCTGACAATATCAAGTGTTGGCATGATTGTGAAGGAACTGATACAATTAGACACTGCTGGTAGGAATGTAAATTAGAATAGTTCTTTGAAAAATAATTTTGAATTATCTGGTAAAGCTGAGGATACTCACAACTCAATGATTCTTTTTCTTAGAGTCAGGGAACATGTATAACAATAGTCATAGCAGTATTATTGATAATAGCAAAAAGAGGCAGTCAGTAGTAAACAAATAATAAATTGTGGTATATACATTCAGTGAAAAATGGTAGAAAGGGGAAAATAAAATAAAATGAATGATAGCCAGTTGTAATGGCATGGATGAATCTCAGGAACCTAAACTAGGTGAAAAAAGCAAGTCCTAAGTTTCAGTAGGACTTCATGCATATAAAGTTTATATTTATTAGGAGATATATGGGATAAAACTACAAAAGCAAGCAATGAAATAATGAACAAAATTCAGAATAGTGGTTACATCTGAGGGGAGGACAGCTTCTGGTCACAGAGCATTCTGAGAATTTCAAAGTTAATGGTAATGATGTCATTAGTATATGTTATATTGTTATTCTCTATACCTTATATATAGCTTATACGTATTCCTCTATGTTGACCCCAAATTTACTGAAACTAATTTTAAAATAGAATGTAGTCTCATATATATATATGAGACTACATTCTATTTTAAAATATATATATATATATTCTTAAGGATTTAACTTCTTAAAAATTATTTGAGGAAACAAAAGTTGTACTTTGATATATTCACTATGTACATGTTGCCACAAGTCAGCATCTACCATGAATAAATATATAAAAATATATTGGTATATTTCATATATATATATGAATTCATATATATATATGAATGACATGGTACTATACCCTGGGACCATACCCTGGTACTCTGAATCCTAGAAGTTTTGTTCTTATGGCATCCATCTATCCAGTTGAGGTGCACGGGTTTTTAAGGCTCTGCTACATCTTTGGAGACTGAAGACGGTGGTGGGCCATAATTCTTATTAAACACAGAATTACAGTGCTGAAAATAATACTGGTGATTATGTATTAAGTACTTATACTATATATATAACTGTTTTAATGCTCTAAGTGCATTCTTTAATTTAGCCCTCTCTGGAACTCTATAAGGTAGGTACTGCTATTATTCCCATTATTATAGATGAGAACACTGAGGCTCAGAAAGGTAAAATGATATACCCAGCATCACATATCTAATGAAGTCATGTAGCTCAAATTGGTCCAAGAATTCCAATTCTAGAGCCAGGACTCTTAATTACAATGCAAACTGCTTCTGTACAATAAAGGTAAAGGTTAGTAGGGGGACGAATGAGCATGGTTAGTCTGACAGTCATGCTATGTTCCTGGGTTGGCATCCAGGTTGCAAAGTTTGACAAGTTAAAGGTAAGGCATTACTCCACAAACTAATTTTTATTCATGGTAGATGCTGACTTGTGGCAACATGTACATAGTGAATATATCAAAGTACAACTTTTGTTTCCTCAAATAATTTTTAAGAAGTTAAATCCTTAAGAATCCAGACCTCATCTAACATTAGCAACAACATCTACTGCAAGAGTTCATAACTTTTTTGTGCCATGACCCTTTTGATACCCTGGTGAAACCTGTAATTGCTTTCTCAGAATAATACATTTTAGGCATAAAATAACATGCACAGAATTACAAATACTGAAACAGGATTATAAAAACATTTTAGGGACACCTGGGTGGCTAGTCGGTTAAATGTCCGACTCTTGGTTTTGGCCCAGGTAATGATCTCAGAGTCATGAGAGAGAACCCTGTGTGTTAGGCTCCGTGCTCAGCACAGAATCTGCTTGAGATTCTCTCCCTCTCCCTCTGTCCCTCCCCCCGCACGTGCAAGCACTCTCTCTCTCTCTAAAATAAAGCAAATGAATAAAATCTCTTAAAAACATATTTTAAACTTTAATGATAAAATAATATGTATTTCTATTAGCGAGTATAATAACGATTGAAATTTCAAAGCAGTAAACACATAAACAATGTTTTGAGATATTTGTAATTACTGTCAATACAATATAAATAAGTCACTGATTTCTACTAGTTGTAAAACCACAGTAAGAGATCATAATTCCATTATTATCATCTACCTTCATAATTAAATGAATTGCTAAATTTCAGTTAAAGGTTAATGAACAAAGAATTGAGTGTTTATTTTTTTGAAACTTGTGAGTCCTGAGTAAGAACCCTGGATGTACTATTTATGTTAGTTTGCTTCTCCACGCTCACCTCCCTTTGACTGATCTGGTTTTCCCAGGCAGGGACACTGCTCTCCTCTCTGTGCTGTTTCATTCAGGCTGATACAGATACCATTGTTTTTCATTCTGTATTCCCAAGCCCTATGATGTATCCAAGCTACCGTGTTACTGCAGTAGTTTCTAGGCTTGCTTTTTCGCCAGGGAGCAGTTTTATGATTCATCATTCACACCACACAGCCCTCTCTCCTAATATATAAGTTTGACAAAAGGCAGAGCACTTTGGGAACTAGCATTCATCATGCTTGTTTGCACAAACCTGATTTATGTGTACCTATCCCCTGACCTCTCCCGCCCCCCTTCTGTCTAGATTCCAGTAGGAAGCTCCACAGTAACAGCTAAATATCATCCCAAAGCCTTGGTAAAACGGCCGTATGGTCGGAGAAGGATTAATAGCACACCCCCGGAATATCTGTGCAGTGATCCATAAAACTCAGAAATGATTGCAGAGCTTCAGGACGAAGAGTTAAAATGACAAAAATATATGGACCATGAATGGGCAAAACAAGGGGGTAGAAAATCAGAAAACACAAGAATAAAAATGAAAATAAAAGAGAATTAATCACAAAAAATGATCCTTCACGAAGCTAATATTCAGTATTTACAAGCCCACCAGAATAACATCCTTGACTAAGGTGAAGATGAAGGTATATTGTCATATTTGGGCAAGCAGAGAAGTAGCTTTCTACAACGCTTTGCACCATTTTTCAAGGTGAAAGAAAATTTGCCCTCCAAAACACAGCATGGATCTTTAATTTCACTCATTCCTTTGCAGGGAACTCTTTGATGGCTACAGAACAATTACTTTACTATGTAGAAATGTAGAAATCATACTGGGGAATTAAAGAAAAAGCAGGTACAACAACATGGATGGAGCAGTGGGTATTATGCTAAGTGAAATAAATGAGACTGAGGAAGACAAATTTCATATGATTTCACTCATATATGGAATCTAAAAAAACAAATTAATTAGCAAACAAAAAGCAGAATCAGACCTAGAGGTGAGGGGTTTGGGGGATGGGCAAAATAGGTGAAGGGAAGTGGGAGGTACAGGCTTCCAGTTAGGGAATGAATAAGTCATCGGAATAAAAGGTACAGCATAGAGAACATAGTCAATGACAACTGTAATAGTGTTGTATGGTGATAGATGGTAGCTACACTTGTGGTGAGCATAGCATAATATAGAGAAGTTGAATTACTATGTTGTTGATATTAATTTAACATTATGCATCAACTATACTCAAATAAAAATAAAAATAAAAATAAAAATAAACAAATACGCATCCCCCTTATCCTCAGCTGACCTACTTTCACACTAGGAAATCCAGTCCTTAAGAGCTCTGGTTTTGGAGTCAGAATGCACTGGGTTCAAAATTCTAGCTTTTCCATTGCACCTATGTGATCTTGGGTGATATATTGAGCTTCTGTTAGTTCATCCATAAATGGATATATCAACATTTCCTCCTTTATGTTTGCTTTGGAATGGACTATCTTAAGATAATGTATAAAAGGGATTTCACATAGGGTCTGCCATACATGAAAATGTTCAATAAACAGTAATAATTATATTAATATTATTTGTCCATAATTGCTTACATGTTCTAGGCTTATCTCCTTTACTTCCAAATGTATTTGTCCTATATCTATACTATGTCTATACTCTCAGAATTAGAACTAATAGGGGCACCTGGGTGGCTCAGTTGGTTAAGTGTCTGACTCTTGGTTCTGGCTCAGGTTATGATCTCAGGCTTGTGGGATTGAGCCCCGCATCAAGTCCCCCCATCGGGCTCCAGGCTCAGCATAGAGTCTGCTTGAGATTCTCTCTCTCCCTCCCCCTCCGCCCCTCCCCTCACTTGTGCACTCTCTCTTTCTAAAATAAATAAATAAAATCTTAAAAAAAAAAAGAATTAGAATAAAGGACTTTCCTAACATAGTAAGTCATACTAACTGAATGTATCAAAAGAAAGATACATTTTTGAGATTATCACCTTTCTGTGATACACATGACAGGTCATTGAACATCTGCATAAAGACTCTTAGTTATGTGAAACTAATATCAACAGATCTTTATTGATCAGCAACTTTATTCACTGTCAGTCCCGTAACTGCGGTGGTATTGTTATAATAGGAACATTATGTTTATTACAGCTAAGTGTCTCATTGTGCCACGCTGGCTGCATGAAGTCCTTATCTTCTGTCCAATGACTCCCATCTGGAAATTACTCTTTTCTACCAAAAGGTAATAAGCATAAAATCCCGTCAGCCACAGTGAATACAGAACAGAGTAAAAGCAGAACCTTGAAACAGCAAAGCAAAAGATAAATACGCAGAGCAAGAGCGGACTTAGGGAAGGGATATTCTCTAATAATTAGGGCACAGATGAAACCCAAAGTGTCTCATTACGCTCTCTCACAAAGTATCCCTGAATGGGGACTTTATGCATTTAAACACACAGCAAGCTTGTGATTTTGCAAAGTACAAGATTATGGATATCTAGAAGGAACAAGGCAGCACATGATGGTCTGGATCAAATCTCAATGCAGCACACATAAAGGGTGCCCGAGAAGACACTGACCTTCTGAGAAGTCATGTCTGAACAGGAATCGTTCCCTTGGCCACATTTGCTTCAGGTTTTCACAAGTTCTTTTATGAAAGGAGAGTTTGTCACAACTTAGTGAAAAATGTTGCTTATAACTGTGCAAGTTAAGTGGATATAAACTGTATTTGGTTCTCGCTCCATGAGGTTCATTAAGTCATTCTCCACTTAAAATTTGCATGTTTTTAATAAAATGTAAGTTAAGAACTCCCCAGGTGTTTTTACAGTTACTGGAATAGGGTGAACACATCTGACAACTGCAATAAGAATTCTGGTGAGGAGGATAGGCAGAACAGAATGTTCTCTTCCAGGATGTACTGAGGCAGACTCAGTCCAGTTCCCATTCCTCATGTTATACTCTAATATATGTTGGCTATGAGGAGGAGGAAGAGTGGAGGAGAATAGGGGATTGCTGACATTTACTAAGAACATTCTATGTGTCCAACAACATGCCAAAATTTTGCAGTTTTCTCATTTAATCCTCCAAACAACCTTATACATCAGACATCATCTTTATTATTTCATTTTATAAATGTTAAAATTATGATTCAGTAAGGTCCAGTATGGACCCAAGTTGAAATATACACTTTCTAGATTTCAAGTCATTCTTACTTCATGTTTAGATTTGTTTTCTTAAAACATACAGTCTCTTTTTGTTAAACATCCAGGAAAGGGGCCCAAAAAAGATAAAAACATGTCTAATCTTAATTTTTAAGAGAGGTGTTTTGGAGTTGACGTGCCTTCTTTCAAAGGAGGGATAATGATGTGGGGCTATTATGGAAGCTAGGGATGTGTGTATTTCTCTGTCAGTGAGGGTCTCAGGTTTCCTAAATCCTATTTATCCTATGCACAAGGGCGTTCTTGTTTAAACAGATTTTTTCATTTAGATCCAAGCAATTATAAATGATTATATTTAATCTGTAGCAATATTATTTTATATAGGTAAATTTTTTATCAGTAGCATAAAAGGATAAGTTTATTATTTTAGCCCACCTGTTCTGTAGCTTAGATTTCTAGGGATCCTCAATAAATCAATAGCTATCTTAAATTCAAAACTACTTTCTGCATCACAGAGGAGTTCAGCTAAAGCTGTATTAAGTGAAAAGTAAAATTTGATTTCATATAGTATAGTGTTGCCCTGCTTTGAATTATTCAATGTTAATACAACCAAATGAGTGACTGACTTACCTCCAATTTTCAAAGCTCTTCAGGGACTGGGACAGACAACATATTACTATTTGAGTACACATTTGGAAGGATACTTATGCGAGGGGGAAAAAAAAGCACCAGGTACAGAAACAGGAGCATAGTCTCTATCACAGGAAAAACAGATTCCAAAATTTAAAGGGTTAAAGTCATAAGCTCTGAGTACCACTGAGAAAATGAATGTCTTGTGGACAGAGAGGATGTAAGCAGTTTCATCCCTGGTAAACTGTCTATATCTGATCAATACAAAAAAACATTTCGTATGTTTTGAAAAAGTGTGGGCTGTCTCATATTCTTCATCAGGAAAATAAAAAGACTTCTTTATAAGGATGTAAAAAAAAAAAAAAAAGAAAGAAAACTGAAATGTGCTGTGTGATACCCTAAAAATAGATTCAACAGGTCTTGCCCCTTCTTTCATTACTTAACCAAATAGTCCAACGGATGTCAATCTTTTTACAACTGTGACCCATAATTTTGAAAGATTTTAAGAGAGAATAGAAACAGAAAATAAAGGTATACATGGATGATGCAAATGTTTTCCCCATAAGTGAATGGTGAAATGTTCTCTATCAATTCCTCAAGCTATTTATTTGAAAATATTTACTCCCAATGTTGTTTCTATGTTGCATCTGTGCATATGAATCAATATACATTGCTTTGGTGTTTTTAATCACCTATGACTGATACCAAGAGCCCAATGGAAGGTTACTCATCATATTTGATCTTGATGACAACTCTTTACTCTTTACTTTTGTACATATTTAATGTGTACTTTTGAGTTGACAGAAAGTATCTTAAATGATACTGAAGATACAAAACAAAAAGATGTGGTCTCTGTCATTAAGGAGCTTACAGTCTATGTGCGAGATTCAGATGACAGAAACTTCCAGGCACTGTGATAAGGGCTACCATCTTGTTATTGTGAAGACACAAAAAAGATGCCAGGTCAGCCAAGAAAGGCCTTCCCTATTTTATAGGTAACAGGTTCAGTAAGCCTAAATAATTTGCCAAGGTACTACAATTATGTCAGAAGAGTTATCATTTCTAACCCAAGTCTTCAGATTCCAAATACATTATTCTTCACACAACACTACATTGTCAATGTGTGTGAAAATATCTCATACTTTTTTTTTTTTTTACTTTTTTAAAGATTTTATTTATTTATTTGAGAGACAAAGAGACAGCATGAGCGGAGAGAGGGGCCGAAGGAGAGGGAAAAGCAGACTCCCAGCCAAGCAGGGAGCCCGACACAAGGCTCAATCCCAGGGTCCTGGGATCATGACCTAAGCTGAAGGCAGATGCTTAACGAAATGAGCCACCCAGGCGCCTCTATCTCCTACTTTTAAAAGAAGTATTTCAGAACATATTCTGATTTTTTTATTAGATTGGGACTACCGCATGAAACTTCGTTAGGTCTTATGGGTGTCAAACAATTGAAGCTATATGATATGAGCAATGTTAATAATCAAAGTTTCTAGTAGGAGATACTAAATAAGAGCAAGAATTCCAATCTGACTGCCTACATTCATCATTCCAGCTCTGCCCTTACTATTTGGAGTACCTTGAGAAAACTACGTAATTTCGCTGTGCCTTACTTTCCAAGTTTGTGGAATGGGAGCAATATAAGTGCCTATTCCATAGGTTGCTGTAAAAATTAAAGGAAAAAATATATATAGCTATGAAAAGTTCCTGGAACACAAAGTGATGAGTGAGGGTATCATAATTATTAGTACTTGATACTTTGATTCAGCAAACCAATACCTGTCTCTTTAAAATAAAAAATAATTTCATATAATGTGTTCAATAGGACACATATTTTTGATAGGCACACTTATCTAAATCTCAAATATAAATATTTGCCCATTTCCTAAGCAACTCTGAAAATGACGTTATCTCAACAAAGAGATTATAACTAAGAAATGAGAACATTATCATTACAAAAGAATATTTGTATTTCTTGTAATAACCATGAGAGAATGATCTGTAGAAAGAAAAAAAGGCACCCTAAAGAACTAGGGTTCCTAATTTTTGCCAAACAGTGTAATACAGAAAAACTTGTAGTATTTAAATATTATGTAAAAAATAATTAATTAATCCTAATGCTTGAGTCATCCTGCCTAGATTCCTGCTTTTGATGTTGGCTTTAGCTGACTCATGGAAACATTTCAGAACTAGAAGCAAAGGCATACCTATTCTTTTATAGGCCATTCCTAAAGGTTAGAAATATCTCAGCTTCCCTGCAAGCTAATTTTGATAGCATTATAGATAAATCTGCCAAACTTTAAAATTTCAGTTATTCTAATTATATTTTGGTGATGATTGTACAACTCCATACATTTACTAAAAATTAATAAATTTCCACACTTAAAAATAAGTGAATTTACGGTGTATAAATTATGCTTCAATTAAAGTGCTTTAAAAATTCACTTATTCTTTCAGCAGGTTTAAAAAATTTTGTAGATGGAATTTAGTCAGCCCTCTAAGTTTATTATTTTTGGGGTAAAATGGTTCATGAACTTCATTCCACTATCTTTATCTAAGAGAAATCTCAACAATTTAGATAAGAGGGCTTTTAAAAATGCCAAGTGTTTTTAAGACACTGAAATCCTCTGTGGCCCCTGGAAGGGTCAGTCAGTTAAGCCTCTGCCTTCAGCTCAGGTCAAGATCCCAGCGGGGAGTCTGCTTCTTCCTCTCCCTCTGCCCTTCCCCCTGCTGGTGCTCTCACTCACTCTCTCTCAAATAAGTAAAATCTTAAAAGAAAATACACTGAAATCCCTCTACCTATCTTAAAATAGCTAGGGGCTTTAAACATGTGCAGACCTGAAAATGATCTAGGGGAATTTAGACACAAACAGTTTAAAGATTCTTTCATGTGATCACTGACACCTGCAAGGTTTAATTAAGCTGAAAGTCACCAACTTCTGCTCAAAATGCTGACTAGTGGCTTGTTAATTAGTTGCTTTTTTCATTGATTAGCAAGTTATACAATACTCTGTTATAAATGGCTGTAATGCTTGCCTTGTTTCAGAGCTTAATTAATATGATATAGACTATTTAACAACTGTGTCCTTGTTTGATTTATGAAGCAAAAGCAGATAATTTTATTGCTAACCCAAAACAGGGATGTACAAAAACACATTTTCAAAGCAAGCTAAAGCTGATCATATAAAACTTTCTTTGTCTTTTAGGGAAACTTCGATGAAATGAGCCATCACTGCTTGTCATGAGCAATCAATTAATTTCTCAGAAATCATGTTGTCAACAAATTTTCAAGACAAATGTTTCAATATATAAGTACCCATCAATTTTCAGTTATCCAAATTATACTTTAGAATGCTCTGTGGAATTAATTAAAATAATTGTGTGGGCACTGCTCTGCTTTTTTACGTGCAGAAGAGTCCCAAATCTATTATCTCCAGACCCTGTCTCTTCTTAGAACTTAAGGTTGATTTATCCAACTGCTTATCTGACATTTCTACGAGGATGCCCAGCACCCATCTCTAACTTAATAGGGCTAAAACAGAACTCTTGTGCTTCTGTCTGCCTCCTTTCCCCAACAATCCTGCTTCCTACCCATCTCGGATAATTCCTCCATCTATTCTGTAGCCTAGGCCAAATGTCTAGAAGTTATACTTTTTCTCTCATTTTCCCATTTCTCACATCTTCTCTTCAAAATATCTTGGATTTGTACATATTTTGTACATTTCACCATTACCACCTTGTTTTTACCACCATTTGTCACCTGAGCAACAGTCTCCTAATTGTACTTCAGTTGCTTCCCTACAGTGCTGTCCCCACACCACATCCGGTATGTATCTTGTCACTTCTCCTATGGAGCTTTCCATTGGCTTCCAATTATGTTTGAAATAAATACCAATCTTTCTATGTCTGATTGCACAATTCCACATGATCTGGCCCCTGTAGACCTCTGACCTCATCCCCCTACCTCCCCTTTGCTTACTTGTTAACATATCTGGTTATTTTCTCTTTCCATAATATAATGTAAACTCTTTAAGAACAGGTGCCATATCAGGGCACCTGAGTGGTTTAGTCAGCATCTGACTCTTGGTTTTGACTCAGGTCATGATCTCAAGGTAGTGGGATCGAGCCTCATGTGCGCTTTGCTTTCAGTGTGGAGTCTACTTCAGATTCTTTCTCCTTCTCCCTCTGCCCCTCCCTACTTGTGCTCTCTCTCTCTCTCAAATAAATTAAATCTTTAAAAGAAAAAAAAAAAGAACAGGTACCTTACCTATCCCATTCTTTGATCTATCCAAAATGGTTAGAACAGTGGCAAGCACATAGGAGGTCCTCAGTATTTTTTTGTTGAATGTCTGGATGTCTGGATAGATTTGGAGAGGTTTCTTCAATGTAGAGTTACCCTATATTGGTTTTCTTTAAAAAAAAACAAAAAACAAAAAAAACAAAACAACCAAAAACCTCCAAAACATGTAAGTTGTTGATTAAACTTTTATAACAGCAAACCAGATTCTCTATTTGCCTTTAAGAAAACTAAGGTGAATATTGGTGCTATAGTTGAGTCTCACCTTACATGCTAGAATTACATTCTAGCACGAATCCTACTACCAAAGTATGAGTTTAAAATTACCCCTACAAAAAGCCTTTCTATTGCCCATTAAGTATAATGCACATGGTCTTTTGTATATAAAATAATGTGAAATAGAAATAGTGTTTTTCACTCTATTAATGAATATACTGCACACCCTATTTGCCTACCTGATCATTATTCACTCTGTTTCCTCTTTTCTAACAGAATCCAATATTTGCCTGTGGTTGGCCCTATGCATCAGAGAATATGGGCCCATTCCCAAGTCAATGGTTGAATTATAGCTGATCTAACCAAATCATTTTCCTTGCCAGGGACTGGTTTGGGTATGTGATGCAATTATGGCCAAAAAGAAGTGAGGAGAAATAGGCTGGGGAGAGACATCATCACTAATAAAATATATAAGAAATACAACTTTTTCCACTGGACCTGGAATCTCCACGTGAGCTTAAAACTTTGGCAGTCGTCTTTCTTTCTTTTCATTATTATTATTTTTTTTTGAGTATAGGTGACACACAATGTTATATTAGTTTCAGGTATACAACATAGTGATTCAACGTCTCTCTATGTTATGCTGTGCTCACCAATGTTATTATAATATCATTGGCTATACTCCCAATGCTGTGCCTTTTGTTCCCATGACTTACACATTCACTAACTGGCAACTGTCCCTCCCATTCCCCTTCACCAATTTTGCCCATCCCCCTCACCTCTCCCCTCCAGAAACCATCAGTTTGTTCTCTGTTTTTATATGTCTGATTCTATGGCAGCTATCTTAAGGGAAACTAAGTTGACACTCTCAGAATGACAAAGCAAATTGATGGAGGAAAAGAAAAAACTTATGTCATTGATGACACCATTGCACTACTGATCTGTAGCCTTCAGTTACAATATGCCAAATACACTTTTACAATATTTTATCTTGAAACACAATGCTCATACGCAGCACCCTAAGATTTTTCCTCTAGTCAGGCATGAAATGAAATGAGATTTACTGAGTGACCAGCTGACTCACTTATAATCTCAAGGTCACTCAGATTAGCACTCTTTGGGAGAAATAGTGTGAGAAATTGCTCATGGTACTTAAATTGATATTTCTCTCATCTTTTCCTTTTAAGTTTGCATAGGTGAGTATGACTAAATTAAATACTTATATGTTGGCATGCTACTCTATTTTCATCTTTAATAAAGACATCATAAACTCCAAGTTGATTAAAGAATAAAGAAATGTAGCTTATCACATGAAATCTCTAATTCAAATGATCTAAAATATATCACTTTATCTGGCTTGAATGCACTATCTTCCTCACTGAATTCCCTTACCAATAATAATGCTCTTTATTTTGTGAAACTAATATTAGTATATGTCATATCTCTACTTCAAAACTTTTGCAAAAGCAACCATGTGTGCTCCAATTCTAAAAAAAAAAAAGTAATAACAAAATTTTGGTTACATTACATTGAACAGTAAATTCCAATGAAAAACATTACAGTATTTTTAGCCATTAAAATGTTATCATCTGGGCATATTTAATAAGAATCCTCATGGATGCAACTTTATAATACTCCATCCGCTATGTAGCCTGAGTAAGACCAGGTCACCTCATAGTTCATTATACCATAGGTTTGTTGCACTGAAAAGGAAAACTCTTCTGACACTAAAAAATGTGATTAAAAATTTCACAGCCATCTGTAAAAATGCAACAGAGCCTGTCTACTACACAAAAGAGAGCCAAAACATCTTAGTCAGTCTCTATACCAACCTGTATTTCCTAAATGTTCAGACAGCTTGTTAAAAATTTGTTGTTCTTGGGCACCTGGGTGGCTCAGTTGGTTAAGCGACTGCCTTCAGCTCAGGTCATGATCCTGGAGTCCCTGGATCGAGTCCCGCATCAGGCTCCCTGCTCGGCAGGGAATCTGCTTCTCCCTCTGACCCTAACCCCTCTCATGTGCTCTCTCTCATTCTCTCTCTCTCAAATAAAAAAAAAGTTTGTTGTTCTTTTCCTGCCTTCACCCCTATTTGCCCTTCCCTTCTGCCTCTAGATTCCTTTTTTCATGAATACCTTCCTGTCTCTTAAAAATATAAATCAATTTAACTTTTCCAGGATCCTTCTCATGCTGTATTCTACCCATTAATTGGGTATTAACAACAAAGTCCAAGGTAGGTGGGCACTAGGTAGCCCAAGAAAGAAGAAACAAAAAGGGCATGAAAGTATCCAAGTCACATTTCTCTTTAGAGTTCACAAAGTAGATTCATGCAACAGTTGTCCCAAGTAGGAATTATTACCCATTCTAGAGCTGAGGAAATACAGACTCAGAGAAATACATGGACTTTTCCAGGACCACATACTGCTAGTGACATTCATAGTTACGTTTGCATTCATTTCATTACATTCAAATCAATAGATATTGAAAATCTGTTATGAACAAGGACTGTGATAGCCTACAGGACACAGAATAATAGAATGTAATCTGGTTCTCTCTATTGTGGTTGTGGGATCTTATCACTACTAGAGATGGGCAGGGTCAGGTCCATCCTTGCCTGTAAGAATAGCAACACAGTTTCTTGCAAAGCCAACAACCAAGGTACAGAGGCCACCTGGCTCTTCTCTACACTCCTGGAACTCAAACTAGGGTGGTGCTGTCAGTCTCACTACTGATCTCCTTTATCTTTTTTTTTTTTTTTTTTTAACCTCTGTCCCATGGCTATCAGTGTTCTTGAAAGAGTAGAGGAATTTTTAACAGGTCCCACTCTTTGCCCCAAGTGCTGTGAGGACTTGTGTTTCGAAACCTTCTCTTCTGCATGAGTTGAAATGCATATGATTATTTAATAAGTGTTGAACCTAACAGACGTTAAGCATATAAGCTCTGCCACCTTCCATCATTACCTGTCTACACACTGCTAAGTTTTGCTTGCAATATCTTAAATGGGAGATAATAACAATATCTATCTGAAAAGATTATGATATGGAATAAATAAGATAATACATATAAGGCATATAATTATTATAAGATCTAGATGAAAACAACTATTAGAGAAAAAACAAAACAATTATCACTTTAGTTATTCTTACACCATCGACACAAATTTAAGCACCCATTTCAGGTCAAGTAACTTCTTGCATCATATACTTGAAAATGTGTTTTCCTCAAGTTAGTAACTTGACTGTCAATTACTTTTCGGTTATGGGAAATAACTGCCATATTCTCAAATAAAACACACTAAAATGTTCATACTGGCTGTTCTCCCACTTGGCTGCATATTTATAATTTTTAAACATTCTGGTATTAGTCTTCCGAGATATCATTATGTTTCTCAGAAAAGCAAACTAATAAAAAAGCAAAAGAAAACACAACAAAACATTTTCATGTTTTCCTCTCCACCTAAGATTTGCTGTTACATCACAGATTTATACACTTACAGCACTTCAATCCACACCCATAATGGCAAAATGCACAAAACATAAGGTTTTACTAGATGACAATTTGTTATGAGTTTCCACAAGTGCTGAAACATGACTCAGGGAAAACAGCTGTGAAGAAGGTGAGGATAGCAAACATGCACACATGAAAAGCAGTTCCACCACAGAGAAATGTTAGGACTGATTACCCGAATCATCTCAAAAGGCCAGAGACTTAGTCTTTATCATGTACAGCAAGAGCAATTTAAAAATAGTCAGAGGCTTCTAAAGACTTAAAAAAAGTGCTTGCAGGATGGCAACCCAAGAAATACAATTAACTCATTATGCAAATAAGAACTAACCTTTAACATTTTGGGTTTTTTTTCTTTAGTAAGAGAAGATTATAAGCACGAGAGTGTTTAAGTAATAAGACTTCCCTAGACCACAGACCACTATGCAAAAAGTAGTCGATTTCTTCAAGGTCCAAGGAATCAAACTAATCACCTCTACATTTGGAAATGTCACCCTTGATAGGAACAGAGGCAGTGAATCCAAAATATTTTTATAGGAAATACTCAAAATACTCAATTCCATACTAAAATTTGGGGGGAAGAAAATGAAATGTTTCCTATTCCTTGCATTTGACAATCTGCTTAGCACCTACTGGAAACCAATATTTATTCATTGATTCAAAAACTATAATATGCGTATTACATAACAATGTTCTAGGCGGGTAAAGCAGTAGAGACAATGAAATCCCAGTCTTCTTGGAATGTACATTTTATGGAAGGAGAAAGACAAAAGACAAACAGGTAAAGGCAGAGTATAAACATACTAGCACCAATGGAGAAAAACAAAGTAGGATGGGGCTGGGAGACAATAAGGGGGGCATACTACGCAAAACTTGATATTCAATATTTATTTGTAATACAGATGCTTCTTTAACCAGTCAACAGACACTTAAGTACCTATCATGTGTCAGGCACTGTACTAGGTTGAGGGATCGAGAAATCAGTAAGACATTGTTTCTAACCTCAAAAGCACAAAGAGAAACAGATTTTTTGTTTGGGTGAACATATTCAAAATTAAGGTAAAGAAAATAAAGTGCTGTGAGTAGAAAATCAGTGATGGCATTTGTTTAATAAAATAGAATAATGTCATATGTAAGGCTATTTGAATCTAAAAATACCTTTCACTGATAGCAAAGGGGGAAATGTATTTGAAAACTGAAAAACAGATTTTTAAAAGGGAAAATACATGATTATTTATATATATGCATATAGTAGAGAAATATATATATCTAAGATATCTTTAACAATTTTTCAAGTCCCAAAGATCGAAGAGTACAAACTAAAACTCATTTGTAATCCTTCATTTAAATTATTTAGAGATAAGTTGGAGAGCTATCCTAGTGAACATACTACTTTTGAGAACTACCTATATTTTATAAATGCAAGTAGCTGTTTCACTGTTTGGAATTCAGTATTGTGCCTGTCAGTACATGAAGCATACAAATTTATTTTCTAAGAAAACCTACTAGAAAAAACATTGTTTCCACACAATGGCTTCAGTAACATGGCTGAAGCATTAGAAGGTTTCTTAAAGTTCCATTGTTGATTATTTTATGGAGGAGATGTTGAAAGGTATAGAGCAGATGCATCACCAGGCATCCCCATCTCTAGAGAGATTATCTGCCTGTGAAATCTCTCAAAGGAGGAACAATAGGGAAATTGGACAGTTCATGGCACAACTTCTTTTTCTATCCATTGTTCTCAAACTAATTGGTATTTTTAAGAGTCTAATACTAACCATGCTCATATCAAATAGTTTATGTGAGTAGGCTAGGTTAAACTGTTTAATTTTTTATCTGCCTTGAATTCCTCCAGCTCATTCAGAATACAAATATTCATCTGATACTGACTTCAAAACTGCATCATTATCTCATGTGGTCATTAAAGTGGCTGAAACAACACCTCAAATTTCACTATAGTCAAGTTATTTTAATCCCTTGGTTAGATCTTACAATATAACTGTGATTTTATTGAGGACTCAACTTTAACATTAAAAGTGAAGCATCACATCTAAAAATGATTTAGTCACTCACTGGAGAAGAAGATTCTATTATGTGCCTAGGTGGTATGAAGCACAGAAAAAAACCACAGGAATGATCAAGATATGACCTGTGGGAAAAAATAACTGTAAAAAGACTTAAGGTATTTTTATTATTTAATATCTTCAATTATTAAATACTTCTATCACAGAAACGTTCATAAATTATTATTATACCCATGTACTCAAAAGCCGTATTTAATAGGTGATCATATTTTACAGACTGCTTAAGATATATTTCTTTTTTAACATAGCATTTAAAAATGACAGTTCATCTGAGGCCTTCTCTATCTCTGTTACCTGCTTTTATTCCCAAAAGTTTTCTGAAATTTGTACATATCACTATCATGCCTGTTTTTATACTTTTATTAACCATGTATTACTGTGTGTATGCATGCACACACAGTTTTGTATTTTTACATAGTTTTGTATATACCTATGTATTTATATAGTTTTTGTACTGCTAAAATGTATATTATCAGCACTACATTTCTATGTTACTTTCAAATTCTCTATTTTCACTCAATATTACATTTTTGCAGGTATTGTCAGTGATACGTGCAGCTCTAATTATTTTATTATGCAGTATTCCATGATATGCATGAACAGATTATCTATCCATTACCCTTCTAATGGACAGTTAGGTTGCTTCTGTCTCTTTGCTATTCCAATAGTGCTTTGGTGAATATCTATGCACAGGTGTTCTTGCATATATGCACATGTTTCTCTAGGGCGTATATATATCTAGAATGATCATTGCTGGATTGTAGGTATGCACATATTCAACTCCATGGAATGCTCAAATTGCTCTACAAAATGAGTGTAACAATTTGTACTCTATTCCTCACTCATATAACAGTTTTCGGAAAAAAGAGGTAAGTTTGAACCAGGTGCCAATAGAAAAAGGCCTTGGAAGAACAGGACAGTCACAAAGTCCATATAATTTACTCAAAAAGAGAGGCAGCAGTGCAATAGGAAAGGAGCTTTTAGAATTATTTAGAAAAGCTTGTGATGGGAGCTTGTCGGAGGGCTGATGTAAGTCAGGCACAGACGTCATTACCAGGAGCCAAAGGAAAAATCACAGAGCCAGCATGTGTAAAACTCACAGGTCTGGAAATGTGAAGTCTCTGAGGTCATCACTTTCAATCAACACTAGCAACAGGAATGAGGCAGAGGAAAGGATTCAGCACATTTATTATCCTTCATTTAAATTATTTAATACTCAGAAAAACTTTCATTTAAATGGAACACTCTGTTTTTCTTTTCTTTTTCTTTTCTTTTCTTTTTTTTTTAAGACACAGAGCTTAAAAGGGAAACCCATAGCTATTTAGGAATTCTGTGGATCACTGCATTCACTAAGAATGTTGAGTGACAGGGGCATAAAGGGGCAAATATTCCACTTTAAAAACTAAGCTAACAGCAACTGGCTGCATAAAGATAAGAAAAGAATGTGGAATTAGCCAGTAAACAATAGCTTCCAAAATGGTTTCACTGACAAAGTCCCTTTAAAGTCCATTCTCCAGCAGCAAGGATCATTTTTCTAAAAAAAGTAAATCAGTTCATGTTCCTTCTCTGTTTGAAACCTTACTATGACTTCTTATTGTGACAGAATCATGATCACCTAAAATTCTCATCCCAGCCTATAAAGCCCAGTGTGAGCTGGCCCATGCCTACTTCCCTATCAATGCCGAAGGACTTTCCCCCTTCCTGCTATGCTTAAAGTACAGTGGCCATAAGGTCACTACTGACTAAGCCTACGGATCCTTGCACTATCCTGTGTCTGCTTGAATACGACCCCTCCAACCCACCAGTCTCATCAGGTCTGACTCCTCCTTGCTTCGGCCTCAGCTCCCCAGGGCTTGCCTCATTACCTTGTCCTCATTACCTGCCACTTACATCACTCATACCGCCATGTTTAAATTTTCTTTCTAGCATTAGTTAATGTCTATTTTCTTATTAATCATTTTTTTTCAAATTATTTACTATTTGCCTCCCTTGATTAGAATTAAACCCCATGAAGATTTAACTGCTGTAACCCCAATTCTGAAACAGCACTAGTACTTGACAGATTATTGGTTCATTGTATGGCATAGATAAGTGGCATCTATACAGTCATAATTACAATGGTAAGCTCTTATCTCCCATCCGATCTATTAGCAAATCTGATGGCTGCTTGTTCAAAATGCATCCAGAATCCAACTCTTTCCCAACTTTTGCCACCACTGTTCTGGTCCAAGCCAACATTATCTTTTATGCATGAATTACTGCAATAGCTGCCCAACTGTGCTCCTTGCTTCCATTATCGCTGCTCTATAGATTACTCCCTACAGAGAAGCCAGGGAAAATTCAAATCATATCATGGCATCTTTTTGCTCAAAGTCCTGTAATCCTTCCACCTCATTCAGAATAAAGCTCAAATTCCTTACTGTGCCTACAGGGCCCTTCATGATCTGACACCTTGCTGTCTCTGATCATATCTCTACATCCTACCACAGTCCTTCATACTCACTGCACTCCAGGTACCCTGGGTTCCCTCTGTTCCTCAAATATGCCTAGAAGCATCCTGCCTTAGGGTTCTGAATTTGCTCTTCCATTTTTCAGAAGTCTTCTTCTATTGATAATCACATATTTCACTCTCCCCTTTCTTTCAGGTGTCCAAACAATTATTAGAGAAGCTTTCCTCGAAAAATCCACTCTGCTCTATTCTTCTTAGAACTTTTTACCACCTCAAATATTATATAGTTATTTGTCATTTGTTTTATTGTTAATGCTGTTAGAATATAAGATCCACACGATCAGGCATTTTGCCTGGATTTGCTTTCTGCAGTGTTTCCAAAGCTCAGCCAATGTCTGACACATAGAAGCTCAAAAAGTATTTATTGAATGAATGGAAAAAAATGACTTTCCTCTGGCATACAGGATACACAATGTCAGAGAAGGGCCACGGAAAAAGGGGTCAAGTCAAGGAAATCCTCTAAATTTCTTTAACAGATTAGAAAAATGAAGCTCAGATATACTACAAGAGTTACAGAAATTCACACAGTGTGGTAGTCATTAGTAATGTCTTGCTAGGCACATGATATAGGATCCTACTTGCATTCCTTTTAACCACATGATTAGCTCTGGCAGAAATTATGTTACTTCTGGGTAGAAATGTAAACAGCCTTTATGATTTTCCACCTTTCCCTTCCTGGTCTTGACGGCATTTAAAGGAAGCCTCCATCAGCCCAGGTCCCCTGAAAGACCCACCAGCAGAAGCCCCCCCATGCCAAATCACCTTGGGAGATATCATGTGAGTGAGATGGACACCTTTGCAGTGTTATGACACTGAAATCTTGCAAGTTTTTTTTTTTTTTTAATTGTATCACAGCTAGACTATGTTGTGTATCCCAACTGATTTACTGATAGCTATTAAGTGGAAGTACTGGGACAAAAATTTATGTCTCTTTTCAGTCATTCTAAGCTGCTCTGTGTCAGTAGACAGCTTTGTTACAGAAGGAAAATACAAGCCCACAATGGGCTGTTTTTATTCAGTTGGAAGTCTCATATGCACCTCATTTCATTTTCAAGGATAGGAAATAAAGAAAGAAATCTTTCAGTCATATGACATGACATATAAGTCATTAATCAAAAGTTTCTGAATTCGATATTTAGAAACTACTATCTCTACTACTTACATGTTCATTCTTTCTATGTACCTAATCCATTTTATTTAGACACTTAAATCAGCAGAGTGCCAGAATTATTTTCCGTAGGATTTTGTTTCTGTAAAGATTTGATTATCTTCTCCTCTCACCACAGAAAAATCTCTATAAAGCGGCACTTGCCTAATGTTACAAGAGACTGACAATTTCTAATGAGTTTTCCACACTAGAAGATCTAAAGTACCTTCTGAATCAAAGATAGAATTTCATGTTGTAAATTTTCAATATTAGGAAATACACTGTTTTTCAAATTTTATTAGTCTTCTATGTTTGGCATTTGGGGAAAAATCAGGTACTGTTTAATTAACCTAAAATATCATTCCCTAATCAAATAGAACACCAACAAGTTTGTTCCATCCTAACTGAAAAAAAAGTCCCTGACAATTATAATTTGGCAGAGAAATGAGAAACACAGAAAAATGGGAAGGGACTCAAAAATTCAAGAATGCATCCTATCAGCAAATTATAGTCAATTAAGTGAAGAGAAAATTCCCCCACCCCCATATTCATATTCATTAAGCTGCTTAAATCATGCTGCAGTGTTAACTATCAAACAGTTCACTAAGTTGCCTTGACATTATAGTATGTATTTCTTTATGGGTTCACTGAAACCCTATTTACTGAAACCCTCCTTTTTCCCTCAGCCAAAATGTAGGCTAGCATGTTCAGTGGGCAAATGTTGTGCTTCAGGAAGAAAGTAACTGGTACATTATTCTTCTCTGTCGCTTCTGCTATATTATCACCATATAATACTTGTAATCTGTGGGTTATCTCTGTTATCTATTAATAAGAATCCCATAAACTAAAATAGAGATGGGGTAGAATTTCAAAATCAAGGTTCTGAATTTTTGTCACTTGAGGAACAGATAGCTCCAAATCTCAATAAAGAAGGTATATTAGACTCTTGCTAATAACTTACTTAGGCCTCAGGCAATGCAGAACCTCATCCAATTCATACCCAATGCTTCTTTCTCCATTTAATTCCCTCAGGAGTTTGATCTCTGCCAGAGAATTGACAAAAATACACTCCCTAATGCAATAATGAATAATGCTGATGTAATCTCCTCTAAGGAATGATTTTCTTTGACTTACCAGCTGAGGATTCTCTAGCATTACTAACTTTTAACTGAGAGAAGTTTGACAAATGCTACAAACCATTCTATAAAAGATGGTCATAACACAGAAACTGCTGTAAGTAAAGCTTTGAATGGCTAGCAGGCTTTCTGGGTGTCTTCGGACTCTGTGCAATAATACTACACACTGAACTCGTAACTGTCCACCATCTTTGTAGTTCAAGAAAGGATTTCGTTTAAACTAACCAAAATGAGGAAGAAAATGGCATCAGGATAAATTTGGCCCCAATGGAAAACAGATTGCCAAAGGATTGGAGGTGGCAATGCTGTATGGTAGTTAACAGCTCACAGATTGTGTGTTCAGATAGACTAGCTCTGAATTCTTTCTCCACCATATACCAGCTGTATGACCTTGGAAAATCATTTACACTCTAAAAAGCCTTAATTTCATCATTTGTAAAAATGGGATAAAATGGAACCTACAATTAGTGACAGTGCCAAGGCAGTGACAGAGAAAGGCTTTAGCCAAACCTCCAACCACAAGTTCATTGACAGCCACATGTAGATACCCTCTCTAATCTCTGACACAAATATGTTCCAGGTCTTATGTACAGTGTGAATGAGGTATCTTTAGGAAACATTGCTACTGATATTTACCTATAACATATAAACCAGGTTAACACTAATGTGCTTAAAATGAATATTCAGCTTCAAGACAAGCTCCTTAATCTACTTTAAAACCAGATTTGTGAGTGTGTAGAATATCTGGAACTGCCGCTGTCTAACCCATTTGGAAAATTAAAATAGGATACTGCATGCAAAACACTTAGCACAAAACACTTGTCTGGGTACATAGTAAATACTCAATAAATGTTAATTGTTATTATTAATAATGTATTCTATTTTATAGATTTAAGTGCATTTTCCTTAGACTAGAAATTACTTTTAAAGCCAGGAAAGAAAAAAAAAAACAACCTTGTTGTTGCATTTGAAAATGCTCTTTACATAGGAAAAGTTGTTACCATTAATAATAGCTTAGGGAAATTTGTTCAACTACAAAACCAAGAGAGTAGACCTTTATCTTCCCATCCACGTATGTATTTTGGGACAACACTTATACATGTGTCATGGCTCTACACACACAAATACAACTAATTGAAAGGGGTTGGAGGGCCTTAGCTGCTGGAAGCTATTTATATTTATTTTCCTTTAGTACCTAACTTCACTGAATTTTTATTAAAGCTACATAGGTTTCCCGATATTTTGAATTATGCAATAAAAAAACACATAAAATCAAGGAAGGAGTGCTGGCCTCACTGCAGTTCAAATACCATATTTTAAAAAAATGTATATGCGAGTGTGTACACACACATGTGAGTGTGCACGCACACACGCACGTGCGTGCACACACACACACACTCTAAATTCAATTTAAGCTGGAAGCATTGAATTGAAATTGGTTCCTAAAAATTCCAATCTTTGGTGATTAGAATGTTGAGAAGCAAACAGAGTTTGCTTTGATTATTTTTCTTTTCTCTCCAAAGCATTTCCTCCCTTAAAATAAGCCAGAATACTTCCTGTATAATAAGGGTAGGATGATTCTGAGTGTGCAATTGTACTTGCTAATACCACTGCAGTTTCCAGAGTGGGTATCTACTCAGAGCTCCTAACATTGCCAACTGGGCTCAGTGATAGGACTAAAAAGGTTGTTAGGTGACACAGCAAGTAAAAATTAAAATCGGAGGAGCAATCATGTTTGATACTGGGAGTCACTAAAGGGAGCTGGGAGAGAAGCAATAAGAAGCTGCCAGGCTTGAAGCACCTGCTGAATTCAGAGTATGTCGTAACCTCAAAATAGCCTGGTAACGGAAGGCCGTAAAAGAGAATTACAAAAATCAATTCTTGAGGCAACCAAAGCATGAATAAAAATTTCAGCAGCTGCCTGATTAGAATTGATGGATGCAAAAAAGTTCATTAGGTAGGGGAAGGGGAGAAAAAAGTGACAAACTGTAATGCTTTCCTCCCTCCTACATGTAGGTAGTTAAGTATGTTTTACTTTCCACAGTATTTCTCAAGTCATAGGTTTAGATGGGGACAAATATTGGCTGTATAAGGGACTGGTGAACACCAGCAAGTCATTCTCTGACCCCTCGGGCTTTATAAAGTCCGATTTTCTCATTTGTGATCCCTTGATATATGTGCATCTTTACAATGGGGAATGGTTCAGAGTAAGTCCGTACTCTGTTTTGACACCTTCCTAGGTACTCAGTGCCACTTCTCAGATGTTGTCTTTCATGTCTTCAGGCTGCGGATTCTTTCTTTTACATCTTTCCAGGGAAACAGCTGGGGTGCAGTCACCAGATGCACACATTGTTGAGCTCTATGCTAAAGTTTCACAAAATTATGACTCATGAGCCCTGTGTCAGTCAGGACAGAAATGCCTTGGTATTTTTATGACCTTTTGCGATGGCTCTCTCACTCAAACATAAGGTGCTCCCTGCCAAAGACTCTTTAAACCTCCTAAGACTTCATTCAAAGTGTTAATGCTGAACTTAGAAGGCATATTACAGATTCAAAAGAGGCCCTGTCCCTTCCTTTGCAACACAGTACTGTGGTCTCTTCTAAGTTTATAACAAAGCACTGATACACTGTAATTTTTATGACCATCTCTGAAATGTTAGCTATGGAACTGGTAAGAAAGCAGATTAGTAGAGTACTATTAGTTGCAAAAAATGTAGATTGCCTTGTAAATGCCTTGGAAATGACAGTAGCTGCCAAAAATAGCTGCCAAAGCATTTGCAAACTAAGCTTGGGGGTGATCTGGTCTTTTATCTCTTTAACACTACAGAGTTCAAGATATTTTGTTCAGTGAATTCCCTAAATAAACAATTTTTGAGTTCATATTTGCTATGTGTGCAAGTCAGATAACCTCAAGTAAGAAGATATTATCAGAAATGTTTTCACTTAACATTTAACTGTGTCCTGTACACAGTACCAAGAAAGGTATGATTGGAATTCAGATACATAGGCAATTCACTGTAGATTCACCACCCAAACTTTTTAAAAACCTTAGTACATAACATTTATGAATTAAAATTATATCTACAAGATGATCTTTCAACTGTTGGAGGAGGAAGTATTGAAATAGTGATGAAAAGCATGAACTTTAGAGTCAAAATGCATCCATTCAAATCCTGCTTCCACTAGCAGAATAATGTAGTGTAAATTACTGAACTTACTTAAGTTTCCTTGCCTGGACATAATAAAAGAATCTACCTCCCTAGGTCGGCTTGCAGATTGAATGAATATATATATACATGTATGTGTATGAATACATACATATATATCTATATATATCTATAGATATCTATATATACATCTATCTATATATCTAATCTATATATCTCTCTCTATAGATATATATATCTATATATAGATATATTTACCTAATCTATATATACCTATATATAGATATAGATATGTATATGGCTTGTTTCTTTATCACCACCAAAGAAAACACAGCATAAATGATTGCTCTTGCTATTATTACAATAATTAGGATTATTGTCAACATCATCATCTTTATCTTCATGAAAATACAAAGAATTTGGAGGACAACGAATGTCCATTTTATGAATCTATTAAAATTAAATAAATAAGCTCAATGTATAAACTGTAATTTCTCTAGTAAATTAATTTGTATATAAATTAATGTAGGAATTATATATAATTTAATATGCTTCTCTCCAAGGAAATATGTAAATCAGGATGGTTATAAGGTCTATTTTAAACATTTAATCCTATCTATAGCCAAACTGCAGGATCCTTAAAATAGTATCACCAAGTTTAAGGTGTCTGCATATGTGTTCATTTATTGCCTTTAATTATACCTTCACATGAAGGTATATACTATAGTGCTATTTTTTATTTAAAAAATGTAGACTCTGAGAATGATGTCATCTCATAAACTAGAAAACCATGACAGCTTCATTTTTTTTTAATCCAGTATTATTGCAATGCCACCCACCTAGAATAGATGATGATAAATAATTCTTATGGTTTTTACAGTCAGCCTTCCCTAAATGATGAGACTCTGTGTAAAAGGGTATCAGCTTTGAGAAAATGTTGTATCCGACTGCTTGAAGACCATGTAAATCTACTGTTGTAGTTTAAAAGACTGGAACTGCCTGAAAATAGCCATGGAAGCTCACTTTGTGTCCATGGACCACATGCCAACTAGGATGGGAGTTACCCTACTTTTTCCCAGTAGGAGAGGCTGCAGCTAAGATCAGCTTATTATCCAACCATGGGCTTCATACTCCATGCGAAGGACAGTATCACATCTCATGGGGCCTGAAGGACTCTACATGCTGGAGCCAGTAGGAGTTCTAGAACTCCTACAAACAGCCTGCCTAAGGTCAAGCAGTTAGCTTATCCTTTCCTGACAAAGCAGACTATTGGAGAGAAAGAAACCTTGACAGGAACACAGAACCACATTGTAGGCTCAGTACAGTCAGGCTATGACCTATATTTTGGTGGGATGTAGAGGATTAAGGGACCCTTGCCTTCTCTTTACTTTGTTGCTCTTGACCCATGTAAGTTTTCCAATAAATCCTGTTCTGTAGTCCATGATGTGTGACACTGTGGAATTTATCCTGAAGTCCATAGGATAGACGTAGTTCAGATGGAACCTGCCATAGGAACTATGAACAATACAATCTTTAAAATGCCAAAACCAAATTATTTTACTATAAAATGTATTGGCATTTGATATTAATAGAAAGAATGCATCAGAAGTACTTAGAAAATTGTGTACTATTGGCAGCTATTTTGAAGGAGTTAATTAAAATATGCCAATGAAATCCCAAGGCAAGCAAAGAAAGTATAGGCTCCCCATGAAGGGATGTACTATTCTATGAAAATTTGACTTAGATCACACCTCAGATTCTATATTTCACCTGGTTCAAGGCTGGTCACATACTTAACATGAATATGAATGTGACTAAGTGATAAGTATTATTTCTTTAAAAATCCTGTAATTTTGGGATGCCTGGGTGGCTCAGTCAGCTAAGCATCCGACTCTTGGTTTCCACTCAGGTCCAGATCTCATGGCTCATGGGATCAAGCCCGCATCAGGCTCTGCACTCACCGGGAGTCTGCTTGGATATTCTCTCCCTCTGCCCCTTCCCCTGTTCTCTCTTTTGCTCTCTCCTTCTTGCTCTCTCTCCCTCAAATAAATGAATCTTTAAAAAAATAAATGAAAAATAAAAATCCTGTAATTTCTTCAAATTTTACCACATCTCAATTGTTTACACTAACAGACTGAGATCAGAGGCAAAAATATGCAAAATTTATCACATTTATCTTTAAAAATGAAGAAGAAAAACTACTCTAAATACACAAGTGTACATTTATATGATTACACAGAAATACACACACATAGAGACATTCTTCATCTAATTTAATAATAAAGAATTCTGAAAGCTGCATCCTATTACATCCTGATCCAGCAGATACTCTAAGGCAAATAATCCTCAACCAGATTATCTATTTATGAGGAGCAAATAATTTACATATTTTCATGGAATCAGTGGGTATGTATGTACCTGGTGCACAGTATTGGCCTAAGGGATATTGATCAGTAATGCTTCCAATTAAAAAAAAAAGGCAGTTTCTCAGGAAATCTGTTCAACATTACTCCAATGAAATATAGCTCTCCAATAAAATGCCAGATTAAGAACCATTAACTATGTAAACAATGTGATGTATTATGCTTCCCAAATAATCTCCCACTTATGAAAATTTATCTTGAATATGTGCCAGTAGATTTTCAGGCATCCTGTTCCCAAGTAAGTCAAAGTCTTCAAGGTACTATATTCTTGAAGTACACAAATAACAAGACTATCTGAAAACATCTATTTATGTAAAAATAATGTACTTCTTGCCAGGTTGCAATATTTATTGAAATATGTGACTTTTTTTTAAATACAAATATAACTGTTTGAACTGACTAAGGCATCAGATGAAATCAATATATGGTATTACTTCAGATGATAATGATATTAATGACAGTTTTTATTTCTCTTCCTTATGCCAAATGGTTAAGGTTTATCATTACTGTTACCTATAAGTCAAGACTGGCTCAAATTACTCAATCCAGAAGCAGATGAAAAAAATACAAAAGCCCACATATTCTACTCCCTAAAATATTTTCAGGATATCTGTCTGCAGTGAGGTAGAACATTCTTATGGGATATTTGCCTGCCCATCTAAAATATGACATGTTCCTTTCTATCAAAAATACCTAATCCAGACTAAGATCAAATAAAAATGTATCATCACATGAACTTTAAAGTCAATAACCATTGCCTAATCATTTCATGGGCCACAAACTCAAATTTCAATTCAATTCTGCAACTTATAACTAAGGGTGAATTCTACCTAAGCCTCAGTATTCTCATCTGTTAAATAAGGATGATCTCAATATATCTACCCATCAGGATAATTGTGAAGATTAATGGAGGCAGATTCATTAAGTAGAGGTTGTGACATATAGTAGGTACTGAGTGAACAAATGGTAGAGTTTACTGAGAGTTTCATAGTCAAGAAATACTTGAATGCATATGGCATTCACCTATCATGCCATTTACTTATTAGCCACCATTCTCCATGCTATTAGTCAGTCAACAACCACCAAAATATAAAATTAAATCAAACAAAGTTGTGAATTCTACTGTGCTTGGTACATCAAATGGATGTTTCCATACATTTAGAAAGTGTATACACCAAACATCTATTATTCTTATTGTATATAATTGTGCAGTTACGTCCAACATGTGACCTCAGAGAGTACTGAATGGGTACTACATCTGCTTAAATTAGGACCTGTAATCTGCTTAAAGATATCCAAATTCAAATTTAGACTCCCCATTCTGACACTGATGCTCTCCTCAATACACAGTTCCCCTAATTCCAACTACTCAATGCAATTTAATAAATACTAAAATAAATGTGGACAAATCATCTATTTTGGTGTGCTCCAAATATATTTCCTAACATCTGTGTGAACATTTCTAAGGCTATGAAAATCTTAAAAACAAATAACTGATTTGCTACTAATTCATGAATGGACTACTCCAGAGAATGATTAAACCAATTATTTCCTTAGTTTCTTTCAGAGAAGTTCAAACACATATTTGGAATGATATTTGTATGCTCCTAACTTTTCTTCTTTATTAGGAATGATATAAATCATAAAGATATGTAAAACAAAGATTTGGAAGATAATCACCTATGTTTTCTGATCTGCTGGTACCATATTAATTGTTCTGAGGCAAAGCCCGGTTGACTAAAAGGCAAGGCCAGGCTAAAAACATGCAATCACTGCCTCTCATTCCCTACAGAAATCAGAAACTGGACTACTACACCAGGCATTCAATGCTTACTTTTCTTCACCTACCCTACATAACAGTCCAAATGGGATCTTGTTTTTCTTTGTTTACCCTTTAGAAATCTGTACCTTATTCTCTTTGTTCAGTCTCAGAAGTCTTTTACTTGTTTTGTTAAAATTCACAAATCTATTCATATTCAAAGGGCAGCTAGAATGCAATCAACTCCATATACTCCTATGTGAATCCTCATCTCCCTGACACTTCTAAATGCCTCTCTACACTGTAGCCCTTGACCTATATCTCTTTAAGGGCCCTCCTCAGCTAATAATATACTTAATTGCTCACTTATTCAAAAAAATATCAAACATCTGCAAAGTTCCAGGCAACATGATCATGGAATACAGCCATGAACTCTACAGGTATTTTTTCTTTTTATGTGGCACTAAGAGTTTAACTGGGGAGACACACAAGTAAATTATAAACTGAAATAAGAGCACTGTAACTAATTATAAATTGTGTTAAGCACTGTAATGATTAAACAGCTTTAGAAAACAATAGAGCATGCTCTTTATAAAAAGCCATGAGTCAACTTTTGAGGTGATATATCCATTATGTTCTTACCGTGATGGCTTCACAATTTTACACATATGTCAAATGTACCATATTATACAATTTTAAAATGTGGAATTTGTTTTTTTTTTTTGAAGATGGATTTGTTACATATCAATTATACTTTGATGATTTTTTTTTTTTAATTAAAAGAAAAGAGAGGATAGTGGGAAGGTGCTACTGTAGTTTCCTCGGGAAAGTTTCTCTGATGGAGAGGTTTTAAATGGAAATCCAAAGGATACGCCAATCATAGAGAAACAAGAGAAAAGACCATTCAAGAGAGAGTGAATATGGGGCAGGTGGTGAAGGCCCTGAGGCAGGAAGAGATTAAAATGTATTAGCAATGAAGAGAAGATTAGAACTTTTAATGAATGAGGGAGAGAGTTGCAAGAGATTGGGTTGGAGAAGAAGGCAGGGACCTTTATATAGGACATTATGAGTTGTGAAAAGTCCTTTAAATTTTACTCCATGTGCAATAGTAAGCCACTCAAAGTTAAGAAGTAAGATAGGATAGATTCGTGTTTTTATTTATTTTTATTTTTTAAAGATTTCATTTATTCATGAGAGACAGAGAGACAGAGAGGCAGAGGCAGAGGCAGAGAGAGAAACAGGTTCCCCAAGGAGCAGGGAGCCCGATGTGGGACTCAATCCTAGGACCCTGGGATCACGACATGAGCTGAAGGCAGACACTTAACCCACTGAGCCACCCAGGTGCCCCAGATTCATGTTTTTAAATGATTACTTTGGCTGGTATATCAAGAATGGAATGGAAAAAGAGAAGAGGGAAAGAAGAGTGAAGACAAGGAAAAGGCCTGATAGAACTGTTCCATGTCATCTCAGTAAGAAATGATGATAGTTCCTCCTACAATGGAAGCATAAGAAATGAAGGAAAGTAGATTGTGGCGGTATTAAATTATGTCCACAAATTCTTTGACACTTCTTCCAAAATATGGAGCTTAATTCCCTTCCCTCAAGTGTGGTCAGGTCATAGTGGCTTGCTTTAACAGACAGAATATGGGAGAAATGACATTCTACCACACTGGCCTGCAACAAGGCACTGTGGCTTCCTTTTGCTTCCTCTCTGAGCCCGTTGCTCTTGGAGGAAGCCAGGGCCCATGCCAAGAGGAGACACAAGCAGCCCTATGGGAGCTCTATGTTGTGAGCAACAGAGGCCTCCCACTATCTGCTAGCAGCCATACTTGCCAGCCATATCTGTGATCGAGCCAACTTGAAAGTACATCCTCTAGCCCCAGTAAACCCCCGAACACTGCAGCCCCAGGTAACATGTGACTGCAACTTCCTGAGGGATGTTGAGTCAGGAACACCCAGCTAAGCTGCTCTCAGATTCCTGAGGACAAAAACACAACACAGCCACACAAAACAAAAAACCTGCATGAGACAATAAATGTTTACTACTGCTTTATGGAAGGGGGGGGGGAGTTAAGTATGACCCTAGTATTCTTCTAATGATCCATCATCCGGATATTATCTTTGTGGAGGGAAGGGATGGCTTACATAGTTCTACTCAAACACGCACACACATTTAAAACACTGGGATTATTGGGGTGCCTGGGTGGCTCAGGCGTTAAGCATCTGCCTTCAGCTCAGGTCATGATCCCAGGGTCCTGGGATCAAGCCCCGCATCGGGCTCCCTGCTCATCGGGAAGCCTGCTTCTCCCTCTCCCACTCCTCCTGCTTGTGTTCCCTCCCTCGCTGTGTCTCTCTCTGTCAAATAAATAAAAAAATAAAAAATGAAAAAAATAAAACACTGGGATTATTATGATAATAGCACTGGATGGCTAAAAACAGAAACAAGATTGCATTTTAACAGATCAGTGAACAAAAAGGCACTGCAAAAAATGTTAAAGAAGGTGCTGAAACCAAGGAAACTCACAAGTCATGTTTGTAAGAGCCAATTGGGCTCCCTCAGACTTTAAGAATGGTTTCTATGTTAAATCTCACACAACTACTCAGCACTCTGTCGAAATATGATGTGCTTAGAGGACCTCAGGTCATAACAACATTCTGTGCCAGGCTGTCTCTGTTCCAGGCTCCATTGAGAGGTTAGTCTGGCTCCTTCATGTCACTCACTGTGTGATATTCTGCATAGGGACGGACAGGTAAGTAAGAAGACAGGTGATCTTACAAAGCCTTTGAACATCATTAAATTGAATCATAAAGGTAGTAGTGCTGTTACATGCCTTAGCCCACAAATACATACTTTTACATAGTACATGAGGTAAAAAATTCCAGTAAGTATTTCCATATATGAAAAACAATGCATGAAGAAAACCTGATCACACAATAAATATGATTTGTCTGAATCAATATGGCCAGGATACATCAGATATATCATGTGGGGGAATTATAACATCTGTTTTGGGAGAGCTGGAAGATTTCATCTTTCTACATTAGCATTTCCCAAAATGAGGGATGCATAATCCTGGTATGAGAGGTAATTTTTAGATCGTACAGAAATAAGGCATTTAATAATATTGACTCACTTAAGAATAAATTCACTCCTCTTTCGATTAATTCTCTTTCAATTTTTCTGATTAAAGAAGAAAGTCTCAGTTGATGCCAGCATATCTTAAAAACCTGTCAAATATTTGACAGTTGTATTTTTGTGGGAAAATATCAGGACTCAGAATTAGAGTATTCTGAGGACAATTCAGGCTTTAACACATTGGGTTCCATAATACTGATTTCTATTTTTTCACTTATAACAAGTGATATTGCTGTGATAAAGTTATTTTAAGTAACAAATTTAGTTAATAAATATTGAAATAAATAATAACACAATCAGTATACAGATTGGACAAAAATAGATGATCAAATTTTGGATCGCACGGGCTTAGAAAGCATATTTGGGCTCCACTCATATTTTACTTATGCAGAATCTCGGGTGCAAAGTGAGACAGACTTAGTTAAAGTTATAAAACTATAAAGGGGCAAATATGATTCTAGAATCTTGAGTTTCTATTACATTAACATAAAAAAAGTAAAGACCAAAATTTAAGAGCAATTTCTTTTTGTGTGTGAGGGTTTTTTTTTTATGTTTGCAAGAGTGTTTTATTTTTTTTTAAATATTGAGATATAATCGACATATAACATTGTATTTGTTTAAGGTGTCCAACATAATGATTTTATACATGTATATATTGTAAAATGGTTACTACAGTAAGTGGTAATTACCTACCATTCATTATCGTACAGGGACATTTTTTTTTTTTTTTCAAAGGTGATTTCAAATTACTGAACAAAACATATCTTTATTTACTTTTTAAAAATATTTTACTGAACTGGGGATCAATTTAGATAATATGAAATCATAAACAATTATGAAGTACAATTGACTGACAATCCCCTTTTCTCTCTCCTTATCTTTAATGCAATGGAATAGAGCAAGTAGATAAAATCATAAAGGAGATGCAAGAAATCTAGAGTATCCACTTCAAATTTGGCTATGTTTCTAATTAGATAAACATTACATTAAAACCAAGTTTTTGTACAAATATCATACCATTGGGGAGAAAAGATTTCCCAAACAGGATATCCAAGAATTCTTTTGAAGAGTAAAAAGAGAAGAGGCGAGAATTCATTTTCACTTGACAATTTTTATATTGCAGAGATCACTTGTGTGCAACTCATATTTGGCAGCCTTATCAGTAGTTCATAACTTCTCAGTAAAATTCTATAGAGGATATCCCATCAAGTTCTGGCAAAAACTGTTGACCCATGCAAATGCTGCATTTTTGTTATTTACTCTTTTGCTCTGAGAAGTGGATTTATTTTGGTTTTGTTTTGTTCTTTGAATTATTATAATTCCCAGGAGAAAGGTGGTATTTTATTCCAAGAACAAGACTGTTGAGTGAATTTCACTCTCTCCTTTAAAAGAAGCACAGAGGCACCTAGGTGGCTAGGTGGGTTGAGCTTTGCCTTAGGCTCAGGTCCTGATCCTGGGGTCCTGGGTTCAAGCCCCTGCACGGGGCTCCCTGCTCAGTGGGGAGCCTGCTTCTCCCTCTCCCTCTGCGCACCCTGACCCCACTCCTGCTCTGTCTCTCTCAAATAAATAAAATCTTAAAAAAAAGCACAAATACAAAGCATGTACCGAATTTGAGTATATGAATGCATTAACTTAGTTTTAAACAAGTAAATTAAAACTTTACTCATTTCAAATCAGAGGGAGGTGAACAGTTGGGAGTTTAAAAGCATGCTTAAAGACAATTTCATTAGTTTTACAGCTGTATTCTAAGCTAAGATATAATCTGAGAAAGCAAAGGAAGATAGGAGGAAGAAAGCACAAACCCAGAGTAGGTGAGAGGGGGAGATAAGGAACAGTACCATAAGGAGTGGAGGAAAAAACAAGGTGACAACTCAAAAGGAAAGAAAATGGAGGAACTATACCTCCTTGGAAAGAAAGCGGAGATCATGATTCTTTGGCTACATACCAGAAATAAAGCAACTTCGGGAAGTAATGTCTGCATAGTTTAATTTGGTCTTCTCCATCATAATGCAGCTAGTGTGTCAGTAACTAAGGAGGAAGCTGATGAAGGGCTAAGTGGCACATATGCTGGGGGGACAGACAGGTGTTTATGGACAGGAGACTATAAAACCAAGAGTGCTGCTCCAGATGGAACCTGGTAAAGACTGAGGCTGATGTTGACCAGGACAGAGTAGGAGGAAATATCTGGTATTAGTGAAGCCATACCTTGTGATCTTCTACCTCTTCCTTAATCTGATTTAGTTGTCCCTTCTTTTTTTTTTTTTAAGATATTTATTTATTTATTTATTTATTTATTTATTTGACAGAGAGATAGAGAGGGAGAGTGAGAGAGAAAGAGAGAGAACATAATCACAAGCAGGGGGAGCAACAGAGGGAGAGGGAGAAGCAGATTCCCTGCTGAGCGGGGAGCCCTGACACTGGGCTCGATCCCAGGACTCTGGAATCATGAACTGAGCTGAAAGCAGACACTTAACTGACTGAGCCACCCAGGTGCCCCATGATTTAGTTGTCCCTTCTATAATGCAGAGGTGATATTAGCCACATTAGGTAGGGCTACTCTGAGCCCAATATTATTTATATAATATTCAAAGCATTTAGATGAGAGGGAAGAGGATAGTAATTATTACTGTTATTATTACTATTATAATCATCATTATCATCAGTAATGAAAAAGCAACCTAGGACTCTAAGTCATGTTTCAATGGTAAGAAATGTGAAAAATCAGGTAAAGTAACAATGATTAACAGTTAATGATAAAGTATTACATGTATGATATAGCATGCTCTTCCATTTCTAAAATTCTCTGATTCAAATATTAGCAGATTGACCAATAGGGTAAAGATACAGTAAAAAAAATGCTTATATACATTTGTGTCCACATGGCTATATAAAGAACAAGATACAAGTTTATCCTTAAAATAATATAATCACATAAGAGAGATAGTTATCAATCCTGTTTTCCTCCACCTTCCCTACCTATGAATGAGGCTGTGACCTGCCCCTTTTTTAGTCAACTGTAGAACGAAACTAAACAACAACACTTTGACCTTCCTTACTTAGTTTTATTCATGACAGGCCAAAGGCATGCTTGACTTCAGCATTCTCTCATTCACTTTCATGTCACTGTTTTCTTTCTTCTTTATTTATACTATGTAATTCAGAATCCACTGAGGGTAAAGTAAATTTAAGTGTTTTGCCTGCATTAGGGCTCAGTGAGAAAAAGGAAGAAGGTCATGCCCCTTTATTATTAATAAATGATTGTGACATTATTATCATATCCTGATTATAGGCCAGACACTGTACTAAATATTTTAAGTCTCCTTTGTCAGAGAATTAGGTATTTCCTCAAGTAACTTGTTAACCACACTTGGAGAAAGATTTTGAACCCAGATTTATCTCGGATCCAGGTCCATGATCTTATCCACTATAGGCTTGTACCAAGGAAGTGTCTTATGAAATTTAACAATATGGTTCATTGAGAACACTGTATTTTGCCTGGAATTCTCACTTAAATCTGTCAGGACATATTCATTTGAAATAAATTGTTTCAGTACACATGTTATAAACTCTTTAAATCCAACATAGATGGATACATACATAGATGTATGCCCAACACCTGTCAGTACACGGAAGATAGTAGATGTTTAGTGAATTGTTATTACATAGGTGAATAAATTAATAAATAAAACATGTGTAAATATTTTCAAAAGAATCAGAAGTTCTAACTTTAAGAACCTAATCTCTTTTCCAAATTTATTTGCCACTATATCAAAAGACGACACAGTATTGTCAGCCAAGTTACCTAAAACCACTCTCAGGTGGGAAAACAGCTGAGAAAGCCAATCATAAACTTTTATCCAAAACACCCTTAATAATAAAATTCCATGGCCATTTACATAGAATTTAGACATGTTAGGAATGTGATGGAAACACAGCTATCAAGTCCAAGTCCAATCAGGAAAAATTTTGATAAAAGTCAATCAAATATTCCCAAAATTTGATCCTTGCTCTGAAAGCAATGAGCCATGTGAATGTGGGGAAATGAATTAATCTTTTCGCTCTTTTGTTTTCTCATCTGCCCAAAGAGAAAGGGATAACAGCACAACTTTGGCAATTTGTGAATCTCTGATTGCTAAAGTAACATATTTGCTGCAAGGGATTGTCAGGTCAACTACTAGACTCATCTTCAAAGTTCCTTAGAAAAGAGTTATGCTTTCTTTTGTATCTCATGTTTATCCTGACTTATTTTGACATTTGTTTCCACATCAACAAGCAGGATGCATTTCTAGGTGTGTTAATTCCTTTCTGGTATAGATGTCAATTAAGTGGAAGCAATATAGCTGACACCAGGGAGTTTACATTGATTTTTGTTTCTTCTTACTTAAGTAGTTCAAACAACATGCATGTTGCTGCATTCATACTTTTTAAATAATCTATTTGACATCATACATTTATCATATACTTTGCCAGTGAAATGGCCTTTCCCCTTTTTGCCATACCCATTTGTATATGTTGCATAAATACACTCATTTGGATGTATGAATAAAATTTTATTGTAGCACAACCACACTCATTTCTATGATTGTATAAATATACCTTTTTTATGTATGTATAAAGTTTTATTGAAACACAGCCACACATACTTGTATTATGTTTGGTTACTTTAGTATTGCAAGGGCAGACTTGAGTAGTTACAACAAAGATTATATGGTCCCCAAACCTAAAATATTTACTTTTGGGAGAAAGGTAAAAAGGTTTGCTGACACCTGACCTAAAAGAAACCTGAGACATCTTCCAGAGTAGTGTATCCAGTAAAAAGAGAATGCAAATTATATAGGTAATCTTAAATTTGCTAGTAGCCATATTTAATTATTTTTATTATTTTTTTAAAGATTTATTTATTTATTTGAGAGAGAGAGTACGTAAGCAAGCAAGCAGGGGAGGGGCAGGGGGAAAGAGAATCCCAAGCAGGAGCAAGATGGCGGAGGAGTAGGAGACCTGGATTTCGTCTCCTCTCAGGAATTCAGCTGGATAGGGATCAAACCATTCTGAACACCTACAAACTCAACAGGAGATCAAAGAAAAGAAGAGCAACAACTCTCTGAACAGAAAAGTGACCACTTTCTGGAAGGTAGGACGTGCGGAGAAGTGAATCCGAGGCAATATTCGGGAGGATAGACGGCGGGGGAGGGGCCTCCGTCGGCCGCTTCTGGCAAGTGATAGAGCCACGGAGCACAAAATCGGAACTTTTAGAAGTCTGCTCCGCTGAGGGACGTCACTCTGGTGGCGAAGTGGGGGGTGGAACCCTCGTGGGACAGTGTGGTCTCAGGACCCTCGGGGTCACAGAAAGACCGGGGGTGCCTGAGTGCGGCAGAGCTCCCAGGTATCGGAGCAGGGAAGCCGGCTGCAGAGACAGAGCCCAGGCGCGGGCTCTCAGCTCGGGGTTGCTATAAACCGTGATCCGCGGCACAGTCGGGCCACAGCTCCTCCAGCAGGGACCCAACAAGCGGCAGATCCGGGGAGACTCACCTTCTTCCCCCAGGAGGAGAGGTGCGGGAGTGCACCGCGGGGATCTGCTGGGTTTGGAGACTCCACCCGGGGTCGGGTGCCAGATAGAAAGGCGCGGTCACAGGCCGGGTGAGCGCGGAGTGTGGCCGGAGACTGGGGAGACGGGAGTGACTGACTGCTTTTCTCTGGGGGCTCGCTGAGGAGCGGGACCCCGAGTTCTCGGCTCCGCCGGGGCGGAGACTGGGAGGCTGCCATTTTCACTCTCCGCCTCCAAAGCGGTACGGAAAGCTTGCAGGGAACAAAAGCTCCGGAGAGCAAACCCGAGCAGATTACTTAGCCCGGACCGGCAAGGGCGGGGCAATTTTGCCTCCGGCAAAGACATTTGGGAACCACGGCAACAGGCCCCTCCCCCAGAAGATCAGCGAGAACAGCCAGCCAAGACCAAGTTTACCGATCAATGAGAACGGCAGAACTCCAGCGCTAGGGGAACACTGCACATAGAATTCATGGCTTTTTTACCATGATTCTTTAGTCTTTCAAAGTTAATTATTTTTTTTAACTGTCTTTTTTTCTTTTTTCCTTTTTTTTTTTTTTGAATTTTTCTTTTTCCCTTTTTCAACCAACATCTTATCAATCCCTTTTTTAAAAAAAAACATTTTTATTTTTCATTTTTAAAGTCATATTCTATCCCTTCATAGTAGTTACCCGTATTTTTGGCATATATATATAAGTTGTTCTCTCTTTAAAATCTTGAGATAGTTTCTTCTAACAGATCAAAATATACTCTAAATCTCTAGTGTATGGTTTTTTTCTACTCCCCTGCCTGATCACATTCTCTCCCTTTTTTCTCTCTCTTTTTTTTTTTTAATCCTCTTCTTTCTTTTTTCAAACAACTTATCAAATCCCTTTTTTAAAATTTTTTATAATTTCCATCTTTACAGTCATATTCCATCCCTTCATCATATCAACCCTTATTTTTGTACATATATAAGTTTTTCTTTCTTTAAAATTTTGGGAGGGACTTTCTTTTAACAGACCAAAATACACCCAAAATCTAGTGTGTGGCACTGATCTATAATCCAGCCTGATCATATTTGATCACATTCTGTTTTTGTTTTGTTTTGTTTTGTTCTGCTTTTGTTTGTTTTTATCTTTATCTTTTTCTTTTTTCTTTTTTTCTTTCCTTTTCTTTTTTCTCTCTTTCCCTTTCTTTTCCCACTGCTTCAGGTCTTTTCTGATTTGTTTAGAGTATATTTTCTGGGGACGTTGTTACCCTGCTAGCATTTTGTTCTCTCATTAATCTATTCTCCTCTGCACAAAATGACAAGACGGAAAAAATCACCTCAACAAAAAGAACAAGAGGTAGTACCGACTGCCAGGGACCTACTCAATACGGACATTAGTACGATGTCAGATCTAGAGTTCAGAATCATCACTTTAAAGATACTAGCTGGGCTTGAAAAAAACATGGAAGTTATTAGAGAAACCCTTTCTGGAGAAGTAAAAGAACTAAAATCTAACCAAGTAGAAATCAAAAAGGCTATTAATGAGGTGCAATCAAATATGGGGGCGCTAACTGCTAGGATAAATGAGGCAGAAGAAAGAATCAGTGAGATAGAAGACCAAATGATGGAAAATAAAGAAGCTGAGAAAAAGAGAGATAAACAACTACTGGATCACGAGGGCAGAATTCGAGAGATAAACGATACCATAAGACGAAACAACATTAGAATAATTGGGATCCCAGAAGAAGAAGAAAGAGAGAGAGGTGCAGAAGGTATAATGGAGCAAATTATAGCAGAGAACTTCCCTAATTTGGGGAAGGAAACAGGCATCAAAATCCAGGAAGCACAGAAAACCCCTCTCAAAATCAATAAAAATAGGTCAACACCCCGACATCTAATAGTAAAACTTACGAGTCTCAGAGACAAAGAGAAATTCCTGAAAGCAGCTCGGGAGAAGAGATATGTAACCTACAATGGTAGAAACATTAGATTGGCAACAGACTTATCCACAGAGACCTGGCAGGCCAGAAAGGACTGGCAGGACATATTCAGAGCACTAAATGAGAAAAATATGCAGCCAAGAATACTATATCCAGCTAGGCTGTCATTGAAAATTGAAGGAGAGATAAAAAGCTTCCAGGACAAACAAAAACTAAAGGAATTTGCAAACACAAAACCAGCCCTACAAGAAATATTGAGAGGGGTCCTCTAAGCAAAGAGAGAGCCTAAAAGCAACATAGACCAGAAAGGAACACAAACAATATACAGTAACAGTCACTTTACAGGCAATACAATGGCACTGAACTCCTATCTTTCAATAGTTACCCTGAATGTAAATGGGCTAAATGCCCCAATCAAAAGACACAGGCTATCAGATTGGATTAAAAAACAAGACCCATCGATATGCTGTCTGCAAGAGACTCATTTTAGACCCAAAGACACCCCCAGATTGAAAGTGAGGGGGTGGAAAACCATTTACCATGCTAATGGACACCAAAAGAAAGCTGGGGTGGCAATCCTTATATCAGACAAATTAGATTTTAAACCAAAGACTGTAATAAGAGATGAGGAAGGACACTATATCATACTTAAAGGGTCTATCCAACAAGAAGATCTAACAATTGTAAATATCTAAGCCCCTAACATGGGAGCAGCCAATTATATAAGGCAATTAATAACAAAAGCAAAGAAACACATTGACAACAATACAATAATAGTGGGGGACTTTAACACCCCCCTCACTGAAATGGACAGATCGTCTAAGCAAAAGATCAACAAGGAAATAAAGACTTTAAATGACACACTGGACCAAATGGACTTCACAGACATATTCAGAACATTCCATCCCAAAGCAACAGAATACACATTCTTCTCTAGTGCCCATGGAACATTCTCCAGAATAGATCACATCCTAGGTCATAAATCAGGTCTCAACTGGTACCAGAAGATTGGGATCATCCCCTGCCTATTTTCAGACCACAATGCTTTGAAACTAGAACTCAATCACAAGAGGAAAGTCAGAAAGAACTCAAATACATGGAGGCTAAAGAGCATCCTACTGAAGAATGAATGGGTCAACCAGGAAATTAAAGAAGAATTAAAAAAATTCATGGAAACCAATGAAAATGAAAACACAACTATTCAAAATCTTTGGGATACAGCAAAGGCAGTCCTAAGAGGAAAGTATATAGCAATACAAGCCTTTCTCAAGAAACAAGAAAGGTCTCAAGTACACACCCTAACCCTACACCTAAAGGAGCTGGAGAAAGAACAGCAAATAAAGCCTAAACCCAGCAGGAGAAGAGAAATCATAAAGATCAGAGCAGAAATCAATGAAATAGAAACCAAAAGAACAGTAGAACAGATCAACGAAACTAGGAGCTGGTTCTTTGAAAGAATTAACAAGATTGATAAGCCCCTGGCCAGACTTATCAAAAAGAAAAGAGAAATGACCCAAATCAACAAAATCATGAATGAAAGAGGAGAAATCACAACCCACACCAAAGAAATACAAACAATTATAAGAACATATTATGAGCAACTCTATGCCAACAAATTAGATAACCTGGAAGTAATGGATGCATTCCTAGAGATGTATCAACTACCAAAACTGAACCAGGAAGAAATAGAACACCTGAACAGACCTATAACCACTAAGGAAATAGAAGCAGTCATCAAAAATCTCCCAAAACACAAAAGCCCAGGGCCAGATGGCTTCCCAGGGGAATTCTACCAAACATTTCAAGAAGAATTAATACCTATCCTTCTGAAACTGTTCCAAAAAATAGAAATGGAAGGAAAACTTCCAAACTCATTTTATGAGGCCAGCATTACCTTGATCCCAAAACCAGACAAAGACCCCATCAAAAAGGAGAATTACAGACCAATATCCCTGATGAACATGGATGCAAAAATTCTCACCAAAATACTAGCCAATAGGATCCAACAGTACATTAAAAGGATTATTCACCACGACCAAGTCGGATTTATCCCTGGGCTGCAAGGTTGGTTCAACATCCGCAAATCAATCAACGTGATACAATACATTAACAAAAGAAAAAACAAGAATCACATGATCCTCTCAATAGATGCAGAAAAAGCATTTGACAAAGTACAGCATCCTTTCTTGATCAAAACTCTTCAGAGTATAGGGATAGAGGGTACATACCTCAATATCATAAAAGCCATCTATGAAAAACCTACAGCGAATATCATTCTCAATGGGGAAAAACTGAGAGCTTTCCCCCTAAGGTCAGGAACGCGGCAGGGATGTCCACTATCACCACTGCTATTCAACATAGTATTGGAAGTCCTAGCCACAGCAATCAGACAACAAAAAGAAATCAAAGGCATCCAAATTGGCAAAGAAGAAGTCAAACTCTCACTCTTTGCAGATGATATGATACTTTATGTGGAAAATCCCAAAGACTCCACCCCAAAACTGCTAGAACTCATACAGGAATTCAGTCAAGTGGCAGGATATAAAATCAATGCACAGAAGTCAGTGGCATTCCTATACACCAACAACAAGTCAGAAGAAAGAGAAATTAAGGAGTCGATCCCATTTACCATTGCACCCAAAACCATAAGATACCTAGGAATAAATCTAACCAAAGAGGCAAAGGATCTGTACTCAGAAAACTATAAAATACTCATGAAAGAAATTGAGGAAGACACAAAGAAATGGAAAAACGTTCCATGCTCATGGATTGGAAGAACAAATATTGTGAAGATGTCAATCCTACCTAGAGCAATCTACACATTCAATGCAATCCCCATCAAAATACCATCCACTTTCTTCAAAGAAATGGAACAAATAATCCTAAAATTTGTATGGAACCAGAAAAGACCCCGCATAGCCAGAGGAATGTTGAAAAAGAAAAGCAAAGCTGGCGGCATCACAATTCCAGACTTCCAGCTCTACTACAAAGCTGTCATCATCAAGACAGTATGGTACTGGCACAAAAACAGACACATAGATCAATGGAACAGAATAGAGAGCCCAGAAATGGACCCTCAACTCTATGGTCAACTAATCTTTGACAAAGCAGGAAAGAATGTCCAATGGAAAAAAGACAGTCTCTTCAACAAATGGTGTTGGGAAAATTGGACAGCCACATGCAGAAGAATGAAACTGGACCATCTCCTTACACCACACACAAAAATAGACTCCAAATGGTTGAAAGACCTCAATGTGAGACAGGAGTCCATCAAAATCCTAAAGGAGAACACAGGCAGCAACCTCTTCGACCTCAGCCGCAGCAACTTCTTCCTAGAAACATCGCCAAAGGCAAGGGAAGCAAGGGCAAAAATGAACTATTGGGACTTCATCAAGATAAAAAGCTTTTGCAAAGCAAAGGAAACAGTCAACAAAACCAAAAGACAACTGACAGAATGGGAGAAGATATTTGCAAATGACATATCAGATAAAGGGCTAGTATCCAAAATCTATAAAGAACTCATCAAACTCAACACCAAAAGAACAAAGAATCTAATCAAGAAATGGGCAGAAGACATGAACAGACATTTTTCCAAAGAAGACATCCAAATGGCCAACAGACACATGAAAAAGTGTTCAATATCGCTCGGCATCAGGGAAATCCAAATCAAAACCTCAATGAGATACCACCTCACACCAGTCAGAATGGCTAAAATTAACAAGTCAGGAAATGACAGATGTTGGCGGGGATGCGGAGAAAGGGGAACCCTCCTACACTGTTGGTGGGAATGCAAGCTGGTGCAGCCACTCTGGAAAACAGTATGGAGGTTCCTCAAAAAGTTGAAAATAGAGCTACCATATGATCCAGCAATTGCACTCCTGGGTATTTACCCCAAAGATACAAAAGTAGGGACCCGAAAGGCTACGTGCACCCCGATGTTTATAGCAGCAATGTCCACAATAGCCAAACTGTGGAAAGAGCCAAGATGTCCATCAACAGATGAATGGATAAAGAAGAAGTGGTATATATATACAATGGAATATTATGCAGCCATCAAAAGGAATGAGATCTTGCCATTTGCAACGACGTGGATGGAACTGGAGGGTATTATGCTGAGCGAAATAAGTCAAACAGAGAAAGACATGTGTCATATGACCTCACTGATATGAGGAATTCTTAATCTCAGGAAACAAACTGAGGGTTGCTGGAGTGGGGGGTGGGGTGGGAGGGATGGGGTGACTGGGTGATGGACACTGGGGAGGGTATGTGTTCTGGTAAGCGCTGTGAATTGTGCAGGACTGTTGAATCTCAGATCTGTACCTCTGAAACAAATAATGCAATATATGTTAAGAAAGAAAAAAAGAAGAAGAAGAATGTAGCAGGAGGGGAAGAATGAAGGGGGGGAAATCGGAGGGGGAGAAGAACCATGAGAGACGATGGACTCTGAAAAACAAACTGAGGGTTCTAGAGGGGAGGGGGTTGGGAGGATGGGTTAGCCTGGTGATGGGTATTGAGGAGGGCACGTTCTGCATGGAGCACTGGGTGTTATGCACAAACAATGAATCATGGAACACTATATCTAAAACTAATGATGTAATGTATGGGGATTAACATAACAATAAAAAAATTAAAAAAAAAAAAAAAAAAAAAAGAGAATCCCAAGCAGACTCCATGTTGAGTGCAGAGCCCAAATCAGGGTTAGATCTCATGACTCCGAGATCACGACCTGAGCTGAAACCAAGAGTAGGACACTTAACTGACTGAGATACCCAGTGTCGCTGGTAGCCACATTTAAAAAATGCAATTTATGAACCATGAGAGACGATGGACTCTGAAAAACAAACTGAGGGTCCTAGAGGGGAGGAGGGTGGGAGGATGGGTTAGCCTGGTGATGGGTATTAAAGAGGACACATTCTGCATGGAGCACTGGGTGTTATATGCAAACAATGAATCATGGAACACTACCTCAAAAACTAATGATGTAATGTATGGTGATTAACATAACATAATAAAATAAAAAAATAAAAAATAAAAAATGCAATTTATTTAAATAAAAAAAGGAAACAAAACAAAAAAAATAGTTCACCCATTTCTCCTCTTTCTGCCTTCCCTTTTTGAATCAAAACTATTTACAAAGCTTTGGCTTGGGATATAATCCTCAGGTAGGGGGAAGTTTAATCACAAACTCAGTATGGATTCTTAATTTTAGCCACCAGGGAGTTTGGTACAGACAGGCAGGAAACAAGGAAATGTTCTGCTTCCTAGAGATGCCGATATGGGACAAAATTGATAACAATGCTCATCCTGCTTCCTCAAGATCACCCTTATACACAGATGGTCTCCTTCCCTCTCCATTAGTACCCCCCTCTCTTGTTTTCATGGAGGAATCCAGTATCACACCTCAGGTGAATAAAAGTCACAGAGTTCACTCTCACAAGGAGGTTTATGCTTTTCTTTTTCCTCTTATTATAGGATCTGCATTTTGGGTGTGGGCTAGAGAGAGATGAAACCCCCAATGTCCATAAAACACACTGCCTTAATGGAGCAGTGGAAGACAGATTGAGATTAGAGTTTGGAAACTTGGATTCTGATTATGCTACTAATTATCTGGGTGTCTTTGGCCAAACCAGTTAACTTGTCTAAAATATGGGAGTTAGGATAGGTCTACATTCCTATTATCCTGTTAATTATGTATAAGGGAAGTTGGCACTGAATAATGCTGAGTTCCTGACAAGATAGGCTCTCTCAGTAAAATGTAATATTTAATAAGATTTCAAAAAGGTTTGGTTTTTTTCCTAAGGAGTTTTTAAAAAATTTTACTGAGATATAATTCACATGCAATATAATCCACCCTTTTATAACGTACAATTAAATCATACTATGGTCTGCATATTTGTTTTCCCCCCAAATTCCTATGTTGACATCCTAGCCCTGTGATGATAGGTATACAGAGAGAAGTTGGCAATCTGCCATCTGGAAGAAGGCCTTTTTCACCAGAACCTAACTGAGCTGGCAGCTTGATTTTGGACTTCTAGCACATGAAAACTGTGAGCAACAAATTTCTGTTGTTTATGAGCCACCAAGTTTGTGGGTATAGCAGCCTTACTCGACTAAGACAAGTGGTTTATAGTATATTCATAAGGTTGTGCAGGCATCACTACATAATTCCAGAGTATTTTTTTTTAAGATTTTACTTATTTATTTGAAAAAGAGAGAGAGGGCATGAGAGAGAGAGAGATCACAAGCAGGGAGGAGGGGTAGAGGGAGAAGCAGACTCTCCGCTGAGCAGGGAGCCCCAGGTGGGACTCCATCCCAGGACCCTGGGATCACGACCTGAGCCAAAGGCAGACGCTTAACTAACTGAGCCACCCAGGCGCCTAAATCCAGAGTATTTTCATCATCCTAAAGAAACCCTACACCCAATAGCAGTCACTCTATGTCTTCTCCTACACCCCATTCTGGGCAACCCTAATCCACTTGCTGTCTCTTTGGATTTTTGTGTTTTGTATATCTCATATAAATGAATTAATATAACATATGGCCTTTTGTGTCTGGCTTCTTTCACTTAGAATATTTCAAAAGTTTATCCATGTTGTAGTATCAGTATGTCATTCCTTTTTATGACTGAATAATACTCCACTATATGGGTATCACATTTTGTTCATCTATTCATCAACTAATGGACATTTGGGTTATTCCCTCTTTTTGACTATTCTGACTGCTATGAACATTTTTGTACAAATTACTTCTGGTCAATGTGATTTGCAGGTTTCTGTAAAAAAGCTTTTCAAAAAATCTTCTAGTCTTCAATGTTTCACTGTTTTTGCCAGATGTAAGAAGACTTCGATATTCTTTCTTCTATAAAAGCACCTTGGAGGGACTGTGATAAATAAAACATTTACCCTATTCTTTGAGTCAAAAGTTTAAAAAATTTACATTTTATACCTCTCCTCTCTACACCTGTTCCCCAAATCAACTTCCCTTCAGCCTCAGGGCTACCAGCTTGAGTTTCTACTTCTACAAAGACAAGAAAAAGAAGGGAATTATTCTCAGCTATAGTTATAAACTAAGGAATAATTGGTTCCTACATCTTCTATGGTATTGCTATTCAATAGAACCATAATGTGAGGCACATATATAATTAACATTTTTGTAGTACCTACATAAAAAGAAAAAATAAACAAAATGGCAATATTCATGTTTTGTTTAGCCCCATGTATTCATTTCAACATGTAACTGGTGTAAAAATTACTAGAGGTATTTTATATGTTTTCTTTGTACTAAGTTCCAACATCCCAGGGCAGACACAAAAAGAAGGTGATGTGAAGGTAGAGGCAGAGATTGAAGTGATGCATCTACAAGGCAAGGAATGCCAAGGATTGCTGCCATAAGCAGAAGCTAGGAAGAGGCAAGGAGGGATTCTTCCCTAGAACCTTCAGAGTGAGCACAGCCCTGCCAACATCTTGATTTCAGACTTCCAGCCTCAAGACCTGTGAGAGAGTAAATTTCTGTTGTTCTTAGCCACTTACTTTGCAGTAATTTGTTACAGCTGCCCTAGGAAACTACTACAGATTTTGGGAAGTGTTTCGACTAGCCACATTTCAAGTGCTCATAGCTAACCGTGGCTACTTTCAGCACGAATTTAAAAGCTTTAGAGGGGTCTTCTGTGGCCTTTTGCCAAACATCGCTATAGAAAAAGAGAACGTTAGATAAATCTCAATTCAGATCTGAAGGGGTGAGCCATCTCCCCTGGAATTCTTTCTTTCCAAAACAAAACAATCTGTTATCTACCTTAAGGGAAAAGATTCTTGATTACTCTAAGAAGACAAAACAACCTGACAATCCACTAGAGGTTGTGCAAAATATCCAAACTTTTTTTTCTTTTATTTCTCTAAGCACAGAACTCAGACCTAGTGATAATATGAACATTATTGTTTGCCAAAAAGATCATTAATTATACTGTATTTGTAGGCTTAAGGGACATTTTTCTTTCTATTTTCCACTTTCTCAAGATTCTACCACATAGTTCCATTTCCCTTTAAAATTAAAGAAAAACATCTTTTCTGCATTCATTACATCACAAAACAGATCAAGAGCACAGGCCAATATCACACCTGTTAGTGGTTCACAGGCAGTGAAACAAGGCTTAGCAGAAAAAGTAAATTATTTCAGTACTCAGGACACCTCTTCAACATAAAAAGCCTTACTTTATATTATCAGGTATTCAGTAAGGTGCTCCGAAAGTTAAACGAGTAAAAATGTAGCATATATACTAGGAGCAAAAGTAAATCACTAGATTATGAATCACAAAACTTAGATTCCAGCTTTGACATTTATGCCAGACATATAACCTTGAGAAGGTCACTTACCACTCAGATTCCCATATGTGAAATTGGGATAATGACAACTCCTGCCTTACCTGCCTCTCAAGAGCATTTAGTACGGTTCTCAAGCATTCAAAAGCATCAGAATCTTACAGATGGCTTATTAAAACACACACTGAGGGACGCATTTCCACAAATTCTGATTCTGTAGGTTTGGGCTGGGCCCTAGGAATCTGCATTTCTGATACGTTACCAGGTGATTCTGTTGCTGCTGGTCCATGGACTACTTTTGGAGAACTACAGGTTCATAGTATTTTACAAGATGGCGAGCTCTCTGAGGACAGGTACCAGGTGTCATTAGATATCATACCATCACAGTTAAAAGCTCAGGCCTTTGGAGCTGTATAGACTCATTCAAATACTGCTTTGATTCCTTAGTCAGATCATAACCCCTAATTTAGGAAATGGGTTCTTGTCAGGTTGAATGGGATAACTGCACTCAAGAATGGGATGCTGTATCTGGCACAGATATGCTCAATAAATTTTCACTCATTATTACTGTAGTTGCCTCTAGCCCCTAACAGCCTTGCTAAACAGACTGTTCAGCAAATATTTCATAGTTAACAAGTGCTAAACAAATTAAGGGTGTTATTACAGTAGTGTGGGGCAACATCCTCATCAAACCCTGTTTATCATATAGATGAAGTATCTGGTTGACATCACCGGTGGGAGTTTAGGGGGAGAGAGGAATAGAAGGATGTGGCTCACCACGGTCTTTGCTCTAGTACATTCCATCACAGTTCATTAGGGGCTGTTATGTGCACCTTTCTTTATCTGAGTTGCTTGTTTGTTCTGTTGTTGTTGTTGTTTGTAAAATGTATTTTGGAAATCTTTCATCATTTTGAACCACCAGATCCTTCTATCTTTAGAAACCTTATCTCTTTGCAACTTGATAAGTTTCTGGAAGTCCCATCACAGAAACCTTCCCAGCTCCTTCCCAGTGCCAGTTCCCCAGACAGATGGCTCGAGTTGGCAACTGTCCTCGGTGTCTTCCTTCTAGGAGGCAGACCCTAAATGTTGTGGCTGCTGTACAAGTAAACAGATGCCCACTTGTTTGTTGCTGCTGGTGATGATGGTAATAACGGCACTAAGCCAGACACCTTCCTGAGCGCTCTACACATAGAAGTTTAATCAAATTGGGTATTTATTTTTCATCGGTATTCTTCATTATTATTATATCACTATCTTAAAGATGAGGTCAATTGCAAACAAGGTGAGGGAAGGGCAACAATGTGCTATAAAGTCTGCTATACAATCTTCAGCCACTGAAGAAGGGCAGACACCAGGGTGCTAAGAAGTGGATACTGGCGGCACCATCATCATCACCCCCACCAGTGCCAAGAGGACAGGGACTATGTTTCACTTAGAACTAAACTACATTCTGAGAATGAGAGCAGTGCAATGCTTAGCACTGGCAGATCCTCAAATGTATGTTGAATGACTCAATGAACAACAGCTCACATGAAATGGTACTGGCTAAGTATCAGACACTGTGGTGAGTATGAAGAACATATACATGATTTCAATCCTCATAAACACCCAAATGAAGTAAATACACTTATTCTGTCCATTTTATAGATGGTGGGAAAAGCCACCTAAGACAGGGAGCTAAAATAGCTGGATCACACAGCCTTTAAGTGGTTGACCTATCTGTCATTTCAAAGCCCCTGCTCTTAACTACCAGCACTGCGGGGTCTCCAGGTCACATTACCGACAATGTCTGAGATGACACAGGCTATTCTTCCACCTACCATCCTCAAGCTCTGGGGTTAATCCCATATTTCAACAGGCAACTATTACCAAGTGGATATGAAATGCACGGTAATGTTTAGATTTTCACCTGTTTTTCTCCCTTCTTCCTACTATGTTTCATTGAACAGAATTCATTTTTTTTTTTTTTTGTAGATACATGTCCTAGACTCTATCAGTAAGGGAATTTTATTTATAGTTAAGACATCCAGCTTGGCTGAGCATATCTAATGAAGCCATTAATGCTTTTGCTTCAGGAGAGGTCTTAAATTGAATATTTCTAATAACTTCTGGGTTGTAGGACTGTTACTATATGTCCATACCTATAGGGATATAAAACTGCTGCCAGTTTCTCTGTTTACCTCAACATCATCTTCATTACTGATGATTATTTTCCCACCATGAAATGTACTTAAGTACTTAAATTGATATTCAAAAGGAGTTTTCCAGTTGCCGTTTATTATTTTCTGGGCATACTTCTTCCCATTCTTTTCCTGAATTTTCATCACTGGAGTCACTGCTTTTTAATCTAGTTATTAGCTCTCTTCTTGCTAAATCTTTCTACTGCTTTGGCTTCATTTCATGGCCATGGTTAGAAGACAGCACAGAGGAAACAGAAAACCCATTCGTTGGCTTCAGTCAGCATGACTACAAATGCACTGCAAGCCAGTTTCTTAGAAAGAGAAACCATAAAATAAGAGGTCACTACAGGACTATGCTTTGCAATAACCATATGAAAACTGACATTTATTCAAACCTTTTTTGAACTTAATTTTATACTTGTAACTTTTGCAAGAGCAGAGTCAGTACTAGGCTTAATATCTGTCTAGAACTGTTAATTATTTGAATGTTGCCCATTCTTCTGTTTATTCTGGAAAAAAATATGAGAATGTTGAGAACTGAAATACTGTACTGGTTGTACTGTGAGGACAAGCTCTGAAACTAACTTCAGTGTGCTCTCCATTCTTGGGAAGCTATAGGAGCATCATGAAGAAGGGAAGATGTTCTTGGGATGATCCTGAGAAGGGAGATGTTCTTGGGATGATCCTGAGAAGGGAGATGTTCTTGGGATGATCCTGAACTTTGCTGGAATATTCTGATTAAGGGGAAAGATTATGCTCATTGAGTTCTATTAGCACTATCAATAACTACTGGAAGTTGCTAGTGTGTATTTGTGTTCTCCTACCCTGGAATAAGCTAAAACCATAGACAGCCTAGTTTAGCCTTAGTGATAAGAGATTTCCTGAACGTAAAAATCCCTTCTGAAGACCACTGAATATTCTCTCCAAGTACTCTGATTGCAGGTATTGGCCTTTGGCTTGTATTTTTTTTACTGTCATAGATTCAAGCTATATCCCTGTGATTAACTGTTCAACCCAGGGCCCTTCCTTGCTCCACATTTTGTGCACACTCACCGATCCTAGAATATGTCTCTCTTGAATTATACAGGACCTTTACTCCACTGTCTACCCCCAGATGCAGCTGTAACAACGGCATGGATTTTGTGAACAAGTCAACAAAATGCTTGCATTTGGAAAGGATGCACTTTCTCAAAAAGAGATAATTGCTGAAGTTGGTAAACTGCACCACAGAGATGGGAATAAATTTAGCCTCCCTGAAAACCAAGATCAACTGAGAATACATCAAAACGTACACTTTTTTCGCTCATTCACAGAGGGTATTCAAATGTCTTCACGCCTCTTGCTGCATATGAACATATGGACCAGCCACTTTACTCTTTCTTTCAAATTCTGCCAATGTGAACAGAATCAGTAACACATGGTAAGGCACAGGATCTACGTAAAACTTCATATTAGTTGAACAAAATTTTAAGCTTAGCTCAACATTCTCAGAATATATATATATTATAAAGTTACAAGCAAGGGGAGCTATGAGAAGGTCACTCTCCTCTGCTACATTCTTTATATATATATATATATAAAACCATGTGTATAGCTAAAGCCAAAAATTTCTGAGTTGAAAAAGGACTTTAGGAACAATCTGTTTAATAGCTTCATTGTACAGAGGTGTAAAGTGAATCCCAGAGGGGTAATTATGACTTGCCCAGTATCTGGCTAATCATGCAATTAGTAAACAGTAAAAACAATGAAAGAGTTGGTTAATAGCAAAATATTATCTGGTTGCAGGACCTAGATAATACTCAACATGTACTTATATAAAGGCACGTGTACATGCACTCGTATAAGTAACTGCATACATATACCTATATGGATATACATCATAGTCAGCACGTCAATCATCTCTGTCAAAACTATGTTTCCTGTCTGGCTTCTTCCTAATTACTGACATGACTAATACTCGGTGGCTGCTCTACTATTAATTGGTGTGTATATATTTTTGATTTGGATTCCCCCAAAAGCAGAGTGTGAGGGAAGGATTTGGAAACAGCTAGTTTATTTGGGATATGATCCTAGGAAGCAGGGGTGAACTACTGTGGGCAACTGGGATTCAGTCTTTTCTGGGGATCTGTAAGGAACTGTGTAGAATGTACCTAATAACTGTCCTCCTAAATGACAGGAGGCTGTGGTATTTACTACTGCTCCTCATACCTCACTGGTCAAGGAATGTAGCAGAGGAGAGTGACCTTCTCATAGCTCCCCTTGCTTGTAACTTTAGACAAAGACTGGAGGCAGAAAAACACACAGGGGGCACAATGCACCCAGCAGTAGCTGAAGTAAGAAAGGGGCAAAGTGGTGTTATACCAAGAACCTCTCATATAGAGTTTAAGGCACATAAACCAATTCTCATACTTTATCTATTTAAACCTAATATATGTATATATTTTCATTATACTTTATATATTATACTTCATTATACTTTATACATATACATTATATATACATATATGTATATATTTTCATATATACATATATTAGGTTTAAATATATATACCTATTTTATATGTTTAAATATAAATATATACCTATTTACATATATATGTTTAAATATATACTTATTTACCTACATATATGTATGTATGTGTGTGTGTAAAATAAAAATTTGTATGGATTAGCTTCAGAGGTGGCTACTTCCCTCCCTTAACACAAAGGTGACTATAGTCGGCCTTGGGTTCATAATCCACCTTAAAATTGAAGACAGTTCTCTCTCTCTCTCTCTCTCTCATATCTGGCCAGTATGCAGCATGCACCATTTGAAATGTATTTATTTAATTATTGTATGGCATTGTTCACTAGGCATTTTGAAGATGCTGGGGATATAGCAGTGATCTAAAAAATACCTGCCTGAATAAAGCTTCAATTTAATGGGTAAAGGCATTTAGTATAAAGACAAATAAAATATATAGTTATTCATATTTGATAAGAAACCTAGAGAAAAATAAAATAAGAGGGGTATAGAATGTTGGTGAAAGAAAATATTGCTATTTTCACTAATATTAATTTGTTTATTATTGTCAAGAAAAGCCAATTAAGTGGCATTTAAGCACTGATCCAAATAAGGTTAGAGGGTAAGTGACAGGGACATTTAGTGGAAGAAAATTCTTGGCAAAAGGAAGACTTAGTACAGAGACCCCCAACATTTAGTGTATTGGCGATGTGTATAATAACAAAGAAAAACCAAGCACTTGAAATAAACTTTGTAAACCAGCAGACCAGGAACTGCATCTCTAGCCTGAAGACCATTTTGGTCTGTTTTGTGCAGCCTTTTTATTTTCATTTTTAAAATTAATTTGAATTGGTTGGCAATGTTAAAAAAAAATTAGGAGGTTTATGCATAAAAATGTTGAAGAACTGGAAGACCTAGCACAAAGGACTAGAGCTGGGCACTGGTTGCTAATTTAGTGGGACGTGTTTTCTCCAGTTTTCCACAATCACCAGCATCCTATATTGTATGTAGGAGTCACTATTCCTTGAAGAATGTTTCACTCATTTGTTATCTTCCTTGTTTGTTCAGGTAGCAGAGTTTTGTGATCCCTGGTTTAAATTCACTAAGAGGCAGGATAATAAAACCAATTTTGTAGAGATTGGATTTTCAGACTACTCCTTTTTTTTTCTTTTTTTAATTATTGTCAGAGATTAAGTCTAGTATTTGGCAAAAGAAAAGAATATTTCCATTGTACCATAAATTACTAACCAATACCCTTAAATAATTAGCAGACCTTTCAAGATCTGTATCTTACAGGAGCAGTCTGCTTATACATTTGGATCTTCTATCTTATTTAGGAAAAGGCCCATTTGAGATCCACTAATTATGGTAAACATAAGAGACACAAATATTTTCCTTGCCAAAAACTTACCATGAAATCTATGACTAAGAAAGTATAGGAAAGGAAAAAAAATGAGAAGCTAAAGCAGTTAAAGAAATCTGTTCAAAATTCAGAGTGCTGAGTGCTGTATAAATTAATGAAATCAAGACAAATAGCAAGAAAACAAAAACATTAATTAAAGCTCGACTTTACCTACACTGAAGGAGGCATATGGTAAGGGAATATTAATGCCATGTGAAACGCTTCACAAAAAAGGCTCACCAAAGCAATCAATATACTGACTGATTCCCTACAAAAAGCTAACTGAATAAAAAAAGATACAGGTACTCATCTTCAGTGAGAATTCCAAGTTTTTCAAAACACAACTGAGAAGATTAATGTCTTCCTTGATTTTCAACTCTTTAATTTCTTGACATTTAGCACACTGGGTTAAATAAATAAGCACACTGCTGTAGTCAAATACTGAGAAATCAATTCACTGCTTCAAGCTTTAAAGAATATGTTCATCCCAGAATATAGGAAGTTAGAACCAGACTGACTCAGTTGACGCCTTTTTAGGAGGGTCAAGGTACATGTAAACACTGGAGAAAAGCAACTGAGGCACAAAGCCTAATGTACATTTCTGGGGGCAGGGTGGGTAATGACAAGATTTAGGCTCTGACCAGATGAAGGAGAAAAGTGATAAAGCTAAAACAGGTTTCTAGACGCCAAAATGTCCATAATCAGGGAATGGTGAGGATGTTCATGAAGGCAAGAGGTTCAGAATTTAAAGGTAGGGCATTATAAAGCTTATGAGTGGATGAAGGTTTGCATTTAGAAAAACATAGTAAGAATGAAAACCAAAATTTCAAGAATAAATTTGTAAGCATGAACTGGACAAATCAACAATATAGCTAAAGGACTATATTATAATGATCAAAACTATGGATTCTGGAGTTAGTCTGCTTGAGTCTAAAACTTAACAGTTTCATCACTTACTGGTTTGGTGACTGTGGGTAAGTTTCTTAACTTCTTGATGCTTCAGTAATGACATTAATAATAATAATGTTGCAAATAAAAATAAATAGTTAATACCGACTTCTTAGTGGTCATGATATAAGTAAATGAGCTAAAGTACAAGAGCTTAACATAGTGCCTGGCATGGAATAAGTGACCTGTATATGTTAGGATTACCACTGCTACCTTTAATTGTATAACAATTAAAAATAATCTATTCTATCAAGCTTTCAATCTATATAGCTATAGAACTCAGCAAATAGAGCTTTAAGGGAGCAGTAATTTTGTCTGTCCTGCTCAGGATTATATTCCCAGATACTAGCACAAACCTGGTTCTTTGCAAGGTACTCAGTAACATTATTTGAATGAAGTCATGAATCAAAGTAATGGTGACCTGAAAGTCATTTTTATTTTATTCTATAAAAATGCAAATATATTCCAGGTGTCCCTCTTGGACTCAATACTCTGAATAACAAAGCAGGTCAACTAGACTTACTTCAAAAAGGCCTGGAAAGACGTCCACCATCCCAACCTGAAAACCAACTCTCAGCACATGTTGGGCTTAAGTTGCATCAACATTTGCATTACGTACGTCAACTGCTAGGCTCATATCTTCCAGAAAACTGAGAAAGTAATAAACAGCATGTCTGAACTTTTCAAAGCCCTTGTCTACTAGTTGACCATTGGTATATGGTAAAAAAAACTCTTGTCTTTTTAGTTACTGTCTTCTGCTAACTATAGGTGTATCAAAATGTAAAAGAAAGAGACTTACTATCAAAAGATGGAGCAATATTAACAAAGATATTGAAAGAGCTACCCAAATAAACTTCCATCCGCTGACATCAAAGTAGGTGATACTCGAGACTATGTTATCGGTTTTATTGCCCAATATCTTTGTGCAATTGAGCAGTGGGATGAGCAAAAATAACAACTTTCAAACTAAATAATGGCTCAAAGAACTCTAAAAGGACTGGATAGGCAGGTGAAACATCAATGTCTAGCTTTGGATACAGTACCATGAAAAGAGCCACTAAAAGACCATCAGGAAAGTATATTCAACAGTGTCAGCAAATGCTAGTCGTAGTAATGTGCACTCTTTTGATTTTATCATTGCCATCTAAAGTGAAGGCCCACTTTTGAATTAGTGTGAAATACAGTGGCATTTTTAAATCAAAAAGTTTTTAAATGACACTCTACCTGCAAGGCACAACATGAATGATTGCAGTACCAGCAGTTCCCATGGCAACCTCATCTTCAGTTTCTGAGGTCAAAGGAGTTTCAAGTCCAAGAACAAGTGAATAGAACCGCTGTTTCTTTTAAGTTTTGTTCAACCTTTAATCTGTGGGAAAGAAGAGACATTACAATGAGATTTGCAGATACTTCTCCTTGTGGCCTCTGCAAATTTGTTTTTACCTGAATACAAATAAAACTCACTTGTGGAAAAGTACTATTAAAGAAGAGAAAAGTATGTTAAATTATGAATATGAAGCAAAGAAGCTGCCTTTCCTTTCCTTCCAAATAATACTTGGGCAGGGAATGGAACTGGTGTGTCCCTGTGGCTACTGAGTGAAAGAAAGAACAGCTCTGATTAGATATAAACCAACCCAAAGGCAGGGGAATGGATTATTTTTTTTTTAATAAGGTCCTACCCAATCCCTTAGTCTCCAGTCCCTGTTCTTATTTATTTTCCAATTAATAATACACTAAAAACGTCAACATGGAAAAAATCCCAAGTTTTATTTATTTATTTTTTTTTTTTTTTAAAGATTTTATTTATTTATTTGAGAGAGAGAGTGAGAGAGAGAGAGAGCACAAGAGGGGGGAGCGGGAGAGGGAGAAGCAGACTCCCTGCTGAGCAGGGAGCCCGATGCGGGACTCGATCCCGGGACTCCAGGATCATGACCTGAGCCGAAGGCAGTCGCTTAACCAACTGAGCCACCCAGGCGCCCAAAAAATCCCAAGTTTTAGAATGGAGTTACACGTGGTAAAATTATAACTACTCTATCAATTTAAACATTTTTTTTCCTTACTCTGTGTTTCATCTTTAGAATCCAATAAAATGTGCAGCTCCAGTGCCTACTGGGAGAAATCTTACTATCTATGAGTAGTTGACTACTAGGTTCTTTTGGACAAACACAGAACATGATTAAAAACAGTAATTCTTGGGGCACCTGGGTGGCTCAGTCGTTAAGCGTCTGCCTTCGGCTCAGGTCATGATCCCAGGGTCCTGGGATCGAGCCCCACATCAGGCTCCCTGCTCCGCGGGAAGCCTGCTTCTCCCTCGCCCACTCCCCCTGCTTGTGTTCCCTCTTCTCGCTGTCTCTCTCTCTCTCTGTCAAATAAATAAATAAAATTAAAAAAACAAAACAAAACAGTAATTCTTCCATTATCCAGAAATCTTTAAAAAAGGAGAACTTTGTAGTAAAGAAAGGGTCTGTATTCCAAAGGCTACAAAGCAAGTGAATGAGTGAAGTAGGCGGACAAACGGGGTCACTCTGGAGAACACAATCAATGTCCTGTCTGAAGTGGGTGGGTGCTCCTTAGCTCAAGCTGAGGGCTAACATAGGGGGCACAGACCCAGGGTTGCAAGACAACCTACAACTTTTCAAAGAAAGTTTTTAAATATTATTGTATTTTTGAAAACCTACCAAGTTTTAAATATTGGAAATGAGTTCAAAATATTTTCTTAAACAATGTGTGAACCAAACAATGTCAAATTAACGTCAGGTGCCAAAGGTCTGCACCATGACCTTAGTAAAACAGAACTAGGACTGCACTTGCTCTCATCTACCCACCCCTTCTCCCTCCATACTGCCAGCAAGCCATGTATTCATGCATAGATGGGGCACCTTTTGCTTTCCAGACACTAGGTGAGGCACTGGACCTGCCAAAACGCAGACAACCAGGTCTAGCCTCAAGGATCTCCTACTCCTATAGGGGCAGTTACCCACACTTCATAAAACTGCAATACAATATGCCATTGTGAAGGAAGGAAGAGACTTTCTGGCCTGGGAGATGTCATAAAGGAGAAGAGTTCCCACTGCATTTGAAAGATGAGCAGGATGCCACCTATTTATCACTTAGTCAAAGGAGAAAGCTAGGAAACTGGGAGACTTAAAGCTAGGAAACGGGGAGACTCAAATTCTCTTTACAACTCTGGCTATAACTAGTTGCATGGTACTGGGTATTTACCCGATCCTCCCTCCTTCTTAAGATTGTTTCAAGGATACCTTCTTGTTAAGTAAATGAAACCTCTTTTAAAACTATACAGTGCCATACAAATGCTAGATATTATTACTGTACATCCAATATTTTTATCCTGATAATAACCTGGGGTTTCTCATCTCACTCCTACTTATAAGGAAAACACTGTGATGGAACACAGGCTCACATGAAAACACGGACTAACACAAGCTCATTAATCAAGGGCTCTTAGCATTAATTTATACTGCGTGGTCACTGAGAAGCCTTTACGCCTACCAGGAAGCTAATAAAGGTGAAGAACCATCATTAGAGAACTCATCTTTCTTTTGTGCTATTAAATAGCTCAGTTTCTGATAAAGCTAGACTAATATGTTGTGAAGACAAAAGGGACTCTTAACTTCTGATCTGCTGATGTGGCTGAAAGTAGGCAGCATTTCTAATTGGATATGTTCAGATACTTTTCTGACATGCATGGTGATTAGGCCATTTTAGATAAACAGGATGTGCTGATCAATGAAAACTATTAATGTCTTAAGCAAATGATCAGGGTATTAATAATTAATTTTGTGAGGGAAATGTCATCTCAGACCTGGGGATTGATCTACAATGTTAAGCAATTTCTTGAAGCAATTAAAATTAGCTTAGGAAATGTATCCAATTTCATGATAAAGATTTAATTCATGATATGATGCTATTTACAGTGTGTGTTAAGAGCTGTAGATTTTTAAGGATGAAGGAATTCAAGAACCTTACTGGCATTTATTTACATTCAGGTAAGGTAAGGTTCACCTTTACTAATCAGAAATAATGGGGTTGTTGACAGTAATTTGTCTAGTGGGCAGTTGTAGTCAGAGAACCAGGTTTTCTGTATGGAGCTGAAGATTCATGAATCTCATGTGGGATCATGGTGCAAGATACAAAGTTTCATAATTTCAGTTTTTCTACTAAAGCCAGAAAGAAAGCTGCAGGATGAGCCAAGAGTTATGGTGGTAATAGATCTCCCCTGCAGCTCAGAGCTCTCCCTGGTTTATCCTAAGGTGGCTATAGTAAAAGATAGTGTACTCAGCACTAACTTTGAGACCTTGTCCAAGAATTAGACTCGTAAATCCTAGAGAGGAGGCCACACAAACAAAGAGGACTTGGTTGCTTTCTCTGGCTGAGCCAGAAGAAGATTAACTGACAACTCTCAGAATATTTTTACACAATGCTAAACAGAGCAAAACTCCTCTAGCCTCTAACCCTTCGAACAATTTTGATATTCTGATATTAATAGTAATACTAAAGACCTCCCTATAAAGTACTTAAGAAAAAGCAGGATTCATAGGACGCCTGGGTGGCTCAGTCAGTTAAGCTTCTGCCTTCAGCTCAGGTCATGATCCCAGGGTCCTGGGATCAAGTCCTGAATTGGGCTCCTTGCTCAGCAGGGAGTCTGCTTCTCCCTCTGCCTGCCACTCCCCCTGCTTGTGCTCTCTCTCTCTCTGACAAATAAATAAATAAATAAAATCTTTAAAAAAAAAAAGAAAAGAAAAGAAAGGAAAAAGCAGGATTCAGTTCTCCCTTAAGAGTCCTGATTTCCAAGAACCTACATGCAGGATCTGATCATATCATTATTTGATTTAGAACTCTGCTAAATTAAAATGTTGCTGGTATCCAAGTAGCTCTAATTCAGCTTAACAAATAAGTAGATTTGCTTATTGTGCAACAGGAACAAACAGTACATGGTGCTGGGTGTGCAGAGGTAATAGGGTTAAGGGCCCTGTCCTCAAGGAGCTCACTGTTGGCTTGACAAGCAAGGGGACTAAAGCAGTCATTATAATTCAGTTCAAGGAGTGTAAAAAAGTCTATTAAGTACAAGGTGTTGAGGATGTAAAAGAACATCATCTAACTGAATTGGGGGTGGGGCAGTGGGGCAGGGGCTTCAAGAAAGCTCTCCAATGGCCCTAAACAGTTGATCTGAGTTGAAAGGATAAATAAGAGGGAGGAAGGAAATTCTAAGCCAAGGGGATAAGGAAAACACAGACATGAAGCTGAGAACTTAGAGTGTTCAAGTTACAGCAACACAAGATAACGAAAGCAGCAAAGTCTGAAGAGTCAGACTTGTGCTCTAATCCTGGACCTCCAATTCCTTAGCTACATGGCTCATTTGTAAAATAATGGCAATAATACCTGTCTTCCAGGCTTAGTGAAAGAATTAGTGAGAAATTATGGAATGCACTGAGGACAGGTCTTTGATACTTAGTTGCCATCCTTGTTAAAAAGAGCACAGCCTAAGTCAAGGGGCCTGATATCCAAACTGCCTTGAATGTATATTAAAGAATTTGGACTTGAATCTGAAGGCTAAGATGACAAGGAGAAGGACTCTGAACAGGGAAAGGACCTAAAAAAAAAACTGACTTATGTATATGGGGATCTACTTTAAATGCAATCCCAGAAGTACAGGATATCTGTTTTCCTTTCTTGCTTTTCTCCTCTGGTCAACAACTTAACTACACTTCTAATTATGAAGTATACTTCCAACATATAGCAAAATTTTCAAGGCCTCAAGCAGCTTGGAAAAACACTGGATTTGGAATCAAGCATAGTGAGTTCTTCCTGGTTTTGCCAAAGTTATCAGACTTGGGAAAACCATTTAGTCTCTGTAAACATATTTGCCTATAGATTGGGGATCATGGCATGAGCCCTATCTTCCTCACAAATGTGCTGTAAAGGTCAATTGACATTTTTTTGAAAGTGAATATTAGTCATTATTATTGTTTAGATGGAGATTAAAATGTTCTCCCCAAATGGAATTTAAACCTTATGAAGGTAAGTAATCATTGATTTATTCACTGATATTTAAGAGGCTTGGCACAGTGCATGACACAGACTAGGCAGTCAATAGTTGGTTTGTAAATGAAAGAACAAAAGTAACTAACATCTTTTGTGGACATACCATGTGCTTTTACATTCCTTTCTTATCTAGCCTTCATAAGGACCCTGAAGGTCAGGCATCACTACCCTCTATAAAATTATAGCCTTGGCAATTAGATTGTGAGAGGCTGTGGAAGTTGTTCAAGGTCAAATGTCTAGAAATCAATAGAGCCAGTACTCAAAACCTATGTCTTCATACTTCAAGTCCTGTGCTCTTTTCTACCACAGTGACAGAAATGTAAATAAACCTATGTGTCTTTTAAAGCATGACATAAAGTTCTGATGGTGATTATTTTCTAACTCTGCTTTTCACGTTGTCCTTTTGCAGAAATGAAGCCAGATGCCAGCAAGTAATAGTGCAGAATCTGCATCATATTTATAATGCAAAGTTTCTGAGCTGAGATCTAGTCAGAAAGCTACCTATCACTAGTGTTAATTCACAAATCTTCTTGTGACAGTACAAATGTGAATAAGTTCCTTTCCCTCCAAGTGTAAGAGCAATATGAACATTTGTTTTCTTACTAATTATTATTTAGAGTGCAGCCATTCTTTTTTTTTTTTAAGATTTTATTTATTTATTTGACAGAGAGAGACACAGCAAGAGGGAACACAAGCAGGGGGAGTGGGAGAGGGAGAAGCAGGCTACCTGCTGAGCAGGGAGCCCGATGCGGGGCTTAATCCCAGGACTCTGGGATCATGACCCGAGCCCAAGGCAGATGCTTAACGACTGAGCCACCCAGGCGCCCTTGGAGTGCAGCCATTCTTAAGGCAGGAATTTTAAAAAGGATCATCCACATTTCCCAGTTGTATAGTTGAGCAATTTTTAACTCTACAATTAGCTAATGAGGTGTGCAGTCAATCACAATGGTGGGGAAGCAGTGAACAAAACTGAAAGCAAGAGAGAAATGTGGCTTCCTTAGAAAACAATCTGCCAATCATTTCAAGGGAAAGTGGCATAAAGTCAAATCTTAAATTTCAATCAGTCAACAGATATTTACTGAGTGCCCATTATACAAATGGTAATATGAAGAATGAAAAGAGTCAAGGTCAAGGTCTCTGGCCACAGGGGCACAGCAACTCAGCAGGTAGAAAAGATCACAGACTATACAAGTTAGTTTATATGTCAAATGAGTAGTATATATAATGTATACTTCCTATGGTTATGGTAGCTGGCCTACAGGTTCTTTCTGAAGAGTGAAAATTTTACCATATCAGTCAATCAAATTAGCTTACTAGATTTTCTCCTGTACTAACTTTTTATTCTATGTACTAGAAGAGACACATTTCTATTTCTATTTCCCTGATGTCTTCCCTGTTTCTGTGGAGACTGCAAAAAGTCTTCTTTAGGAATGGTGAGAAAATGTGTTTTGCTTGGTTTCTCTCACTGGATTGCTTGTCCCAAGCATTTCAAAGAACAAGGAGAACAGTGTAAAAAATAAAAGAGGGGCACCTGGGTGGCTCAGCTGGTTAAAAGTCTGCCTTCAGCTCAAGTCATGATCCCAGGGTCCTGGGATGGAGCCCCGCATAGAGCCCCCCACCCCAATCGCATTGGACTCCCTGCTGATCAGGGAGCCTGCTTCTCTCTCTCCCACTCCCACTGCTTGTGCTCTCTCTCTGTCAAACAAATAAATAAAATCTTTTAAAAAAAGAAGAAAAGTTATAAAGAACATGGATAATACATTTGGAAAATGCCACCTATTTACCAAGAGGTAGATATGCATAAGATGGAATCCTTTATTTAAACTGTACTTGCCTACCCAAGAGCTGATTTGGACTCTATTTCCATCATAAGACCTCATTAGAGAAGACATTGAAGAATTACAGAGGGTGGGTTAAAGTGGACAATTTTCCCCATTTTTAAAGGCTTTTCTGGACAAAACAGTGTCTACCACTTGTGGCAATTCTAACCAGAAATACAATAATTATATTCGGCAGATATCCTGAGGGATTAAAAACCAAGCAAGCCAATATCTCATCATTTCAGTCACTAAAGGATATATTTATATTTATATTTATACATTCTGAGAGCCAAGAAAGTTCTATACACTAATTTTCAAAAATTTTTAATTAGCTTCTTAGAATATATATCCACTACCACTTTCTCAGTATACGTTCTCCTTATAAAACCTTAATCTGCTTTGATGTTGGACCTTTGCACTTTGCTACTGGGGAGACATTTTTCAAAAAACTGAAGTAATCCCAATAATTACACTGCGGTATTTCAAAAGATCCCTGAATCGAGATTCAGCATAACTGGGTTACTGGCTCAGTGTCGTTATTTAATTGCTGGCCAAGTTTCTCCACCAGTAAAAGAGGAGAGTGAACTAGACTGCTTCTAAGGATGCATGAAGGCCTGACTTGCATCATCATATCAGAGAACAGTTGTGTATTTGGAAGATAATTAGTCAAATGAATGGTAGTCACCATGGCTTTGTCATCACCAAAGCTATTTGAGACATCTGTTTCTCAGATTACACCATGTTCTCATCCCGCAAAGTTGTATGAGATGTACTGCTTTTAAATTCTATGTATGCTGCTCAAAAATATTAAGATACTAAGGAATAAACCTATCTAAATAGGTAAAAGACCTGCACTCTGAAAACTACAAAATGTTGATGGAAGAAATTGAAGACAACACAAAGAAATGGAAAGATATTCCATGCTCAAGGATTTAAAGAACAAATATTGTTAAAATGTCTATACCATCCAAAGCAGTCTACACGTTTAATGCAATCCTTATTAAAATACTAACACAGCTAGAACAAACAATTCTAAAATTTGTATGGAACCACAAAAGACCAAAATAGCCAAGGCAATCTTGAAAAAGAAAAGCTGGAGGCATCACAATTCTAGATTTAAAGTTATATTACAAAGCTGTAATAATCAATACAGTATGGTACTGGCACAAAAACAGACACATAGATCAAGAGAACAGAATACAAAACCCAGAAATAAACCACCACTATATGGTCAATTAATCTTCAACAAAGCAGGAAAGAATAACCAATGGGATAAGGACAGTCTCTTCAACAAATGGTGCTGGGAAAACTGGACATGCAAAATAATGAAACTGGACACTCTCTTATGCCATACAAAAAAATAAATTCAAAATGGATTAAAGACCTAAATGTGAGACCTGAAACCATAAAAATTTTAGAAAAGAGCACAGTCAGTAACCTCCTTGACATCAGCCATAGCAACTTTTTTCTAGATATGTCTCCTGAGGCAAGGGAAACAAAAGTGAAAAAAACAAACTATTGGGACTACATCAAAATAAAAAGCTTCTGCACAGCGAAGGAAACAATCAACAAAAGTAAAAGGCAACCTACAGAATGGTAGAAGATATTTCCAAATGACTTATCTGATAAAGGGTTATATCCAAAATATGTAAAACAACTTGTACAAATAAACACCCAAAAAACAATGGGCAGGAGACCTGAAGAGAGATTTCTCCAAAGAAGACATTCAGATGGCCAACAGACACAAGAGAAGATGCTCAACATCACTTACCATCAGGGAAGTGCACATTAAAACTACAATGAGTTATCACCTCACACCTGTCAGAATGGCTAAAATCAACAACACAAGAAACAACAAGTATTGGCAAGAATTTGGAGAAAAAGGTACACATGTGCAGTGTTGGTGGGAATGCAAAGGGGTACAGCAACTGTAGAAAACAGTATAGAGGTTCCTCAAAAAAACAACCCTATAATCCAGCAAAGAATATGAAAACACTAATTCAATGGGATACACGCAGGCCTATGTTTATTGCAGCATTTTTTTACAATAGCCAAGATGTGGAAGCAGCCCAAGTGTCCATCAATAGTTTATTTCTGGGCTTATTTCTGGGTTTTCTATTCTGTAGATCTATGTGTCCATGTTTGTGACACTACGATACTGTATTGACTACTACAGCTTTGTAATATAACTTGAAGTTCAGAACAGATAAACAGATAAAGATGTGGTACACACACACACACACACACACACACACAGTAGAATATTATTCAGCCATAAAAACTGAGATCTTGCCATTTGCAACAACATGGATGAAGCAAGAGAGTATAATGTTAAGCAAAATAAATCAGTCAGAGAAAGACTAATACCATATGATTTCACCCATACGTGGAATTTAAGAAACAAAACAAATGGGCAAAAGGAAAAAAGAGAGAGGGAGAGAGAGAGACAAATCAAGAAACAGACTCTTAATTATAAAGAACAAACTGATGGTTACCAGAGGGGAAGGAGGTGGGGGTTTGGGTTAAATAGGTGATAGGGATTAAGGAGGGCACTTGCGATGAACCCCAGGAGATGTATGGAAGTGCTGAATCACTATTATTGTGCACCTGAAACTAATATAACACTGAATAAATAAAGTTACGCTTATACCAAAAACAAACAAACAAAAATTAAATTCTATGTATGATGCTATTACTGGAAATTTAATCCCGTGCCACAAATGTATGTTCACTGTTCATTGCCTCCACTAAATAATCACTTATTGTGCTACTGTTCAAGTTTTATTTAATCTTTACTTTTATTAAAGTAATACATAAACATAGCTTAAATACTTATTCCTACTCCCTGGAGGTAACTACTTTCCCAGGGAAAACAAGTTATTTTTCTGGTATGTATCTTAATTTTGATTAAATATAAATGCTTAAACTAGTATTTCTTGATTTGGGGGTTTAATGTATTATTAGTTTATGATGATGAGAATTCAGCTCCTTTACACAAGCAGTCCCGATGATAGACACACATGAACAAACACATGCACAGATACCCGGTTCCACTGTTGTCTGAATTTAGTTATATCACTTAATTCGGTTGATAATTTTTCAACTAAGTCCCAGAGTATACTGCTTTTATTTCCTTTTTGTATTAGTTGGGATTTTTTTTAGAGTTAATAATTTCCTCTTTGTTTGCTTAGGTTTCCAAGTGTCTATCACAAATTCATCCTAAACATTCTACCATATCTTAATACTTTTGATATGTTTAAATTTTAATTAAAATCAATTAAATAAGTTTTTATTTACAACATTCAGATACTGAACACTTTTACAATTCAGTTGAAAAACAAATGGAAATGATGCCTATCTTCTATTATGAAAGCCATGTATTCGAAACTGTAATTATATATATATTATGTATATTATGTAATTATCCATATATATATACACAGTTTTTATGTTTGTGAGTTTTTAGTACAACATGTGTAGTTAATGCAACATGTTGCTTGTTAACTACAACATGTGTAGTTAAAGCAACATGTATGTAGCTTAACATAAAAGTATATGTGATTAGGGGCACCTGAATGGCTCAGTCTGTTAAGCACTGGACTCTTGATTTCAGCTCAGGTCATGATCTCAGGGTCATAAGATCAAGCCCCACCTTGGGCTCCATGCTGAGTGTGGAGTCTGTTTAAGATTCTCTCTCTCTCCCTCTGCCTCTGCCCTTCCACCAACCCTTCTGCGCATGTGTGCTCACACACACACACTCTTCCTCTCTCTTAAAAAAAAAAAAAAAGCATATGTGATTAAGCTATTAATGTTGGTGGCAATGTAATTGTAGAATATAATACAAAATAACTGAGGAAATGATAAACAACACATCATCTACAGAGTACTTACTATGTAATAGTCTCTTAGAAACATTAACTCATATCATCTTTAAAAGAACCCTTTTAGGGGCACCTAGGTGGCTCAGTCACTTGAGTGGCCAAATCTTGATTTCGGCTCAGGTCACGATCTCAGGATTGTGAGATCGAACCCCGAGTTGGGCTCTGCACTGGGCATGGAGCCTGCTTAAGATCTCTCTCTCCCTCTACCTCTGCCCCCTGCCCTACCCTGCCTGTGCGCATGGCACACACGGTTTTCTCTCTCATAAATAAATAAATACACACATAAATAAATCAATACATAAATAAAATATTTCTTAAAAAAAGGAACCCTTTGAGGTGGACAATACTATTTTCATTTTAAGGGTTAAATAAATTGTCCTTTGTTACAGCTGTTAAGTAATAGGGACCGGGCATGAACTCTAAATGCCACCCCCCAAATTTATCAAAGTATATTTTACATACACTCATGTACAGTATTTTCAGTGTAAAGTTTGATGAGATTTCAAAAACTCATGCAGTCATACAACCGCCACTACCATCAAGATGTAGAATATTTACATCACCCTTGAAATGCACTCGACTTCAGAGTGTAGATATTTAAGCGCTATGTGGAAATTCTCCCAAACAGTTACAATGCAGACTTATTAGAAGAACAGGTAATTGTAGCATGTAAAAAATTACAGTGGTGTTACCCCTTATTTAGACTGCTTCTCAGATACTTCATCCTTCCTTTAGAATGTCATTCCCAGGGGTACCTGGGTGTCTCAGTTGGTTAAGCATCTGCCTTCGGCTCAGGTCATGGTCCCAGGGTCCTGGGATCGAGCCCCGCATTGGGCTCCCTGCTCAGCGGGAAGCCTGCTTCTCCCTCTCCCACTCCCCCTGCTTGTGTTCCCTCTCTCGCTGTGTCATTCTCTGTCAAATAAATAAATAAAATCTTAAAAAAAATTTAAAAAAAGAATGTCATTCCCATATTAGTACACTCTCATTACAATAAAAACAAAAACAAAAGTAGATCATAGCTGAAGATAGGAAAATACATGGCACCTCCACTCCTCCTTCCCATTCCTATGGAAAGCAAAACTAATTGAGTATGGCACTCTTTCTTGCTTAGCCCAAGGGCAGTCCCAGAATCTTTTCAACATAACATTTCAAGTAGACACAACAAAATCAATATAGTTTGCAAGTAAAATTAAAAATTTCTTTGCCTTCCCTATGGTAGTTGCAAACACTGGCTTTAGAATTACGAACGCCAGGTTCAAATCCCAGTTCTACCATTTAGCTGTTGACCTTGGGCAAGTCATTTAACCTCCATTGGCCTCACTTTTCTCTTTGGTAAAGTGACAGGGATGATACAAGGTTGTTGAAAGGAATATAAGAGAAAATATTTATAAGTGGATTCTGCTAGAAAAAGGTGAGCATGGCTTTTGAGTAGGTAAACTTGTTGGGAAAAGAAGATGAGCAAGGAATGAAACATCTGGCTTCAGGAGACAATGGATGCAGGAAAGCACACTGTACTGATGGGGAAAACCCATATTACACTGGATTCCTTCCCGAGCATTAGAGGAGAGTATATGGAAGCGGTTTGGGGGAAATGAATCTTCCCAGAGACTCCAGTCTCAGTCTTGCTTTCTGGCTATTGGGAAGTCAACTTTGCAAACTTTTTAAAGGCTCCTACAATCCCAGCAGGATGGGTTTCTTAGCAACCATCTCACGTTTGTTTTCCTTCTGCCCACTGGTGTGCTGCAGAGTGCCAATTCGGCTAAACTCCCAAATAAATCACTGTTAATGAAGCATGCTGCATATACAGACAGCAACAGACATTTTTTAATCACCTAAACTAAAGAAGAGTTAAAGGTAAGCACAAAACACTCTAATACCTAATATATTAGGTGTCAGATTTAAAGTGGCAAGAACCATATGACTTTCAGAGCTTTTACTTGGATGCACTTAGTGGGAAAGTAAAGCTTACTAGTATATTCATCATTATGCACAGCTTGCCGATTGCTTGGACAGCCAAATCAGATATCCAGTAGCTTAAAAGTGAGTCTGTATCTACTTAATCAGAAGCAGAAATAAGATTGCAAACATAAATGTACAAATAATGATAGGCTATAAAAATAAAGGGACTAAAATCTTTTACACTCTCTCCATTATTCACAAATTATTAATTACACTTCAAGTAAATGACATGCCATATGATACAGCAATGAATAAGACAGACACAATTTGCCCTCATGAAGTTTATTTTATTTTACGGGGAAGTAAGTAACACAGTACTTTGAGGGTGTTAGAATAGTAGACAAACAAGAAAGTGTACTAGTATAAGACAAGAGTATATATGGTCTTTGGAAACAGACCTAAGTTCAAATCTCAGTTTTTTATATCAAATATCTGAATTGTTTTGTAAAAGTTATTTCCTTTTTTTAAAAAAAGATATTATTTATTTATTCATGAGAGACAGAGAGGCAGAGGCAGAGGGAGAAGCAGGCTCCCTGCGGAGTGGGGAGCCCGATGTGGGATTTGATCCCAGGACCCTCGGATCATGACCTGAGCTGAAGGCAGACGCTTAACCCACTGAGCCACCCAGGCGCCCTGTAAAAGTTATTTCTGACCCTTCAGTTTTTCATCTATATAATGGAGACATTACCACCTACTTTAGAAGTTCACAGAGGAGTGCCTAGGTGGCTCAGTCAGTTGAACCCCTGCCTTCCGCTCAGGTCATGACTTCGAGGTCCTGGAATCCAAGCTGGAGTCGGGCTCCCTGTTCAATGAGGATCCTGCTTCTCCCTCTCCCTCGGCCCCTACTCTCACTTGTGCACTCTCTCTCTCTCTCAAGTAAATAAATAAAATCTTTAAAAAAAAAAGAAGTTCATGGAGAAATATATGAGCTAATGCATGTAAAATTGTTATCACCATAACAACAATCTTAATAAGGAATTTGTCTTATCTAGGGGAAACAGAAATCTCTCTATAATAAGTAGAGTGTGGGGACATGAAACTACCCTCCTCTTTGGTGTAGTGATGATATAGCATCTATATTCATAGTTTTCCATCTCCTGCAATGGTAAATTGTGCATTCCAGATCTTGTGCTATCCTTTACAGAAATAAATACTATATTAGAACATTTATCTAAAAAAAAAATATTTGTTGAGTAACCGTAGTATGTCTGGCATGGTGCTAGGCAGTGGATATCATAATAAAGTTGACAAAATCTTATCATCATAGAGCTTGTATTCTAGTGCATTTTCCTGTTTATTTTCCCATGGACTCATTTTCTTGAAGAACAGATTAATTTCCTGCGAAGCACACCTCAGTGTCATTGTCCTTTATTCTGGGACAGCATGCAGATTATAGGATATTACTATATCATTTGACAAACTCTTCTGAATTCTTATTTGGTATAGAATAGTTTACCAGAAGTCCCTGCATATTAAACAGAACTATTTAAGCAAGCAATCACCTGCATTCTCTTGTCTTTTGCACTGAAATCTGTACCTCAGGCATGAAAAAAGGTAGCGTGCTAAAATTACAAGCTGTTTTTTTCCTTGAGTACTCACTATGTGTCAGTTACTATCCAAGATTTTATATAGATGATCTAATCCTCACAATAACTTGAGGAGGTAGGTTTATAATAATTGCCATTTGTCAAAGAGGAAATTGAAGCTTGGAGAGGAATGTGAGAGACTTATTTCTTTGGTGTTCCTTCTCCTGCTTTCTCTGGACCTGTAAGTGGCCAATTTCCTCTCAGCATATTATGTCAGGGCAGATAGCACTGACATTCAGACGGAAAAATAAAGTATAAAGTTGGTAAACCTCTTTGCAAAGGTTGTCTCTCTCTGCGTTGGTGGGGATACCTAAGCATCAGATGCACACTAATAACTGAATTATAGCTTATGGATGCAGAATCATTAGCATGGTAGGGGACTTTTTTCCCTCTTGTATTAGCAGAAGAAATTGTGAATGTGACTGTTTAAAAATTTTTTTTGTTGTCTTTATCAAAGGGTGGTTATCCATCCAGTTAGTTTCATAACCAAAATAGGTAGCAAGTGATCGATGTGTGGTTTAATTAGGCTAACTTAGGTCAAACTGGGCAAACACTATTTGATTCTGGGAAAACAAGATTTCAGGTCTGGCCGGTCACATATATAACAGATGTCCTGTAGTTCTGGGTGTGAAATGAGCACATGCTGCCCATTTATTTTTAGCCATTCTATTTATGTTCTTATTTAGAATGCAATAGAGTGATCATTTCCAGCTATAAAATGGTGTTTATCTGAGAATCTCCAAAGGATGGTGCATTAATTCTTAGTACACTGGTTAGGATGAAATTTAGGTTCCTGCATAACGGTTTTTAGGAAGGGAAACTGGAGAATAAAAGAGTATGGTGACTATATAATATTTAATACATTAAGAAGAAATATATATGTCTGTGCCTGAAGTTAATGCTGGGGGGAAATACTAATTTTACAGTGGAGAAACTCAGCTGACTTACTCTTAACCAACAATCAAGGCTGACATCACCAGTGAGAAGTCACACTGGCCTCATGCAGCCTCTGAAAGTGCCGAAAGTACTAAAAGGGCCACAGTATTCTTCTGTGGTTTCTTAGCCAACAATGCCTAACCTCACTGTAATCATGAGAAAACATGAGACAACTGAGTAGGATTCTGTAATATAACTGAGCGATCATCTTCAAAACTGTCAAAATCACAAAAGGCAAGCAAAGACTAAGGAACTGTCATGGAACTGAAGGACGATAAAGAGAAGTGAATATTATAAAAGATGTGGGATTCTGGGTCAGATCCTGTAATAGAAACAGGACATTATTAGAAAAACTAGTGAATATCAAATAAGGCCTGTTGTTTGCTTAACTGTTTTGTACCCATGTCAATTTCCTGGTTTTGGTTGCTATATTATGGTATGTAAGGTAATTAGGAGAACCAGAGGGAAAGCCAAACAAGAACTGTGTACCACTTTTTGGTAACTTTTCCGTAAGTTTATAATTATTTCAAAATAAAACCAACACTCTACCAATCATTTCTTAGCCGGAGAATCAGACTTCAGAAAAAAAAAAAAATCTTTTTTTGTCTTTACAACAGTGGATCTATCCTCCTAGAAAGAAATGTGCATATATCATACCAGTGTAGATGTTATATTTATGGTTTGCTACCTCATCTCTGGATGAAGTTCGAAGATCATAAAAGTTTGCTCATAAGACACAATGGTCAGAGAAAAATTGTGTGAAAAAAACTATGTATGCCCAGGCTGCAAGCTATATTGTGAATGTTGTTACTTTGTGGCAATTTAATTGATATTAGACTGCTGAATAAATTAAGATGTGGAAAGAACCAGGCTTACCTTATGTTTCTTAATGATAAATAAATAAATAATGCCACAATTCCATACTCCTTATATGCTAAAAAACAGCATGCAGGTTTTTCCTATATTTCCCATTTACTATCACTGTGAGCTCTTTGCAATAAAATGTAAGATCTACATAAAGAGAGGAGAAAAATATGAAAATGGAAATAGCTGTAGTACTATATACATTTTTTCATGATATAAAACTCCCTCCTTAAATTAGCAGTCTAGGCATGCTGTTGGTACAAGAAAATGTAATTCCAGTTACCTGTGGAAACTAAGAGGTAGCTGTAATCTACAAAAAGATTTTCGAGAAGAATTCTAATTAGTGACAACTTAAATTCTGAGACTGAGCTGTTTCAGAGATGAGACAAAGGACAAAAGACAGATCTAAATAGTTGAAGTTACTTCAGGAAAACTCAATCCCATGGCTTTTATTAAAGTCCATGCCCACACAGTTCAAGTTTTTATTTTATTGCCTCTCAACCCTTCACTTACTACATCTCAGCTGTGAGTTTCAGGACAATATTTTCAAGTAGAAAAAAAAATGTGATGAAGTATGTCCTCTCAACGCTTATGTTCATGTAACTGTAAATATGCAAAGGCTTTTATCTGACTTTTCTGAGCATCACATTTCAGGCTCAGTTTGTATCTCAGGTTGCCTTATGGAATGTCCACTAGAGGGAAATCGAAAAACTCCTTGGGAAACAGTATCCATGATGGACGGAAAACAATAGGTTGCATAAATACAATGAAAGAGTTATCCAAATATCTAGCTGAGTTCAAGGAAGACGAAGGTTTACCAACCAGAAATAAATATTTTTATGTACTCTAACAGTGTTCTGAGCTCAACAGAGTTAAGTCCTCAAGGGGAGTTGGTGGCAATGGTAAGGGATCAGATTGTAATGGTAGACTTGCCTCACTTCTAAGTGATGGCAGGTCTACAATTGCCATCCATTCCTCTTAAGAGATACTGCATCCTGCTTTCTCCTGAATTCGTACAAGTGAGGAATGAGTCTGGTAGCCATGATGAGCATGGTAATAAAAGCCAAGAAAAAAATGGAGATTAAATGTATTGCTTTTTTCTTGTTGATATTAACATGAACTCTATGGAAACCATTCTTTGATTCAAATCCCCAAACCTTAAATGATGGCTTTGTCCCATTGCTTTTAACACCTGATCCTCCATCACAGCTGCAGTATCCCCAAGGACAGCGTTCAGCTTGGACATCAGAAATTGCATTTCTAAGCAATGTTAAATAGCCAGAATAAAATATATAAGTACTATATAATTCATATATATTATATACACATGTATACATATATAACATCCCAGAGCCCAGTTGTCCACACAAAATAATTTGTTCTTTTTATTATTATTATTTATTTGTCAGAGAGAGAGAGAGAGAGAGAGAGAGAGCACAAGCAGGGGGAGAAGTGGGCAGAGGGAGAAGCAGGCGGAGGGAGAAGGCGGCTCCCTACTGAACAAAGGACTTGATCCTAAGACCCCAGGGTCATGACCTGAGCCGAAGGCAGATACTTAACAGACTGAGCCACACAGGCGTCCCTGAAATAATTTGTTCTATAAAAGAAAAGGATTAAAATAAACCCTCACATCTTTTTAAGTGCTTCACTGTGCCAGACTGGATAAAGGAGATATACTTCATATTTTGTGATTTAGTGAACACAATATTATGATGCATTCTAACTGAGAATAACTTCCAGAAATACCTCATGCATTTGCAAGTAAGCAGTACAGGTGCACAAGGACAGGCAGGGTGTGTAATTATACGTGTGTATATTTATATGCCCACCAGTTCTGTTGTCTTAAAACAGATCTAAGGCAAGGCTCTTCTAGATTAATTGCTGTTGCTAAGCAAAAGGCCCAGGTTTGTCTTTAGAGTCAATGATTTCTTTAAGGTGTAACAATCAGGTTGGTCTCTTGGTGCCAATTTTTGTCTAACTACAAATAGGTAATAAAGTCTCCTTTGAATTTTCTAAAAATACTTTTTATTATTCACTCTTCATAATTTTTCTAATACCCCCAAATGAAAAGACAGTTTAATGTTTCCAATAGCAAGCAGATGGTTTCAGGAGAATATATCACCTGGTTCTTGGTTTCTTAATATAACATAGGAGGCTTGGCAGCATGATACGTACTTGAAGGAAGAATCTAGAGCAATAGGTCACCAATGGCAGATTCCATGGGAAAGCTATAAACAGCTTAAGGGAAAGTCCCATATCTGAGCAGCCCAGCTCCCTCTAGTTCATTCTCTGCATTCTAGCACCACTGTATTACCAGAGTGCAAATATAATCAAGCCACTCTCTGCAACTTTCCATCTATCTTCAATAATTTTACAGAACGAGAAAAGACCTGTTTAATTCAACCCCACCCATCTCTGCAGCATACATACACATTAGAGCCATACTGTGGATTAGCTGGATAAGCCTGGCAATCTTGCCCCATTATCTTTGTATCTGCTTCTTCCCCATTTCTCTGTAGCTAGCTTGAAATTTGTGCTTAGACAGACATCCTCTGGAAGCTTTCTCTGACTTTGTAATTATGGTTTAGTACTTCTCATCTGTACTTTGACAGAATTAAAAATTTCTCTTATTAGAGAAGTTATCATATAGTATTTTAACTTTTGTCTTTATCCCTCTTTGCTATTATAAGTTCCCAGAAAAGAAATGAGTCTTTACATCAGTGTGTCTGGAAAGTATGCACACAGTAAATATATGCTCAATTAATTTAAACTATAATGTATTTGGGGCACCTGGGTGGCTCACTCGGTTGGGAGTCTGCTTTCGGCTCCGGTCATGATTCCAGAGATCTGGGATCAAGCCCCACGTTGGGCTCCCTGCTCAGCGGGGAGTCTGCTTCTCCCTCTGCCCCTCCCTGCTCATGCTCTCTCTCTCAAATAAATAAATTAAAAAAAAGAAACAGTAATGCATTTAACTACAGAAGAAGTCCAAGAGCTCAAATTGCCAGCAGGAAGTAATATGATTAGAACCTAAGAAAAGAATAATCAGAAAATTACTCAGAACTAGTTAAGATGGTTAGGACTTTACCCTGGCTAGTTTTGTGGACAAGAGTTGGTGAGTTGGCTTGGGATTTTAAAAGATTTCAGTAAAGATTTGCATATGATGACCTACATGGTAGTCAATTTTTCAGTTTGATAACTTGCTTCTAAATCATGGATTCTCCAATAGGTTTAAGAGTTAATATGACCAAAAAAAAAAAAAAAAAAAAAAAAATCCCAAGGTCTGTTTGGGAAAATTGAGTTAGCCAATTAGACCACTTTATTTCAAGACTTCTCATGGCCTTCAATAAGATGACATGGGATTTGTCTAAGAGAAGAGGTATTCTGGGTGGAATTTCCCAGAATTACTTGACCTCAAGTTCCTCTTCATTCATGAATATCTCCTCTCATCCTCAGAATTCACTTTGGGACAAGTCAGCCATCTACAGAAATGACTGGCTATTTAAGAGCCACATTCAACCCAACACCTGTTTTTGTAAATAAACATTTTGTGGAACACAGCCATGCCTACTCATTAAAGTATGTCTATGACTGCTATTGTGATATAATGGCAGGGCTGAGTAGTTTGCAATAAAGATCATATGGCCAGGAAAGGAAAAAATACTATTTTTTTACAGTAAATGTTTGCTAATCCCTAATTTACAGTAGTATTTTGTTCTTAAGCATCAGTGTAATTGTCAACTGGACCCACTGCTGATGTGTTCTGCAAACCTGTTCTACAAATGCAACATGAAAGGACCCACAAAATTGGAGAGCATCACATTTTCCCTACACACTGAACTGGCCAGCAGCATTTTCTAATTTGAAGCCTAAACTGAGCAAAACAGGTTTGGATTGTGTGCTTTAAATCCTAATTAGAAACTAACACATATTCTTAAACTAGCTAATTAAAGCTTACAAATATAGGCACATTTAGGGACACCTGGGTGGTTCAGTTGGGTCAAGTCCGACTTTTGATTTCAGCTCAGGTCATGATCTCAGGTTCCAGGGTGGTGGGATCCAGCCCTGTGTAAGGCTATAGGCACTGTGCCTGGAGCCCCCTTAGGAGTCTCTCTCTGCCCCTCCCCCACTCCACTTGTGTGTGCTCTGTCTCTATAATTAAAATAAAATAAAATTTAAAACAAAAACAAATATAGACACATTTACCAAAAAGAAGGCTGAAACTAATAACTAAAAATACTTTATGGACAATTTATTAAGACACTAAATACTGGAGGGGCGCCTGGGTGGCTCAGTTGGTTAAGCGACTGCCTTCGGCTCAGGTCATGATCCTGGAGTCCCAGGATTGAGTCCCGCATCGGGCTCCCTGCTCGGCAGGGAGTCTGCTTCTCCCTCTGACCCTCCCCCCTCTCATGTGCTGTCTCTCTCTCAAATAAATAAATAAAATCTTTAAAAAAAAAAAAAAAGACACTAAATACTGGAAATCGTACTAAAGACAACTAAACCTTTATTTGATAATTTGAAGAAATCATACTGATACCCTAAAATACCTACAGTACTTCATTACAAAGATTAATTTTGATCACACAGGCCTTGAGCAGAACATGGTTTGTGATATAGATCTGATCTAAATGAAATATCAATTCATGCACAGTACATAGACTAATGAGAGACATGATTTTTTATTCCAGTTTGGTAGTTGAATATATAGCTTTAATTCCTAGTAGAAAGAAGCTTTTTTGTCTCCTCAATTGTTAATCCATACAATTAAACTAATTCAAACATTGGTTTGGTTCAGGGCATACTCAACACTATTTTGTAAATTGCTAGAATCAACCTGTTTGTGGTTGTTGTTTACTAGAAAACAGTGAAATGAAAAGAAACAATTTAGCTAGCAGTAATTTCTGCTGATATTTACTTGCAGAAATAACGATGCCCATAGGTCAAAGTTACCTCTTCTGCACTGAATAATAAAGCACTTCTTCTACGTCTTCCCTATGTTACTTATTAAATCCAAATTGTATTATAATTCCATGCTAACTCCTTGATTAGGAGTGAGCTCACTGAGGTGAATTAGAATCTATAATTTGAATATCTGCATCCCTCATAACATGCTCAGAACCGTATCTTGCACACAATAGGTAAAAAACGTATGATCACTAACTCACAAGGGCAGACAGATGTGTCTCATCACTAGCAAAAAACTGACAACTGTATTTTCCAGAATTTTTTCTTTAACTTATCTTAAAAATCAGAAAAACGTGAATTGTTGCTCTGTCAGCCCTCTGGAATTCTCCCTGATCTCCAGCATTCCTAAAACACTATTCTAAGTGGATTCTACCAAAATACCTGAATGTTCTTGCTTTATTTTGTTCTGTTTGTAAAAGTACCATGAGTTTTAATCCACTGGGGCCTAGATACATGAATCCATTTAAAAGGGACTTGGTGCTCCTTACTCTGTCCTCACTTATCTTAGGATTCAGTTCACCTTATGTATGTTTTCCCCTCACTTGATATATTGAGAAAATCATTCTCCTTGAATGAATAGATAGTGAAGACAGATAATTTTGTGTTCTTGGTCAGAAGGGAAGGGTATCTTGTTTTCAATACTGAATTAGGTAGCAAGAAATTCTGAGTATCCATTTTAGTCCATTTTTATTTCCTCTCTGATGCTTTACTGTTTCCCTAAATAAAATGAAGACAATATGTAGATTATAAATGAAGGGTTCTATTAATAACTACAGAAAAAAATAAACCTAAAAACAGTTGTGAGCCAGTAAATCCAGCTAAAGTTGGCTATTCACAATGCTTGTGCATAAATCCTCTAATAGAAACTGGCGTGGGAATAAATATTTATAGAAGAGTTGATGATCAACATGTATTTGTACATCTCCATTAGGAAAGATATTTATTTCCTTTCCTGCCTTATTCAAAACCCTCACATGCCTGACAAACTGATGCTCCATGGTATGCCTTCTGCTATTACTATTAAAGAAGGTGGTTAGTGCCTTTTTCTTCAAAAATGTTTCTGCAATTATTTCAAAATAATACTGGTGATATAAGTAATTTCTTCCACTTTGTCCTAATATAAGTTTAGTAATCAATTTAAGTTTGTATATTTTTGACCACTACAAATCATCCTGATCCATTATCACTGGGGAGTAATAATAAAGATGGTGTGTATGTGTGTGTGTAAGCCTATACACACTCAAGCACATAAACTCTTATACATACACATAGGTATACACACACACACACACATCAAACATTTTACTTCTCCTGGGCGCCTGGGTGGCTCAGTCGTTAAGCGTCTGCCTTCGGCTCAGGTCATGATCCCAGGGTCCTGGGATTGAGTCCCGCATCGGGCTCCCTGCTCAGCAGGAGGCCTGCTTCTCCCTCTCCCACTCCCCCTGCTTGTGTTCTCTCTCTCACTGTCTCTCTGTCAAATAAATAAATAAAATCTTAAAAAAAAAACAAAACATTTTACTTCTCCTATCATCCATACACATTCCCCATTTTCTAGTTGAAGTCTTAATTTCCTCAAAATATTCCATTAGATATAAAAAAATCTACACACAATTTCTTGATTGATCTGGATCTCTAGTAAGTGATACCTTTTCTGGATTCTTAAGGAATCAATAACATGCTTTACTGACCTCTGGAATAAAAAGGAAGCTCATGGATTCACAATCACTTTTCTTTTTTTCTTTCTCTAAATTGCCCCAATCTGTGTATACCTATGAAAAGAAGGAATTGTTTCTTGTGGATTTGTGGGCCTTCAGACAGTATCTTGAGAAACCTGGTCGTTAATAAATTATTTTTCCACATGAGAAGAGTGAAAGCCCACTTTGTTTCACTAACCCTTTGGATGTAAAATGTCTCGAAGCACAGTACACAATCCTTGCTCTCACATATACTCTGGTGACTTGAGCTACCTCCTCTAAGCATAACTATGTTTCTCTAATTGTGCATCTCCCTGGAATTCTAGGTTACAAATGTCTAACTGCTTACTGAATATTTCCCCTTGAATCACCTCATGCAATTCATTAAAAATCATCTCATAAACAACTTGTGTTTTCATCCCCCCAAAAGCAGCTCTTTAAAGAAATCCATATTTCAATAAAATCTATACTTTGTCCTTCCAGTCACCCAGATTTAATCAGTGAGAAATCAGTGATTTCTCCCCATGCTTATCTTCCTCATGCCCCACACCTCTATCACCTGCAACCAATCAGGGACTAAGTCCTTCTATTGGACTGTCTTAAATTTATCTTATGTGTTGTGGTGAAGATTAATCAATATTATATGGAACCTATTAAGTATTAAATAAAAAGTTAACTTCTATTATCATTATCATACTTCAACTCAAATTTCCCTGCTTTCATATTTGTGCATGTTAGGGCTCTCTGCTCTGGACTAAATGCATAAATTCTAAAAATCCTTTAGAATCCTGCTCATACTCACTTTTTTTCCATTCACCTTGGAAGCCAGGATAGCCCATGACCATTTCCTCTTCTACTCTCCTAGAGCATTTATTATTGCTACTATTCATTCAATCAAGTGTTGCTTCATGACATCCTCTGCATTTAATTTAACAGTTACTTGTCTCTTACACTGGCACTTTGTTCCTACGGTATTTATTTTCTTTTCCTAATTATATTGTGAATTTTGTGAGGACAGGAAATAGTCTATATTCCCGTATTTTCTGTATCCCACCATATTGCCTAATAAAGTATATTTTATCTTTTATTATTATGTTCCGTTAGCCAGCATATAGTACATCATTAGTTTTTTGATGTAGTGTTCAATGAGTCATTAGTTGCATATAACACCCAGTGCTCATCACAACATGTGCCCTCCTTAATGCCCATCACCTGTTTACCCCATCCCCCCCAACCCCTGCCCTTCTATAACCCTCAGCTTGTTTCCCAGAGTCCAGAGTCTCTCATGGTTTGTAAAGTATATTTTAAAGATCCTTAAAATCTATTGCTGGTTTTTTGATGACTGATAATATTCTATTCAACTGTTTTTCAGGGGATCAATCTTGTATAAAACATAAGCTTGGGTGGCCACAGACTAGTTACAATTGCCTAAGGATAATCCTTCTTCCCATTTTTTCCAAGGAGAACGAAGGCACTGAAAATTATGTCACCATCACTTACTAAAAGATGTAAATCCCAATCCATGAATAATTCTAAAGCTAATGGCTTCCATTGGGACAATCATAAATATTGGAAAGTGAAGTCTAAAAGTAAGATTTAATCTGGTTTATTAGGATTATAATGCCAGGTTCGTGATTCGTGTAACTGAGTTTGTAAAAAAAAAAAAGTGTAACTGCTCAGTCAAGAAAAGTTTTTGTATTTATAATTTAATAAACTAACCATAAGGATTCTTTTGTGTGTCCTCAGAGGAAAAAAACATGTCAGATAAATCCAAAATATGCAATGCTGAATACTTAGCAGGGAGAGGCTTGTCCCTTCCTCCCCTCCGTATCAAGGCTAGCTCTTGACTGAAACAGAAACACAGAAGTCCACTGTGCAGGAACCAACCAGGTATTTCTTTCTAATGTAAGGACTAAAAACAACAGCTAAGTTAAAACCACTTGTTAAATACTCAACACACATAGGAAAAGGAGGTATTAACTAACACAGAAAGCATCATTCTCATTCTTAAAGCAGCATTAGACCATTTGTGAATACAACAAAGGATTTCTCTCTGTGACCCCAAGAATTCTCCGCATACCTAAATTCATATGGAGGTGGGTGTAATTGAAACAATGGAATTGTCTTGTTTGGGGTCCCTATTTTTCCTTCTATGGCCAAATGGATTAATCTGCGAAGTCAATGAACTGCAGTTGGCCTGTGCTATCTCCACATAATAAAGTCCAGAGCGAAGCCCTTATTCACCATTATCCAATCTCAGGGCCCAAATCCCAGGTCTCCTGCTGCATGGAACCCAACACTAAGATGGAAACAACTTGATTATACTCGGACTGCTTCTCTAGCATGGCTTATTATTCATTTATTAAATGGGTTTCCACTGGGTTTTATTTTAAAAGGTTGCTTTTGAATCTGAGTGCTTCAAGTGAACAGCTCTGTCTTTACTTGATGACTATTTCAAACAGCAGTTTAGATACTTAGCTCGTTATTAAAGATGCAATAGGCTTGGAGTTCTACTTTCAGGTCAGAATATATCCTCCCTTATTTTTCAAACTAACGATGGCCAAGGAGCCATATATTTTCTGTAACTGGCAAAAAAAAAAAAAAAAAATACATTTCCTAGAGCAACTGGGGATAAAAATAAATGGTAAGGATTTATTTTGGTACATCTTATGACATGTCCCTGTACACAATCTGGCTGTGACCCACTGTAAAATTAGCCTTTGTTAATGCTGATGATTTTTATTCCGGCTCTCCCAATATACCTTCAGCAGTGATAACAGAATGGGTGGAAACTTTTTTTTTTTTAAGGCCATTATTGGTACAACACAGGTGTGGTCAGGTGTTCCATAAAGAACACTGAGTCCCCTTCCTGAATCCTGACCTGCTATCCAACCCAGGAAACATGCTAGTAACTCCCCAGGACACCTAACAAGACAGCTTTTTGACTTCTTCCCTTTGACTCAAGAGGCAATTTTGCCACTTCATTTATGAGAGAAGAAAAATGCCACAAAGCATGTCTATGATGGCAGAGGCCTCATGCTGTGAGTTGATCTTGCCACCCTGAAACTAATCTGGAAATATTTGTACCTTAATCTCCTGCAGAAATAAACCTTCTGGAGCTTTCAATCTGACATTCAGCGAAATTTGTGCTATATCAGCTGTTGCTAGGCAGACCGTTAGGAATAAAAAGAAAATGTAGAGGCTTAAGTCCTGTGTTTGGGAGATTATTTCTTGTTTATATTCTTCCTCTGCAGAAGATTTTCTGGTGCTAGTTCATTACAGAGATTCTGTTTCCCTTCCTCTACTATTCTCTCTTTGCTATATCTCTTCGTTTGGCCTTAAATCGTATCTCATAATCAAACCTTTTAACCTGGGGCCACAGAAAGCCTTTTTTGCTTATCTGGCTATTAAAGATTCTCAACTGTAACTGCAAGCTTCATACTTATACGGGAGATGAGGCTGGTGGCTGAGCGGCCAGTTATCTCCCACCCAGTCTGATGTCTAGCTTCCTTGCTGATTTATCAGAAAAAAACTACTCCCCACATAATTTAACCTGCCAGGATGTTCAGGCTAAAAATAAAAAATAATGTTGCTGAAGTGGTATTAGATGGCAAGTGGTACGGCGCTACTGACCCAAAGAGAGGCTGAGACCTGCAGGAAGTGTGTCCTGCACTGGCCACCGTATACACTGATAGTCAGTGTTAATGACCTATGTGTGGTCTCCACATTCCTGTTTTTTTTATTTATTTATTTATTTATTTATTTATTTATTTATTTATTTATTTATTTATTTGACAGAGAGAGACACAGCGAGAGAGGGAACACAAGCAGGGGGAGTGGGAGAGGGAGAAGCAGGCTTCCCGCAGAGCAGGGAGCCTGATGCGGGGTTTGATCCCAGGACCCTGGGATCATGACCTGAGCCGAAGGCAGATGCTTAATGACTGAGCCACCCAGGCGCCCCTCCACATTCCTGTTTTAAAAAACTTGGAAACACCTGAGCAGTGCCCTTTAGTTTCACAACTCAATTATACAGACATAAATATTAGAGTTGCCAAAGTCCCTGGCCCGGCCGAATGGTATCCCTCACAGTCCGTCAAGATGGCATCTCCACTCGCTGCAAGCTAATTAAGAGTTGAAGGAGGCCTGCAACATGGGGCATCCGCACAGCCTTCCTCAGCACATATTTTTACCGTTGGCGTTCTGAGAACAATGTGACATGTACTCTGGTGGATGCCACTGTGCTTGCTTTAGCAAATTTAAGTGACTCTACCCTCTGCCACTGACATTAATTCTAAATCTAATGTCTGGGAGTGGTTGCATCAAGTATTTAACCTGCCAGGATGTTCAGGCTAAATTATATGTGAGAAAATTATATGTGACTAATGTAGGGTAAATAGTGTCCTGAAGAGTGAATAGTCTTAAGATTCCAAAGTTTACCTTCTATTGTACTTTTTTTCAGGAAGAAGGGAATGATGCTAAATGCTTTGGGAATTCTAGATCAACCCTGCTTATCCTGCCCGATTCTTTCATATGGAAAAAAGTATTTTTCTCTTGATTTATTTGCAAAATAAGGTTAATAATAGTTCAATGAGTTTTGTTGGCACAGGAAAATGATGAACACACAAATGACCATATGGCTTAATATTATTCACTTACCATACCCTCACTTCATTTTAGGGAAAAAAAAAAAAAAGAGTCCAAGAACTGCCCAACTCCGTATTTGTACATTGCCATTTGCCAAAGTTGTCATGTATAATACCTACTGTAAAGATATTCTATTTGAGATTTTCATAATTTAAATGAGTTTAAATGTATAAGCAAATAACTCTCCAAAACACCCTAAATCTGATCTAGAGTTCCAGATGACAGCTGTAGACAGCCAGGAGATGGTACCACAAAGCAAAGGCATAAGTTCAAATTCCAGCTATGTAATGACTCAAGAAATCTCAAAAGTTCAGTTTCTTCCTCAGCAAAATAGAATTTTGTAATTTTTGTAAGATGTTATTTTTTTTAAATAATCTCTACACCCAACATGGGGCTCAAACGTACAACCCTGAGATCAAAAGTCACATGCTTCACTGACCCAGCCAGCCGGCTGCCCTAGAATCTTTGTAATCTTAAATAATTGTTTCAGTATTTCTGTGCTCTCCAATAAATGATCATGTGTATGATCATTAATTGACAATATTGAGTATTTCCCTTCTTCCCACTTTATTCTTTTATCTATTTCTACTCTGTTATTGGGCAAATAAACAAAGTTATATAAACACAAGCTTAAAAAAGCTTGAATCAAGAACAATAAAATACATAAAATGGTGTTACAAAAAATTTACTTTTCCTTTTAAATGGCGCTGAATATTTTTTGACCTGCTATTAGTTATCAAACTATATGTTCATGGAATTGGCTATTTTATTAACTGTATTATATTTGAAAATCTTTCACATTTAGCACTGGGTAATGTATGGAATTGTTGAATCACTGTATTATACACCTGCAATTAATATGACAGTATATGTTAACTATACTGGAATTAAAGTAAAATAAAATAGATTTAAAAAAGAAATTTATTCATATTTAGAATTTCTACAGACAATGAACACATTATATTGAAACATCTGCTATTTTTATAAGACTACTGAAACCACCTACAGCATTAACTTACGAAGTTCAGTACCTGGAATAGAGAGGCAGAACAAATATAATTGTACCCTCACCCCCTTTTCTCCTCTCTGCTCTACAAACACACACCTCTACTCTCTCACCTGACTGCTTTCTGTTGTTACAAGAGAAATTAAAACTCACTGCCTATGAGACATGTATTTCCAAACTGTTAACCCAAATGAGTGGTGCCAAGCTATATGATGCAACTACACGTAATCTAACAATGAAATGGGTGCATTTTAAAATGCAATCACATTGGGGTGCCTGGGTGGCTCAGTCATTTAGCGTCTGCCTTCGGCTCAGGTCATGATCCCAGGGTCCTGGGATCAAGTCCCACATCGGGCTCCCTGCTCTGCGGGAAGCCTGCTTCTCCCTCTCCCTCTGCCTGCCGCTGCCCCTGCTTGTGCTCTCTCTCTCTCTGTCAAATAAATAAATAAAATCTTAAAAAAATAAAATAAAAAATAAATAAATAAAATGCAATCACATCTACCATCAAGATGAATACTAATCATAAAAGAAAAATAAACTTCCTCAAGAGAGGCCAAGAAATTTCATGGCTAGTACTTTATGTTGGCTTCTGTAGATTGCTCTTGCAGCTCTCATTTTTAAAAAAAAATTTTTAGAGGGGCGCCTGGGTGGCTCAGTCTTTAAGCATCTGCCTTAAGGACAGTCCTTAAGTCTCTGTCCTGGGATCGAGCTCCGCATCAGGCTCCTGCTAAGCGGGAAGCCTGCTTCTCCCTCGCCCATTCTCCCTGCTTGTTTCCCTCTCTTGCTGTGTCTCTCTCTGTTAAATAAATAAATAAAATCTTTAAAAAATTTTTTTTTTAATTTTTATTTATTTATTTGACAGAGAGAGAGCACAAGTAGGCAGAGTGGCAGGCAGAGGGAGAAGCAGACTCCCTGCTGAGCAGAGAGCTCAGTGTGGGATTTGATCCCAGGACCCTGGGATCATGACCTGAGCCTAAGGCAGACGCTTAACCGACTGAGCCACCCAGGTGCCTGCAGCTCTCAATTTTTTGAATCATCTCTTAGCTAGTTCATAGCATATCTGCAGATACACACACTGATGATGCAGATTATGGCATATTATCTCTTCCTCTGTCACTTTTATTTTTGATAGAAGATTTGCATTCATTTAAAGAGAATCTCTCAATATAGTTATTGGATCTACAAGGAAAAATATGAGAATAATTCTAAATCGTCTCCTAGCTCTGAACTGTTAAGGCTGAGTGAGCAGGTGGCAATCTATAGTGTGCAAAATAGCATGTCTTGATCAAAATTTTTCCCATTCATTCATACCACCTATCAGAAGAAAAAAAAAAACACTTTCTTATCTCAAAGATTCTACATAGTTTTTGAAGTATGTAGACGTTCAGCATCCAGAAACAAAGCCTAGGAATCTGTTTACTTATAACATTAATTTCATGTTTTCCTTTTGTGAAGAAGATAAAAAGAAATCATATTTGTGAAGCTAGAACACCTCATTGATTTTTGCATCAGGACTATGTGGTGAAGGACAAAAAGTCAAAGTTTATTTTGTAGGTGCAATTCTTATATTGAATCTCTTTAGGGATTTATACCTACAGTATTTCTAAATACTTTTGTTCTCAAGATTATTATCTTAGGTGGAGATTAAAGGAAAAACAATAAAGGTGGTGAACTAAGAAAAATTTCCTTTTCTCCCCCAAGACACATATGTGAAAAGAAGTTAGTGCCAATTGACAAGGATTCTAAAGACAAAGTTTTATGTTGCTGATATGGGACAAGCAGAGGTTCATATGAACAGCTAAAGCATTTACCTGATAAGGTACACAATATATTCAGAGAATTAGAATTCTGATGACAAAAATTTAGCATTGGAATTGAATCTCTGTTACTATTTTCTATCCTACTGGTTTATGTTAATTTTAAGGAAAAAAAACTACCATCCTAAATTAGTCAATTTCACTGTTAATTTCCTTACGGATAATCCTTATGGAAATATTTACTGGATATCAACAAAATGTCATAATCTTTGACCTACTCTTCAAATAGATAAATATTCTTCTTTATTAGAATAGTCATAGGTACTGCAGCATAAATTCCAAAACTTAATAAAAGCAACAAAGAAACTAAATGTTCAATAATGGAGAATAGTTGTATCAATAATATTTAGGGTATATAAATTTAATAGGATATTGTATAATTCAAAATATTTCATAAAGGTAATATGAAAACAACATGTTTTAATACATAAAAATAAGTTTCATATATGTATACATGCAATATTCTGTAAATCAGGATTAGAAAGATGTAAAATACATATGTATATGGGCAAAAACTAGATAAACACAACAAAAGAAAAATAACTGCCACTAAGGGTTACATTCAATTTGTTAAATTATTCAGTCCTCTTTTTAAAAATTAGCCAATTTAAAAAATTAACAAGTCAGGAAACGACAGATGTTGGCAGGGATGCGGAGAAAGGGGAACCCTCCTACCCTGTTGGTGGGAATGCAAGCTGGTGCAGCCACTCTGGAAAACAGTATGGAGGTTCCTCAAAAAGTTAAGAATAGAGCTACCATACGATCCAGCAATTGCACTACTGGGTATTTACCCCAAAGATACAAATGTAGGGATCCGAAGGGGTACGTGTACCCCGATGTTTATAGCAGCAATGTCCACAATAGCCAAACTGTGGAAAGAGCTAAGATGTCCATCGACAGATGAATGGATAAAGAAGAGGTGGTATATATATACAATGGAATATTATGCAGCCATCAAAAGGAATGAGATCTTGCCATTTGCAACGACATGGATGGAACTGGAGGGTGTTATGCTGAGTGAAATAAGTCAATCAGAGAAAGATATGTATCATATGGTCTCATTCATATGAGGAATTCTTAATCTCAGGAAACAAACTGAGGGTTGCTGGAGTGGGGGTGGGGTGGGAGGGATGGGGTGGCTGGGTGATAGACACTGGGGAGGGTATGTGCTATGGTGAGCACTGTGAATTGTGCAAGACTGTTGAATCACAGATCTGTACCTCTGAAACAAATAATGAATGCAATATATGTTAAGAAAAAAAAAAAAGAAGAAGATAGCAGGAGGGGGAAGAATGAAAGGGGGGAATCGGAGGGGGAGACGAACCATAAGAGACAATGGACTCTGAAAAACAAACTGAGGGTTCTAGAGGGGAGGGGGGTGGGAAGATGAGTTAGCCTGGTGATGGGTATTAAAGAGGGCACGTTCTGCAAGGAGCACTGGGTGTTATGCACAAACAATGAATCATGGAACACTACATCAAAAACTAATGATGTAATGTATGGTGATTAATATAACAACAAAAAATAAAAATAAATTAAAAAAATAAAAATTAGCCAATTTAAGAACTTAACTATACATAAAATACACAAAACATAAAACAGCAGTTTAGAAAATTAACAAGAAAAAAAAATTAACAAGAGTGATAGTTAGCTGTGAATCTAAAACAGATTAGAAAACCAGTATGTATAATTTTAAACTTTAATGTAAGTTACAGACAAGTTATTACAGTAATCCATATTTTTGTGAACAGATTAATTTTTTTAAAATTTGGGAAATAACTATATTCTAAAACTATTGGAAAAAACATAAAAATATATTTACTGATATAGGAATAGTATCCAAAAGTTATTGCTAAGTCAATCAAAAAATAGTTTACACAAGGTTGGGGGGAGAGATTAATTTCATGGTTTACTCTATTAGTTTACCAGGGATGCTGTAACAAAGTACCACAATCAAACTGCTTAAACAGAGAAATTTATTCTCACAGTTCTGAAACTGAGATCGAGGTATCTGAAGAGCCATGCTCCCTCTAAACATGCTAGGGAAGGATGTGTTCCAGGCCTCTCCCCTTGATTCTAGTAGTTTCTTGGCTTGTGGCAGCAATATTCATATGACATCCTCCCTGTGTATCTATTTGTGTCCAACTTTCCCCTTTTTATAACGGCACCCATTATATTTTATTAGGGGCACACTTTATTCCACTATGACATCATCTTAAGTAATTATATCTGCAACCCTATTTCCCAATAAGGTCACATTCTGATTTATTGGGGGTTAGACTTTAACACATGAATTTTCAGGGGACACAGTTCAACCCCTAACATTTACTTATGGAGAGAGTATGGAGGGAAGGAAGGGACTTTCATTCTAATACCAGAAGGAGTGCTATTGTAGATGCACACCCAATTCCTTTCTGCTCAGCTTTCCCACTTGTACAAAAGGAGAAGTACTTCAGCTGAAGAGTGAGCTCAGGAAGAGAACGTTAAGCATACTCTGTTGGACTTTTTTGACTGATCTATTATCAGGTCCCCTGGCTTTTTCCCTCTGAGCTAAAAATACAACATGAATAAAAGAATGAATGAATAAGAAAACAAATAGACAAATCCTAACTGGTAAAACATACCAAAATATTACCTCTGTTTAATCTGGGTGCTGGCAATACATGATTATTATTTTATTATTTATTTGTATCATTTTATACAAATTGTGTAATTTTGTATAAATTGTGTAATTTTATACAAAATTGTGTAATTTTAAGTTAGAAAGCAAGATTCAGCTTCTCCCTCCACACATATATGTACACTGTATATATTTAATAGGTAATAACTATAACTAACATTTTCTTAGTATTTACTTTGTGCCACACACTATTTTTTTTTTTAAAGATCTTATTTATTTATTTCACAGAGAGAGAGCAGGAGAGCACAGGCAGGGGGAATGGCAGAGGGAGAGGGGGAAGCAGGCCCCCACTGAGCGGAGAGCCCCATGTGGGGCTCGATCCCAGAACCCTGGGATCATGACCGGAGCCGAAGGCAGACGCTTAACCGACTGAGCCACCCAGGCGCCCCTGTGCCACACACTATTATAAGTGATTTCTATGAAGTAATATTTATGACAGGTGGATGTATGGATTGATGGATAAATGGATCAATGGATGGCAATTATAATTCATCTTTCTAAACATTCTGATGATCTGGGTTTGTGTAGCTACTGCTATCAATGAATCTGTTATCTTGGGTCATGAGGTATCATATTCCCCTAGAAGAGTCTTAGTTTGCTTCAAGCAAACACCCATACCAAATTATTTGAAGAGTACACACTTTTCACCAGCTATACATTAGCTTTTTAAGTCCAGATGGAAATAGGAGGCAATAAAGAGATGGACAAATGAATCTGAATAGCTACAATGAAAAAGCAAAAATAAAGAAACAAACAACAGGGGGTGGGGGTGGGGGTTAAATAGGTGATGAAAATTAAGAAGCGCACTTGTCCTGTTGAGCACAGAAGTATTGGGTTAATGTATTATACACCTGAAACTAATATAACACTGTATATTAACTAACTGGAATTAAAATAAAAACTTAAAAAAGGAGAAACAAACAAAACAATAGAAAAACCCTAGTGGCCAATGGGGAAATGACAGACATAGGTCTCTCACAAGTACAAGGATTCTAAGTACTCTGTATCCTTAAATCTTAAGATCTATATCCTGATATTACCCTTTAGATTTCCCAGGTGCTAGCTCAGATCTCCTAATTCTAGTCTATATCTTCTGTCCTAATGGATTCACAAAGACCACTGTGACTCAAGAAATTATATATCTTTGAGACAGTGGTCTTGTGGTCTTGATACCCACACCAACAGAGGGTACAGAAATTCACAGTACAGTTTTCTAAATTTCCTCTTTAGAATGTACATATGTAATATATAATTCTTTCTCTAAATTTAGAAATCCATCACATCTTTCCATACTATAGTAGGATACAGTATAGGCTTCACTGGGATAGAATTCTCTTCTACTCACTTAATATGCAGAATAACTCCACATGGTAGATAGGTTTTTTACTTCTTTTTACACATTAGAAAACCAAGGTGCAGAGAGGTTAAGTAACTCTCTCAAGGTCACATTGTCCAAACACTGGAGCCAAGATCTGAACTACGTAGTAGGATTCTAGAGCCAGACTGTTCAACATTATGCTCTATAACACCTACTTGATGATATCAAATATGGCACTTCTGAGACAAAGAAGAGAGCTATTTTCACTGACCTAGCAAAGCTGCTAGGCTTTGGTATCTTAAAAATATATTCATTTAAAAATTTTCTGGGCTCAAACTCAGTGTACTACTTTGATATGACCTCACCTCAATGGGGTCAACCATTTTTATGATATGTATTTGAGAAAGCTAATTTAATACTTTCAGCATAGGACATTGATTTTCAAGTCAAGTTCTTTAAAAACACTGAATTAAATAAAAATTGGTCTCAGCTTATGAAATCAAATATCACTAACAGTCATTGGGGAAGTACAATAATGATTTTAGCTCTGTGAATCTGAGTCAGCCTAAAAGCAAGAGGATTAGGCTTAAAAACAGGGATGAAGAAATGCATTTGAGTAAACGTTCTATCCAGTTGAACTTTGTAGATTTGAAATTTACCCATAGATCTAGACAGTTTTTAAAAGGTTTCCTGATATATAAATGTCGCTTTTGAGTTTTATGGTAGTAGAGGTGGGTCTGAGCCGCTTCACTCTTAAATCCCTGTCTATCTAAGAATATTCTGGACAGTTTGCTAAAAACAATAAGGTTTCAAGTGCAGGCTGCTGGCATTCAGCTCTTTTGTCTACTGCTTATCCTTGTGACACAGAAAATCTACTAGTTCTTCTTTGGCATTGACAGCCCAAACTGTGGACTTGCTCAGTGAAGAAGTACTCAAAAACACAGCCTCAGGAAACTGCAGGATTTCTTCACGCTATCAGTCTGTCATATAGTTCCAGATTAGCCCTTTCTTATGTAGGGGCCCCAGTATGGGCCACTTTGGCATAAACATCATTTCCAGTTAAAAGCAATCAAAACTCAGAAGGTTCAGGAGAAGCTCTTTACCTCCTCCCCCCACCCCCAACTGCCTGCTAGTACCAGGAAGAGAGCTATTAACAGAGATTCCTCCTTACCTAAAAAATGTATCTACATAATAGAGCAAACCTTTGTTTCCCAAACATCTCTTCTCACCTTCTGCTAATGGTCTTTCTCCCTTTGGTATCCTCAGATCCCTACTCTTCTCCTTAGCTTTTATAAGCTTCATGTTGCCTGACTGTCACTGGAATTTCCATATCTGTGTAGATTCCCCATAGGTAGCCTATTAAATTTGATTTTCTCCTGTTAGTCTGTCTTATATCAATTTGATTCTTAGTCCAGTTAGAAGGAATTTAAAGGGTAAAGGAAATTCTTCCTCCCCAACAAAAGTCTGAATACCTTCCTAGCAGTGGGTGAAAAAAGGCAATGAAAATATGAAAATCTACTGATTATTTGAAAAAGAGCAAAAAAAAAAAAAAAAAAGCCTATGATCAAATAACAGAGAATTCAAAACTGGAATTTAGAAGTGAGGGGAGCTACCAGGAAGAGACATATAATGGGAAATGGGAAAAGTAGAAATTATTGAATGAGAAAGGAGGAGCTTCAGAAAGAACTTAGGTTAGAATTAAAAGGGGAGGACTACATATTCAACTGTGAGGGAAGATATAACATCAAGAATACTAACAAAGTTGCTCTTGTTTTTGAAGTTCAAGATGGAAAGGCATTTTTTGGCAACTAGCTCTTAGGAAGGAACACTAAAAAAAATTATCTATAAATTTGATAGCTACTCCTATTTCAAACAAATCACAAGAAGAGAACCAGAAAGGACATAAGAAAGATCCAACATTGGTTATCATATAGATACTTAACAAATGAGGCAAGGCTTGGAGAGTTTTCATTGCTTACTAAGAATAAGCTGAGGTATGAAGATCTCCATCTCCCCAACACTGTTTTTCCTTTAAGATATATAAATTTTTATACACATGTCCACACAATGACCTAATCCTACCCCCAAATTCCAAATATGCTTCTAAAAGGAGAAGACAATAAAAAGAAACGACAGTTGGTTTTTTTTTTTTTTTTTTCCCCTCATTTAGTACCAGTCCTAAAGAGTAAAATGGCAGCTTTTAACAGACATTTCTAAGGTGACAGGACAGGGAGCAAAAAGGAGGACAGTGTAACCAATTAAAATTTTAGAGGACATTTAGATAAAAAGTTTAACTAAGGGCCAAGGCTCTTAGGTCATCACCCTCAGCTGCACAACAGTGCCAAGGAATTTGTAATGACCAAAAAGGAAACCAGAGTTCACACCAACAATGCATGGCTAAGATCTCTCTGTTCAACAGTTTCTTCAAGAAAGCATTGATTCCTAGCGCACCCACACTCCAGCTAGAAGCAGACTCATTCTAAAAGAATGCCAGAACTGGAACAAATCTTAAGATGAAGCAGTCCTAACTTCTCCATTTTCTGAGGAAGAAACCAAAGTCCAGAACAGTTAATGTCACATGGCCAAGGTCAACAAAGAAAGTCCACAGTGGAAACAGGTCTCAAAACCTGGAGTTTTGTACAATGATTATACAAACCAATGTCAAGGGCTGTTCTGATTTGTAGCATTCTGCCCTGTTAGTACCTTCAGAACACTTGTAAGTCTATGATTGCCACCTTTATTTCAGAACAATATGACCTCCTTTCCCACAGTTCTCTCCCACCCACTGTGCACATATCCAGATTTATGGAGATATTAAAGAAAACAAACTTCAGGAGGATACATATTTTTTCCTATCAAAATAGAAGCAGCTGATGAATGTAATAGAGAAAGAGTATGCAGACTTGTAGTTACTCTTTTAAGAAGGTGAACAAGTTTTGTTTTGTGATGAATTATTACTCTGATCTCCACTTAAGTTTTCATAAACCACGTAATTTGTAAATGGAATATATTTATGCTTGGATTCTTTTTCTCACAGTTACCTATGTATAATGCAGAAGTTTTAAAATTAATTGCTTTTATGAAACTATATTTTCTCCATTAATCAACTTTTACTTTGACAACTGTTGATGCAGGAAAGACATTAGGGTTCGAAGCCAAAGGCCAAGAAAGAATTCTTGAGATGTCTTTGGTGCAAAAAGATGGTTTTATTAAAGCACAGAGACAGGACCTGTGGGCAGAAAGAGCTGCACTGGGATCATGAGGAGTGGCCCATTATATACTTTCAAGTTGGTAGGTGGTTATAGATGGGGGCATTCTCTAAGGAAGTTTGGAAGCAAGGTTTCCTGGATCTTGAGGGGGTTAGTTACTATTGGGAAAAGGTCCTTTATTACTGTCTAATAAAACCTTAGTCATGAAACCCTTTAGATGTATATCAGTGGGTCAAATGCTTGAGGGATAATTGCCACCACGTATCTTGGTGGGGAGAGATAAAGGACGTTTCCAAAGGAATTTTTATATGTTAAAGTAGACTTACAGGATCCTGGGGGTAGGGCTAAGATTGGCTTTTGCCCTTAGCATAGTGTCAATATCCAGGCAGCTGAGGTTTTAGAGGAATGTCACCCTGCCTGTTTCAAGGACTTGTCCGTGGGATATAGGTAATAAGGAAACTTAATTTTTTCTTTTGCCTTTGTTTCCAACATCACTGTGATTTTTAAAAATACAGATGTGAGAGAGAACTACTACTTTGAGACTTTTTTCCTCTAGTATGAACACCTTAGCCAAATGAAAGAACTTGTCCCTTAAACTTCTCATAAGACCTAGGAGAAACTAACAGACAAAAATCGAGAAATACCAGCCTCTTTAACTTTTTTTCACTCTAAATATATGATCTCTCAATAGGCAGGAGATTTATGAGTATATGTAATTAAACTGGCCACAAGAATACTGATTACTGAAATGAAAGATGTAAAGAAGTCCATGTGAGTTAAGACGTCAATATCTCTCAACACATGGTTATGGCTCATTTAGAAACAGAACAACACAAAATCTTCCATTCCCTAGCATTCTCATGCTGGCTCAATTTTAATTCTTCACTTTGCATAAAGCTGAGTTTGTCTCTTACAAGATCAAGTGTTAGAGCAAACACTGCCACAGGTTATTTCTGGTGGTAGTCAAGGCCATCACATGAATTCTCATTATGAATATCAAGACAGATTTTTACTTGAGTCTGAATGTGTAAAAGTGCATGTATTAGCCTCTCTACAGCATTCATGACCATTAATAAAGGAGAGATAATACCACTCAGATTGAATCTTTACTTGTAGAGACAATACAAAAGAGATCAGAAAAGGTCAGAAAATTCACTAGCAGAGTCAGGAATGAGTCAATATTTTATTTTCATTTGAATAAGAGAGCTAAAGGCTGAAAGAATAAGTGGACATCCAACAATGAATAATTATACTACCCCCACATTTGGGGCTGGGTACAAAAGTGAAAGGGTACATTATTTAGTTAGTGTAGTAATTAATTGAAAACAAGCAAGGAGCAAAAGCTTGGATTCCTAAGGACTTACTGCCTCCCAGGTTGGAGGATGGAGGGACAACAGAGATGAAGAATGCACCTCTCTTGTTCCCCCACCCTTCCCTTTGACTAGACTGCTACTTCTGGATTCCTGTCTACCCCTGAGCAAAAGTGAGCAAAACATGTCTCTCTCTGATTAGCCTTAGCTACCTGAGCTCTTCCTCTTGCTTTCTTTCTCTGCTCCAGGAAGGCACAACATGAAGAGGAACACCTTGAAGGAAATATCTTGTCTTCTTTACTGGTCAACATAGGAAGAGATAGAATCTCAAGACCTACTACTGTTTGCAACTGGCAAGTGACAATACTAACAGATGACAGGGTTTCAGTTTGATGTCATCAACTGTGTTTGTGACTCCTTAGAAGATTCATTTTTCTCAACTCAGTAGCCACTTTTACATGTTTCTGATCACTTTTGTTAAGTAAAAATAAGCCATTTCCATATGAGTCATCTATGAAGAGGGCACTTTTCTAAAAACTGCTATATTAACATAACTTAATAAACAACTCTTTTTGAATGCTGAATTTTTAACACCTGTTTAAAAACAACTGAAAAAATCAGTATGGTTTATTTCTCTTTATTTGCAAATTTTAAAGAGGATTATTCTTAAATTACTTTGGAAGGTAAAACTTGGGTTAACTCCTTGACTAAATCACACTTCTTAGATCACACAATATACACTTTTAAAAATATTTCCTCAAGGGAAAAACCTCTGTCTAAATAATAGTCTCTAACCAAAGGAAAATGCAAATAGCACCTATAGGATAATACTAACATATAAGAACTAACTTAGGAGAAAAATCTGAAGCCAAGTCCCAACCAGTGTGGCTTTAAGAAGGAAACAGGATACATCAGGGAGATAATGAAGTACAGTTGACCCTTGAACAACACGAAGTTAGGAACACTACACGCACAGCATCGAAAATCCAAGTATAACTTCTGACTCCCCCAAACTTAATTATTAATAAGTTTACTGTTGACTGAAGACTTACTGATAACATAAACAGTGTATTAATTCATATTTTGAATGTTGTATGTATTATATACTGTATTCTTAGAATAAAGCAGGAAAAAGAAAATGTTAAGGAAATCATAAAGAAAATACATTTACAGTGGTATACCATATTTATCTAAAGAAAATCCATGTATGGAAGGACCCACAGTTCAAACCCATGATGTATTCAAGGGTTCAAATGTACATTGACAATGTATTGCATTTGGCAAGCAGTGATGACACAGGATTTCATTTACTTATCTTGGATGAATCCTAAGACAATGCATCTCGTGATGAAAACAATGATGTGGCAACAAAAAATATGGAAAGAGAAGCCCCTGATATTCTCAAATGAGTGAATTTAGTGCAAGCTTTCTGAGAATCTACACTGGGAAGAGCAGAAGATAATGATTTCACTGGCAGGGAAGAACCATGATGATACAGACCAGATAAGCCCTTGAAGGAATTCTAAGGCACGGCATCTCCACTTTTCACTGTTCACTGATGAAAATATATCAACTACAAGTAAAGTCTTCTACCACATTAAAGCCCACAAAAGGGCCCTCTAACTGGAACCAAATCAGCAGCTGTTAAAGGACTAGGATATTAAAATATTCTGGTATTACATGTTGCCAAAGATACCATCATTGGGATCAACATCATGATCTTCATGTAGTGGTCACCATGACCAAGTCACTCAAACAAGAGTGAAGACAAGTGATCCAGCTAAACAGGATATGACCAATTTAGCTCAGACAATGATCAGTCTATCTGTGCAAGAAGGCAAGTCCGTTAAAAGTTTTATGACCCCTGAGAGGTGAATGTCTGAGAAAAAGGTGACCTCAAGAGAAGGGTTAGCAGCCCCCTGCATGGGGATCCATGCATGTAGCTTCCAGTTGGTTTTATTTTCTTTCTTGATTTTGTATATGCCTGTGATATTTTATCACAGTGTACCCAGTATATCCTGGGAAGTGTTTGTTCATTTTTTTTAAGATACTCACATACATCTTAATTTTAATAAGATCTTCTATCTACATATTTATTTGGTAATGAAAATTGAAATTGCACATCAAAGAATTTTAGAGCAGTTCAGATTTGTGAAAAGCAGAAAAGCTAGCAAACATACCCTGCCCTAATTTAGGCATATGCTCTAGCCAAACCATCCAATGTTCTAAGGTACCTATCTCGTGGAGATTTCTTGATAGACAGGTTATGTTATTTTATTACATTTGTTGATTATATAAAACAGGCAATATATGCAATATAGTTACAGAATATATTTCTGTTTTCTACTCTTTGTAAATATGAAGGTCAATAAGTAGCTTATGATACTCAGGGTGGAAATATATGATCATATTATAGGTTACCTACAGACTTAAGAGGTTTTCCAAAGGTTACTATGGAAAAAAAATCTTGATTGAGATTCTACCAAACAGGTGACAATATTTGCACAAGTAACACAGTTACTTTATGGCACAGACTTAACCACCACCAAGATCTTACAATAATGCACCATACTATTTATTTTCTTCATGAAAGTATTTTGAGAAAATTAAGTTTGAAATAGGTAAATAAGGTACTACAATCTCAGACATATCAGTTTTGGTTTCACTCAGCATGGTTATATTAATATCAGTGCTATTTGGTGTTTGTTCATTTGTTTTAATGATTTCATCTCTGTGTATATTAGGTTCTTTTTACAAGTTGATGGAGCAAGTGGCCATCAGTGTAGCATTATATGAAAGACAGCTCTGGTTTTGTGGGTAGGGCTAATGCCAACATCCTGCATATTCAATGATATACAATCAAAATCTAATTCCAAAATAAAAGAAGAAATGACTTCAAAATGTAAATTAATCATAGTTCCCTTTTGATATCCAACATAAAGACAGATATCCTCTTTAAAAAATTTAGGAGTAGGGGTACCTGGGTGGCTCAGTCGGTTAAGCGTCTGCCTTCTGCTCAGGTCATGATCCCAGGGTCCTGGGATCAAGCCCCGCATCGGGCTCCCTGATCGGCGGGAGCCTGCTTCTCCCTCTCCTCCCCGCTTGAATTCTCTCTATCTCAGTCACTAACCCCCGCCCTCTCAAATAAATAAATAAAATCTTTAAAAAAAATTAGGAGTAAATAAGAACAGATTACATTTTGTACTAGAAGGAGTCAATATAATCAATGGATGAACTTGGATGTGACAGAATTACTAAATGCTGTGACCAAGAAATAAACAACTATCTGGAGAGACAAGGGCATATCCGTGCCTTCACAACAAAGTCTGAACATCTTCCTAGAAATGGTTGAGAAAGAAGAATGAAAACAAGAAAGTCTACTGATTATTTGAGAAAGAGCAAAGAAAAAGCCTATGATCAAGTAAAAGAAAATTCAAAACTGTGGAGTCTAAAAGTGAGAAAGACATACATCTTTGGAAAAAGAAAAAAAGCAGGATTTCTTCATCAGAGACCAAGAGCTTTAGAAAGAACTGAGGTCAGAATTAAAAGGGGAGGACAATGTATGTAACTGGTAAGAAAGACATGCCATCAGGAATTCTAATATTAAGTTGCTCTCATTTTTGAAGTTCAAGATGGAAAGGCATCTTTGGGCAACTAGCTCTTAGGAAGGAATACTAAAAAAAAATTATGTGTAAATTTGATAGCTACTCCTATTTCAAACAATTCACAAGAACAGAACCAGAAAGGAAATAAGAAAGACCCAACACTGGTTATCATATAGATTCCTAACAAATTAGTCAAGGCTTGAAGAGTTTTTATTGCTTACTAAGACAGAATAAGCTGAGGTATGAAGATCTCCATCTCCCCAACACTGTTTTTCATTTAAGATAGACATTGGGGAGCGTATGTGCTATGGTGAGCGCTGTGATTGTGTAAGACTGTTGAATCACAGACCTGTACCTCTGTAACAATACATTATATGTTAAAAAAAAAGAAGATAGTAGGAAGGGAAAAATGAAGGGGGGGAAATCAGAGGGGGAGATGAACCATGAGAGACTGTGGACTCTGAGAAACAAACTGAGGGTTCTAGAGGGGAGGGCGGTGGGGGGATGGGTTAGCCTGGTGATGGGTATTAAAGAGGGCATGTATTGAATGGAACACTGGGTGTTATATGCAAACAATGAATCATGGAACACTACATCAAAAACTAAAGATGTAATGTATGGTGATTAACATAATAAAATTAAAAAAAAAGATATCTAAATCTTTATACACATGTCCACACAATGACCTAATCCTACCCCCAAATTCCAAATACATTTCTACAAGGAGAAACATTTGTTTGTTTTCTCATTTAGTACCAGTCCTAAAGAGTAAAATGGCAGCTTTTAACAGGCACTTTTTTTTTAAAGATTTTGTTTATTCATTTGAGACACAGAGATACAGAGAAAGAGAGCCAGCATGAGCAGGAGAAGTGGCAGAGGGAGAGGGAGAAGCAGGCTCCCCGCTAAGCTGGGAGCCCAATGAGGGGCTTGATTTCAGGACCCTGGGATCATAACCTGAGCCAAAGGCAGACACTTAACCAACTGAGCCACCCAGGCGCCCCTTAACAGACATTTCTAAGGTGACAGACAGGGAGCAAAAAGGAGGACAGTGTAACCAAATAAGGACCTTTAGATAAAAAGTTTAAATTAGGCCAAAGCTCTTAGATCATGGCCCTCAGCTGCACAACAGTGCCAAGGGACTTGTAATGACCAAAAAGGAAACCAGAGTTCAGATCAACAATGCATGGCTAAGATCTCTCTTTTCAACATTTTCTTCGAGAGAGCATTGATTCCTAGCGCACCCACACTCCAGCTAGAAGCAGACTCATTCTAAAAGAATGCCAGAACTGGAACAAATCTTAAGATGAAGCAGTCCTAACTTCTCCATTTTCTGAGGAAGAAACCAAAGTCCAGAACAGTTAATGTCACATGGCCAAGGTCAACAAAAAAGTCCACAGTGGAAACAGGTCTCAAAACCTGGAGTTTTGTACAATGATTATACAAACCAATGTCAAGGGCTGTTCTGATTTGTAGCATTCTGCCCTGTTAGTACCTTCAGAACACTTGTAAGTCTATGATTGCCACCTTTATTTCAGAACAATATGACCTCCTTTCCCACAGTTCTCTCCCACCCACTGTGCACATATCCAGATTTATGGAGATATTAAAGAAAACAAACTTCAGGAGGATACATATTTTTTCCTATCAAAATAGAAGCAGCTGATGAATGTAATAGAGAAAGAGTATGCAGACTGGTACTCTTTTTTTTTAAGATTTTATTTATTTATTTGACACAGAGAGACACAGTGAGAGAGGGAACACAAGCAGGGAGAGTGGGAGAGGGAGAAGCAGGCTTCCCAAGGAGCAAGGAGCCAGATGCAGGGCTTCTGAAGCAGGACCCTGGGATCAGGACCTGAGCCGAAGGCAGACGCTTAATGACTGAGCCACCCAGGTGCCCCTGACTTGTACTCTTTTTAGAAGGTGAACAAGTTTTGTTTTGTGATGAATAATTACTCTGATCTCCACTTATGTATAATTTTGTAAATCAAGTTCATTAGAAAATGATACATATCTATGCTTAGATTCCTTTTCTCCTAGTTACCTATGTACGACACAAGAAGTTTTAAAATTAGTTGACTTTATAAAATTCTATTTCCCTTATTTGTCTATTTCTACTTTGAGAACTGTGATTTTTAAAAATACAGTTGCTAGGAATGACTCCTACTTTGATATTTTTTTCCAAGTATGAAAATTATAGCCATTTAAAGGATTTGTCCTTTATACTTGCCATAAGACCTGGGAGAAACTATCTGACATTCTGCAGAAATACCAGCTTCTTTTAATTCTCTTAACACTAGAAATTGTAAGAACTACTGGCACAGAGTATTCTCAGTGTCTCCGAGAATAAATTTTGAGACAGAACTGAGAAGGTTGACAGAAAGGAATGTGGGGAGATGAGATGGGTATGGGAGGTAGGTAATTGGAGAAAAACACCCAGAGCTGCAGACATGGATAAAATTTGTCAAACATGTGGGTGAGAGTATAAGTGAAAAGCTCACTAAAACACATAATATTTTTAATTTCTAATTTCACCTGACATTCTGTATATATAATCCATCATTATAAAAAAATTGAACCAAATGATAGTGCTCAAACATTTCCTTCATTACTCAGTTTATCTGCCATATTCAGCTCTGAATATACATTTTCAATCATTTCAGAAAACTGACAGTCAATACCAATTGTGTTACAGATCACATGTTTGTTAGTAAAAATATTTATTAAATGGAAGACCTTTGCGTCTCCAAAATGAAAAGCAAAAACAACAAAATATTAGTGACAAGATTCTGCAAAATGTAAACTAATATATCTTTTTACTTGGTGTTCAACAACTTTAAAATAACATATAGTTTACAATATAGACATGACAGGGGTGCCTAGCTGGCTCAGTCAAAAAAGCATGAAACTCTTGATCTTGGGGTCTTGAGTTCGAGCCCTAAATGGGGTGTAGAGATTACTAAAAAAATAAAAATAAAAACTTAAAAAATTAATAGAGACATGGCAATAATTTGTATTTTAAGTAAAATACTTGTTTGATTTTGGAGCATATTAAATAAAATGTACATACATGACATATTATATGTCCTATAATGATTTTTCATTGTTTTTTTTTTCCATATGATTTTTTCCCCCACTATCTTTCAACATTCAGGTCAAGGATGATAATTTTTGTGGAAGTATCTTATCTTTATTTTTTTTTCCTTTAAGAGTACTAACATGTTTATGTACTTCCTCTCACCTATTTTCAATTGGAAAAAGAAAAAGCAGTCCCCATTGAATACTTGCAAAACAGCAAATACACAGGAGTGGTAATCAAATGCGATCCAAACAGCTTTCCAAGGTGCATGCTGCATGAATAACATCACTATCCCCAGTGCATTGATTCAGCCTCCTCTCTAATAGGTGTTCTGATCTGGGTTCTTATATTCAGTGATACACAGTAAAGATCTAATTCAATATGGGCATGTCCTATGTTTTCTGACTTCAGTTGGCACTTTCAGGGATGAGAAAATACAAACGATACATTTTTACATCTTTGGATTACAAAATGGTTGACAAAGCTCACCCAGAGTTGCCTATCCTACAATGAAAATATTTTAAGCCTCCAAAGGTTGATCTGAGATTCAATTAGTTTTTTTTTTTTTTTTCCTGAGTGCTTACTCAGTATTTTGGAGATATTCTTTTTTTTTTTTTTTAAAGATTTTCTTTTTTAAATTAATCTCTATACCTAACGTGGGTTTGAACTCACAACCCTGAGATCAAGAGTTGCGTGCTCTACCAAGTGAGCCAGCCAGGCGTCCCTTTGTAAATTTCTTCATTCAAGTTTCACGTATCTTGCTCCAAGTAGAAGGGATACATTCTTTGGTTTTACTTTTTACAGGCAATTTAACTTCCTATCTTGTATTCAAATCTTTAATCCTTGTATGGTAGGCCACTACTGAATTTAGAAGGAAGGGACTAAACTTTTAGGAAATACTAATTTTCTAGAGACTAAAAAATAAAAAAAAATAGATTGTTTAGAGCAGTAGAATTATTTACTGAGAAGCATTTTCTTTTACACCTTTTTACAGATTACCTTTTTAAAAAAAATCCACTATTTTTTCAGTGTTGGTGAAATGTAAACATATATTGGTGAAAAAATCTTCAGTTAATGCCACTCTTTGATATATGTCCACACAAAAACTGTACATGAATGCTCATATGGGCATTATTTATATAGCCAAAAAAAAGTTAAAACAACTCAAATGCCAATTATCAGAGGAATAGATAGATAAATGTGGTATACCCATACAATGGATTATTATTTTGCAATAAAAAATAAGGAAGTACTGATATATACTGCAACATGGATAAACCTTGAAAACATGATGCTACAAAGTCAGTTCACATATGAGATTATATATAAAATGATCCCACTTATATGAAATATCCAAGAGAAGTAAATCCATAGAGATAAAAAATAGATGAGTGCTTTTCTTCGGTTAAGGGAGGGTTTAGGAGAAAGTAGAAGGGACTGCTAATAGGTACCAGGTTTCTTTTGGAGATGATAAATATATTCTAAAATTGATTGTGGTAATGGTTGCACAACTTTGAATATACTGACAATACTTAACTACTTCTTAAATGTGTTAATTATATTGACTATGAATGAATAACTCAGTAAAGCCCTTTAATAAATATTTACTGGAGAATTTTTCTTTTCTTAATTTTCACAATCTCTTTAAGAATGCCACACATTCACAGTGGGTTTTGTGATAGAAATCTCCTTTCAAAATGAGGAAATACATGTATATATTTATAAAATAAGGATTGTTTTGATGAAAATTAAAGAAGGCAGGCATTCATCTCGATTTCTAAGTACCCACATGACAATCTAAATATCTACCTATTTTCTGAGGATTCTGGGTAAAATAAAGCAAAGGAGACATACACTGTTCATGATAAATTCACCTCTTGGAAAGAAGCTCTGTGCTGTTTTTTATTCTTTACCTTACTGACTCTTCATACTGACTCTGGATTTTATTACAGGGGTAGCCTTCTGTAAGTTCAAAGCCAAGGTCATGTCCTTTCAGCTCAAATCCAGACTTGAGGCATAAATCTTTCAGAAAAGATCCTTCCACACTTGCATCACAAAGAATCTGACACATGTCACAGTGAAGCAATTTTCATTAAGTTACAGCAATAAATGTACTTTCCTTTGACGGACTCTGAAAAATTGCTCTATCTTTCCCCATTCCCATGACAGCTGTCATCATGTCACAAATGGAGAAAAGTTTAAAAAAGAAAGGACTCTCACGTCCCCAACAGTTGTCATGACTAGCAGCAACATAATATGCAATGTTACCAAGGGGAAATAAACACTGTATAAGAAACTAGAACATGCTTATATTAGAAAAGCCCACATTTCACTTTCATAAACTGAAGGATAAAAGAGAGACAAAAACAATAGTATCATTCATAAAACTTCAGAATATTTCATACGGAGCTTACCTGTCCTATCTCAGTATACATCTTAATTCCTATGATTCTGGAGAAAGCATCTCTCCTATTAAAGCACTAAAATTTTTTTACTTTACATGTCTTTAAATAACTAACAACAAGACGTGGGTGTCAGGCAAAGATCTACCAGATCAATTTAGGATAGAAGGCAAAAGTTTGAGGGTATAGAGCAGTGAAATATAAAATGAGACACCAAATTTTAACTTGACAGCCTGATAGAACTGTTGATCTAGTGTATTTTTCAGATTTCAAACAACAATACAGTGAGGAAGAGTTGAAAAAAAGATGACCAAGAAAGAATTCCTTAGTTATAAAATTCAATGTGTGCTGAAGAGGGAATTCAAACTGGTCTTTACTCTTATTTCTCCTGTGTGATACAGATCCCCAACCTGAATATCACCTTAGAGCTAATTATAAATTTAGAATCTTAAGCCTCACCGCAGTCCCACTAAATCAAAATCTGTATTTTCACACATTAATGCTTGAGAAGCACTACTGACCATTTTCCCACTAGTAACATTATCTACTATTTGGACACTTGGACCACTGAAATAACACATTTCCTATTATTAATGGCTATTAAGTAATATTAACATGAGAAAAGAAATGTAATATAAGACAATACATACCGTATTGCTAAATTAATTAAAAGTTCAACACATCAGATCTCTCATGTGAGAGCTTTGCTAAAGCCTTAATATTGATGTCAGGTTAAGAGATATTTTAAATCAATTGATATTTAAGACTACATCATCTGTTAGAGTCTCTGTGGAAAATGCAACAACCTTGTTAATATTGAGTATAGATTTTTAACGTTAAAATAGTATATCAATTTAATGCTAAGGCATGCTGTAACTCCAAGTAAGAAGGCAGTGTTTCTACAAACATGATTACTGGGGGGGGGGGGGGTGAAATAGGTGATGGGGATTAAAGAGTACACTTATCATGATGAGCACTGAGTAACGTATAGAATTAGTGAATCACTATATTGTACAGCTGAAACTAATTTAACACTGTATGTTAACTATACTGGAACTTTTTAAAAAATCAGGAAAAAATTAAACATGTAAAAATTTAAAAGAATAAAGAAGGTGGTACTTCTAAACTATAAAAGGCAAAGAGCTTGTATTGTGATGGTGGGTAAGGTAATACACTTTGAACTGGCCAGTGTATATATAATAGCTGCTTAGGGAAACCACACGCTTACCAAATCCAGTTATATCAATAGATAATATGCCTGCCTATTAACAGTGAAATAAACCCTTGACTGCTCTGTGTTTAAATGAGGGAGTAGAGGGGCGCCTGGGTGGCTCAGTCGTTAAGCGTCTGCCTTCGGCTCAGGTCATGATCCCAGGGTCCTGGGATCGAGTCCCACATCGGGCTCCCTGCTCCACGGGAAGCCTGCTTCTCCCTCTCCCACTCCCCCTGCTTGTGTTCCCTCTCTCACTATGTCTCTCTCTGTCAAATAAATAAATAAAATCTTTAAAAAAAATAATAATAAAAATAAATGAGGGAGTAGAGTTAGAAAGCCATTGAGCCTGAAGGCTCTGAACATTAACAACCATCCCACTCATAGTTTCCTGGGAGGGGGTCTGGACCACTCTACTGAAGCTCAGAGCCAGCTCTCCAGTAAGACGCACTACCACTTTTATACCTCCGAAAAAAATGACATCAGACACCCCTGCAATTAATCACTCCAGGGTTCTCAGCCCTCAGAAATCAGAAAAAAAGGCAAAACTGTCATCTACTCAGTAAATGCCTCTAACTGGCTACTTCAAAACTTAGGTAAGCTCCTGTGTTACCCAAAGGGAAGTTAGAAGGGAAAGAAAAGTCAATAGCCTTTGGGAAAGAAATTACAAGACAGAGAGACACTATATATTTTAGTACCAATTTTCTTTTTACACATTGAAATGAAGAGTGTACTAAGAGCCCCTTTGCACTTAGCTGCTATAATATTTACTTACAAATTATTATTTTTAATACTAACAGCACTTTGCAGTTATAATAAAACACCTTGTTCCAAAGCTCAAATTGTTTCCCCACATATTAATTCAGCTCTACTTAAGAACACATCCTAGGGGGGGATGGCTATACCCATATTGAGACCATCATTTTGTCCCTCAAATGTGATCAAAACGTCTACAGATTAAAAAAAAAAAAGAAAAGTTAAGAAATAATCAACCCTTTTAAAGCAGTATAAATCCCATTTGGCAACTTTAGTTCCAAATAAAAATCAAATAAAAATATTACATGTTAGTAAAACCAATAACTATAACTGTAGTGTATTAAATTAAATTACTCAGGTATAGCAAAATATATTTATTTATTGATTTATCAATTTATTGATTTATTGATTTATTTATCTTTTTATCAGTAAAATATGAATTGTTAAATTTGATCCCTACAAATTCACAATTCATGATCTCTGGTAGAGTTTAAAACAAGCTTTACAAGAATCCCAGTATGCTTTGCTCTGTTCTCCTCTTAAATTCCTCCCTAAAAGTACATAGAATGCATTGCTAATGCACTTTCCATCTTTCAGGTAGACTATATGCCACCTCATGCTGAAAAAGCCCATGTTTTCTCCCCCATCAGTGAGTAGTCTTTCAAATACCTTATAATAGAGGATGTAAACTGGATGGGTATGGATCTGATAGATGGATTTTGGCTTCAAACATTTAAAAAACGAATAACATTTAAAATTTGTGACACGTGGCAACACTGGGCAACACAATCCTATATAACGATAGCACGTGGGAGGAACACTTACGTGCTATTCTGACATGACCCTATGGACTCCTTATTTTCTGACACCTGGTCTACTTCATTCATGTTTTCAGTCTGGCTTCTACAGGCCTTTGCTTTTGGATTCTCTGGCTCACAGAGTTCCTACATCATGAAATGTGCATAAAATCTGAAGAGAACTCAAGAGTGAGTCTCTTGTCAGGGTAAGAGCACCATATGGGGCTCTGGAAACACTAGGCTCCATTCCTAGTCATACTACCAGACAGCCATTTTATCTTGGGTAAGCATCCAAGCCCATTAGAAGAGAGTCAGATGAGACAATCTGTGGGTAACTTCCAGACTGGAAATCCCATGATTTCGTCTCCCTGTCTCCTTGTTTGCTAGGCTGGCCATCCTTGAACACACAGGGAGTAACCTATGGTAGTGTAACTTGCATGAGACAAGGTGTGGTATATTCAAGAATGAGTTCTAAAATTGCTTATACAAAAAAACATTTTAAAAAATATCTTAGCCTTGTCCTAAGCAATTGTTATCTGTAAAATAATGTATTTTATTTACTAGTTACATATTTTTTCCATTAACATGTTCATTAAAAACACCTACCTAGATATTTTTTTCCATTAACATGTTCATTAAAAACATCTACCTAGATATTACCTAAAGTTATCACATATTCCACCAGAGGTATCTGCTTCACACTTTGGGAAAAACTCCCATGTGAAGTCCAAAGTTTATTAAAACAGTTACTTTAGTGGAATTATCAGAACCTTTGCAAGACTTTCAAACACCTTCCTATCTGTACCTTCCAGATTACTTTGAGATTGAAAACTGCCATATACTCAAAAATGTTTCTCAGGTGAAATATTTTACTCTATCACTTTACATAAACATCTTGAATATGATTCACCAGATATGAAAATGATTTGGGAAAAAAAAATACCACTAAAACCAGTGTTATCATTCAACCATGGCTCTTGATGAACATAAAGATTTACAAAGATTTTAGCTTAGATGTATACACATACACACACACCAGTTAGCCTGAGAAACTGTTCTCTCCTAATAATCTAGGTAAGAAGGTTTCTTAAAAGTAAAGTCATTTTTAAAGTTTCACATCTCTTCAGTGTACTCACATGCCACAAAAGGTACTTTCAACAAGAAATATACTACTACAAGAGAGGATAACAACAGCAATCAACTAATACCCTTGTGGATTCCTGCAGGGAGAGGTAGAGGGGGACTCCAGGGAAGGACTGTGTCAGTCTAAATCTGCTGCTATTCTTCTCTCTGAGCAATAGCCAGACAGCTGGATGGGAGGAAGAGTCACACACCTTAAATTACCAGATTCACACTTAGCATACACATCATAAAGATGCCAGAGACCATTTTTGAACACATAATTTGTTCTCTTCTGGGAGATGGTGGTTGCCTCCCCCTCTGGTGTCAAGCATGATGCTTGTGTGTGAGCAACTCTACCAATCTGAAAGATGCACAAATGCATTGAATTCTAAGCCGCTTGGAAGTAAAGTTCTTGCACGTAACTGTGTGTAATTAGTGACACGACTCATTTAGAGGGTCAGGTCTAGTAGATAAAAGTATTTATCTAAATGTTGGGGAGACCTAAATATATTAATCTCAACACAATGCTCAGTAGAAGAAAAGTGAGGTGAAATGATTTCAAGAAGTCATTCAGTATTGTAGAGTATTACACCCTACAATAAAAACTTTAAACTGACCTCCTGGGCAGTCAAAGTGATTTAATAAAATTGACCTCCCTGGGACTCAGGCATCTACCCCATGTCCTGAGACAATTTAGGATAACAAAGATAAATGGTGTGTGGGTATGTCTTGGGAGGGGGAGATCATGAACACAGACACTGGGAGGAGAATCAAGGCAATTCACGACCAACTATATAAACAGCTACACAATTTGCATATACACTTGTGTACCAACATCTACCATACTAAACACAATATCCATATACACTACTGCAAAAATCTTCATTAAAACAAGACAGTCTAACTCTGGTACCATAATATTCACTTCATTTAAGATAATTATATTTTTAAAGCTTGTTAGGGCAGTACATTAAAGAGCCAAGAGCATTCCTTTTTCTCTGTATCTCTTCATTGATGCAAATTTCTTAAAAATCTGCACAGTAACTTAGCAATACCTATGCCAACTATTTTGGAATTAATCCCGGTGTCTTTAAACTCAATATGTTTCACTCACTCACACCATTTTCCTAAGTAGGAAAGCCATGTCTCTTTCAACTACAATATACTCATTCCTCTACTTCCTTATTTACATTTTTTTCTCCAGGACACTTACATTTCTATCCCTTGATATAGGGTTTCCTTCTGGCGAGACTTAAATCTGTCTCCTTTAGTCCCCTTTGCCAACTGCCTGGCACAGGCAGCTTCTCTAAACTCTGTCATATCCTCAGAATCTGTAGACCCGCATTATTATATCTAACCATAGAAATACTTTATTCCTTTGCAGTTCTTTCTGAATAGCTCCTCTCAGTATTAAATCATCCTGTTTCTTCCTTGAAACAACAGAGAGATTTCATGCTAATATGCAGAAGGACTCTCATTCCTACTTTGGAATATAGTGAAGACATGAGAAACCATGTACAAAACCCAAAGCCATGTCTAAATCCGATTTACAACTCTACCTCTTTAACTACACAGTAAAGCAGTCTGATAAACCACTGGAGCTATTAACTAAGTGATACTGAATTGAACATCTCAAGTCATCAGAAGCACTGGTTTAAAACCAAATGCAGTGCCCCTGGAGCTGCCTGGTAACTTTATAATCAAAGGTTTGAAAGCCACAAATTATCAAACCTATCTGTCACCATTATATTTTTTGCATAGAAATAATCCATAAGTACAAATCATTTTGGTCATGGAAGGATGCACGATTATAAAATAGAGGAATTGTTTCACGATACTGATTCTATTTACAACAGGGCCTGCTGCCTGAAAAGCCAGGCTATCTACCCAATATGAGATTTGGAAAATTAATCTTATACTCTGCATGGATCACACCAAATACAGTCTACATTAAGGAATAAGGAATAACATTAATATTCAAACTCGAGAATAGGAAGCCACATATACAGGGATTTCCTAATGGTAAAATTTGAAGGAAAAATTAATATTCCAACTTCCATTTAAAAGCTGCCATTCATAACACTACTTTGTTCTGGAATAAGAAGTGGAGCCAAAACAAGCTATTACTGTCATCAAATGGGCACTTACCATCCATCTTCAAGTACACTAGTTGTTAAAAATATATACAAATATTGTCCACTGTTAAGGATATTAGTCTGTAATTATTTTGTGCCATTCTGGCTATCCGGCCAATGCGTATTTTTATTTCACTTAATATTGAAAGAAGCAAGAAACACTGCTATCCTTGTACTACAAATATCAATTCTGAAATTAATTTAGCTCCTTCTAGTACTTGTAGTAAAGACACAAAGGAAATTTACTCACAATTTGGTTTGAGAACATCAAGGAGCCTAAGCATCATTAGTGGTGAGTTTAGTAAAATCTGTAGTTTGTAGTTTTTAACTGACAATCTTCACTAGCAATAAACAGTCTGAGATCACAGAAAGAGTGCCACAAAGAAAATTTTCCATGAATTTTTTTTAATCTGACTTAAACTCCAAAGTTGGTCACTTATTTATGGTATCAGGTATATACAGTTGATCCTTGAACAACATTGAACTGCATGGGTCCCCTTACAGGTGTTTTTATTTTTATAAATAGAGTATAGTCCTGTAAATGTATTTCCTCTTCCTCATGATTTTCTTAAAAACATGTTCTTTTCTTCAGCTAACTTTATTTTAAGAATACAGTATATAGGGGCGCCTGGGTGGCTCAGTGGGTTAAGCATCTGCCTTCAATTCAGGTCATGACCCCAAGGTCCTGGGATCTAGCCTGGTGTTGGGCTCTCTGCTCAGTGGGGAGCCTCTCTCTCCCTCTCCCCATGCTCCCCGTGCCTGCAGCTCTGCCTTCTTGTGCTCACACTCCTTCTCTGTCAAATAAATAAATAAAATCTTAAAAAAAAAAAAAGAATACAGTATGTAACTCATATAACATAAAATATGTGTTAATCAACTGTTTATGTTATCAGTAAGGCTTCTGGTCAACAGCAGGCTATTGGAAGTTCAGTTTTTGGGGAGTCAAAAGTTATATGTAATTCTCAATTGTGCAGGGACATATAACATACAAAATATGTGTTAATCAACAGCTTATGTTATCTGTAAGGCTTCTGGTCACCATTAGGCTATTACTAATTAAGTTTTTGGGGTGTCAAAAGTTATACCCAGATTTTTGACTGTGCAGGGGATCAGAGTCCCTAACACCTCAGTAGTTCAAGGGTCAACTCTATTTCTTAATGAAATCATTTATGGCTTTTCTTTCCATACTATTAAATAAAACTGTAATTTCTCGGGGAAAAATAAAAATCCTTTGGTACATCTTTTTTTTTTTTTAAATCAAGCTCTTTAGTATCCTTCTACATTGAAGTGTACACTCAGTTGTGAATTTTTTTTTATTTTTAAAGTAAATATTGTTAGCTTAATACACTTGGATAAATCCTGTTTAATCACCTGGAATTCAGAATATAAGATAAATTATTCTTACTTTAAAAATTAATATGAACAATCTATACATACATATATACACATCCATAACTTTCAGGTCCCTTCTGCAAACCCATGTCTAGGATCAAGTGAATTTAATACACAACAGAGCAGGACACCATTATATACCTTATTTATACCTTGATGATCTCTCATAAGAGAAGGTGGCAAACAAACAGATCAAAAGAACACACATTCCCAGCTTTGTTTCTGTTTGATTTTTAGAAGAGCTAATAAAAAAGGGGGAAAAGGAACTGGGGACAAGGGTAGAGAGGGAGGGAGTAGGGATAAAGATGAAGAAGAAGAAAGGGAGGGAATACGGAAAGGAGAGAAAGAGAGAGAGGAGAAAGGAAGAAAAGAAAGAATCCTATTAACATTTTGCTTCAGATGACAATTAAATCACATTTCACTCAGTCCCTGGGCAATTTGAAGGGCTGTCCAGGAGTGAGTGAGAGGTTAAAATGAAGTGTCATGAGATCATAGACTTTCCTTACCTAGAAACTATCTGGGAAATCATACCTAATTTTATAGGGGAATACTGAGGCTCAGAGAGGTAAAGTGGCTTGTTAGAGCTCACACAGCAATTTGAAAGAGCTTAACTCAAGCTTCCACCGTTATTATTGATAATCCATTGAGTGGATACTTTGACAATATGTAATAGTCAAGGCTTGCTAACATTTAAAATCTGCCCAATTTTTCAGGGTTGTTAAATTCATTTTTTGTTCCATCACATTCACTTTGAAGTTATTTTAGAGGTAGTTCACAGAGCTTCAATCTGCACCTCACATTTGCTGACCCAACCTGTCACAGAGGGCTGGAGTGCATTTTGTGAGCAAGGAGGACCTGCTTACAACTGCTGCTGAGGATGCGGTGAAGTCCTCTTTGTGCTTAGCTGTGTCCCCTCTGGGGACAGACAAAACATTTGCCAAGGGCTCAAAGCACACACTGCCAGGGGCTTTATTTTCTACTCATGTGCCTCTTGTGAAGATTTCTTCCACTTTTTTCAACCTCAGCATCTTCTCGATACTGAGGGGGTACTGTAAGTTAGAGTAGCACAGAAACTACCTCCCAGGCTGTTGGGTAGATTTCTATGCATGCAAACACATACAGGGACATACTATCTTTACATATAAAATATAAGACTTTTCCTTTATTATCTCATAACATTTTACATTTATTTTGAAGACCAATTAAATCACCAGGGCTTTAAAAGCACCTCTTACAAGGCATATTTAACACCCATCTGACTTCTCCATCTGTCAAGTGACCAGACCTTAAACTAACCCATGGAGCATCCAATCCCCTTTTCTACAGATTAAGCTCAACTGGGGAGAGAATGTCCCAATTTTTAGAAAATAGTCAAAACAATTCTAAAGTAACAGAAGTACACTATAAATCTTGCAAAACCTCTTACAGCTTTGTGGTAATCAGCCACAAGCATGTTTAATATCACAGGAGATGAAATTTCTAAATGTTTGAATGGAAAATAAAAATCAAACTTAACTACTTCAGGAAAATACTTCTCCACAAACGGCAAAAATTCCCACTACACACACACACACAAAAGTCAGGACTACCTTCTCTTCTTTTAATTTTAAACAAGGCAACATCTTTGCAAGATCATATCCTTGCCCTAGTTAGAAAAACACCAACAATTTTTGTTTTTTTAAAATACAGCTGAGGCTTCCTCAGTAACCATCACTTATAAAAGTCAGCTCGGTTTCAGAAGAAGGCACGATGCCATTCTTCTGTTTAGGGGAAATGTAACCATCAAAACCACTTGCCTGCATTTCAGATTTCAGTGATTCACATCCTTAAACACACTTTTTTTTTTTTCCCTCCCAGAAAACAGACTTCTCTGCAAGGATAGCCTTGGGACTGTTCGCTACCCAGAGGTTAACACAGCCATTCTCCTTTTGCTCCATCTGGCCATATGTTAAGCGTTCTTTATTGGCTTGTTACCTTTTCCCTCCAAACCTCAAGCCCTGAAAATGCCTGTGCTCATGTAGACAACCATCTATTTTGAGTCTTTTCTCTCTTATATCGTTCCTATCAACCAAATCTAATGAGAACATACTCTGTCCCCACCAGTGAGACACTTTCATGCTTCACAGCCTGTGGTTTTTCTCTGCTCTGAGACTTAGTGCCTATTCAGGAAAATTGTATTTCCACTCTGGAAATTACAGGATCCTCTGGCTCCATGGTCTCAAGCTCATTGAGGGCACTTTGATTCCCCTTTTCAGGTATGAATGATGTCAAATTCATTTTGGTCCATATCAGCTCTGGCCATTGGTTCAAGCAGTTCACGCCTTTTATATTCAAATTCTATTCTTACAACAGCTCAATTGCTCTATGTTCAATCCAGGAAGAAAAGTGTGGGATTTATATATAGGTTAGGGAAACCCAGACAAGAAATTCACATATCCCGTTCCATAGTGATAACAATCTTTAATTTCACTAAGCCATTGATCATTTGAGAGACACCATGCAAACGTTATCAACAATATTAATTTCTAATATCATTTTCATGATCAATTCATCTTGCATGGATAACAAATATGAATTTGATAGACTGCATTTGGAGACATATGAAAGATAAATGAACTCAGATTTGAAATTTTTTTTGTTTTTAATTAACATTACTTCATAAAAAGTGGCACGTTCAAAAGCAAAACTGAGCTAAAAAATAGACTCTTATGTTGAAACACTGATCCTCAGCATGAAAAAGGAGATACGCAATTTATATGTGCAAATATTCCTGATATATTACTCCCACCCCCCACCTCTGGCAAAGTTTCTAAACAGCATGCAACTGAAAAACAAGAGAAACTTTCCCGTTTCTGCCTTTCTTAGTGGCAGCAGAGAGCCGCAAAATAAACTATCTTAAACAAATTCTGGAAATAATGACACATGCTTCTTTTATATAGAAGTGCATGTAAGATGATCTCTTTACATATACATTACTTTTACTTACATTTTTCTTGCAGTGGCCAGAGATACAGAAGATAAACATATGCTCTAACCATCCTGAGCACCACAGACAATGCACCCATGCTTCCAAATTAAAAATAAAACCAATAATTTTTAACTTCTATAAAAGCATTCCGAAAGGTCTCTTATTTTCCTGTATGAATAAATTATAAAAGAGATCTGACAGAAACAGCAAGCTCTAGACAGATTACACTCTGTCTCACCAGCTTGATTCAACAAAGAGTGATGGAATAGCAAATCAAATGCAGCTTGCAAAGTCACATTCACATGGAGCTGTAGGGAGAAAGAGCGGGGGGGAAAAACCTGATACTTACAGACTGTAAAGTAAAATGTCCCAGTTTCGCTTTACATGTTACAGCAAATCAAACAGAGATTTCAGCTCTCAGCAAGTCCCTGCTTCCACTACACTGATCATCCACGCAGAACAGGCCCTTATGGATTGCTTAGGCAGCTGGGAGATAATGGGACCATATTCTCAGCTGGGACTAGAGATGCTGAACTGCTCTCCGCTGCGTGCTGCATGGCTCTCAGCCAGCATTAATCAAGGAGGACCCAGCTTCGTGGCTGTGTTCCCCAAAGGATCGACATAATTAGCGCATGAATCAAAGACGCACACTGGGAGAATCACACACATCTCTAACTGGCTCTGCTCACGTTGAACCTGATTAGGAAATCAAGTTGGTTCCCTGATCAAATATGTTCAACCTTTCAAAAATAGAGAGACTCACACAGCTGTTTATAGATTTCAAGGGAGGGGTAGAGATTAAGGTTTCCTTCCCAGTGGGCAATTTATGTAATTCCTCAACTATAGAACATAATTACACTGATTGTTTGGTACATATGGTGGATTTGTCCTGTGATTTGGTTTGTCTGTTAGGGTTTTTTTTTTTTTGCTGCTCCCAGGAAGCTTACAGGCTGCAGGCTCATTTCCCCTATGGAGTTTTTGAGACATGCATTTGTATATTCTTTGCAGGTCTAAACTTCGGGGATACTACTTGGACTAAAGATGGTCTCTATGGGGGCATTTTATGTCCCTAAAGATATGCATCTTCTTGAGTACTGGCAGTCCAGCTCATTCAAAACAGAGGGTTTGGCATGGCACTTGGGATACCAAGTATTCTAAAAGGAACTGTGATGTTGATTGTGCTTACATAACTCAAAGAATGCTCTTCATTACTTATCCACATGGTGATGCAGTCAAGAGTTACAGAGTAGCAGCCTGTAGACGGGCTTGGTTTGGCAAGATAGAGATTTTAGTATTTGAATGTGAACATTTTTAAACAGAACAGTTTACCAAAACGGTCCCACTACACTTTTGCCCATATATGCTACCTGCTAGCCCCTGCAGACTTTTCTTTAATGTAAATTTGACCTTAGTTAAGCAAATCTGAGTTAGGGATGTAAAACACTCCATGTGAGAGAAAGAAGACTCCTCTCTTGTGTCACTCATTAAAAGGCTGTGATCAAGGCACCCATGTGGTGATTTAAAGTTCTACACACACAGAGCAGCTAGAAGTTAATGTCCTGTGTGATAAAGGGGCTAGGGGAATTTAGGGAGCCGGAAAACCTGAGTTGTAATGCTCACCTTATAAAAATCAGGTGATCTACAATAGGACCCTTTGCCTTTCTGAGCCTTAGTTTTCTTATCTGTATCATAGGGCTTGGTCCAGACCTTTGAGGGCTCTCACAGGTATAGCATTCTATTTGTTCTAAGAATTAGAAAGCAGATCTCCATTAGCTTACACTTCTAACAGCAACCAGAATAATGGGAATAAGATAAAGGTGTATTTAAACAAATAAACAAAAAACCTGCCCCAAATGCAAGGGCCTCTGTTACTTTTGTGGGTCCCATGATAAATTGGCTAATAAGCAGCTATTTTAGAGAATGGAAGGCATCATGATTATGAAGTGTAAGTAAATTATAAATGTGTGAAAGAAAAAAAAAAGACAGGCTGTGCAGAAAATAATTTTATCTAATTCTATACTAATTATGTCTACCTGACAGTAAAACTGGATGAAAAGCCAAGTCAGATAGATGTTTGTCTTCATGAGCCAACTGCCAGAGTACTACACTTCGTGGGGAGTCTTTTTATATTTAATTGAATTGTTCCACCTTTCTTATACTATTCGAAAGTAAAGAAAGGTAGGGCTTCTCCTCACATTATCAGTTACCTTACTTTTGTGGAAAAATGTGTATCAACAAGGTCAAAATAACCCAAATTGTCCTAGGGTTTTGGTACTGGCCTTAGGGAGTAAAGGGAAAATTGATACTTTTTATGATCCCTTACACAAGAGCCACTCCAAGGACAGAGGATCTCCTGTAAGATGCATCGTGCCAGACCTTTTCATGTCCATTACCAACTCAGTTATTCCAAATCAGATATAAGGCCTCAAGGAGATTCACTGTCAATAGTTAATAGCAATAAAACAAAGTGGAGGATGATGAAACAGTTTAAAAATTTTACTTAACTTTTCAATAATTTTTTGTTGGTTCAACATGCTTTTGTAAGTATTTTCAATCCAATTTCTCTAAGATAACCTGTTTCCTTATTTCCTTGGGTATTGTTGCAATTTGGCATAAGTTGTAAAATGATTGGCATAAATTTCATGTTTGTTATTTTTATCTGGCTCATTATTATTGAGACTTTAGCACATCTACTTCACGCAGCTCATGTGAGGTGCTGACAAAAATAGGTTAATTAAATAGCAATTGTGCATCTCAGTCATATTAGCAAACACATTGCTGAAGTAAATGAAAAAAGGAGCAAATTAAAACATAACGTGTTTATTCAGTGGTACAGTCGAAATAAATAGTTTAATTGGTTTTAAGTTCTATTCAATCCCTGTTTGGCTGGTAATTACTTTGATTCATCTTTGATTATGATATGTAATAGATTCACTTTGACATCATGTGATTTGTACTTGTTTCAAATGGTAGGTGATAATTACTAACTAAAAATTTCTAACTTCCATCAATTCTTCATACATTTCTCCCCTGAGACATACCATTTAAAATATGAAGTGGTTTATAATAAAAGCCTAAATCTGGAAAATGTCTGATATTTTTTTCCTTTAAGGTCAAAGCCAACATTAATGTCAAAATAAATATAGCAAAGAAGAAGAGAAAAAGAAAAATGATTAGCAACTATAAACAAAAGAAACTGTCTTCACAGAGATAGTATAACCTGATATATTACCTCAGAATGTATTTCAGAAGCCAAAATATATACAGAGATTGTTTTAGACTTTGCATAGAAGTTGCAAGAAACCGCATCTCTTTGGGACTCTGAGGATCTGCAATTTTAACAACACTCTTGTCAAGGCTAATAAGAACCTGGGGAATGGGGCTCCTGAGGTCTCTTTCTGGCCATAATACAAGATTCAGCAAGTTAAATACAGCTCTGAGCCTCAGCAAATCTAGGGGCAAAATGAAAGTTATGGCAATAATTCCCCAACAGGTTGAAACTTAATCAATATTTTTTAATGTTTTGGAATCTTCAGCAGTAAGTCACCTGATATGCATAGAACTGCTCATTGTTTCTTCTAGAAAGTGTTCTTATTTCCTATTCTTTGCCTCACTCACTAAAAGTCAGAGTCAAAAGCTAAGACAACTGTGACATTTCTCCAGCTGAGAACAAAATTTCAAAGGAATGAATGGTTCAGAAATCACTGCCCAGGGCACCCACTGGAATGGCAATCTAAGCAGCTTGACTAGACTTTCTTTTCCAATCAAAAGCAATGGAGCCAGTAATAAAATAATCAAGAAGCAAGACAAAAGTATGGATCCACATGAGAAAGTCTGTGGCCTTATTTGTTTTCCAAGAAGTAATCAAATTCCTGTAACAATGACTCACAGAGACCAGGGTCACAAAATTAAAATAGTCTATGGAAAAAAAATAGCCCATTTTATGTCACAATGACATAAAATTGACCCATGAGCTAGCTAAAAAATATAATATGCCTCAATATTTATCTGCTGTCAATTGCTCAGACGTGTGGAGTAACCATTAGCAAAAAACGTCCATTAATTTAAGGTGTGCATGCTCATGCCTCTGTGTGTGTGTGCGTGTGTGTGTGTGTGTGTGTGTGTGTGTGTAGAGGGAAAGAGTGAGAGGGGGAGGGACAAATCGTAGAAAAATTGTTTTGAAGTGGTATTTCTCATTTACTTTTTGGGGTGGAACTGATTTATCCTTATTATATTGGCTAGAGAACACATACAAATTTTCTTATCATCTAAAAAGAAAAAATCCTTTTATTCAGAAGTTTCTGATTTTCCTTTTAACAAAGAGAGAAATCTTTGAAAGACTGGTTTTAAACTGTCACAACAGAGGGGGTAGGTGGATGCTACTGGCATCTAGTGGGTAGAGGCCAGGGATGCTGCCAACCATCCTATAATGCATAGCCAACTCTGAAAAAAATTATCTGGCTCAATATGTGAATAATGCCACATTTGAGAAACCGTGACCCAAGGGAACCATGTGGGATCCTCATAGTTAGAATTCCTAAGAATTCAGACCTGAGATGAAAAACCGACCAAGTTTAAATGGGGTTGTTCTAAGTATAGCTGCAGTAGCAATACAAAACACTGTTTTGCCTTGGAAGTAACTTTAGACTTTTCAAAATGCTTTCACAAAAGTTAACCATATTCAGTACAATAAGCTAGTTCCAAAACCAAGAAAGTACTATAATTCCAAGTCTATCACTGCAAACAAGCAAGGCCTTAGAACAAATAACCAGTGGCATGATCACTAAAAAAAGTCAAATCCTAACAAGTTACCCAATATGGCCCTCACCTTCCTGTCCCGCTTCTCACAAAATAAAATAGAACAGATAAAAATGAATCTCAATCCAGTATCTGTTACCCTTTCCCACCGGACCCTGCCATGGGCACCAAAGAAGACAACTCTTTAGCTAGCTGAGCTCCATGTAATTCCATATGCATGTTTTCTTTCTATCTCTCTGTCCCTAAAAAATGGACATCCTTTTCTATGTTCCCATGTCAGGAATCTGATCTTACTCTTGAAATAAATAGTAGAGAGTTGGGATTAAATGCAAATATGCCTCAATTTATGGACTTTCACTAGGAACTCAGTTTTCAAAACTCTTGTTTACTTACTCATTCAACAAAAATTTACTGAGCACCCACTAAATTCATTGTCCATTTAAATTACCGGGGAGGGAAAAAAAATCTCTTAGCATCTGCTTTCCTTACAAACTTTATGCATTTAACATTGTATCCCCTACATCATCTTGCCTGGCTCAGAAAAAGTTTACTGCATTTCTCATCATCCACTAAGGTCATTATTATTTATAATCAGCTTTATCACTAATGTAGTGCCCTGTAGACTCTTCAGCTCTGGTGCTGAGCTCTTTTGTTGCCTTCAGGGAGTGTAGGCGCTAGGTAGATCAGGGGCTTTTCATTTTATTCCTTGCCATCCCTTCCATCAACTGCAAAAAGCCTTGTGTAGGCTTTTACAGGAGGGGACTCAGTTCACCTTTGTTTCTTAAAGGGAAACTATCTCCCCTTAGATCTGCTGCAGATGGAACAAGATGAGGAAGAAGGTGTTCAAGAAATAAGACTGGCAGAAAGAGAACTAAATCCAAAAAGGTCTTTATTTCTTAAGATTACCACAGTGTTACATTAGAAGAAAAGTGAATAACTGATTACTCTAAGCAAAGTCTGTTCTTAACATTTCATGGAGTGTGAAAGAGGAATAAGATGCCTGCTTTCTTTTGTACATGCTTTGAGAAAATGGGTTACTGGTTTTTTTCCCCCCTAAATGCATCCCAGATAGAGAGGAGCGGGCTTAATTTTAGAACAACATGAATCAGAGAATTAGGCAGAATTCAAGACTCTCTTTAAGTAGACATTTAAAAAGTTCTTTTCAGGGAAACCACTGTCTAAATTCATATCTCTCTACCCTCTTTGTCAATATGATGTAGGAATATTGCAAACAAATGGCAAATATAGCAAAATCAACCTTTAATTCTAGGAATCCAGAATCTAGGTAATTTACATGATATAGCCACATAATCACATGTAATGTTACAGTATAAATCCACCCTCATGCTAAGTGATATATTTAGTTGGGTCTCTGCAATTTCAAAATAAATTTTCTTACTGCGTTGGTGGGTGGGTGGGGGAATGATATTACAGATTTAATTTTGAGCAGTGCAGAATGTTGAAGGATGACTTCTGTCCAGAGATATGTATTTTTTCCTGCCATGGACTATCATTATTTCAGGTGCTTATTATGTGTCAGAAACACTTACACATTTTCCAATGATTATATTCCTTAATCTTCACCACAACCCTATGAGGTAGGTGTCTTTACTGCTCTCATTTCATAGATAAAGACACTGAGAACCAAAGATGTTGGATATGTTGTCCAAGGGCTCATAGCTAATACGTGGCAGATTTGGGTTTTCTAAAACTTTATCATGCGGAACATTTATTTTTCTTTGTTGACAATATTTTCCTTTCCAATCATGTTCACAACCGAAAATGGTCCTCAGTGTGTTTGCCCAGAGTAAACCAGAGGTTCTAAGTTTGTAACTTTGAAACAAGCTAGTATAAAGTAAAGCAAGTGTATTAAACCTTAAAACTGTTGGGTAGGGTTAACCTAGAATAACATATAAAATGTAATAACTTCGGACAAGATTACATAGAACACTCAGTTTAAAACTGATTATCTGGATTCCAATTCGGCTAAAAATTTTTTTTGAAAAATTATAAACTTACAGAAAAGTTGAAAGAATGTTTAATGAATACCCATATGATTATGTCTCAGAACTAATGTAAACATTTTGATATTTGCTTTCTCTTTTTATTCCCTCTCCTCTCCTTTTCCCTCTTTCCTTCTCACTGTTATACTTATTTTTTTTTCTGAATCATTTAAGAGGAAGTAGCAGATATCTTGGCACTTTATCCTTAAATAATTCTCCAAAGAATTCACCACATAATGATTTTTCAGCTTTACTGATGTATAATGGACAAATAAAATGGTAAGATACTTTAAGCGTACAATGTGATGATTCACCAAATAATGTTTTCCCAAAAAACAAGGATTCTCACCTACATAACCACAAAGCCATTAACCAATCCAAGAAATCTATCCCTGACAGAAAATTATCATCATTTACTATATTCTCTATGTGTAAGTGACATTGTGTTCTCAGCGCACTGCATTAGGGGGTAGGTATTGTCAGTTTGTCCTGTTATCGGTAGTATTAAATTTAATCAACAGACTCCTCCCTTACAAATACAAAGGTATCATTTTACTTTTGTAACTAGTAAGTAATAATTGGAGGATACTTTGAGAACGTATAAGTGCCATGTTCTCCAATAGAGAGAGAAACCTCTATTCAACCTTGTCATTTTAGCTTACGTTGGTGAACCCTGACCGATCAATTTTTACAATGATGGTTACAAAATATCTGGATTTGCAAACCTCAATAATCAGCCAATTTCTTTTTTTAAAGGATACCAACCCACTCACTTAACCTCCTCATATAACATCAGAGTGATGGTAATGGGTGCCATTCAAAAAATACAAAGTTTCTGAAGTTTTCTCAGAAATCAAAGCCAATGACAACTTATCAAGCTAGTCATGAAAATTTCTTATCATTTCCAGAAAACATGAAGATGAGCAGGAAAATACAAAATTAACCACTTCTTTTTAAGGGAAAGAGGGAATCTGTCAGGATAAACCTGGATATCACTCTTCACAGTAATGTCTTAAGTTGAATAATGAGACATCCTTCTCCGTATCTACTAATGCTACACTTATCAGAGTAGAATCACTTTCAACTTCTGCAGAATGCACTCTATATTAAGGAGCCAAAGAGTTCCTTTCAGACATTTTAATTGTGCCATTTATTGATCTCTAAACCATTCTATTTTGTTGTAGCATTTTTCACCTGGAAATGGATAAAAAATGAAAAGCCCTGATTGAAACCCATTCTCCACACTGATGTCAGAGTGCCCTTTCCAAAATAGAAATCTAAACACATTATTCCCCTGTTTAAAATCTTTCAATGGATCCCTATCAATTACCTGGTAAAACCCAAACAGTACCAATTCATACAAAGTTCCCTTTCTAATGTTCTCCTTTGACCGATGATTTTTCCCTCTTCCTTGAAAATTCCATGCTATTTTTTTTCTCTTCGTGCAAATATATTCTTTCCTTTGCCTAAATGCTTCCCTACCCCTACAAGCTTCATCAGGAAATATTTTCAATGTTTTAGAGAACTTAAATACAAAATATAAAACCATAAATCTTTTAGAAAAAGCATAAGAGAAAATCTTTAGGATCTAGGGCTGGGCAAATAGTTCTCAGATTTGATACTGAAAGCATAGTCAATAAAAGGAGAAATTGATAAATTGGAACTTATCAAATTAAAAACATTTGCTCTGAGAAATGCTCTGGTAAGAAGATGAAAACAGAAACTATATCCTGAGATAAAATATTTGCAAACCATATATTCATTAAAGGATTAGAATCTATAATATATGAAGAACTGTAGGACTAAATAATTGAAAAAATGCAGTTAGAAAATGGGTAAGAGGGTGGCTGGGTGATAGACATTGGGGAGGGTATATGCTACGGTGAGCACTGTGAAGTGTGCAAGACTGTTGAACCACAGATCTGTACCTCTGAAGCAAATAATACATTATATGTTAAAAAAAAAAAAAGAAGAAGGAGATAGCAGGAGGGGAAGAATGAAGGGGGGCAAATCGGAGGGGGAGACGAACCATGAGAGACTATGGACTCTGAAAAACAAACTGAGGGCTCTAGAGGGGAGAGGGGTGGGAGGATGGGTTAGCTTGGTGATGGGTATTAAAGAGGGCACGTTCTGCATGGAGCACTGGGTGTTATATGCAAACGATGAATCATGGAACACTACATCAAAAACTAATGATGTAATGTATGGTGATTAACATAATAAAAAAAAAAGAAAATGGGTAAGAAACTCCCCATGAGCAGACATTTCACTGAGAAGGATAAACAGATAAGAATATGAATGGATGTTCATTAGCTATTAGGAAAATGCAAACTAAAATCATAATGAGATATAATACACACCTGTCAGAAAAGCTAAAATTAGAAAAAAGGAAACATTAAATGCTCGGGAGAATGTAGAGAAAATAAATAACTCACACATTGCTGACAGGGATATAAAGTGATACAGCCACTCTGGAAAACATTTTGGTAATCTCTAAAACAACAAAATTATAATTACCACAAAACCCCAAAATTACTCTCCTGTTATTAACTAATATGTTGCCACAAATGGAATCTATATTTTCTAAGCATGTATCAAATTCCATGTGGTAAACATTCATATATATTTGCAATAAGTAAAATATAAAAATAAAAAATAAAATAGTACTATTGAATGAATTGTCTTCATATTCATATTTCATTATATAAACTTTTTATCAATATTGACTTAATATATTCCAATGGAGAATTTCAAATGATTTCATCTATTTCTACTTTAAAGAACAACTGATTATTGGTAGCATGGAAACACAATGAGAGGGAAAGAGAACCAGTGGGAAAGTAAATAAAAGAGAAGATTCATTCATTCAACCCATATTTATTATTTATTAAGTGCTAATCACTGTGTTGCGTGCTGGTGAGCCAGACAAACAGATGACAGCAATTAGGGAGTTTATATCCTGGGGAGGGAGAAAGATAACAGATAAGTAATCAACAGGTAAATTCAATAATTATAGATTCTGTAAGTGCTCTGTAAGAAATAAGAGAGTCATAAGACAGAGAATAACAGAATTTGGCACTTCAGTATTCAACATGGTTGGCAAGATCAGAAAAATGGTATTAAAGAAGTTACCATTAAAAGCAACATTAATAGAAAACGTGAAATTTTTATATGCCATAATGCTGGGATATAATATTCACATGCATCTTATTAGAATAAACCCACTCCAACTCCCAAATCCCTTCAATATGGCTTAGGTTTCTGTATGTGTACACTCATGAACAAAGGGCACTAAATTGTTCACTATATGTGTCAATGTGAGAACCACTAACAGTGTTTATGAAAATGTACCAAACTGGATTTTCCAGACATAATGATGAGTTAAGTCATTTGAAGGTGCAAATGCTATGGGAATACAACCAATGGGGTGTAGATTTTAGGTACTCTGGAACCAGTTCAGAGGGATCTGAGATGTCAAGTTAAGGATTTTATATGTGATTCATTAAGGGAGGATGACTGTCCATTAAAGTTTTGGGATTATTGATGATAAAAAAATGATGACATCAAATAGTAATGAAGAAATACAATGAAATACACATGTAAGAAAAGAATGCATTTATTACCCATGCTATATGTTCTCCTTTGAAGGGATAATGGTAGAATAATACTTTTGGACTTTTCCCCATGAGTCTGGAAGAAGAAATGGGACATAAGCACCTCATTTCCTTCTTCTATTCTTTCTTCAGAAACCTATACTTCTGAAAGGATGCCTTCTGTTCTGCTTTCTGACCATGCAGCACAGAGCCCGTCCTTTGGAAACAACAATAATTGTCCAGATGTACAAGTAACTGGGTGGATAAATCTGTTTAATTCAGGGGTGAATTATTGCCACTCTTTCAACAAATCTATGCTATATTTTCCCTTTACCAGTAATAAGTGTTATATTTTTATCTCTATTTGTATCTCTATTTGTGTGATTGCTAAGTATGTCTCCTAATTGATTCTAAATTTTTTTTTTTCCTAAAATCTCCAGATAGGTTTATCCCGGAATATCTAAGAATTTACAATATCCCAATAAAAATGAAGTTATCTGATTAGAAGAAAACACATTTAATTAAACCAAATTCTTCTATAAGCATATACAATGTCATCAAGAGTAAATGGCTTTCTTACTGGTAGCATTTTGCACTGCCAATATATTTTTGGCTGACATGAAAAAGTTGAGTTTGTATCTAAAGGAAACATTCAATTAACTTTTTTTCTTTTATAACTACTACTACACAGAAAGTATAGTATGGTAACAATGGGTATCTCCTAAATAAAATTGCTTATATTTTTTAAAATCTAACTTTTCTGGGCAAGCCCATGCACAAATCTAACTCCCATTGTCATCTGGATGGTTAGGGACAGAAGACAAGTGACAAGATCTGCATTTCAGCCATGTATTGTGGATCACCATCTGCTTCCTCTCTGTGCCATGTTCTAATGGCTGAACTCTGGATCCAATTTGAAGCCCTTCCTATCAACTTACTCTGAGAGGCTGAAGTTTGCTACTTTTTAGACCAGGGTTATGAAAAAATGTACAGTATACAACACTAAAATAAGCAAATGTTTTCAGGGATTAATTCATTTATTAAGTATTTACTGAATAACCCATATGTGTAAGTGGCTGGGGATTTAATGCAGGTCTAGACTTGATACTTGCTTTCTAGGAATTTGAGGACCTGTAGAGAAGTATAATCATATAGATAAGTATTTTAAGAGAGTATTTATTAAAGTCCTTTGGGAATTTAGAAAAGAAAAAGATTATTTCTTACTTGACACTTTAAAAAATGCTTTGGGGAAGAAGTGGTATTTGAAATGGGAACTTGAAATATCTGTCAATTTTAGACATTCAGAGATTGCTATTAAATGTTGATTATGATGTTGAAGAGAGGATTTAAGATAATCTTCTATTTTAGCTGTTCCACAATAGAAGAAGTCCCCCTCTAAATAAGTATCACCTTCCCATTCTGGACACAGTCTCTGATATCTAGATTTTATTGAGGATTTAAAGGACCATCTCTCTGAAAAAAAATTGTTTGCACAATTACAATTTTTCATAAAATATCAAGGAATTCACAGACTTTCAGTTAAGAAATTCTGCTTTAGATCAAGGGAATATTTTTAATAAATAATATACTGCATATAAATAGTATTTTACATTTTTTTAAGACCTTTTACATTATCACAATATGAAGTAGTAGTAAGGGTTTTATCATTGCCCCCATTTTTCAAATAAAAAGATGAGATATAGAGAAATCAAGTAACTCTTCCAATATTATGAATTTCCTTGGGATTTTCTGGGATGATGCTAGTACTTATTATTATGTCTCCTTAATCTGCTGAAATTCTACATTTTTATCATTCATTTGAAACTTCCCTCTATCCAAACTGGTTTAACTACATGTGAGAGAAAAATCAAAATGATAATAGCTCAAAATAAAAAGAAGTTCATTTCTCACCCACGAGGGAGAAAAAAATCCTAATAAGCAATCTAGGGCTGGTAGAGCAGTTCCACAGTCATCAATTAAGAACCTAGGTTTCTTTTCTCATCCCCACCCACCACTATTCTAGCATTACATTAATCAAGATCACCTCTTGGTCCACGATAGCTTCTAGGGCTCCAGCCATCAAGTCTGCATTCCCAGCAGTGGAAAGAAGGAAGTAGAGTGGAGGACTGGAAAGCACATTTTCTAACTACATCAACTCTCACTGAAGAGACTTCTCAGAAGTCCCTCCAGATATTTCTGCTTATATTGCATTGGATAAAGCTTAGCCACATGGTCATATTAGTTGCAAACATGCTAGCAATTACAGTATTTTATCTAGGTACACTGATGCCCTAAATAACACTGGGGTTCTGTTATTAAAGAACAAAGGAAGGACGGATATGATTGGCAACTAGCAGTCCCTCCCATAATCACTAACCAACACTAAATACTCAAGGTAACAACAAAACTGTGATGGTAGAAATCACTGAATGAGAATTCTGAAGATGGGATTTCTGGTTGATGAGAAAACATCAGCTAGATCTGTGTGTGGTTTGGATCTCCTGATTTGTTAAAATAATGGAAACTGGAGATTAGAGTGCCCCTCAGGTATCCTCCAGCCATTGAGGTTTTAGAAGAGCTAAAATAAAATATGTTACCTCATCACCTTATGTCCTGAGCAATGACATTCTGCTATGTCAACTATTCCCACATCTGAAAATAGTGTAACTTAGACTCTGTAGGGATAGTAGAGTAGCCCCATTGATTCAATTATTTTAGAATAGATATTCACTAAAAGAAAAAATAAAGAAAAAGAAGAAGAAATAATTTTTCCTGGGAGCTGAGTATAGATGGCAACTTTATCATCTTGGTACCAAGAGAAAGATACACTGTATATTATCTTCTTGATATTTGGGGTGGGGAATGGAAATTCAAAATCAAAATGAAACATTTATGCTTATAATTTAAGAACTTTAAGATTCTAACATTAAAACGTGCAGCTGTTTATAAAAACTATCATTTATGCAAGTAAAATATTCAATCAGTAAAAACAGTTCTTAATGCCCCCAGGATAATCAATTCTTTTGTTTATAGAATTAAATCTGTGTAACAATATAACCATCAAGTCTTTGTGCCATCTTCCTATAAAACCTGATAGAATGAAAAGACTATAGACAATACTGTTTGAACTATAAACTGCCACCATACTTCAGATTTGTTAATTAGGGTACAAGCATGTGGTTCTTTCTGAGCATTACCAAAGAAGGCAGCTAATCCACATTTATCTGCTTCATTGTTCTTCTCTTTAATTTATTGCAGTTTCTTAAATGGAAGGACCCAGAGTGTCATAAAGAGGAATTAAATAGAAAACTAAGTAGAAAATTTAATAATGAGCCAAATGGCTGACTTTTCTTTTTAATTATTTCACCAAAGAGGAAAAAATATCCACTAACAACAATATGGTCACCTATTTATCTGTAAAATATAGGAAAGCAGAGGGAAAGGAATGGCTGATCCCAGTTCTGAGATCTCTACAATAACATACCTAGAACAGAATCTGCTCTCTCGTTCTGCCAACTTGGAGCACTGAACAAGATCTCCCCCACACTATTCTCAACGGGTTATGACATCTCTGTTCCAGTGTCTTCAAACCGCCTCTATAGATTTGAGATAAGCCTCCAGGACAAAGCCCAGCCACCTGACTCAGTACCCTAAACTATAATCTTTCTGAAATTTGATACATGTTTAGAAGGTAGGATTCATAAATACCATAAAAAAGGTGTTATAGTAAAAGAGTATATAAAACACCTGCAAAGCATATGAGCCACCTCTTCCATTAAATTCCAACAAGATTTATTAAGCACCCATTATAGGTGAGGCACTGTGATAATAACCCAGAAGGCAACATTTTCTTCTTTCAGGGAACTTTCAATCCAGTGATTGTTGAATAAATTTAGAAGGGTGCCTAGAGATGTTCTAAAAAAACAATGAAAACCAGAACAATATAATACAGCCTAAATTGCCATATTTTCTAATTCACAGGTAGGAAATAAGGTATGGAAGACTTAAAAAGAATCCTTGTTTGAGAACTCTATAGTATAGATATGTGAGACAACATGCAAACTTGTGAAATGCTTCAAAAATAATCACAGAGAGGATACCAGTATAAAGCACCAGAGTGCAATAAAACCATGATAGCAGGTTCTCCATGATGGAAGATTTACCTCCTCATTCTTTAAGACAGAGTAAAGGCCTATATCAATCAAAAGGATTTGGATTATGGGAAGGAAGATACCTTTTGAGGCACATTTCCGAATATCAGAAATGATATATACTAAAACTACAGTTAGATTTTAAACACACTTGAAAAGATGCATTAGATGACACAGTTTAAACTAAATGAAACAAAGTTTAAAAATGAAATTTTAAAGTCTATAAATATTAGATAATGATATCGCTTTTATTAGACATAAGCAACATCATCTGTTTTCTCCAAGTATTTTACCATGAAAGTGCTTACCCATTCACAAAATTTAATTTTAGAAAAGGGATCATAATTACCAATATACCCACCATCTACATTCAACAATGGTTGACATTTGACTATACATGTGTGCATCTGTATTTTTTTCTTTCCATTTCATCTGCTGACCCACTGGTGAGTAAAGCATCTGGTAAGGAGGACAAGCTAGTATAGAGATTTCTTAATCTGTTACCCTTTACTAACTTGGTTCTTTAATTTTTAAAGCTAACTTTATTTTTATTTATAATGATACAGGAATGCATGCATGGGGGTGAATTTGTTCATACCACGGTAAGTTGTTTTCTGCAAACGTTTTCTGAGCACCTACCATGTACTAGGTGGTATAGCGGATAAAACAATTAATATTAGACAATCTCTACACTTAAATGCCTTTTTAAATTGATTCACTAAATATATGGCTTAAGGGAAAACAAATTTGAAGTAGATCACTATTAAAAACCCATGGAACTTTATAACTAGCACATTGACAAAAACAATTATTGGTGCCTCCCTCAGAAACTGTGTTGGATAACCTAGGCAGGCAGCTGAGCATAGTTAGAAACTGCCTAGGTGGTAATTAAGAATAGACAAAAACATGAGAGAGGGCATGAGGGTTTCTTGCACTGAGACCATGCAGAAGGCAACAAAGCTTTGGGTGTTTAGGGCTGCTACTAAGGTGGGCCCAGGAGGAAGAAGTGCAGCCTGACACAAGAAGAAAGTTCCCCTCAGATGGGAGTGTGCCTTTCTAGGGAAAAAGTCCCTCGCGCAGATGTTTAGGCTTTTTTTCTTTTTTCTTTTTTGTCTTTCCTGTAAATAGAGTTGAGAATGCTCTTGTCTATGCAGCTGTTGGCTGAGAGCTTTTTCCTTTCCTGGTGAAGATCATAATTTAATCCTACTATTTCAGCAACCTTTGCTTAGGAAAATATCATACGATCAATTATGACTCCCACATTTCCCTACTTATCATTTGCCTATGCGGTTGTGGGTGTTTACAGACACATGTAACAGCAGAACAAACTGTATATTTTACACACACACACACATACACACACACACATTCTTTTTATAATAAAAGTCAAATAAGCAAGATAGATGGAACCAATATTCCTCAGAGTATTCCTTGTTCCTTAGAGAGTATTTCCCAGTTTTCCTTAGAGAAAATGAAGAAAACAAATATGGAAGGCTGGAAGGGGGAAAAAAACATTAAATTCCATAATTTTCCTAAACAGCTAAATATATGATTATTCTAGGCACAAAACATCATGCCCTCCATCAGGATCTTTAAAATTTAGCAACACGTAGAAAAGCCACTCTTAAGAGTGACCGATGTAACTGGCACTGTTCTGGAGTGCAGAAGTTCTAAAATTAGTGCATAATGCTCCCTACACTGGACATAAGGTATTCCTCTTTAAACTTGCTACATTCCTCAGAACATGGTACGTTGGAAAAGAAGAAATAACTTCTGTGTTTCTCTTCATTTCGGCTGTCGCGAATGGGGACTTTCAGCCAGCAGGGAGGACAAGGTCTAGCATAAGGGGATGGGAAAATAAACGGTGTCTGTGAGAGTGTAGGCTTCTTCCACCCCCTCAATTTCACTCAGGTAAGGAAAATTAGGAGAATAATGGAAATTCTCTGTTTCGTTCGGTACTCAAATCTTGGTGGGATCTGGAAAGAGCCTTAATCACTATGGTGACTTTTATTAGATTCAATATGATAATTCTAGAATGCTTAAACATCTAATGTCTTTTGTTGAGAGGGCAAAAATAATTTTCAACAAGTTTCTTATCCTCTCAAGATTGGCAAAAGCTCCCAAATGATCCGTTAAACTGAGCTATTTCAATATTTCGCCAGAAATAAAATGAGTCAATACATGCTAATGTGGAAAATATTTCAACATAAAAACTCACAGAAAAAAAAATTGCAAAAACAAAGCAAGGCTTGATGCCAGGAAAATATCTGATGGAAATCAGCATGTCTCTGTAGAACGATGCAAAGATGAATGATTTGGCTTCTATTGTATTATTTATCATTCCTTTTTATCTATGATTCCAGACTATCTATTATTAAAAATGGAGTCTACATTCAATTTAAATAACATTATGCTAGTTGCTCTTCTCACTTGTAAGCATTCATTTCAATTGAAGGGAATGGTAATGCACTAATGCAAAGAGAAAACGATGCATTGTCATTGAATGCTACTACACAAGCTCTCAAAGTTCAGACTTGTTTTATACATTTTCCTAGCAAACATGAACTTAGATTGTTAACTGTTAAGCCTCTGCATCTAAACATCTTAGATAATTATCAATAGTTGTGCTTGAAGGGTAAGTAATTGTAAAACGTGCAGTGTGGCTAATGCCCGAGGAAATAAATCTGTATTAGGGATAATTACAGATAGTTTAATTGCTATGGGGATGTTAATTGGCAAGGTACACACAAAGAAGAGGAGAAAATAGAAGTGTTTTTCATCTGGGGCTGACCCACAGGTTTGCTAAACCTACCTTCTATGTATGTGCTGTCTTAAAATTCACTGAGTAATAATTTAGACTCTATAAATTTATCTTCATGAACAAATAAAACTTACTGCTACATGTCACTTGTTTTTGCAAAAATTAATTTGCTGCCAAATGCTGATACTATTTCTTTCCAACTCTGTATGTGGCAAATCTCATAGTAGATTAGAACCTGAAAGGAGAGTATAAAAGAGGGTTTCTCATATATTTCTAAAATTACAAAGATAGAAGAGAGATCAATATCGATGCAACATCCCGCCAAAGGCTTTTAAACTTTCCTGAAGTCCCACAATCTACCGTATAGGGAAAAAAAAGGTAAATGTTCATCAAACGCTAACACATTTTTAAGTGTTTATATGTATTTGCATTATGAATATACACAGATACACACACATTTCACTTTAGTTTGAAGGAAATCATATATGGTAAAGGGTAACCGAAAATGCTGATATTATCCTAGGACAATAAAGTTGACTGTGAGCTTCTTAAACATGAGGATTATGTATTTTCATCTCTAAATCCCCTGGTACAAATAACTGTTACAGAGTAGATGGATAGATGGATGGATGGGTGGATGGTTGGTAGGAAGGGAGAGAAGAGTTAAATTGCTGTACAAATATGCAACTTTCCCTCTTGTTAATTTTTTAGGTTAAGTTTATTTATTTATTTTTAAAGATTTTATTTATATATTTGTCAGAGAGAGAGAGAGAGCAAGCACAAGCAGGGGGAGCGGCAGGCAGAGGGATAAGCAGGCACCCGCTGAGCAGGGAGCCCGATATGGGACTTGATCCCAGGACCCTGGGATCATGACCTGAGCCGAAGGCAGATGCTTAACTCACTGAGCCACCCAAGTGTCCCTAGGTTAAGTTTAAACAATATCCCCCTCTCCCACCAAGAAGTGGCAATACCTATAAAAGTCAGATCACTGGAGTTAAAAGATAAGCTGACTCACAAATAAGCTAAGAAAGGAATGAGGTTCAAAAATGATATGCTTATATAAACTAAAACTATTTTTAGGTTAGAAGTTTTATCAACAAAAACACACCAGCTGGAACCCCAATAATTACATTATTTCAGAAAGCACTGTTTTTACAAACTGTGTTCTGTAGATGCCTAGCACTCTAAAGCTGACAGAGAAGAAAATGAAAAGAAGATAACAGACATTTGGTGTCCACGATTTCAACTAGGCTACACATTTGTATCTGATTTATATGAAGAAAGGATCTCACACTTTAATTTTTAAAATAAAAACAAACAAAACAATCTAAAAATGTCATTTTATATAATCTTGGGATTTAACGAAAAACAGCTTGGAAAAAAAAAGGCCCCTAGTTTTAAATTCTGTAAAACCCTCCAAATAATTAATTTTTACCCACTATGGTAAGATGGTTAATCAAAGGTATTCCAGTGACCAAAAATCAAGGCTAATCCATTCCTTTACAACTGCACCCAAATGAAAATGTTATTTTGACAAAATAATATGGAAACAGTGACAAAACAGTAAGCCAAATTTGTACTCAAAGCAGCTGATTATCAGATAGAAATTTTTAGTTTTTAAGTTGGGTTTTTGGTGCTTCATAAATTAATGTATCCAACACTGATATGGAGTGTAAAACCACAAAACTTGAGTTAGATTCTGTGCTCATTGTACTAGTGATTCCAGTTAGTGAGGTGCACAATTGCTTTTTACCATCATATCAAATCACCCAAAAATCCAAACTTTTCCCTCATTTGATTTTAATATTCTATTCAGATGTTTAATACCTAGCAGAGGTTTCTCTTAGATTCAGTTGGACATTAGACTTACAAGACTCCAGTCTTACAGGCCACATGTGACAATTGGGCTATACAGAAGAATAGAGTTCAGAAATACAGCTAGCCAGCAGGGCAGGAGCAGTACATTTTTGTGATGTATTTTTTTTTTAAGATTTTATTTATTTACTTGAGAGAAAGAGAGAGAGAGAGACTGAGAGAACAAATGGGTGGAGGGACAGAGGGAAAAGCAGACTCCCTACTGAGCAGGGAACCTGATGTGGGGCTCCATCCCAGGACCCTGAGATCATGACCTGAGCCGAAGGCAGACCCTTAACTGACTGAGCCACCCAGGTGCCCCTTTTTGTGAATGTCCTTGCAGCAGTTCACAAAGGGCCTTCCAAGACCCACCTCCTCACCAGGAGGTATAAGGAGGCATAAGGAGGACTGGTGAGGCTTAAGAAGGCAAGAGTCATGTTGGGCAAGCGCTGGAGTCATCCTGGTATAAAAGCTTCATGTCCCAAAAGAGCCAGCCTCTCTTTTAACAACTCCATAGAAAGAGCTTCCAGGGTCTCCACAAGGAACACACAGTTGTAAGAGTCACTGCATTCCAGGGAAGCCCAAAGCATTACATCCCCACCTAATACTCACCGGCCATTTATACTTCCTCTTAATGCAGATATAATCTACAAACCACAAGTTATTTTTACCAAAAACGATGCTGTCTAACAATAGAAATGTACTTACTGCCTTATCAGTTTAGCAGGCTAACTGAACTAGAGTAATGAAAGGTGGAATTTGAATGTCAAAGGAAAAAGGATTTTGTCAAATTTTTACCCTCAGAAAATTATCTCAATAGTAGTCACTTCAAATATGTTATTCTTCCATAGCTTAAGAATTTAGAGGAAATAATCTGAACATTGATAACTACCATCATCAATTGTTATGCAACTGATGGCAGACTTTTAGAAATTCCATTTCCCCATTCTACTAACATCCATTAGACATTAAGCAAACTTTGATCCAAACCCAAATTATCCAAAACCATTATGTGACAGATTGTGCAGGATAAGCTACTAGTTCCTTATTATTCAATAAGAACTGCAAACACTGCTCAGACACTAAAGAATTTCTGCAAACACATGATGCAAGTTAAAATCCTGTGTGCAAGCATACACTGGGTTTTACCTAGAATTAGCAGCTGTTAATAGAAACTAGCCAAATTAATTTTTTAAATGTCTACTTGCAGAATTTAATGGAGAAGGTTTAAAAGTAACTTGTTTTCTGGGTCAGAAAGATAAAAAGGTAAAGGAAATGACTACAGTAGGTAAAATTATTTGGATATAGTAGCCCCACCCCATCTACAGGGGATACGTCCCAAGACCTCCAGTACATACCTGAAACCATGAATAGTACTGAACCCTACGTATACTATAATATTCCCTATACCTACAGACCTATGATAAAGTTTATAATTTAGGCAGAGTAAGAGATTAATAACAGTAACTAATAATAAACTAGAACAATGATAACAATATACCGTAATAAAAGTTATGCGAATGTGGTTTCCCTCTCTCTCAAAGTATCTTATTGTACTGAACTCACCCTTCTTTCTGTGATGATGTGAGATGATAAAATGCCTACGTGATGAGATGAAGTGAGGTGAACGACGCAGGTACTGTGACGTAGCGTCAGGCTAGTACTGACCTCCTCATGATAGTCAAGCAAGGATCATCTGCTGATGCTCAGTCACCTCAACTGACTGGGGGTAATTGAAGCCACAGAGAGTGCAACTGCTGAGAAGGGGGGACTCCTCTATTAGTTTTAATCTTTTCCAGAAGGAAAAGGAAATCTTTGTTCATTTGGGATATTTAAAAGAAGAGACAAAGTCATTCCAGAGGAACAGCTTCTAAAACGGTTGGGGCTTTCTAGTCACAGATTGTTGTCAAACTATCAGGAAGATGGTAAGGATGAATAAAAACTTAAGTCCTGCTGGGGGAAGGAGGAACATCCTGAAGGAGGGAATGTACAATAAACATAAGCTTCCCTTATTAGTATGGATGAAAAAAATAATAAAGCCTATTGATAAAGCTGTAACAAGAATTTCATTTAGTAACAATTAATGTTTAAATAGAATGAAGAACTAAATAAGCAAAGACACCTATCAGGGAACTTACATTTTTCATTCACTATTTTTAAAAATTAATTTGAGAGCTACTTTTATGTCATGCACACAGTGTGTAAAAGAGCTAGCAGGTGGACTTCTAACCCCAATCCTCAGATCTACATTGCACCTCAGATTAACTTAGATCTTAGGTCTCCTGTGTGTATGACCCTCTAAAATAAGAAAACATCAATTATGTACTTTTCTGACTTTGTGCCTATGCATTTTCCTTCTTCTTTAAAATGAAAGGGGTTAGTCAATGCATTATCTATTATATTTTTCATAAACACATAGTGACTTCCTTTTTTCCCTCTTCAGATTACTGAACATAAGATAGGAAACAATATCCAAAAGCAGACTTCAAGGTAGAATATTTTCTATAAAACATCCGACTGTTGATAATTCTCTTCCATATCAATGCCTAAGTGATTATTTCCAAGTAATTTAAAAATAGATTATATGTTTCAGCAAAATCTCCTGTTTGTTTTCTGGCCTACTAATAGCCTTTTATTAAGCAGCTGTTCCTAGTGAGTTTACTGACTTCTTGCTCGAATGGCCAGAGCCCCTGATACCTCAGCATTTTCACACAGCTCATTAGATGTAGCACGGTTTAGAACACAGTGATGGAAATTAGTAACTCCCAAAGGATTAGAGCTAAAATAAACCAATGCTGGTATTGGTTAAACCATCAATGATTCCTCCCCCAAAAGGCATGTGCTGAGTATCTCTTTGCTTTTGCATTTTTACTTTACTAGAGGTTCAAGAACTATATTTTATTTATAAGGAATTCTAAAGGTAGATCATAGAGCTTAAGTGTTGAAAACATGGGTCCTGAATTCTGACTGCTTCCTAACAGGATCTGCCATTCACTAGCTATTTAACTAAGGCTCACTAAGACTCAGGTCTGCATGTGTAAAATAGGATAAAAAATACTCTATTGTTTGTAGGGTTGTTATAAGTATTAAATGCGATAATGTATATAAGGTACTTATCACAAATCTTATAATATTATAAGTGCTGAATTTTATCATTACACATAATATCATTATAAATAATAATTATTACTATTATCATTATGTGAACATAAAACATGGAATATCCAGATGGGTACTCATCCAGCAGCTACTAAAACAGAATGTATTATTTATATGTGAAATCTCCATTTTCACCTGAATAACCTTCATGATTTTCTGGGAATTCCTTTCTTACAGGCAAACACATTTTTTATAAGAATAATAACCATTTTAGAAGCCACCTACTTATATCTCTTTTGCCTGCTAAGAAAGCCAGCTTGTGCCAGACTTTACAATTTTTTTTGTTGTTAAATTTCATCTTATTGGTACAAGTTCAGCTTTTCAGGCTGTCAAAACAATTCCAAATCTTGGTTCTGGGTTCTATTCTATTAGTTATCCCTCCCAGTTGTGTCACTCACAAATTTGAAAGTGTGTCTTCATCCAAAGAGTTGATAAAATGTTGATGAAGCCCAGCTAAGCACAGGGTCCTATGCATATCTCTGAAATCTCTCACCTTAAGTAATATGGATAATAAAGACTCATTAATGGATACTAAAGACTAATAATAATAAAAAGACCTTAATAATGACTGACTATGCTAAATATTATATTTAGATTTCTTTTTTTAAAAGTTTATTGAGGTATAATTTATATAGCATAAAATTTACCTGTTTTAGCTGTACAATTCAATAATTTTTTTCTTTTTTTAAATTTTATTTATTTATTTGAGAGAGAGAGAGAGAGAGCATGAGCAGGGGGGAGGGGCAGAGGGAGAAGCAGACTCCTCACTGAGCAGAGAGCCTGATGCAGGGCTTGATCCCAGGACCCTAGCATCATGACCTGAGCTGAAGACAGATGCCTAACAGACTGAGCCACCCCGGTGCCCCTACAATTCAATAATTTTTAATATATTTAAAAAATTACCCAATCATCTCCACAATCTAACTTTAGATTATTTCTATTACCCCAAAGAGATCCTTTGTGCCCATTTTTAATCAGTCCTCATGCCCATCTCCAGTACCAGGAAACCACTAATCTACTTTCTGTGTCTCTCTATTGGCCTTGTCTTCCCATATCATGTAAATGGAAGCATACAATACATTTGAGTCTTTCATTTAGCATAATCTTTTTGAGGTACATCTATGTTATATGATGTGTTAATAGTCTCTTACTTTTTATTGCTGAATTTTATACCATGAATTGTATACCATTGTATGGATACACCATGTATACAATGTACATACATTACCCCATTTTAACACTTAGCAGCAATTGTAGCAGGTGGATGCCACACATCAGCATCTCTATAGCAGAGATGAAGAATCTGAGGCTTTGAGAAACTATGAAATTTACTCAAAGACTAAGTTTGCTGTGGGAAAGCCAAAATCTAAATCCAGATGGGCTAACTCCACTCCAATATATTTAACCTACCCTGCCTTCAATTTCAGGAGAATGATCAAGCATTTGAGAGAACCCGTGCCTACAATATCACCTAAACCACTCATTATTATCCATATTTTCCACAAGGATGTCATTAAAATTTCTGCCCTGCATGTTGCTGAATAATGGCTATCCTGTCCTAAAGCAATACTCCAGGGGCCCTGGGTGGCTGAGTCAGTTTAGTGTCTGACTCTTGGTTTCCACTTGGGTCATGATCTCATGGGTCCTGAGATAGAGCCCTGTGTAGGGTTCCACATTCAGCAGGGAGTCTGCTTGAAGATTCTCTCCCTCTGCTTCTCCTCCAACTCTCTTTCTTTCTTTAAAATAAATAAATAAATTTATAAATACATAAATAAATAAAGCAATCCTTCAGTGTACCAGTCACAAACATAAAAAGAGATTGATTTTGTGTGATTTATTTGGAGTATATCAGATTGATTCTCAAGCCATTTAATATTTGTGCTTTCCAAACTTAGATTTTGTGGGGACTTGGAAAAAATTCTCAAAGAACAATTACAAATAAGTCTTCAAGAATACCGTTAATACATTTTGTAGTAAAAAAAAGAAGTTCCCCTGTAACTACCTGAAATATTAAAATAACAACAACAACAACAACAACAACAACAACAACAACAACATTTGATTCATTTTGCATAGCATACAAGTTTAGGGCAGGAAAGTCAGATAACCAGATTGCTCAGATTTAAACAGGAATACAATTTTGGACAAGTTACTTACTCACTCTCTGACTCAGTTTTCCATTCTTTGAAATGGAGATAAAAATATAACCTATATGATAGTATTATTTGGAGGAGTAAATGAGTTAACACCAGCAAAGCACTTAAAATTAGGTATCAGGGGTGTCCAGGTGGCTCAGTCGGTTAAGCATCTGCCTTCTGCTCAGGTCATGATCCCAGAGTCCTGGGATCAAGTCCTGCATCATCGGGCTCCCTGCTCAGGGGGAGTCTGCTTCTCCCTCTGCCCCTCCCCTCACTCAGGCACTCTCTCTCTCTCTCAAATAAATAAATAAAACCTTTTTAAAAAATTTTAAAAATTAGGTATCATTATTGCTATTTTTACATTATCATTGTTACTCTAGGCAGAGAAGCAACATCCTGAACAACAAATAGGTTAATCAAGGCAATTAAACAACCAAACAAAAATAGATAACAATAAAAACGAGCTGACATGGGAAAGAGGTGGAACGGGATGTATGTGGGAGGATTTCAATATCTGTGCATTATCATTTGTCATATTTTAAAATAAAAGATAACATAAATTGCCCCTAGAGAAAAAAAATAAAAGTCTACTGCTTCCATCAAAGCTAAACTGTGAATACATGCTTCATTTGTGTTCTTGAGCTCACAGATCCTCTTCCACATAGGGATGTGACACTAAAGTCACACCTTTACCCTCTTGAGTTAGAACACCTAAGAACTCCAGTTTATAAAAGGGATATTAACTTTGGTGCATGAGAGGTTAGTGATTTTGTTTAAAGAACTGAGTAAAATAAATGGCATCTTTTTCTTCTTTGAACTCACTTCTTTCTCAAAAGGATAGTAGTTATCTAGAAGAACACGATAGTGTTCCAATAAAAAAAAGTTGTATTTCTTACTATATATTCAACTGTAAAACCTTTTCTGTCCATTTGTATCTTAAATTAACAAAAGAATTTAAAATTGTGGCATGACCCCAGCTCATGGGGAAATTTTTGGTAAAATGTTTCATATACCATAAACGCCACAGGTTTTTAAACTTAAGTAACTTAATCTAAGGTAAAATATTTCTCTCTCAATAAGAAAAACTACTTACATGAAAATATTAGATGCATTGCTATTTAAAATAGAAAACACTGAAAATAGTCTAATTGTCCAAAAAGTAATAAAGGAATTTCAAAGTAAATTATATTGCCATTACTGGATAGAATATTGTGCAGCCATTAAAAGTAATTACACTGTTCATGTTGTAAACCTATGATGAAATATTAATGTTAAAACTAAAAACAAACTATCCTAGCTATGGAGGCAACTGTAAAATTATGTATTCATGTGGGCAAGCATTAGAAGGCAACATAGAAAAATGAGAACAGTTGATTTGTTCTAATTATATTAAATAATGGGCTTCTCATATGCCTTGTCCTAAAGCAGACTGTGCTAAACAGTTTCCTTCTTCTTAATTGGGTGTGAGCCTGATGGTTATTTTTCCTTAGATTTCCTGTTATGATGATGATGATGATGGTTACCACCACCGTCATCACCATCATCATCATTGTATGGTACAGGGTTAAGTTTTTTTGTTTTGTTTTGTTTTTGAGAGAGAGAAAGCGTGTGTGTGTGCATGCAGGAGTGGGGGTGGGGTGGGAAAGGAAGGGGCAGAGGGAGAGGGAGAGAGAGAATCTTAAGCAGGCTCCACACTCAGCCCAGAGCCCTACACAGGCCTCAATTCCATGATCCTGAGATCACGACCCAGAGATCAGCACCTGAGCTAAAATCAGGATTCAGAAGCTTGACTGACTGAGCCGCCCAGGCACCCTAGGGTTAAGTATTTTTAATATAACTAAAAAATTTCTAAGAGCAATTTTCCTATGGCCAATTTCTAAGGAGATTAATTTCTAATTTTATAATGTAAGTCGAATTAAAAAAACTTCAATTCATGGAATATTACAAATACATTTGTTCTTTTGGGGTGCCTATTTCAAATAAAATAAACATTTTAATTAATCCACTAATTAATCCAAAATTTACAGAATCCTTGCAAAATGCCAGGCACTAAGCTACGTGCCCCAAACAGGAGACTGAGAAAAAACACAGGCATAGAGTCTGTAAGATAAAGACAAATAGACACACCCTTAGAACTTACGTGATAAAATGCTATGCTAAGGGAAGTCCTATGTTTAAAGAATGGCATAGAAAATGAACTAAATCAAGGTAGGTAAGTTGGGAAGGGAGAGGAGAAGATACCCTGGCATATAGCCCCCAAGGAATGAACCCCAGCATATGAAACTAGAATGGGTATTTGTAATTAAGTAAGTAAGCAGTGCTTAGTAAAATAAGAGTACTCAGTTTGTGAGTAACTTTCTGGCTTGTGAGAAGGACCAAAGACAAGGGAGGGCACTAATCTTCATAGCATTCCTGCCCAGCTTAACTTTATAAGGTGATGGAAGTGTTCTAAAATCTGTGCCATCCAATAGGGTAGCCACCAGCCTCTAGTGACTATTAAGTATCTGACATAAGACTAGTGTGATTTAGGAACTGAAATTTTAATTTCATTTGATTCTACTCAATTTTAATGGTTACAAGTGGCTAGTGATGACATTACTGGAGAATACAGCTTTGCTGTAACTCAAGTAAGTTCACTATGGTAAGATCAGAGGGTGTGGGGCAGTAGAGAGGGAGCAAAGTGGCAAGAGGCAAGGCAGGTAGAGTCCAGATGATGCAGGGATATGTGTACCATGTTATGTAGCACCTGCCACCACAACTGTGGTGTAACTTGACACTACACACAGCAGTATGAGCAGTCATCCAGAGAAGCCAGTCAGCAAGGCACTTACAAACCAAGATAGCTGCCTTCCCTCCCCCTTCAAATGATAGGTTGGATTTTGCAGACTGAAACAAGTAAAGTTTATCTACTTAATACACTGAAGCATGGGGAGTCATGTGGAGTGTGGAGGGGAGGAAAGGAAAGGTATTTTGCATTTCTCTGTCTATACATTTCCTAGATTTCCATGTAGTTAAAATTTTTCATTTCTCTTATAATGATTTCGCACTGATTTTGAGCTTCTGGTCTCCTGGTTCATTCCTGTTATGTAATGGCATCATATAACCAAGAATAATGCAGTGATTTCATGATCAAGTCTGTATTGTAGAAAAATTTCTGTTGAATGGAATTGAGGAAGCCAGACTAGAGGCAAGAAAACCAGTTAGAATACTATCATAGTAATAGTGATGTATTAGGGATAAACCAAGCACCTACAGTCAAGTATTTGCTAGATGTACTAGATGGGACTGGGGAATGAACTGAATGTGAACAGAGAGGCTCTGGAGTGCTCAAGAGTGATACTCTTGTTCCAATTTGGCTAAAGTGGATGGTGGTACCACTGGTAGAGATGGAGAAATGAGAAAACACAGCATATTAAAAGAAGAGATAATTTTGCCATCACTGGGTCCTGACTCTGCTACTTATTAGGTGGGTGACTCTAGTAAACTCAGTTTCTTAGGGTTACATCTCTCCTCTGACAAACAAGAAGGTTGGAGGAGAGGGCTAGTGAGATTCGTTCCACCTGATTTTGGGACTACCTTTCTGAACACACTTATTTTTATTATCAAACACTTTCATCAAAGAGGACTTGTTTTTCAAAAATATTTATCATTGAAAGATAATATTATGTGCCATGTCTCTTTACTTGACCTCAATTTTGACTGTGGATGGGACTCTATGATTCCATTTTTTGGTAATTTGATATGCTGAATTATATAGCTAAGCTATAGACATACATACAAGTCCTGGAGTACATTCTTATGTGTGACAACACATAACATTATGCTCTATAATAAATCACAGACATGTCAGAAACAAGAAATTACAAAGCACATTTATTGTCAACATCCTCCCCTGGTAGCAATGTTTTTGCACAAATGTTTTGCATTTAATCTTTCTTGTTTTTCCTTAGTGATAATAGTGTCTACTCTAATTAAAATATATTTCAATTCAGATAGAACTGTCCCAAATCAATTTTCACACAGATACTTGTTAGTCCAAAATTTTCAGAAGATTGCTACTTTTAGATCCAATCTGAACCACATCCTTTGTCATTTGAGAGAATAAGTTTTAGGAATGAAATTGTAGGAGTAGAAAACGCACACATGTACATACACAAACATGTGTGGATCTGCTTTTAAAGCTGGTTAGATAAAAATGACTGATGGGTGACGGCTATTTTTTTTAATTTGGAAACTTTCGAGCTTGACCTAAAATTCTTGACTGAAGATGCTCAGAACGAGCCTTCTAGAAACAGAAAATGTAACAATGAAGGAATCTGAGGAATCTGTGAATTTTTTTCCTACCACAAAAAGGACAACAAGCCAGATGACTAATTAAGCACAAGGATTTAGAATACAGCTGTCAGTAATAGCCCTGTCAATGCAATCTCACTGGGTTTGAATTTTCAACTATCCCACTTATTAATAATCAGTCTTGGGCCAATTGCTTAGCCTTTTAGAGTCTCATCCACCTCATATGTAAATGGAATTAATAAGCAGAATCCATCTGATTACATTGCTGGGAACATTAACTATCATTCTCTCTCTCCATCATATTATTTATGAACTAATAGATTTTGTTACATATTTTTGTGACATCAACCAATTGCTGCCATTATTCTTACTAATGCTCATATTGTCCCATTTTAGGTTAATGGGGAGCCCTACAAGTTGACTCTGTGTCCTGTCCTTATTCCATTTGTCTTTGAGAGCAGCTTCCTTGTGTTCTGGTATGGCAAGGAACATGGCTTATTTTGTATATTTCCTAGAAGTAAGGAATATTCATTTGCCTTATTTTGTATATTTCCTAGAAGTAAGGAATATTCATTTGCCTTGTTCACTGATATATCCTAGTGGCATAAAAATGTGCTCAATAAACATTCCTTAAATGAATCAATTAAACAGCATTTAACAAATATTCAATAAAAGTCATCTATTATTATTTGTCATTGTATAAGAATTTCTCCCTCAAGAACCTAACTATGCAATTCTTTCAGTATGATTAATCTAATCACTTCCTGAGGACCTACAGTGTGCACCCCACCCCTCAGCCAATTCACAAATGTTTTAGTTGCATGTATTTAAGTACTATTCACAAGGTACAAAGTATAGCCATATTGCAAGGAACATGGGAGGAATGTGAAAGGATTAAAATAAGCAATCTTAGGCTTCTATTTCACCTAAAATATTTTATCATTCTTTCCTTATCATTTTCCTTGTATTAGAATTAGGGGATTCTAATGTCAAATGTTTCTGGGAGAAATCTTGCATTTCTTCTGCAATAGAGCATGTTTAAATCCTCACTTCCATTTTATTTATTGCTTTCATTGTCAAAGCCCTACTTTGTCTCTGACTTCCTTTCTTTTTCAACTTTATCTCAAATGGAAATTTAGCTTTAATAACATAACCACTTTTATTGCACTCTACCATTTCCAAAATAATTTCATTTATCATTTAAGTAAAACTTGCTCTTAATTTATCTGTTGAAAGGCTGAGGAGAAGCTTTTAAACTTAAGATTCTTTCCCTTTCTCAAATTTTAAGTAGCTAAAGAAATTCTTCACATCTATAATACTTTTGGTATCAAAATTATGCAAAACACATTTTGTGCCACATCTGAGTTTTTTAACTAGGTTTTCAAATATGTATGGCATCCAGCTTTGCTTGGAATGAGGCCTTATATAAATGTTCGCAGAAGGTAAAATCCAAGACTTTAATACAAGATACAGGTAATATTAATAAAAAGTTCCTTGGCAAACGATTTTGACACCATGACCTGCTAATGCTTAGAACACTTAGATGAGAGATTTCTTAATTTGCCATTTGGCACAAGGCACAATCACCTCATTTTGGAATATTGTGAACCATTACACCTCAGGAGAGATAGATGGCCTCCAATTGAACAAAGCCTGATGATTTACAAGTTTAACATTTATGGAGGACAATCACAAGATTAAACAAGCATTATTCCTAGAATTAACTATTTCAGAAGGGAAATGCTAATTTTTCCTGATTAAAAAGAGAAAACACAGATGTCACTCACTTCTAAGAAAAAAATTACTCCTCTAGCTCTAGAGCATGTATCATTTTAGGGAACATAAAGTGAGAGAATGGGAAGTAGAAAACTAGCTCTCTACCAATCTTCCTTCTCTCCTTATAATGGAGAGATTTATGCTTATTTTTCTTCGAATATATCCAGCAAAGTAACATATTCATCCTTCCCATCCCCCTTCCCCAATTTTCCACTTAGGATTTTTTTTCTATGAATAAATCCAGCCTGTTGGTCTCTAAAAACAAATCCCACTTCTGTCAATAACAAGTGTATAGCTCTCTGAAAGTCACAATTACTCTCTGGGACTTACTTTGAGACTTCCCGTTACTTATCTGTGAGATGAGAAAACTAGATGACCTCGTCAAGGTCAAACATTCTCTAACGTTTTAGTCTTTGGCTCACAATAGTCTGTACCTCTTATGAATTCCTAGAACACTTGTTACTGGTGCCATATTCATTCAATAAAAGTGATTTCAACCCACGATGTGTAACGAGTCTTACTTGCATGTTAGCTTTTACATACACATGCCATGCTTTCCCCTACAAAAGCAGCAATGCCTTGAGGGGGAAAAAAACTACATTTTACCTTCTTTACACTTCTCAAAACATCCAGCCCAGAGCCTTACACTTGCCAGATGCCTCCTAAATACCTGTTCATTAATTTGCTGATAAACTGTAAACTTTCCCCAGTTCTACTTGAGAGGCTCTGCAAATAGGAATGGCCCTAATGTTGTATATTCCTAAAAGGAGAGCCAGATCAAGTCTGCTTATATCACAAGCTCAAGTGGACAAGAAGTAATATTTTCTCTTATGGGCAAAGCTGCTACAATAGAGTCCTTCAGAAGAACATAACAGGGAGAAACAGAGGTTGCGCTACAGTGTCTGCTAGCCTCTCACATCAGCAGAACAAGAGTGTTAAAAAAAAGTCACAATATTAAGACAGGAGCAGAAATGAGAGCAGACGTGAAGCTAAGAGGAGCATTTACAACCCACTTCAGAAGCAGCAGGAGTTTGGAGATGAAATATGGAATCAAAAAAAGGAATAAGCAGGATAATTTTATCAATAAAGACAGTGTTGAAAAGATAACTACCCAATGATCATGTTTTCTAAAAATAAGCAACATACAGCTAATCATAAAAAAATTTTATACTCCTTTGAAAAGGAATTCCACTCCCATGCTATACATTTATACTAGTGAATAATTGTATAAAAACATTTCTTTCAAAAAAAATTCCTTTCAAAGATTTTATAAACACAAATACACCCTTGTACTTTCTTCCACTAGGTGAATAAGCACACTTTAGATGAGGAAACTCAGACAGTGAAAACTTATTTAATTTTTTCACTAAGACATTAGAAAGTAGATTCTCACAAGAGTCAGGAATTCAAACATTGATTTTCCTACTCAGCCCATCAGCCAACAGATATGAAATGATGGATCAAGAGAATGGAAGGTCTATTTTTCTATTCACTCAGAAGGCATATACAGCTTTTATAAACTGAAAAACTGGTTAAAAAATGGGCATTACCTCCAAACAATAGATTGTATATTCTGATAAATCCCAAAATGAGACTCTAATCTGACCCAGTGTTAGAATGTTTCTCTAACTATATAACAAATAAGAAAACTGAAAGACTAATGAGAATTATCTGGTGCACTTTTCCTGTTAAAAGTTATTCTAAAAATTTCATAAAGGATACAAAGTCCACAAAACTGGGAGCAGATTAAGTAATAAATAAAGCATCGTGTTCAGCTATACCACTGTTAGAATTAGCATGGCTAGAATGAGCACCTGCCAGAAAAATCAAAAGATCACTCAAAGGCTTTCCCTGACTTTGTCACTTACTTAATAAAATTATTCACTGTTTTCTTGGTCTGAATAGTTCCAACTTTAAAAGTAGAATATTAAAAATAATTGCCATATTTAAGAGACAAAGAACTAAGTAAGTGGTTATTACTTAACACACTGGAATATTTTAGGAATGACAAGATATTTCTCAATTTCACCAAAAAAAAGTAAAACTTGGTTAACTTATCAGGATTTGTGGAAAATTATCACAGTGAAGAGAAACACGGGTGGTTGGTTAGCTAACTGCCAGCCTACACTTTTCTGTGACAAAAGAACTCTGTTTCTCTTCAGAGCAGCAATGAACGAGTCACAGTACTGAACTATGATTAGGCTAGGCCAATTATACCAATCATAGCTCACTTTGCCAGATATTAAACAGCCACATGAGCCAGTTTAACCAAAGAAATATAAGGAAGTTCTTATAATGGGAGGGGTGTTTCTGGGAAAACATTCCCTTTTTTATAAAATAGCAGGACTATGAGAGACCCTAAGGATGCACCCCCTGCCCCATTGTTTTTCTACTTTTAACACTGATAAGATTTCTAAAGCAATGACAACCCTCTGGAGATCATCCATTGAGATGCATGACAAAACTAATGGCCAAGACATGAAGGAGAGGATAGAAAGAACCAGCCTAGGTCATTGCTGACAGTAATGAGCTTCTGAACTAAAATTAGACCCACCTAACCTACAGTCTCCCAAACAAGTGAGAATAAAGTACTGTTTAAGGCAAATATTCTGCAGCCTAACACATTTCTAAATGACATATATAGTCCTCTTTGCAGAATCCATTCACAAGAGCCCACCATAAAAGTCTGCATTTCTTAAAGTAATATATCCTATCCCTAAGGTGACACCCTGGTAGCCTGCTCTAACAATCTGCTTATCTCATATGTGTGTGATATCTCTTTCCCTTTCTATGCATAGAAAAGTAGTCACAAACCCCAAATCTGATATGCCGTCTGCTCTGGAAATATACTGATAACATGCAACATGAAACACATAATTTCATGGAGGTTTGGGGAGCTTCCTGAAAACCACCCATGAATTCTTGGTAAGGTCTTCAGAGAGGTCCAACTATAAGAATCCTAGCTTCAAATGATTTGACATTTCTTTACTCTTAATATTATTTTATTTTATTTTATAAGAAAAATAAAATACCAGCTTCAGCCTTATTTACAGAATTCTTTGTGATCCAGTGTCTTAAGAAGGAAGAGGCGCATTTGATATGGAGCAGCAAAGTGAGGGAAATATCTCTGGACTAAGACTCAGGAGAGATTGGGTCTGGGCATGACTCCACCCCATTTGCAGACTGACCAAGATCATTTTGGGCTTCCGGTCTCCCATCTCTAAAATGGGAAAAATGATACTCATTTCAGGAAACCTTTGTGAAAACTCTAATGGGGTATCATGTGGGTGCTGTTTAAATGGCAAATTATAGGTAGAGTTTTCACTAGTGGATATAGTCTCTACATGTAGGAGGGACCAGGACACTGCAAGACCAAATTCAGGTCTGTCTCTGTCATAGCTGGTTTTGGTTAAAAAAGATGATTCTGGGGGCACCTACGTGGCTCAGTCAATTAAGTGTCCAACTTTTGATTTCAGCTCAGGTCATGATCTCAAGGTTGTGAAATTGAGTCCTGCATCGGGCTCCACACTGGGCGTTGGAGACTGCTTGGGATTCTCTCTCTCTCCCTCTCCCCCTACCTGCCCCACTCACACAAGCTCTCTCTCTCTCTCTCTCTCCCTCTAAAAAACTAAAAAAAATAAAAAAAAAAAAAGATGATTCTGTTCTAACCTCAATGAGATACCACCTCACAAAAGTCAGAATGGCTAAAATTAACAAGTCAGGAAATGACAGATGTTGGCGGGGATGCAGAGAAAGGGGAACACTCCTACACTGTTGGTGGGCATGCAAGCTGGTGCAGCCGCTCTGGTAAACAGTATAGAGGTTCTTCAAAAAGTTGAAAATAAAGCTACCATATGACCCAGCAATTGCACTACTGGGTATTTACCCCAAAGATACAAATGTAGTGATCCAGAGGAGTACGTGCACCCCGATGTTTATAGCAGCAATGTCCACAATAGCCAAACTATGGAAAGAGCCAAGATGTCCATCGACAGATGAATGGATAAAGAAGAGGTGGTATATATATACAATGGAATATTATGCAGCCATCAAAAGGAATGAAATCTTGCCATTTGCAACGACGTGGATGGAATTGGAGGGTATTATGCTGAGCGCAATAAGTCAATCAGAGAAAGACATGTATCATATGATCTTACTGATATGAGGAATTCTTAATCTCAGGAAACAAACTGAGGGTTGCTGGAGTGGTGGGGGGTGGGAGGGATGGGGTGGCTGGGTGATAGACATTGGGGAGGGTGTGTGCTATGGTGAGTGCTGTGAATTGTGTAAGACTGTTGAATCACAGACCTGTACCTCTGAAACAAATAATACATTATATGTTTAAAAAAAAAAAAAGAAGATAGTAGGAAGGGGAAAATGAAGGGGGGGAATCGGAGGGGGAGATGAACCATGAGAGACTATGGACTCTGAGAAACAAACTGAGGGTTCTAGAGGGGAGGGGGTGGGGGGATGGGTGAGCCCGGAGGGCACGTATTGAATGGAGCACTGGGTGTTATATGCAAACAATGAATCATGGATCACTACATCAAAAACTAATGATGTAATGTATGGTGATTAACATAACATAATAAAATAAAATTTAAAAAAAGATGATTCTAGTTAAAAGATTCATATATTTATTAAGTAATTACTGATAATAAGGACAGTTATTGTTTACTACAGTACTACCAATTACCAGGCATTCCACCTTTACTTATATTATTTTATATTATCATCACCAGCCTGATCCTATTATCTACACTGAAGGTAACAACAGCTCAGAGACATTAATTAACTTACAAAAAGTCTCACACAAACCTAAGTACAGAGGCTGGACTGTGGTCACAAGTCTATTCTATGATGAAATCTTTCTCTTGATATTACGTTAAAATGCATTTGACACATAGAATTCAATTTCACTATGACCTAGCTGGAGATGGTGGGAGAGTGGAACTGTAAATGTCCAAAGGCAAATATAATTAGCATTCACAGTTTTCCAGGTCTTGAACTTAGAGGCCAAACTACAGAAAGGGCCAACAGCGATGCTAGCTGGAAACTAAATTTAGGATTCAGTAAGTAAATGTATTAGTAAAACTGTGCCATTTTGGGAATGTTATCAATATTCATACACGTGGTATTTTTGGTAGCCAGGACCTGACCAGGATTTTTTTTTTTCCTCAAAAAATAGCTTAACTTTAATCTTTCATCCAATGGAAAAAATACATATCAGTGATACTGTAAGACTTTTTAAGTGAGGCAAGATTGGCATCTACTCCATATGTGAATACTAAAATTAGATCAGAGACTGAGAGCTTTGGCAGCTGGAAATGAAAAAAAAATTTTTTTTAAGCAAAAAATAAAGATTTAGGGTTTTGTTAAAAGAACAAAGGGACCTACACTTCGTCCCATACCTTAACAGCTGGAATGAAAATAGTTAACCTTTCCTGTTATTAAAACAACTAACATATACATACTATTTAGTTCATTAATATGTTCATTTTTGGTAGAGTCTTGCATTAAGTAAATAATTTAATTTTGAAATATAACACGTGTCAAAACAACCCAGCTTTCACATGGAAACAATAGTCAAAATGCATGTATAATGCCTTTCTAAAATGACCAGTTATAGCTGTAAAAGGCAATGCCAAAAGCAATGTTCAGAGATACCACAGCAACAAGAGTCTTTCTGCTACAGAAACAAACTCATACTCAGAAGTTGAAAGAAGGAATCATTTCAGATCTTTAAAAAAATTTACTGTAAAAAATTAATGTGATCCCCTCTCCTCCAATTAAAATGTCTTCACCTGTTCTGAATTTCCAAATTTTATTTAGTGCTTTAAAGCATTCTTTCCATAACTCCTGTATATCTTGGTAAAAGATACAAATAAAAGTTGAGAACAGCACCAAACACATAGGTTTTGTTTCACTTTTGCAAACTTCTGTTCCAACAAGAGTCTTAGGTGTTCAGGATTTTTAGGATATATTTGTTTGACAATCATTTTATCTTTTGTATCAAGTACTCAGAGTGAAATTCTCTTATAATTCTCTCTAATGGCCTTAATATTTCAACAGAACGATGCATCCCAATGTGAATGCCCATTTTAAATGATCAGGATACACCTGCAGTAATTACCACAGTAAGATTAGTGAGGCCATCCTATGCTCCAATGGCTTCATGTAGTGTTGGTTTAGTGCACTGAAGTGCATGTAATAGATTGAATTCCCTGATATATCTGACAGACCACCAATTACAAAGTACTTGCACACTTGATGCTTTCGACCTTGCTCATAATAATGTGAATACATCTGGCAAGTCACTTTCAAATAACAACAATGAAAGCTTCCACCCAAGACTTAACAATTATGAATTGCATACTTCATTTTAGGGGAAATATTCCTGATCAAAATGTTAAATTACAACAGTAAACTGAAGACCTACAGAACTTAACATCAGAAAAGAACCAAGACATTAATCTGACCAATCCCAGAAACACAGTTTCCAAATTTCCAGTAATAATGAAGATGTTTCAAGTTTAACACCTGCATTGCTATCATATTAATTTTTTAAGAAACCAAATTCAGTGTCATTGACATGTTTCAGATCTTTCCTGAAAATGAAAACAAACTACAAAATAATTATTTTTTCTAAATCAACGAACAGTTAATCTTTGTGGATGCTTGGCTCTTGAAGTCCTCATCGAGAAACATGCCCACAAATTACTAAAATAATCTCAAAAGTAACAGTTAGTAAGTAAAGACTTTGTAGCAGTTAGTGAGTAAACAAAGCTTTTATTGTTTTTGTAATAAATGCAGTGGTAAAGTATATATAACATAAAATTTACCTTTTAACCATTTTTAAGTATAAAATTCAGTGGCATTAAGTCACGTTTTTGTACAAACATCACCACTATTTCTGGCACTTTTTCATCATTCCTAACAGAAACTCTGTACTCTATATAGTTATTATTTTTTAAGGAACACAAGTAAGAAAAAAGCTTTTTTTTCCATTTATCCTGATCTGTTCCAGAATCTAAATTGTGGGGTTTATAAAGTAATTAAGGCCTTAACAGTCAAGTAATTTCTAGATGATTTACATGCGAGGGAAGGAGATTTAGTAAATGCAGTTGCCACAAAATAGCCATCAGTCCTAGGATTCTCTGCTGTCTTTAGAAAGAACAAGGAAATGGAATACAGGATAATTCCTTTTCCTCTAGGGCAGTTTCTCAAATGTGGTGCACCTGGGATTCCTGCTATAATATAGTTTTGCAATTCCAACCTGATACCTAGTACATAAAAGCCTCTTTGGGAGGTGTGTAGAATCCTTAGAGAATGTCATTTAACTTGGTCTCCAGGTGATTGCATTACACATCAAAATTTGGTAAACATTGCTTGACTGCCTATAGCTGTCCCCCCCAATCTTCGCCACCCTCCTTGACCCTCACACACACACCTCACCCCTTCACCCATGTACAATACCTCCTTATGCCTTCCCTTTACTCCTAAACATTCTTTTACGACACGCTGTCTGAGGAGAGGCAATGGTTCAATTAAAGGGAATAATAAAAGTTTTAGTCTCAATACAAACCCAAAAGACTAGTTTCTAATGCAACATTTCCCACAATAACATTTAGGAATAATTGATCAGAGAAAGAAGTTAACTATGAATTCTCTTGCTTGCTATATTGACAATCCTGACCAAAAAAAGAATAAGGCATGTATATTAAATAGTTTCTCCAGTGGTAAGTTATGTTTGGGAGAATTCAAACATAATGAACTGCTTGAGGTACAAAAAGAAGTGAAATTTTTATCTTTCTGAATATCTCACAAAGTAAACTCTGAAATTATCCAAGTACAGAACTCTATGAGTATATTTTCCCAATGACCTGTGGGTTGAAAACCATAGGGTATTTGGTAGAAAATGTATGTCTAGAATATTAAAACATCCCATAGATGCTTTGTTTGCATAATCACAATCTCCCTTCTCTGTGATCCACAGAATAGTTTGTAAGACCTCGCCAACATTTATGCTGCATTTCCCTTATTAGACTATGAACTATTAGAAGGCCATGTGTTATGTACCTTTCATAAACCTTGGGCAAAACATACTTAATGATGGAAGAAGAGAAACACTAAGGTCTGGAACAAGAAGACTTCTTGTCTCAAATGATACTCAAGCCCATATCTTGAACCTCACTTTAACCAAACCAATCACAAGACAAAATGAGACAGACACTACAATAAAAACTCTGGTACCAAATCAATACTGGTAGCAGCCAAGAGTGATTCTAAACCTGCTTATTTCCCCAAATGTGTAAGATACCATGCTTACTCAATTGGTTTATATTTTGTTTCTAATACCAGCAGATATATATTTTACTTTTATTTTTGATAGCTTTATTTCTAAGGTGATTTCACTTAAGGTTGAAGGATATTCTTAAAAGGTATACTATTGTCTTTTAGAGGAAGAGGAATAATGAATAAAAGTAGTGTGCAAAGTTAACCCATATATATATGTATGGGTTATATATATGTATATACACACATATATACATATATTTCAATATATTTGAAATAATATATACATATATATATCAGATAAAAGCTCCAATTACAAAACGCCTTTATGTACTAAATATGTTTGAAATTAAAACAAAACATACAGCATAATGAACCCCTGTAGTTTTGACCTTCACTGTAGATCTTTCATTTTTTCTCATATTAGACAAGTTACTTAATTACAGAAGCTATTTCAAGAATAATTAAAAACTCCCCTTTCAGAAGCAGCCAAGTAGTTTATGTGGTCACCTGTAGAAGGTTATAACTTGAATGTATTATTTCTTGGATGGTTAACCTTTTGGGTAGCCAAGAAAAAAAAAAAAGATGGCATCCATTCCTATTATGACTATTCAGTAGCACCCAGTATTTATTAAATGCCAATAATATGTGTGTCTTGTCTAATTATAGAACATAGGTTATCCAAGTCCTAAATCTAGTTTGCCATTTAGAAATTTACATTCAGTATACAAGAAGAAACCTGATTCCTGAATTGAATTTTGAGTTCTAACAGTATAATAGGGCATTTCTTTTAAAAGCAGCTATATAGTGGGACAGTTAATTATAATGTTGAACTTAGAATCTAAAAGACAAAATTAAACTGACATACCCAGAATGTTAGTTGCCTACCTAGAATGGCTAGGGCAGAGCAGTAATGAAGTTGTCCTAAGTGGTTCAGTATAAGTTAGAGACCGTTAACTTCATGTAGCAATTAAACGTAATGGTCTGAGAAGAACACACACACACACACACACACACACACACACACACACACACACACCCTGCTAACTACAGTTAGGATTGCAAACGTAGCTTCAAAGAAAATTGGAAAGGAAAAGGAACAGTTCAAGGCATTCCATTATGAGGCTTGGAAAATGAAGACTAACACATTCTCCTGCTTCTACATCGTAAAAATCAGCTTCACACATAAAAGCAACCTGCTCGTCCACTACAGCACAGGATTATAATACTGTAGTACTGAGCACCCAGAAGCAGCATTAAACAAAAACCAATTCATCCCTGTTTTAAAAATACCTTTCACAAAAACCAAACACTATTTTTTTATAAAGAAAAGCTGTTCATGTGCTAAAAGTTTATCCTGTACCCTAAGGATGGCTTGTGTTCATTTAACTTTTATAGTATAAATTGCTAGATCCTCACAGAAGATTTATTTCAGTTGAGGCACAGAGGAGGTAAAAATTTGGTTTATTTTGCATGATGTGTTTTTATTTCACAAGCATACTCTCACTTTAAGGATTTATCAGTACCCTTAAAGCCAAGCATTTAAAAATAAATGTTAGCCCATTTAATAGATATTGCCTTCTATTTCTCCAGTTATATCTTTGTCTTCTCCCTTTTGACATTTGTATTCAGACAAGACACTTTATTTGTCATCATCTATGACTACCAATAAAGTTACAAAAGACACGTGAGGCTAGCAATTCCATTTCTTTTTTTTTTAGAATTTTTTTTATTAAAGATTTTTTTTTTTTTTATTTATTTGACAGAGAGAGACAGCGAGAGAGGGAACACAAGCAGGGGGAGCGGGAGAGGGAGAAACAGGCTTCCCACTGAGCAGAGAGCCCGATGCGGGGCTCGATCCCAGGTCCCTGGGATCATGACCTGAGCCGAAGGCAGACGCTTAACAACTGAGCCACCCAGGCGCCCCTAGCAATTCCATTTCTTAAGAGCAAAGGAGAATGGTCCCCAAATATAGTTGAATCTTAGAAACAGTGATGTGACTAATACAAACTGAGATGTGCTTCAGGGTTAAATGCACACCAAATTTCAGAGATTTAGTACAGGAAAAATATATGAAATGTCTCAATAATTTTAACATTGATTCCATGTTAAAATGATACTATTTTGGATATACGGGTTAAATAATATAGATTATTAAAATCAACTCCAATTGCTTATTTTTCTTTTTTCTAAGGTGGTTATTAGAACATTTAAAATTGGTCATGTGCCTGGCATTATACTTCTGTTGGATAGCACTGCTATAGATACTGCTATAAATAGTCTGGAAGACATGTGAGAGAAAACAGTGTGGTTATGTATAGATAACTATGCAGATTCAAGTGAGTAAATTTATAAGTATACTATATCAACCCTAAAGTGTGAGGAGTTAACAGCAGTAATAATAGCTGATATGTGAATGTGACACATGACTTACTTAAATGTGCTTATTTCATAATCAGACCAATTCTATTACATACATTTTACAAATGAGAAAGTGGAGAATTGAAATAATATTCCTAAAGTAACAAAGCTTATGTGGTAGAACCAGGATTCAAATGCAGTTCTGTCTAACTATATGTAGACTCTGGGCTTTTACCTGTAAAAGAAAATCTCACTCAATAAAACCTATATCTTAAATAAATAAATAAACAAAGCCTATTTCTGATCAAAAGCCATATAATGCCCTTGTGTTCTATCATACTATTCTTTCCAACTATGGTCCAATTCCTCATGCCCATTTGCCTACACATATCCACCTTATCTTTCAAGATGTAGCTACAGTTCTTGACTATGCCATTTTCTGAAATTTCAATGATCAGTACAACCAGCGTAAGGGTTCACAGATTTTCATGTGTCAGGTGTGTTAATTCTATCTGACTTATCAATTTCATGAAGGCAGAGGCTGTATCTCATTTCTATTGTGGTCTCCACCAAAGCGAGCACCTAGCAAATAAACCTAAATAGTTATTAAATGAAAACACAGTGAAGGAGGACAGCTGGGTAGTCAGGTAGTCCTATGTCTGATTACTACCTGGATGATAATAAACAACATAAATCCTTGGTAGTAGTAGTAAGAAAATTTCCTTTTGCTTGTAATTTATGACTCTGCCTCCCTAAGTAACATATACACCGAACTTATACTCAATCCTGATTAGTCAGTAACCAAACCGTAGATTCCCACAGTTCAAGATTCCTGGATGAAATTCCTAGATAATTACACTTGGAAATTCTTGTGAGAAATACACAATGTAGGTATAAAAATATTTTTATTCCTCTTTTTAAGTTTGTCCAAACTTGCTGCCTCAATTGTAACTGAGCTGCAGTATTAATAAAAGGCATACTAAATCTGCAAAATTGGTTTGTTTGAACAAAAAGAAAATGCCTAAAACACCAGCTTTCTTCCTTTCCTAAATAACATGTTTTTTTTAATAACAATGTGGCTACTTTGCTTTCCTGAAGCCAAAATCACCACTAGTCATCAGAGTGCTACTTTTATCATCTGCTCCAACTGGGTTGCCATTCTTTCATCCAAAATCTAAACACGCCAATTTGTGCTTTCATTGTAATAATTGATGAGCCCCCATTGGTTCTCGCTGGGCACAATGCTAGCTTTTATCCTTATGAGATACCTGAAAAAGTGTAACATTCCAACCCGGAATTGCAGTCATGATAAAAGACACACTAAACTGAGCATGTACATTGGAGGCTACTCTCCGTTTCCTGATTTGGAAGGGTGTATTCCACGGTCTGTCTCTTCCCAGATCATATTGGTGGCAAAGAGAGATTGCACAGCATAGTGGCTAGAACAGTAGTTTTAACATTATTGACATTTTGGAGCAAGTAATTCTTTGTTGTGAGAGGGCCATCTTATGCACTGTAGCATGTTTAGTGACATCCCTGGCTTCTACCTACTGGATTCCAGTAGTACCCTCTCCAAGTTATGACAACCAAAGTTGTCCCCAGGCATTGCAAACTTCTCTGGAGGAGGAGGCAAGCCCTCTCCTCATTCCAAACCACTGGGTTAGAACACAAAGTCTGGCACCAGACTGCCTGGACTCGAATCCTAGCTTCTTAACTTGGCAGCTGTGTGACCTTAAGCAATTGAGTTAGTCTCAGAATGCATAAGATTCCTGATGAGTAAATGGGAATAATAATAGTATTTTCCTTAAGGTAGTTGAGGTGATTGAGTAAATGAACCTATATAAAGCATTATGAGAGTACCTGGCATGCAGCAAGGGCTATAAAAAGTGTAGCTGTTTTTACTGTCGCTGTAATTATTATTTTTAAATGAAGATATATGATTTAGTCTTAAGTCTGTAGCTAAATAGTATGTCCAGTTGGGAAGTCACTTAACAGCTTTGGTCTGAGTTTTCTCATAAGTAAAGTAGAAGTTGGACCAAACATTTATTAGTGAAACAGTACAGTATTGTGGCTAAGAGTTCAGGTTCTAGAATCTGACTGCTGGTGTGGGAGTCTTGGATCCATAACTCACTAGCTGTTTAAGACTTGGGCAGATCGCTGAATGTGCCAGAAACCTTGTGTTCTGATTCCATAAAACCCATATAATACAACAGCAACCTCAGGGGGGTTATTGGGAAAATTAACTGAGATGATGTAGATAAAATCTTAGAATATGTAATAATACTGTAAATCCTCAATATATGGCTGCTGTTATTACTATTATTCTTTCTAGCTTTTAAAATATATATAACTTGGGGCCGCCTGGGTGGCTCAGTCAGTTAAGCGTCTGCCTTCAGCTCAGGTCATGATCTCAGGGTCCTGGGATCGAGGCCAACATCAGGCTCCCTGCTTCGGGGGATCTGCTTCTCCCTCTGCCTTTGCCCCTTCCCCCGCTCATGCTCATGCTCGCTCTCTCAAATAAATAAATAAAATCTTAAAAAATATATATATAACTTGTATCATATGATCTCACTGATATGAGGAATTCTCAATCTCAGGAAACAAACTGAGGGTTGCTGGAGTGGTGGGGGGTGGGAGGGATGGGGTGGCTGGGTGATAGACACTGGGGAGGGTATGGGCTATGGTGAGCGCTGTGAATTGTGTAAGACTGTTGAATCACAGACCTGTACCTCTGAAACAAATAATACATTATATGTTAAAAAAAAGAAGAAGATAGTAGGAAGGGAAAAATGAAGGGGGGGAATCGGAGGGGGAGATGAACCATGAGAGACTATGGACTCTGAGATACAAACTGAGGGTTCTAGAGGGGAGCGGGGTGGAGGGATGGGTGAGCCTGGTGATGGGTATTAAAGAGGGCATGTACTGAATGGAGCACTGGGTGTTATACGCAAACAATGAATCATGGAACACTACATCAAAAACTAATGATGTAATGTAGGGTGATTAACATAAAATAAAATTAAAAAAATAAAAAAATACATATAACTTAAAAGTGAGGAGAAATAAGTCATTTAAGAGTAGCCCCAGTGGAGGGGCGCCTGGGTGGCTCAGTCATTAAGCATCTGCCTTCGGCTAAGGTCATGATCCCAGGGTCCTGGGATCAAGCCCCGCATCGGGCTCCCTGCTCCGCAGGAGGCCTGCTTCTCCCTCTCCCACTCCCCCTGCTTGTGTTCCCTCTCTTGCTGTGTCTCTTTCAAATAAATAAAATCTTAAAAAAAAAAAAAAAAGAGTAGCCTCAGTGGAATGTATAGAAAAGGAAAAATGAGGTCAATTCATTTCTATTTACACAGCTTTTGTCCCTAGTAGGTCTAGATTGCCCTAGGGTAAATACAGTAGCTTATTTACCTAGATACCTCAAAAGGCAAAAGATAAGGACCATCTGAATAGGGCTTTGAGAGTCCTCAGAATATGACTAAGTTGGGCTACTATCCATTTTGGATAATCACAACACTGTGTAGATGGATTTCACTCATCACCCAGAAAGGAATAGGCTCACTAGGTCTGATTTGACAAGGATCTTCCTTGGTCAGGGACATAAGAAAGAGTTATATGCCTGTTTTTCTCTCCAAGTGGAAGCTACATAAAGAGCTCTCTCTCTTATCTATTGCCAAATACATGTAGCAGTCTAATTTACAGGAAAAACAATTATCTGAAGTCCTCTTTTGGGGGACCATCCATAGCTGTAATCCTTAGAGGTCAGTTAAGTCCACTCATTACAGGCAAGAACTAACCATGGACCATTTTTTGCTTAAGACAGACAAAACCATCATATTCATCAATGACAACTCCAAGGAACATCAAGAAAGGAGAGAAGATTCAGTGGTTACAGGCTGCAGGGATCTGTTCTTCCCTCATTATCTGAGCCATAAAAGGGTCACATTCATAGCAAAGTTTTGGACTTCACTCTACTGATGATGGCACCAAGCATCTGTTGGAACCATGACATGAACGTCCAGGAGGTCCAAAATACATACGTTCATCTCTACAGATTCTCCTGATCTCTGGCAGGAGATGTTCAAAGTGCAAATTGTCAGAATAGCTCAGGGAATGATTTTTGGAATAGTGTCACTTAGATGATTGTAAACTTGAGAAACAATGATAGTTAGTGTTGACCTGAAAATACCAGAAAAGATCATAGTGAATGACTGTGGTGATAAACTGTACATAGGATAAGAAATCCAAGGTATGTCTATTGTCAGAGTGACCTACCAGGAAAAGTGAGAGATCTTTAACTCTACACTTGACATATCAGAGATTGTTAGAGAAAAATGTGGCCAGCTATAACCCAATGTGGAGCTGGAGCTAGATAATCCACCTGCATCTCATGTGACAACTCTGATCCAGCAACAGTGGCTTTCTCAAGGGTTATGTTGAGAAATATTATGAAGCCATATCTGGGTTTAACAGGAAAAAATTAGCAAAAAATTAGTAGCAACAACAAATTGGTGATGACTGCCATAAATATAAGAGAAGAGGAGTGATAACTAAACTATATATTTGCTATGTTTGATTCAGAAACTGAAGTCAAACTCATAAAAATCAAATCATTGCCTTATAGTCATTTCTTGCCCTCGTGGACCCAATGATTGGGGTTACTCAACCAGAAAGGACAGGAACCCAGCTAGCCTTTTGTAGCAGCCAGATGTTTCTGATAAAAACTGACTTTTAGAGCTCTGAGATATTTTTAATACCATCTCTCGAAGGTGTCTCTTTTTCTCTCTGCTCAACACCCTGCCACCACCATCAAAAGTAATCCTAAAGGACAATACCAAGATGAAAAGCTTGATTTGCCATACCATGAGAGTAGCTCTGCATCTAGCAAATTTTATTATTTAATTTGAAATGCCATAGATAATTCACTCAAAATATATTTAGCATTGGAGATGTACTGCAGATGGAATAATGATGTGACTGCAAATGTAATGTGATGGGTAGGGGCATCTCTGAGCGATTCCCGTATCACCTACGCGTTCACCAGTTCTCAAATTCTTCTGACTGTCTTCAGAAGCTTTATGGGATGTGTTTATATCTGGATAATTCCAAAAGAATGTTTCCTTTTAAAGATGGATAGGACTCATAAAATAGATGGAAAAGAAACATTAAAAGTATAGTAGTGCATTCAAATCTATAAAGGATCAATCCTCATCTATGATTGCTCCCAGCAAAGTGTTAACACCACTTCTGTAGCACCAAGGAGGCAGATCATCATTTAGGCATTTGAGGAGACCGCAAGCCACTTGCCTTAGGTATTAAGCGTATGTAATTTTCATAACCATGGGGCATCCATTAACTAGATTTGAAATGTATAAGGGAAATCTGACACTGACACTCCTTAGCTTCAGCTAGGAAAGACTGTTGTGTAAGTGTGTGTTTGTGAGAGAGAGAGGGAGGGTGGTGTTTAAGGCACACTAGGTGGAGAGTAAGAATTACACAGTCTAATGTACAGATGCAAAACCCAATATTACATGTCACTAACACAAAGAAAGTGTGCTTGGGAAGGTTTGATAGCAAAGCCAATAACCCTGCATTATAGTCACCAGGCTAGAAATTTATGAGCACTCCTATTACTTCACTTGCATTTTCTTCCTATCACAAAAATCCATTTAAAAAGGAAGCCAAGAAGAATCTCTGCCTATATAAAATAATCTTAATAAAAACAAGACCACCATCTGGCTTGCCTTACCCTTATGTAAAGAAAGCACAGACATTTATGGGCACTGATGTGGTGAAAAGAAATCCATTCTTGAAAAGCTCATTCGTAAATTGCATAATCTTAACAAGCATGTCCACCCCTAAATGATCAGTATCAACATCATATAAGAGAGAATACATATATGAACACCTACATAATATCTTTAGACTTAGTGAAGACACCAACAAGTATATACACCTGATAATTAAGGATTTCTATTCTAATATAAATAGTTTATTGAAAAAGATATAAGAAAAAGCTTACCTTGACTTACATTATAGGACTATTATATGAAAGAAAGATATGCATCTCAGGGTCAGGCAAAACACATTTCATTTTTTAAAAATACATTTCATTTTATCGATTAACATTAACTTATATGGGTATGAAAGGGAGTCATACATTGTAACTTTACCATTTGGTTTAATTCATAGCAGCTTAGTGAGATTAAAATGTGGTCAAATGCTACTAATGTAGGCACATCTCTCAGATAATAAATTATACTGAGTAAAAGATTGTGCAATTCAATACTCAAACTGAGAATTGCATAGAACCTCTGGTTTCAAATGCTATAGTTAAACTTGATGAATATCTCTTTATTCCTCTACACCAAATCCTTACAAATGACAGTCTGGTTCTACAATTGGAATCTTGTTACTCTGCATAACTCCATGGCTGGTGGAGATGTTTGATCTGAGTAGGAATCTCTCAGGAATAAATGCAAAGCAGACATGTTTCTAAGTGTAGCTTAAGGTGATCAAAATCTCCTCCCAGCTGATAGTGTTAAATACACTAACTAAAATAAATGAAAAATCCCCAGGATGGTCAAGTGCCAGAGTTCTTTGTGCTTTCCCAATTGAAAGTGATCATTAACAAAATGAGTATCAGACTTGGGATATAAATTTACCTTGAAAAAATGGCATGAGGCCAAAACATGTCCCATGAATTACACAGGGACATGGGAAGTTCTGCATTGAGATTAAGAAAATCAACTGCATAAGCCACTGTGGCAGAATAATGCTCATGGTGTGACAGTAGATCATAAGGACAGTACCTGGGAGTTCTAATCCACCACCAGCTCACTATTAGCTTCTGGTTTGGTATATACCTATAAATGAGCTACAACAAACTCTTGAGGAAATTAATAAGACTCTGAACACTACCACTGTCAGAACACAACTGGAAATATTTAGAAACATAATGTCTTTTTCCAGACAAAAATCATAATAAAAATTTTATATATTTCTTTACTGTTTGGATTTCTAACATTGCATATGTCCTATGATTTTCTCTTACTTTTTGTGATTTTCTTTTACTCTTAATGAAATACTCTGGGCTGTGAAATTTGGGGCTTGTCTTTTTATCAGTTTTTTTATTATATGATTTTTATTATTTAAGGAAAAAACCTAATAAATAGTTTCTTACAAAAACTAACACCTAAGTACCTTTTAAGCATAACCAAAATACCAATAAGGGCAATGATTATAATAGAAACAATTACTCCTGAAATATTATATGCAATATGGATTCTGCATTTTAAAAGGAAATGACAAATCACAGCGTACCTAGCGGAAACAGGCAAGGATGGTATTGGAAATGATTCAGCTGAAGCAGTTGTAGGTGTTCAGTCTGAAACTGATAAGACACAAAACAGAAAGAATATAGTGTACAGACTCTGGAATGTGGCTGGCTGTCTTTGAGTCCCAGCACCACCAGTGTGTGATCAAATATAATGTATGTTAACTTCTCTGTGACTTAGTTTTCTCATCTGTAAAACAGGGATAATAATAGTATTTACCTCACAGGGTTCTGAGAATTCAGTGTTCCTATATGTAAAGCACTCAGTTCAGTGACTAGCACAAAGTGAATGATCCAAAAGATGTAGCTCCCATAGAATTGGAAGCAGTTACTCAAACACGTGTACATGAATGGTCATAGTAGTACTATTCACAATAGCCAAAAGGTAGAAACAACTCAAATGTCCATCAACGGAATGTTTTTCAGTCATAACAAGGAATGAAGTGCTGATATATGCTACAATATGGATGAATCTTAAAAACATGATGCTAAGTGAAAGAAGCTAGACACAAAAGGTATAAAATATTTGTACAAAATAACTAGAATAAGTAAATCCAATTAGACAGACAGCAGACTGGTGATTGCTAAGGGCTGGGGTGAGAAGAAGGAATGGGGAGTAACCAACCACTTAATGGGTACTGGGTTTTATTTTAAGGTGATGAAAATATTTTGGAAAGAAGCAGTAGTCTTTGCATAATATTGTGAATGTGGTAACAGCAGTGAAGTGTTCATGTAAAGATGGTTAATTCTACATAATGTGAATGTTACCTTGGTAAATAAAAAATTATTTAGATAATATTCATAATAATGAAGGACAAAAGTAAACTGTTGACATATTCCTCCTTCTCCCTCACCTTTGTGGATGGGGAACTCACTCCCTTACATAAGGCAACCCATTCCATGTCCAGGCAGGTCTGGTGCCATCAAAGATCAGTGTTAGTGAAAGGATTTATGAAGCCCATGTATCAGTTCTATATGCTAACAGCTGTGCAGAGTTGTGAAGTTACATAGTCTCTCTTCACCTCAATTACTTATATTTAAAACAGGAATGCAAATGCTTATGGAACCAGTCTGTGGTGTGGATTAAATAAGATAACCTACATAGTGTCTAGCATAATGTTCCAACAGACAGTAGGTGCTTACCAGGAACAAATACAATCTGAGCTTATTAGATATAATCGTTGACACTGATTTGGGGGGAAGTGGAGAGAGGATGAGGGGGATGTTTTGACTCAAAAGTTAACTCTGCTGACCTTGCACCAATGGCCTCCCTCTACAACTTGATTCTAATTCTCCCTCCATAGCCAAAAAGTAATGTAATCCTCACCCCAAAGGACACTCTTCAACTGCGACTACCTGAAGAGGCAAGAAAGAGAGACATGCTAGACTAAGCGCACAATTTATTAAAACACAGAATTTAGGGGCATCTGGGTGGCTCAGGCTGTTAAGCGTTCACCTCTTGATCTCAGCTCAGGTCTTCATCTCAAGGTTGTGAGTTCAAGCCCTGCATTGGGGTCCCTGCTGGGCATGAAGCCTACTTAAAAAAACAAAACAAAACACAGAATTTAATTTTTAACACTTTTTGGAGGTGCCCTCCTCCTTCACTGACAAAACTGTAAAACTTTAATACTAAAATGTCCTCTTCTCCTCACCTACTACCAGAGTAGTTAAACTAAAGATTACTGAAGAGGGGCACCTGGCTGACTCAGTCAATAGAGCATGTGACTCTTGATCTCAGGGTCCTGAGTTTGAGCCCCACACTGGGTGTAGAGCTTACCTTAAGAAAATTTTAAAAAATATTCTGAAGAGATTTCCAGTTATGTAAAGCATACAAGCAAGGGTGTCTCCCCTTAGAAAACCGACCAAGGAAGTAGTCAAGGACCCACTATCTCCCTGTCCTGCCTCTCTTCTTTGTACTCTAGTTTCAACACCTCAACTATTTATATAACACATTCTGGATAATGATCATCTTGGAGGGCCGACATTCACCTAGAGTGGCTGTAACAGGTCATTACACTTGTCCTAGCCTTTAGAACAATCAATAACCCCAAATGAAGAGTAATGGTCATTATAAAGCCAAATACAGGTTGATGATCCTTCCTTATTGATATTAAATTTGCCTACTGCTTCCTGCATATTTGTCTGCAACTGCCCTTGTTGCATTCAGCTGCAACCCTTCCCTGGAAGGACTCACAAGTCCACTCCTATCTTTACGTGAGTCTCTTATATATCCTCCTCTGAGCAATCCCATGATGATTAGTTGCTTCCACACTATATTTACATATTTTATTGTTGTCTTTAAGATGAAGTGTGTTTGATATTGAGTAAGTTAGTGAAAACTTTTAGTTTTTTTTCACCAAATATACTCAAGGCTCTCTTTTTTCCCTCTACTCCCCAAAGGCATACTGCATCTCTTAATTATTGGCCCACTGCTCCTACTCCTGAGTTTAATAGTTCTATTTTAGTTTCACTTCAGTATAAATATGATCCAAAATGTTCTTTTAAATGTTCACATGTTCAGCCAATCACTCATGAAATATTTACTGAGTATCAAATTGATATGAGAGTTGACATGGTGTAGAGAAAAGACCATTAATAAAGTTGAAAACCAGTTAGAATGGCAAAAATTGACAAGGCAAGAAACAACAAAGGAGAGGTTGTGGAGAAAGGGGAACCCTCTTACACTGTTGGTGGGAATGCAAGTTGGTACAGCCACTTTGGAAAACAGTGTGGAGGTGCCTCAAAAAATTAAAAATAGAGCTACCCTTTGACCCAGCAATTGCACTCCTGGGTATTTACCCCAAAGACACAGATGTAGTGAAAAGAAGGGTCATATGCACCCCAATGTTCATAGCAGCAATGTCCGCAATAGCCAAACTGTGGAAAGAGCTGAGATGCCCTTCAACAGATGAATGGATAAAGAAGATATGGTCCATATATACAATGGAATATTACTCAGCCATGACAAAGGAAGAATACCCAACTTTTATATCAACGTGGATGGGACTGGAGGAGATTACGCTAAGTGAAATAAGTCAAGCAGAGAAAGCCAATTATCATATGGTTTCATTTACTTGTGGAACATAAGGAATAACACGGAGGACATTAGGAGAAGGAAGGGAAAAATGAAGGGGGGGAAATTGGAGGGGGAGATGAACCATGAGAGACTATGGACTCTGAGAAACAAACTGAGGGTTTTAAAGGGGAGGGGGGTGGGGGGGTGGGCTAGCCCGGTGATGGGTATTAAGGAGGGCACGTACTGCATGGAGCACTGGGTGTTACATGAAAACAATGAATCATGGATCACTACATCAAAAACTAATGATGTATTGTATGGTGACTAACATAACATAATAAAATTAAATTAAATTTAAAAAAAGAAAACAAGCATATAAATTTTTAAATTAGAAAGACCTAGACTTGAATTCTAGCTCTGCCATTTTCTTGCCATGTGACAATGAAGAAATTAACTTCCTAAATCTCAAGTTTCTTGCTTATAATAAGGGCTAATTATATTTATTTGCTCAGAATTTTATAAGATATAAAAACACAGGTGCATAAATCACTTAAATATCTTCCATATTTTTCATATTCACTCCATAAGTGTGATTTTTCTTTTCCAAATAACTTCTAAACTTTAATTAGAATTTATAAATATATTTTCATATAATTTATTGGTTTCAAGTCAAATTATCCTAATGATTTTTGCATCTTAATCAAACTACAATTGACCTTATATATTGTAGTTTTGTATATTTTATAATAGTGACCTTCAAGTTAGACATAATTATGTATGTCTCTCATGCATTATGAGTAAAGTCAGAATTTAATTCATAAGCAAATACATATACTAAAGAACCTTTCAGAACTCACATTCTTTGGATTTTTCATTTTTTTTTCTTAATGATGGAATGAAAAGAACATGAAGTATACAATAAATTTCTTAACTTTACCTCTGAAAACTTTGTGATCGTGGATGTGGTATTTAAACCCACTGAGCCTTAGTTTCTCATCTTTAAAGTGTACTTGATTACACTTTGCCTCACTACTTCATTTATTTCTTGTAAGATGGGCTTTTATGTATGCAGACATGCCTTATAAACACTAAAACTAACCAAAAGCAGCTATCCTTACTTTTTTTTGAGACTTTTTGCTATTTCTTTCTTAATTATTCTTTTGAATTTTAGTAGCAAATAAATGAACATCTTTCTCCTAAAAATATTTTTGAATAATATTTATGTTTGGAATTGACATGAAAGTCTATTGTCAGTAATAGATTAATTTGAAAAGTTCCAGATATTTTTTGAATCTATAACTTGATGATTCTGACTTGATTGACTTTTTTTTTCTTGGTAAGTTAATCACATAATTACAAACTAGTAGATTATTTTATGCAAGAAGATTGTTCCACAAATTAGGTCACTGTCATTTATCATTACCATTTCTTTTTAAAACATATCAAATCTTATGATCTGTTAACACCCGTCTCAGTGTATATCATTTTATTTCCCTCAAATGAACATTATGAATAATTGCAAAGATCTAATCAGGAAAAAAAATTAAAAATTCATTGTAAAGTACAACCATGAATATCTGCAATGATCGAGGGCAGTATAACATCAACACAAAAAGAGAATGTTTTTCTAGAAAAGAGGGGAACAGGCTTATTTGGGATAGACTTTTTTCCACAAGCTGGGACTTCATATGACCTTTTTCTGCCATTGTTTCATATTTGTTGTGATCTTATCTTCATAGTGGGATAAAGAAATAAGCTGTTTGATTAAAGATTGTTTCTTATATACTCCATTACATTCTAATCCCTTTCCCCTTCCAAGTCCATCAAGGGCATAAATAGACATGACTGCTTCTAGAGGGATAGAAGTCTGACAATCATGAAAGATAAATACCAATTCAGTTAAAAGTGTAAGACTAAAAATATGGATGTATTTAAGTTTTAGAAACCTCTTCCTGAGCCTTCCCACCCCCAATGTAATATACTAGGGGAAAAATGAATAACAAGCTCATACTGTAATTATAGATGAGGATCAATTGGTACTTTGTAATTACTAGGTTGCAATCATGCCAGACTGAGTCCCATCCCAACAGAATCTTTCTCTAAAGCCACCAGAAGGCATATAAGGACAGGACTATTAAAGCAGAAGATGACTGCACAAAGCCTGGGTAAATATGCATGATGTATGTACAAAGCAAGTAACACTTGGTGTTCCTACAATAATTAACTTTGAATAGTGCTAGAGCTCAAAAGGATCCTAGGAACATCTTGCCCAACCACCTCATTTTATAGAGAACTCTACTTGGGCCAGGGCAAGTACTGACTTTTCTGAATCAAACAGCTAATAAATAGCAAAGTCTGTAAATTTCTGGCTCCCATTCCCACTTTGTTGGCTCTCTATACAATGCTGCCTCTTCTTATCAATGCCGGATAGTTTTTTTTTTTTTCCCGAGTCTTTCACAGAACATCACCTAATAATGTACCTTTTTAGTAGGCACCCTAAAATTAAGAATTTGACTGAAATAACTAAGACAACTCTCCACTAAAACCAACAGTTTCTCTCTCCCTCTATAAGCATATCTTATATAAAATAGAGATTTAATTCTTGCCCCAAATTCCTAGGGTTTTTTTTTTTTTTTTTTGGCTTCTAAGGGAAGGAGATAAATGATTTAAAATTTACAAAAGTATCCAGCACATTGCTGTGGTGGCTCTAAAAAATGTTGAACAGACTTTTCTATTAATTTAAAGGATTTGCTGGAACTGGGAAGGCATATTACATAAATAATAAGAGTACAGTAATTAAAGGACAAAAAATGAAACATTTCATCATGACAAAAAACTCAGGGAAATATAGACATTAAAGAAAATAAGTTTGCATCAAAAATAGCTACTTAAAAATCATTGTGAGTATATATACATTTATATTGTTGCAGTCTAATAATTATGAAAAAATCAATATTGATAAAAGTAAAAAAGTACCTAATATTAATATATAATAGTAATATTAGTATGTAACAAATATTTTTAAGATAGATATAGAAATACATATAAATAGCATGTATTTATATTACATGGTACAAAAAGAATACTGATTTCAACCATGTGGGGTTAATTTTAGGTAAAGATCCTAAATTCAAAACTGTTTTACTATGCAAAATACCTCATTCCTGCATATTTCAAAACACAATGAAAATAAAATGTATGAAGCTTGCTGGTGATGCCCCAGATTGTATAATCCTACAAAAGACATTAACAGAAGCTCCAAAAATCTAATTAAATTTTAGAGTGCTAGTAATGTCTCCATAAGGCCCATGTAAGCTATTATCTACATTAATAAAAATTAAATTCAGACTATATCTATATCTGGATAATAATATACGTAGTTTCAAGGTCATTCTTATTTCCTTACTTAAGGATATTTCTCCTCTATTCTCATAAATAAAAATTGATTAATTCTGAAGGGGAAAACCAAACCCCTTTCTCTTCCTCTTCCCATTCTTCTTTTAGGCCATGTAGAAGGGATTAACAGCCTTCCCACTTGGGGGAGGTGGATAGAAGGAACACACTGGTGCCTCTCCACTCTTGCACCTCAAAAGAGAGGATGGTCTCTGTCTCAGCATACTTAGTTTTACTATGTGTGTGTGTGTATATATATATATAAATATATATTTATATATATATATTTTAAAACAAATAGAGGGTTTGTGGCAGCCCTGTATCGAGCAAGTCTATCGGTGCCATTTTTCTAAAAGTCTTTGCTCACTTCAGTTCTCTGTGTCACATTTTGGTAATTCTTGTACTATTGCAAATTTTTTCATTATTATTATAATTTTTATGGTGATCTGTGATCTTTGATGTTACTATGGTAATTGTTATAGGGCAACAAGGACCATGCCCACCTAAGAATGGCAAACTTAAATGGTTTGTGTGTTCTGACTGTTCCACACCGGCCTTTTCCCCCATCTCTCTCTCTCCCCTCAGACCTCCCTGTTCAAAACACAATAAAATTGAAATCAGGCCAATTAATAACCCTACAATGGCCTGTAAGTGGTCAACTGAGAGGAAGAGTCACACACATCTCATTTTAAATCAAAATAGAGAAATGACTCGGCTTAGTGAAGAAGTCATGTCAAGAGCCTAAATAGGCTGAAAGCTAGGCCTCTTGTGCCAAACAGCCAAACTGTGAATGCAAAGGATAGGTTCTTGAAGGAAATTAAAAGTGCTACTGCAGTGAACACACAACATTCCCTATCTAAAACTAATGATGTAATGTATGGGGATTAACATAACAATATGGGTATTGAGGAGGGCACGTTCTGCATGGAGCACTGGGTGTTATGCACAAACAATGCATCATGGAACACACAACATTCCCTTAAGCCAAAGCCCAATGCAGAGCAAGGCCCTAAATCGTTCAATTCTGTGAAGGCTGAGAGAGGTGAGCAAGCTGCAGAAGAGAAGTGTGAAGCTAGCAGAGGTGGTTCATGAGGGTGAAGGAAAGAAGCTGTCTCCAAAACATAAAAGTACAAGGTGAAGCAGCAAGTGCTGATACAGAAGCTGCAGCAAGTCATCCAGGACATCTCGTGGAGATCATTAATGAAGGTGCCTGCACTAAGCAAGGGATTTTCAATGTAGACAAAAGAGCCTTCTGTTGGAAGAAGAGGCTATCTGGAACTTCCATAGCTAGAGAGGACAAGTCAGTGCCTAGCTTCAAAGCTTCAGAGGACAGGCTGACTCTGTTGTTAGGGACAAATGTAGCTGGTGACTTTAAGTTGAAGCCAGCACTCATTTAGCATTCCCAAAATCCTACAACCCTTAAGAACTAAGATAAATCTCCTCTGCCTGTGCTCTATAAATGGAATAACAAAGCCTGAATGACACCACATCTGCTTACAATGTGGTTTACCAAGTATTTTAGGCCCACTATTGAGAATTACTGCTCAGAAAAAAAAGATTCCTTTTAAAATATTACCATTCACTGACAATGCAGTCGGTCACCCAAGAGCTGTGATGAAAATGCATAATGAGATCAATGTTGTTTCCATGCCTGCTAACACAACATCTATTCTGCAACCCATGGATCAATGGGTCATTTCAACTTTCAAGTACTATTTAAGAAATACATTTCATAAGGCTATAGCTGCCCTAGAGAGTGACTTCACTGATGGATCTGGGCAAAGTAATTTGAAAATCTTCTGGGAAGGATTCACCATTGTAGATGTCATTAAGAACATGTGTGATTCATGGGAAGAGGTCAAAATATCAACATGAACAGGAGTTTGGAAGAAGCTGATTCCAACCCTCATGGATGACTTTGAGGGTTCCAGACTTCTGTGGAGGAAGTACCTGCAGATGTGGTGGAAATAACAAGAGAACTAGAAGTGGAGTCTGAAGATGTGAGTGAATTGCTGCAATCTCATGATCAAACTTGAACGGATGAACAAAGGAAGTGGCTTCATTTTTTTAATTGCATTTTTTAAAAAGATTTTATTTATTTATTTGACAGAGAGAGAGAGAAGCAGGCAGAGGGAGAGTGAGAAGTAGGCTCCCCACTGAGCAGGGAGCCCAATGTGGGGCTCGATCCCAGGACCCTGGGATCATGACCCGAGCCGAAGGCAGACGCCTAACTGACTGAGCCACTCAGGCGCCCCTGGCTTCATTTTTTTAAGATTTATTTATTTTAGAGAGAGAGCACATGAGCAGGGGGAGGGGCAGCACGAGAGAGGGAAAGAACCAGACTTCCCGCTGAGTGCAGAGCTCTACACAGGGCTCCATCCCATAACCCTGAGATCACAACCTGTGCCCAAACTATAGAGATATGGACCCTGCTTGGTCTTTTCTCTTTTTTCGCCAACATCAGTGTCTGCAACTGTTTTGGTTAAGTCAGGCTAGACTCTTCCTGGGACAGGTTATCTTTAATTCAAAGTTAAGGGTGCAGGGCTTTGGTTCAAGCCAAATTCAGTAGTTACATTTTAGCAGCACTTTGCTACTGTACTTTGGGAGCTACTCAGTCTTCATGAATAAAACCTTAAGTGGTATTTGACTGCTTAGTTCCCTTTTTAAGTGGTAAAAAACCTTGACAGGAGGCAGGGTGTGACTGACAAGACCTTCATGCCTTCAAAGAATCCCACTGCCAAATTATTGTATTAAATCTGTCAGCAAATTACCATTTTAATGTGCAATACCAAGAATTAGCATAGCCCCCAAAACTCTTGAAAAAGCAAAGACATTTCCTCCCTCCACCCCTCATACACACACCTGACTGATACCTTGACATATGAAGAAAATATATATTATTTAAAATGAATTATAGTAGGAACGTCTGGAAACAAGTCAGTTTTTTCTAACTCAAACTCCAAAAATTCAGGTATTTTCCTGGTTTTCTATGTTTAACTATATATCGTGGTCTTACATTTTATCATTTATCTTAGATCTTCTTAGCTCCTAGTTTTTCTCCATCCATCTGATTGGTCTTTGACCTGTTGATAGGATCTCTGAACCCATCCCTGCAGGTTCATTCCCTACTCACTATTCCCTATAGACTGATCTACCTATTCTCAATCAATGAAACTAACCTTAAATACTGATCCTGAAAATGGCAATGCCTTCCTCTATTATTATTTCCCTCTTTGAAATATGACATGTCTGAGGGGCACCTGGTGGCTCAGTCAGTTGACTATCTGACTCTTGATTTCAGCTCAGGTCATGATCTCAGAGTCCTGAGATCAAGCCCTGCACTGGGCTCCCTGCTGATACATGGAGCCAACTTAGGATTCTCTCTCCCTCTGCTCCTCCACCCACCCCTGCTCGCGCATGCTCTCTCTCTTAAAAAAAAAAAAAGAAAAAAAGGAAAGGAAAGCAAAAAAACAGAAATCTGACATGTCTGAAACATCATCCTATCATAGGAAAATGTATAAAGGTTCCAGGCTTTCCTTAGCTCCCAGTATCACTCTTTGACCAGAGAGACTTATATATGTGCTCTCTTAAAACTGCATTTTTTGTTTGAAGGTGAAAATTGGACTTACAATTGGGAGAAAAAGTAATATGAGATAAATTGGAAATTTAAAGTAAAGACATCTAGAGATAGGAAGATAGCCTTGCATTGCTTGATATTGATGATAAAATAGCACCTCATATTTATATGATACTTCATCATTCATATAATGTTCTCATATACATTCACATCTAATCTACATACCAAATGCAAATTAGATTTGATCATTCTCAGTTAACATATGAGGACATCTGGGCTGCTGGACAACCACAGCGGATGTGACAGACGAAGTAGTATTTTCTAAATCATGTCAGAGTTGGTACTCAGTAATATTTGTTAGATAGGTAATTGTGATACAGTTGCCACAACTATGGTAAATAGAGAATCATTTGTGTTGTTTGCCCAGTATCCATTCAGAGAACCATCTCTCCCATCTCTGTGTAACTCTGAGACTGTCAGATTAGAAGCCCTGATAGAGGGGCGCCTGGGTGGCTCAGCTAGTTACGCATCTGACTCCTGGTTTTGGCTGAGGTGATGATCTCAGGGTCATGAGATCGAGCCCCAAGTAGGGCTCCACACTCAGCTTGAAGTCTACTTGAGAATCTCTCTCCCTCTACCTTCCCTTGCTCAAGCTCCCTCACTTTCTCTCTCTCTCAAAAAATAAATAAATAAAATCTTAAAAAAAAAAAAAAAGAAGCCTTGATACATGACCCAGAGTAGTCAGTACCCATGCACTGGTCAAAACTTCAAAGACCTTTTTGGTGTTTAATTTACATGCTGGAGAGAAGGAGGGTAATTCTCAAATTTATTTGAGTCGTGTTTCTTTCTCTTACAACTGAGAAGTCCTATTGTTACACATATCTGCCTATCACTCCAACAGTAAAAAACAGTGTCTGAATGACATGGGTTATTTTCCCATCCACCTATATACTCATTTACTTTCCCCTTCCTAAGAGATATGTTAGCCCATTTTAACTCAACACACTGGTTCATGGTTCTCTGGTTACTCAGATTCTGATTAATGATACTTCCCGTTGACTACTACATTATCTGCTGCGTACTTGGCACTAAATCCTTTTACTTATCCCTGAGCTTATAACTCACCACTAGGCTTCACCACCTGCAAGCTTGGCTATGCTTGCCTCAAAGTAGGGAACCATAGGGCCACTTGATCTCACTCTGTTAGTGCCCATGATCCCATGAGGCATAATTCTTCCTGTATTTTCATGCAAAATTTTCCTTCAGGCAATTATTTTAGGGGACGTATATAATAGTGGTTAAGGGCATTTTCTTCTCTTTCAAACAGGCTTGGATATAAGTCTTGGATACTACCTTTTATGAGCTGAGTATCCTTCAGCAAGCCATTTACCTATGCTAAGCCTATATCTCCTCATTCTTAAAATTGGGAAATAATAGTATCTACTCTTATTTTGGATTTTGAGGGATTGAAAAGGATAACACATTTGAAATACGTCTGAGAAAACCCAACACATAATAAGGACTCAATAAATTCATTCAAATCTATTTACTGAGTATAGAGATTTTATATATATATATATGATAATCATATATATGGTTATATATCTCATGATATATATCTCATTATTTTATATATATATATAAAATAGTGAAAGTATACCTCCTATATTCTCCTAGGTCTCAAGATGCACATAAATAAAACAAAAATGTATAGTTCTTATGGATATTGACTATAATAGTAGAGACAGGAAACAAGCACATAAAATAATATATAATATAAATATATAAATGTAATATTTTTAAATATGAGAAGTTAATCATAAATAGTGATTTTGGGGGTATTTGAGGAGTTACTACTTTATGGACTTAATGAATTATAGAAAAATAATTACTATATCTTTATTACCACACTAACTCTTAAAGACACTAGATAATTAGAATATGCCAACATTTGTGATCGGTGAGCAACATTTCAACCTCCTAGGCAAGTACTTAGAATCTAGTATATTCAGGGGTTTATGCCTAAGTTCCTTGAATGGGGAGGTAAGTATATTAAGGCAAGTTATATCTAAGAACAACTGATAATGAAAGAAATGTTAAAAAAAGGCACATGTTAATATGTTGACTGGGGGCAGCGGTGGGGGGTGGGTAGTAAGATTCATTATTACAGAAGTAAAGAGAACAGTATCAAGCATGTGAAACCTCAATATTTTCTTAAACTGCAAGATTAAATTATGACATGTCTTATACTGCATAAGCAAACTACAAAATTTGTGCTTCATTCTGCCCCAATGAAAAACCATGAACAAAATGGAAAGGGCTTGATAAGGAAAATGAAATTTAGGAGTGAGAGACTGAAGACAGATTAATTAAGGGGTGATTGCAATAATCCAGGAGATAAATTGTGGGGTCTGAAATTCAGACAGTGGCTGTACTGGCACAGAAAAATAAAATAAAGGGACAGTGTTTTTGCAAACTTTTCCCTAAACTTTAAAAGGTTTTCAAGTTGTTGGAAAATAAACAATTTATAAGTACTTTTAAAACTGCTGTAATAATTTTGGAATACCAAAGAGCATGAAACAATTTTTTTGAGAGGCGTAAGTACATAACTTCCTTACATGTATGTACATTTAAGCCTACACAGATGAAAGATATGCACACAGATACACACAAATATTCTTATATACTGAACAAATCAACATTATAATCACCACTGCTTTGCAAACATTGCTCTGTCATAGGACAATATACAACTTCCACAGCAGTAATTTTCTCATTTCCTGATTAACAGACACATAATATATACACAGAGACAGTAATATTCCTTCAGTGGCTGGACTCTCTATGGAGTGCCAGATTCTCACATGTATTTTAATAAAGCTGTAATGTGTTCTTTAAGTGTTACTGACCCCTCCAAGTAAAATATCATTTCTGATATAGTAGAAGGTGGGCATGATTAACACATGCCATCATTTAATTGCATCTGCCATTATTTTTAGTGTTTTATGCATCTCTTTATAAATGAAACACTAGCAGTGACAACATCACACTGTAATTATGTTTAAGTGCCCATGTAGTTAAAAGCACACTAGGTCCTTTTTAGTGGTTAAAGGCAGCCTCTGAAGTCAGACCATCTAATCTTGAATCCTGGTTCCATCTCCTACTGATTAGTAATCTCAGGCAAGTTACTGAAATTCCTTGTCTAAAATCTCTTTTTTTCAAAGGAAATAAGTATATATAATATACATATGATACTTTTGTACTGTACACAAATAATGTTATATATACACACACACATACATACACACTATCTATATATATTAGAATATTCCCCATTACATTTTAAGCACTAAATAATTGTTACTATTTTGTTGTCATTGTTACTATTACTGCTACTAGTGTTATTACAGTTTGCTGTGTTATCTTGGACAAGTCAAAGATAATGTCATAACCAGTCATTTTCCATGAGCAAGAAATATATCAAGATTCTAGGTTTGGTGTCTCTTTTACTGAGGATTTTTTTCCAGGTTATTTAACAAAGGCTTGGGTACATAATATTGACAATAATTGGAAAAGTAAGGGCTAGAAATACAATCTTTTAGATGACAAACCCTCTGCCTTAGAAGGGAAAAGGCATGAAGACAAATTGCTGTAATAAAAACCAATATATAACGTGGGGTGTAACTATGTTGACAGAATGGGGAGGGGAGGGGAGGAGATGACACTTCATCCACAGTGGCCTGAGTTACAAATCATGGCCTGGTATTTGGGATTTAGGAATCAAGCATTAGAAGATGAGCATATTGTTTATAATACTGAGGGAGTACTGGGAAAATCTGTAAAATAATTTGAAGTATTTGCCTTGGGTGTCTAGAGGAATGGGTTATGGGACCATCATTTTATCCTGTGGTTTGTTGATGCCATGTCCATGCATTCTTGGAATCAAATATTAAAGTGATATAAAAGTTATTTCAGTTAGGAATTTACATGTACTCAAATTACTGCAGATGTGAATCTCCAAGACTACTGTGAAATACCTGCAGCAGGGTTCTGGGTCTATATGAAGCAACTGATTTTCAATTATTGTGTGGTCACTGTCAACTTGCAGAGGAAAAACTGGGAGAGCTGGGTTTGTTTATAAGTTAAAGAAGTACTGCAACTGACATGGCAGCCACTGGAGGTACTGAATATCTGTTTCAAGGTCTAATGTAAAGAACTGTATTTTTTATGTAAAATAATTAGATTATTTCCATTTTATTTTGATTTTACCCAATGACATAATGAAAACTAATCTATTTAGTTTGCAAAAAAACAAACAAACAAACAATAATCAGTGACATACGATGTAGTAAAGGGGCTTATTCAACCTCATGTACTCAGTGCTAAGAACTGGTTCAGGAATCATATGAAACCGGTCTAAATCTCAAGCCTACTTCTTGCTAGATATATGGCCTTGGGCTAGCTACTTAACTCACTGGAACCTCACTATTGTGGTAGGATTATAATTTACAGCAGAGGCTCTGAAACCAGACTGCCAGTGGATCTTTTACCCACTAGCTGTATGCCTGGACAAGCTCTTTAACCTCTCAATGATTCCTCATTTGTAAAATGATACTAGTATTGGCTACATACATTGAGTTGTGATGATGCTTGAATGAGCTAATATAGATAGATAAAGACAAAGTTGTAATCAGCATGTAGTAAGCACTCAAAGACATGTTAGTCATTGATATTTAGATGGGACTCTTCATGACCTACAGTTTGACAAGCACTCCCAAATTAAATCAACAGAAACAAAACAAAACAAAACCTACATGCTGAATCTAGGTGCTAGATCTTTCTTGAATGACTTGCAAATGGAAAGCACCAAAAAGGTTCTGCTACTATAAACCGAATTGCTAAAATGGATATTCTGTGTATTTCCCTATGAAGAGCTATCAATTCACTGTGTATTCACAGTCCTACACATGCCCAAACCATGGGAAAAGGGGAGCTTACCTCACCTTAAGCCAAGCGATAGAGATTCATGGAGGGTTTAAGGTCTAGATTCGGAGCCTGAAAGCCTGAATTCAAATCCCTATTCTGTCACTTCTTTGCTTTGTGTGAAGTCATTCATTTCTCTGAGGTTTAGGTGTTCATCTATAAAACAGGATGAAACTACTTTGTTGTTGGTATTTTTCTTCTTTACTTTACTACACACCCGTTTATTAACCTATGACACTCAAAAATAAAGGGAGTAAGAAGGGAAAAAAGATTATACTTCTTTCATTAAACCACTAGGCTAGATTAAACTTGCTCTCCCCAACAGTTGCAGAGAGGAGAGTTCCTTGAAACTGTCTAAGCCCTTCAAAACATATTTAGCACTGTCACTTTCACAGTAAAAAAAAAAAAATGACGAGAGCCCAACCCACGAGATGCTGATAGCATGAAGCAAAACATATGCTGATGTGACTCATCTAGTATCAAACATAAATAAACTCCATGAGTTTATTTATAGTAGGAGGTGTTTCACACTCAGAAAAACAAGCTCCAAATCAGATTCTGAATTCAATTCAAGGAACGAGGCTGAAGGTATGAATGAGCTGCAGAATAATGTACTAGAATATGAGAATTCACTGAATTTGAGTGAAAGAAATCAAGAAGAGAATGAGAAAATAATTGTATGAATAAAACCAGCCCTTTAAGAAAGATGCCAGTTAAATGGGACAGCGACAAAATTCTCTAAAGCTCTGGAGGCTATGGAAGAGAAAAACAGATTCTACATTCAAATCACATTAACATCACATTTGTTTATCTTCCTACCAGTGTGGCATGGCTCATTGTAACATATATACAAGCAGTTTAGTTTGGTACACTAAAAAAAACCCAAAATACATAAAACAAAAAACAAACAAAAACCAGGACTGTGTCACAGCAGGAAAAAAGGGCCTATTCTTTCTTAAAATATGCAAATACACAGGTAAAAAGGCCTTAAAAAAAATTGTCTTCTCCTTCCCTGGGTAATGCTCCACTTCCTTGTCACAGGAAATTTTGAGATTCAGATCACCAGGCAGAGCTGACAAATCAGGGAATTACGGATTTAAGAACCAACCCAAAATCAAAATAGGAATAAAATTTTCATTCATTTATCTATCTGGTCAATGAACAACGAAGTGTCTCCTAACAGCAAGGTCTCTGCTGAGTGCTACGAGAGACAGCAAAAAGAGCAGGAAAAACTCTCCGCCCTTAAGGATCACACAAGCCCTATGAGGAAGCATGAAAACAATGTGGGTTACCTCAATTTCTATGCAAAGCTTTAAATTGATGTTTGGAGCACTCCTGAGTATGAACAGAGGAAGAAGTGGTGGAAAGGGATATATTTTGGGAATTCCACCCAAATATACAGCTTGCAAATATGTAACAACAAAAAAGTGCGAACTTTATTTTTTTTTTTAAGATTTTATTTATTTATTTGACAGAAAGAGACAGCAAGAGCAGGAACACAAGCAGGGGAAGTGGGAGAGGGAGAAGCAGGCTCCCTGCAAGAGCCCGATGCGGGGCTCGATCCCAGGACCCTGGGATCATGACCTGAGCCGAAGGCAGATGCTTAACGACTGAGCCACCCAGGAGCCCCAAAAAGTGCTAACTTTAGAATGAACATGATCAAGGAACACAGGTTCAATGTCATTTAAAACAAAAAAAGGCAAACAAGAATTAGCCTATTATTATTATCCTTGCAGAATCTAACAAGAACCTCCAAGTCTTTCTCTGAGTTTGTATTTGAAACCTTATGATTACTTTTTAGAGTTAATTCAAGAAAAGGAGAATTAAAAGATCCTACGAAAATGCCTTCTACTTCATTATTTATAAATAATTTCAGGCACTAAAACATTGGTTTCTGGGGCGCCTGGGTGGCTCAGTCATTAAGCGTCTGCCTTTGGCTCAGGTCATGATCCCAGGGTCCTGGGTTCCAGCCCCGCATCGGGCTCCCTGCTCGGCGGGAGGCCTGCTTCTCCCTCTCCCACTCCCCTGCTTGTGTTCCCTCTCTTGCTGTGTCTCTCTCTGTCAAATAAATAAAATCTTAAAAAAAAAAAAAAAAAAAAACCCACATCGGTTTCTTCTGACAAAAATAGTCTATAGATTTAAGTATTATTTTTAAAAGAGAGCTATTTAGGTAATATTTATGTTGTTTCACAACCATATTATTTTATGTTTGAGCATATTCCATGGACCTGTCATAGAAAATGGCCACAGCTGTATTATTTTTTAAATCTATATTTAGTCTCTTTAAGTCACATGAATTTCAACCATACTTGAATGGTACTAGTTAAACATTTCTTAGATGTGGGAGGTTCCAATTTTCACCTTTTAAAAAAATCTGTTTCCCTTGTATAGGCAACCATGGCAAAATTTTTTTAAATATTACTCTTGTAATGTCTTTGATTTCACTCTTATTTTCCAGACTGATCAAGAACTGCAAATGGCTGTCATTTTTAAACTTTCAGGGAGTAGCACCTGGATCTGATGGAACCCCTTGTTAGAGAGAGATGACAAAGATGCTTAGGTCACCTCTGCCCAGTAAGCACATAAACACATATATTGGTTCCACAGGCCCCCTGAAGGGGGTTAACTAGGTTTAGATTATTCTGTCTATCCCATCTCATTGTTTTAGAGAGCTGATGTCTGATCCTCTGACTTCTGAGCTGGGATATCTGCTTTAGCATTACCCTTTAGGATTAGTTATCACATGTTAATACAAGTAAGCTTAAGTGCACCGTCAATCATGTTCGAGCTGTCAGGCCAATCAGATTTTTTTTTTTTTTAACTTAGAACAAGGAAGAAAAAGGATGTAGAACTCAAGGTGTGGGACTTCAGAAATTCTGATTATCTAGATGTAATAAATTTTAAACTTACATTTGTCAAGGGATACAAATGCAACATCAAATAGTTACATATGTAACCCTGATATTAGAAAAGTAAAATAAAACAAACAAAAAGCTTTGCTTTTCTGAAAGAATCACTTAACAAAAAGAGCAACAGGGTTGGAAGGCCATTAATTCATTTGTCTGACATCCACTTATCCATCCAATATTTATTAAGTGTTAGCTCTGGGGCTACAATGCAGACCCTGTCCTCATATGCCAGGGATGGTCTAACAGATGAAATATCGGTTAAAATCCTACCATGATCTTCCACTGAAGGTTAAAAAAGACATGAACTTGCATCAGCCAACAAGGCCTTGTGTGATCTGCTCCCTGTCAGCCGCTATAATGCCAACTTGTACCACTTTATCTCATTTGGCACACCCAGCATCATTGGCCTTACTCTATAATTGGGTCCCCCTTGGGGTTTCCCCCTCTGCCTAAAGGGCTATTCCCTCTGATCTTCACAGGATGGGCAGTTGTTACCATTCAGTTCTTGATTCTACATCACCTCCTCAGAGAGGTCTTTCCTAACTAGCATATATATATATATATATATTTTTATGGCAGCCTCTTTTAGGTCATTCTCCATTTGTACCCTGCTTAATTTAATCTGCAAAGCACTTCTTATTACCTGATGTTATAAATACACATTGCCAGCTCTTTGCCTTGATTCCTTGGATATAAGCTTCACAAAGCAATGGTTTTTATCCACTTTATTCACAGGGTATATTCACTGTGGTAAAAGGAAACAGTATAAAGTAGTTGTCTGAAAAATATTTGATTAAACAACAAAAAAAGAACACACAGGTATATATAGAATTACACTGCCATGAAGGAAAGATAAATGTTTCTATAGGAGTATAAAATAAGGTGATTGGAGCTATCCTGGAAGAGGCGAGAGATTCCTAAGGAAATAATATTCAAACTTAATCACACATTTGTTTATCACATAAACTATGTAAACCAATTTAGTCCTTATTACTTAAAACCTAAAAAAACAAAACAAAACCAAAACCAAAATCAAAACCAAGATAAACCACAAATGAATCAACTTATACATAGACTAAACTGGTTAGTGAAATTAAATGAAGGGAAAAACAACCAAGTGGAACCATACTCCTGTTTGAGTGGTTACCACCATAGAAGACCTGGTCTAGAATCCTGGTCCTCCAGTAGATCAGAGACCCCAACTCAGTGAAATGATTAGGTAAACACTTAAATACATATTTAAAATTGAGCTAAATGATGTATGTTTGAAAATAATTGGTATGATATCAGAATGACAGATATATTCTTTCTTATTGAACTCTTGTAATTTTTAATAATTTGTCTTCTTTGCAATACAAAAGCAGATCCTTAAGAGCTAATGCTAAGATGTTATCAAAAGGGCAGTCACTCTAGTGATTTAATGGGAGAGAAAAGCATTGAAAGAGAAAAGGACGGGTGGGTAAGCATGAGAAAAGAAGGGGAGGAAACTCAGTCGTCCTACAAGAAACTGGTGGTCCCGCCTGACAAATGAGACCACAACATTCATTTCCTGCATCATTTCCTTCTCAATGCTGGATGGGTCACCAGGAACTAGAATGGAACCAACTCATCAATTATATTGAAGAGATAGTTTTGTCAGAAAAAACTCTTTCCTGCAATGCTATCCTTTAAAACCATCCCTCTCTTACAGAATTCTAAGTAAATTACTTTTCATAAGTAAGCTTCTACTATTACATAAACTATTTTCTAAGTAAAATATTAAAGAGAGTTAAAAATATTTTCTCCCCTCTAGGATATATTTCTTCAAAGTGCAGATACTGGTTTGGGAATCTGACTTGGAAAAAAGAAACAGGTGCACTCTCCTTAACCATTTTAAAATATTTTGTAATTCAGGATTCAGGTCCAGGCACACAGTGCAGGTTAATTTTATGCACCAGTTTGATCCGTATACAGCATGCCCCAATAGCTGGTAAAATATTATTTCTGGGTGTGCCTGAAGGGTGTTTCTGGAAGAGATGAGCATGTGAATCAGTAGACTGAGTAGAGAAGAGCACCCTCACCAATGTAAGTGGGCCTCACCCAATCCACTGAGGACCTGAATAGAACAAAAAGATGGAGTAAGAGTAATTTACTCCTCTTGGTTCCTCCCTGGTAGCCTGAGTGGGGACATTTCATTTCATTTCATCTTCTTCAACTCTTGAGCTGTGATTCATACCACTGCCCCCACTAATTCTCAGGCCTTCAGACTTGAACTGAATTAAACCACTGGTTTCCCTGGGTCTACAGTTTGCACATGACAGATATGGAACTTCTCAGCCTCCATAATCATGTATGTCAATTCCTCATAATAAACACACATCTCTCTCCTTTCTCCCTCTCTCTCTCTCCCCCATCGCCCCCCTCTAATACACAAACATAGAAGTAAGCTTTTGAATCTTATATATCACACAAATAGTAGTAATGGATATATCACTACCTAGATGACACTATTTAAACTACCCAAGTAGTTTAAAGTCCATATAATAGAATAAAACTAACCAAGCTAAATATTACCAAGGCCCTAAATTATAGTGCATTTCCTTTTAGGACTAAAAAATCTCCTGAAGGGGCGCCTGGGTGGCTCAGTCATTAAGGGTCTGCCTTCGGCTCAGGTCATGATCCCAGGGTCCTGGGATTGAGCCCTGCATTGTGCTCCCTGCTCCGCGGGAAGCCTGCTTCTCCCTCTCCTACTCCCCCTGCTTGTGTTCCCTCTCTCGCTGTGTCTCTCTGTCAAATAAATAAATAAAATCTTAAAAAAAAAATAAAATAAAAAATAAAAAAGCTCCTGAAAAAAGCTTTACACGTGTACTGGGCAGGGCTGTAGGGGTGGTGGGGGGAGCACAGGGGGAAGATAAATGACAAGTTTATAGTCATTCAATATTTAAGGAATGTGACATAAAAGAATTAGAGGAAACAGGAGTGCCTAGGTGGCTCAGTCAGTTGAGCATCAGATCTTGGTTTCAGCTTGGGTCACGATCTTGGGGTCATGAAATTGAGCCCAGAATCCGGCTCCATGCTCAGCGGACAGTCTGCTTGAGATTCTCTCTCTCCCTTTCCCTCTTGTGTTCTCTCTCTCTCTGAATAAATCTTAAAAAAAAAACACACACACAAAGAATTGGGGTGCCTGGGTGGTTCAGTTAGTTAAGCATCTACCTTCAGCTCAGGTCATGATCCGGGGGTCCTGGGATCCAGTCCCACATCCAGCTCCCTGCTCAGCAGGGAGCCTGCTTCTCCCTCTCCCCCTGCCTACCACTCCTCCTGCTTGTGCGCACTCTTTCTCTGTGAAATAAATAAATAAAAACTTAAAAAAAAAGAATTAGAGAAAATAAATAAAAATGTTTTGTAACTCTGTTTCCATTCAAAAAGTGTGGAGCACTGGGTGTTATACACAAACAATGAATCATGGAACACTACATCAAAAACTAATGATGTAATGTATGGTGATTAACATAACATAATAAAAAAAAAAGTGTCCTAAAACTCAGTAGATAACAAAATAATTCTCAATATTAGCGAAGACCTGGATTGTCTTCATCTCATGTTTAGGAACAATCCAACTTATCTTTTGGGTTAAATTGTTATGGTCCATAAACTGTGTATTTTGTTGTTGTTGTTAGGGTTCTGCAATTCTAGACAACGGTAAAAATGTTACCACTTGATAAATTCCTGGATCTTGAGTTATATTTACAAAACTATAATAGATACAAGAGGCAAAAATAATAATCATAATCATAAGTGACACTGACTTAAAGATCTGACTTAAAGATATACTAACTTACTATTCTAAAGAACTTGCTTCAGTATGTATTTTCATTTAAAATATAGTATTCTTTTTATACATCAGTAAATTCCCCCATATTTCTTTAAATAACATATTGAATACTAGTTTATGGAACATTAGTTACTAGAAAGAGGAAGAAAGCAAGAGATGAGATGGGAAATTACCATATTGGTTAGAGCCAATTATAAATGGAAGTTAAATCAGATACAAAAATAAAGCATTATTTAAAAGGGCATGTTTTCAAAGAGTTTTCTATTTATGTAAAAATTCACTTCACATAAGGCTGTTCTTTGAACTGAGATCCACCTGTTTTGTAATATTGCATACTTGCTAATGATTTCTCAATGGCTCTACTGCTCCCTGCTGCCATTCGTGTTGCTAAGGACCCTGCACAAAACATCACGGGAGTAATCTGGAGACAGGCCTTCCCAACCCCCTTCCTATAGGCAATTACTAGCAATTAGTCACACTGGAAGGCTAAATAACTCTCTCTGCACCTGCAAAAACTATGTTTGAATGCCACAGCTGAATCCATTGTAGGAATCAAAATTAAATTTGAACTGAATATCTAGCCTAATACCTTATTTATTACCTGCTACTCTGCAGAATAAAATACGTGGAAGAAGAGGCCCCCAGAGGTTATACTTTATCTTCAGTTTGTTAGACTATTTCTCCATGAAGATGAGTCTCTTTTAGGGACAGATAATGTTGGGAAATATATTTCCCTTGGACCCTATTGTAAGCAATGCTGATTCAATCACATCACACAGACGTGGGAGGCTTAAATAAGACACCATTCCTTCCTGGAAAACATTACTTTTTGAATCATATGCATTAATATGTTTATTAATTCAAATCATATTCTACTTATCTTAATAATGGGCTTCTTTGGGGCTCCTTTGAATTTATCCAAATGCTTCACTCATTTATTTAGTAATCACCAAATGTAAAATATAGTAACTCATTTCGACTTCAATAGTAATATTTTATAAATGAATTGAAGACCATACAAGCAAATGCTGCCTAGAATCCACAGTAGGTACACTGTATCATCAAGCACCAGTTGCAATCCTGAATCAACTGGTAAATCAAGTAAAGGGCCTTGAACTAGTCACTTAACCTCCTTATTTATCTGCTGAATGGATGAATGAATAATAATAGAAAAAAAGATTTCAGGATGTTTGGCTCTGTAATGCAAAGACATCCAAATACTACAAGAGAAACACACACACTATTCTGGAACACACTCATATACATGCATCATTTAGTTCCTTTTGTAAAACCTGCTCTGACTTACTTGAACATGTTAAAAGTGAACTGAGGAACTGCAGCTCCTGAGTATTACAGGTAATTCAAAAATTACCTGCTCACCATATTTACCAAAGTTGTACCTAATTAAACAAGGGCACACAATGGCACAAAATCTCATACTTTGGAATTTAAAGATCTATATGAGTGATTTTCAAGTACCATCAGTTAACCAATCTGAGGACTGTGTGATTTAATTCTTCAGCAAGCACTTTTGCCAATAGATAAGTAAAAAAGAGCTGGAAAATAGACAAATATGACTGAATGCCAAGAATATCTCTGCAAATATAATATTTATGGAGAGAAAAGAAAACTGCTTTTCAGGTTGTAAAACTTCTGTGGATTTCTCTTAGATTTGGTTTGTTAATCTCACTTACTTATTGCCAGAGGCTTTTGCTAGCACTAGTTTTGGCACTACTAAAGGCTAAAACTAAAAAATTTACTTCTAAAGATTTTTTTCAAAAGGAACTGCTTTTAAAATAGTCAGGCTGTTGTACTAAAGAGCAGGGGAACTTGAGGGTCTCTGTGCTCACCTCAGTGTTGAGTGCCTCAGGCACTGGAAAAGGAGAATCATAATCAAGCCCTCTGAGAGAATAACTGTCAGCATTTGTCCCTGCGTTACTGTTCTCTTCTCCACAACCCCTTTTCATTAGTGATCCAGTTCAGACTGGTCATCTCCTTCCACTTCAGAATCACACACACCCACACACACACACTCCAAAACTTATTATAAAGAAGAAAAGTCAGATGACGGCAATCCAAGTTAAAGCAAGACATTCATATCTCCTCTACAGTTCTTTCAACAACGCACAACATCGTATCATCATTCCTATGAGGGAATGTAAGTGGGAGGAGCACCGGGATTTAAAAAAAAAAAATCAGATTATTTTAATACTAAGTAATGAAAACAGTAAATCTGAAAGGTAATGGTTTGCTAGATTCAATAGAACAGTGTTTCTTACATTTCAGTGTGCATCAGAATAATCTGAAGAGTCTATTAAAATAGATTGCCTGGTCCCATCCCCATTTCTGGTTTAGTAGGTCTAGGGTGGGGTCTAGGAAGTTGCACTTCTAACAAGTTATCAGATGATGGGAATGTTGCTGGGCTGGGATACACGCTTTGAGAACCACTGCTCTGAGGTTGTAATGCTTTAATATGGAGTAATTATCTTGCTTTGTTTAAACTTACCAGAAACAGTATACAGTGCAGACACCCACCTTACTCCCAGGAATTTTTAAGTAAGTCTTAAGGATGTTCAACCTTAACAAACATCTCATGTAATTTTAGGGATGGTGGTTTAGGAATAGACCATTGCCACAGTCTACCCTGAACTATCCTGGTTTATACTTGCTGTCTCAGTGACCACCTAGTTACTTTCTAAAAAAACTGGAACTGAAGATTCAGTATATGCTAATCCCATCTGTGAACCATACCTTAAGAAACAATGATGCAGAGGTACTCCAAATCAGTAAATCGCCAATGTCTTCACACCCCTTTTAAAACACTTTGTTCACCCAATGAGAACCAGAACTGTCATTACTGCAAAAAAAGTGCTCAGCCAGCCAGTGGCCTACTACCATATTCTGAGCTAAGCATCTTTGGAATTATATGTTATTATTGCACTGACACCTTCCTTTCTGCCTTTTATTTCTTATTTTGGCAAACAATTTCAAATAGGAAGTGTGAAGAAGAGACATAGCTTGGGCATGCCACAAAAAATAAAATTTAAAACTAAAAGAGTAAGAATATTTTGAAAATTTTATAGCTCTGGTAATCTTTAAAGAACTAGTGAAAGAAGTATAGGGTGAAGGTAAGCAAGCAGTTAAGAAAAAGGTGAAGAAGTTTTTGAGCTAGTGAAAGTCAATATACAGATAACTGCAAAAAAGAATTAAAGGGAATGTAAGATACACAAAACAAACTATGGCTGAAGGCATATCATCATCTCATAGACTTTAAATATAACCCAAATACCAAGTTTGATGCTGGGAATGGATCTATTAATACTTACAGACTAAAGACTATAAAGATCCCATTGAATGCTGATTTGTTTCCAAGGTGCATGTCCCCACCAGTAAATTAAGCAAGTCATTACCTCCAGACATTTATACTAACTCCACCCTAATTCACCATATCTCCTTCTCCATTGCCAATATGAATTTCATGAATCTTCAAAGATACAGGTGATTAAGCTTCATGCTTCAAAGTTTCTCAAAGTGTGTACTAGAAGCCACCTGCATCATAATCATTTAGGATTTCCATTTTAGAAAATGTTTCAGACCCTAAGGCAGGATTCAATCAGAATGTCTGCGAGTGAGCCTGGATATGGATATTTTAATCAATATAGAGGTGATATTTTTGCATAAATTTTAAAATAAAATTTTTAGATCTTCTAATAAGGCTTTTTCTTTCTTTCTTTTTTTTCTATGGCTTTTAAGTAGGTGGCCCTCCAGAACAAAATGTATAGATTCAGAAATTTTAGGTTTGATTGTTAGCAATGATGTTTTAAATTTCACAATATAGGGCGCCTGGGTGGCTCAGTCGTTAAGCGTCTGCCTTCAGCTCAGGTCGTGATCCCAGGGTCCTGGGATCGAGCCCCACATCGGGCTCCCTGCTCTGCGGGAAGCCTGCTTCTCCCTCTCCCACTCCCCCTGCTTGTGTTCCCTCTCTCTCTGTGTCTCTCTCTGTCAAAATGAATAAATAAAATCTTAAAAAAAATAAATTTCACAATATAAAGGACTCTACATAAAATGCACATTTATGGTAGTGACAAACTGTCATTCATTATAGTGTGAAAAATGAATTCAAATAATTGGGTCTTTTAACAGACATTTTATTTTACAGTGTTTTGTTTTAAGGAACATTAATGGAATAAGTTTCTTAATGGAAATTTTTCTTCTAAAATGTTTAGCAGTTATTTATTGGTATGTAGTTTTTCTTATGCTAAAGCAATTTCCAGAGTGGGGGAAAACCATGAAATTGTGAATTGAACAGATTTAATTATCAGAGGCTCCCTGTTCCTCACTTTGATAATTAACAGCTTCCATTTGTATGAAAACAGGTAGAAAGCAAAGAAAAGGTTAAAGATGAAGAAATATTTAACATAAAATCTACAAATGAAGTATACATTTCAATGTTTACTAATTCAATTTTGAAAGTTTACCATTTAAGGTTTAAAGTTGGAAAAATTAATCTTAGCAACACTTTGTTCTACTACCTGATAAAAGTGGAATTTAACATCAGGATCTGTAAACTCCAAGTGTACCATTTTATATTTCAAAAAAAATTATCTTAAAAATTCTCTAACCAATTCCAAAGGGAAAGAAACTCTCAGTTTAATATATTTGTTTTATTTATAAACTGAACTTCTGGGCATATCTATTTACACAATTGGAAAAATACATGAGGCTGCTTAAAACAAAGTATGTATGAGACATTAAACTAGAGAATGAACACACACACAGAGATTATACATATACATATATATATGTGTGTGTGTATGTGTGTATATATGTGTGAGTGTATAATCAGCTACAACAGTTGAAGACACTATATTTTGCAGTTAACATCTTCACTAAGCTCTGAGGTCAGGAAGAATGCCTTTTCCAACACTCTATGTCCAATTCACAATGCCAGAGACCAATAAAAAGTGACTCTAGAAAAATTCAATGAGATAATAAAAAGCTTAGAAAACACTTTAGAGTAAATACTAAAATGATCCCTTGTCCCCTAAATAGAACTGCTTTTCACTGCCTCATCTGATTAGGAAGGTCATACCTAAGTAATTTAACCCAGTGTCACCTCCTCCAGGATTCTATCCTCCCACCCCACCCACCACCTTTCCCATCTTATTTACTGATCCCTGTGGGAACTCTAGAGCTCTCTACTTACACAACTGTGGCACTTTGCACATTTTATCTTCGTCTGTACACTGTGAGCAATTATAATTGAAGGTCTGTGTTTATTTAATCTATGAACCCAGAGTTTCTGCCTGGCTATGAATAGATATGCACTCAATAAAATGCTGGTTGAATGAATAACTGTTGAAAAATTTAGCTGAAATCACTGACCAAAGGATGAAGTAATAATTGGTTCCAGCTACAGCTACCTCAAAGCAATTCAATTCAAACTAATTCAACTTCATTCAACAGACGTTTACTAAGGGTTTTTAGTCTTTGTGTATACTAGAGATATAAAGGCTTTTTTAAACCTGCATTAGTGCCTCAATTGCCTTAACACTTTTACTTTGCCAGTAAAGACATAGTTTAGGTCAACAACCAGAAACTAATTACAAGGGGGCTGAAATCATAGTAGTGCTCCAAGTTTTGTGGGAAGAAAACAGGAGTTAATACATACAAAATGTTTTCTGTAAAAGTTTGTAGAGATTATACATAGGCAGATATTTATGTATAGGTCTTTTAGAATAACCTACTAGGCTTTCTTAAGTGGGCTTTCTTGAAAGAGAACACCCATTGTTATGTAATAAATTATCTTTTCTCCTATGCATCTAAAATAGCACTAGAGTAGCACCAGTAGCCAAAAGGAAACCTGAAAAAAAGTCACCGAAATCATTTCCTATGATTCTTGGATCAGGTGAGGAACCCCAAGTAAGACAGACTTCCAGTGTCTCCATTTCAGATTATAAGTACCTATATATTTTTGTGTAAGTTTTTCATAAATGACCTCATTGAATTCATAATTACTTGAGGAAATTAAGGGTGGTTAGCAGCATACACATCCATGAGGATAATTTAGGAGTTTCACTTCACTATTAAGCTCTGTGATTTGAATTAGAGAGATAATTGGCTTAACTCTCTATACCACACATCTCGGACAATCACTATTAGAGATTTCAGGAGAAATTAACTGTTGGAAAATCCCCTTCCTTGAGATGGAGTAAGACAGGGTTACTCTCCTTTGTCCCAGGGCTTAAGAAAGCCACATAAAATAACACCTGCTGTAAATGTTTCCAACTATTAAGATACTTTGAGTGTAAAGAGGGCTTTCTATTAGGGCATTGGAGGCATAATCTTAAAGCACATAGGGGTTAACATGAATGGTGTTCTATATGTATTCAGGGTCACCTTTGTAGAGGGAAAGAATGTTAGGTCTTTGAGTTAATCAGAAAATTGGTTCAAAGGGAAAGAAAAAAACAAAACAAAACCTGAATAGTGATGGAGAACTTCAGCCTGAGTATTCAGACCTCACCAAAAAGTGTATTCAACAGGGAAATGATTTGATGAGTTCACCTTTTGAGTTTGTTCTACACCTAAGATTCAGTGATTCCAAGATAAAGAGTGTGGCCTTGGAAGTTACAGAACAGACTGATCTTTCATGGTCTCAGTAAGGGCTGTGCTTTCAGAATGCCCTGAGTAGTATTTCCCCCAAGGTACTACACCACTCTGGGGCTGGGATTCTTCTTTAACTGGAACTGTGTTCTACCATTCACATCCACCTTGTTTCATTGCTCCAATACTCCCAAGTTCTTCCCTAGCTCCTGAGTTTGTTTTTTGTTTTGTTTAGATTGATTTTATTTATTTATTTATTTATTTATTTATTTATTTATTTATTTATTTTCAGAGAGAGAGAGCACAAGTAGGGGTAAGGAGACCAGAGGGAGAGGGACAAGCAGATTCCACTAACCGTGGAACCCAACACGAGACTCATTCTCAGGACCCTGAGATCATGACCTGAGCCAAAATCAAGAGTGGGATGCTTAACCCAGGTGTCCTGCTAGTTTGTTAGTTTTACACATGGCTTTTCGTTTCCTCCCTCCATACCTGGCTCTTTTTAATGCAAGAGTCTCAGCTTAGTGCCACCTCCTCAGAAAGACCTTCCCTGAATACAGCAATTGAAGTAGGCTTCTCTTCCCCAAGAATTTTATTCACAAAATTAATCTCTATTTGTGACTTACTATTAATTCTTTATTTCTTACAATTAAATATGAACTTGTAGTGTAATGACCATGTTTGCTTTCCCCAGTATCTGGCATATGCAAGGTGTTCCATATATATATTTTTACTGGATGCAGGAATGCAGGAGCACATGGATGGAAGTAGGGAAGGAAAGGGAGAAAGACAGGAGAGTTAGTTTAGGTGATGTTTTGGTATGTCTTGGGCAATGAGAGATGTTCACTTATCCAAATAATGCCAATAACAATGAGTTGATATTCAAATGGGCTTGGTCTCATAGTGCATCAGAAATGAACAAATGAACATATACTAACTTCAATAATGCTTGAATCATTGCTTGTGCAGTGAGAGTTACACTGATATTTCTGGATGGTTTGCCATTGGCTGTAGCCAACTGGATAGACTGGATAATCTGGCCTATTTCTTAAGAAATACTCTACACTTGTCATTTTTACTTACCTCTTTCTTTAGTGTTTCCATTATTTTAACTTCACAAACAGCCTTCTTGCTTAGTTAGGCCTGACTCAAGTTTCATATATTGGTGCAAGAATTCCTTCCTCTGAGAAACTTCACTGACCAGTGAAGTTTTTTTCCTACATAATAATGTATATGTTTATATCATTTTTATCTATTTATCTTTGGGCTCAGAACCAGTGTGTCTCTTTGCTCTCCATTGTATCACCAATGGCAACTATAGAGACTGACACACAGAATATGCACCATAAATATTTGCGGATCAGATTAATTATGACTCCTTACCTGTTTCATGGATTTTCTTCTTTAAAAAAATTCAACTATTATCAATTACACAAAACTCAGGTTCATGAATTATTTTGGTAAAGTAAAGATGTATAGATCATTTGAGTGGTCTACATCCCATTCTCCTCCACAGAGGAAGAGAATTCTCTTTCAAAACTTATTTTGTGCATATACATACATATATAAAGATATGTATACATTTTTATTTTTACTTATTACATAAAGAGCATCATAATATGCATAGTATTGTACATGTTGCTTTTCTCGTGGACATGCACATCTCTTCATATCAGAACATACTGATCTGTCTTATAATTTTAATTGGTTTATAATAATCCATTGTTGATAAGGACCAGAATTTTTCCTCCATTTATAAATACTTAGACTATTTACAATTTTCCTGCATGACAAAGAAAGCTATAATGAATAATCCCTAATGTATGTCATTATGCCTATGCTTGATGTTTTTAAATAGTTGCAGAGAAACAAAACAAATGCTAGATTTTTTTTCTAAAGATGTACAACATTCTGAATGGAATGCTCGATTTATTTCATAAGATTATCAACATCTAAAAGTTGGATGTTTGAGACTCTTGGCATCATGATTTAATTCTATTTTCATTAGCAACCTGGAAAACCCAAGTTGTTTAGATGAGTCTGTAGTATAATTTGAACGTATCTGTCTTTGTTTTCCAGGGTGATGGAAAAAAAAAAAACTCAACAAAGAAATACAAACATTGAAATAAAAACACTAAGTGTACTGAGCCCTTTCTAAAACTGATGAGGATATTCTCCCAACTCAACAGTTATGAGCAAATCATTTCTACGTATAATGCATCTCTAACTGGGGTAAACTAATTGAATATGTTTTTTTAATTTGTTCCCAATAATAACTGAATAGCAAACAAAAATATTACTCATAAAAAATGGTGTCTTCCAATTATAAGACACTGCACTATTCCTTTTATGAGATTTTTGACAGGATGCAAAAATCAAATGGTAAGAAAATAAAAAGTATTTTTCTCACTACAATGTGGGATAATAAATCTGGCACCAATTGATCAGTGTACTCAACACAATATATAAATGGTAAAATGAACCAGTAGGAAGTTTTACAATTGAAAGAATATTTTTTAAAAAGAACAAAAAATGACTTTTGGAACAAAGCTATAAAACGTGAAATATCCATATAGCCACCTAATGACTTTCAAAGTCATTCAAACTTTAAGTAGATAAAAAATGGATTTATATTAACAAAACCAGAATAAATTTTTAATTAACACTTTTTTGTAGTGAAATTAAAGGTACATTTTAGTCATATTTATTTTTTATTTATTTTTAGTAAAAAGTATTTCACAGAGGCAGTTTGCAGAAAAGTAGTTTCTTCCATATCTTGACTTCTTATTTGCAGCATGAAGAAATGTGTCTGAATGAGTATGATCAATGTTCATTAAACGCACTAAACTGACAGGTACACAAAATGGCACCACATGTTTGTGCATCTGAGCTTTCTATAATGAATAAATGGAGCATGTGATCCCAAAGGCAGCTACACCAGCCATAACTTTGTATTTGACACTTGACTGCCCTTAAGAGTCTGTTTGTCAAAAATCATCCATTTGGAAAAAAAAAAAAGAAAAGCAAAAACTTGAGAAGCTTTCTAGAGGGCAGTTAAACAGAAGCTTCTCAGCCACGCCACTTCTAGGAGTTAGATTGACATGAATCAATTATTTATTTTATTGGTTATCAGTTCATTACTGTTGGAGTTCATTCAAAGTTCATTTCACTACAAATAATGGCATCACCTTACATGCTAAAAGCCAAAGTCAATGTGAAAAAGAGGGCAATGCTGCTTGGCCAGTTTGGCATGGAAATTCAGATTCCGCACTAGAAATCTAGGACAGGTGGCAAATACAGATAAAAGAGATTTAGTTTCTGGACAGCAAAGCACTCACTAATTTTCAGGAAATCTATCTCATTACCTGATGATCCTCCCATCACGTCACATGATAAAGCATCCCTTTGAAACCATTTCATTCACAGACACTAGGAACAACAGGATGTTAATGGCTCTCCCTTTATGTCAAAAATCTCTACATTTTGTGACAATGAGCTAAAGTCATGCTTCTAAAATTCTGAATTATTTTGAGTATGTACAGAGGTTCCTGAAATGCTAAAATAAATTCCTGCATTCCATTTCAGACTGAATGGAATGCTCGATTTATTTCATAAGATTATTATAATTTTAATTGGTTTATAATAATCCATTGTTGATAAGGACCAGAATTTTTCCTCCATTTATAAATACTTAGACTATTTACAATTTTCCTGCATGACAAAGAAAGCTATAATGAATAATCCCTAACGTATGTCATTATGCCTATGCTTGATGTTTTTAAATAGTTGCAGAGAAACAAAACAAATGCTAGATTTTTTTTCTAAAGATGTACAACATTCTATAGGGAAGTACCAACAATCTATAGGGAAGGCGACACTGGCAGTGGAAACCAGTTGGCTGAACAATGGCTTTAGATTATAAGAACTTGATCCAAATCTTTGTTTTCCTGATATAGGCTGGTAGGAATCCAAATAGAGCTTGCTATTACAACCCATTTAGAATTTATAATTGAAAACTTGTCATTGTTTTCTATGAACAGTAAAGAAGACAACATCTTTTTGGGACTGGAAGGAACCTTGGACGCTATCAAATTCAGACTTCCCATTTTATAAAAACATACAAAGTTAACAGAATTAAAATCAAAGGTCCTGGATTATGACTGTTTCTACCCTGGAGAAATTCTGAAACAGGATGTGAATGAATGGAAGTGGGGTTGGCACTCAGAGCAAAGGGCAGAGGGGATTCATTAGGTAACACAAATTGGTCTAAAAATTTCAGCACTGCTCTCCCTGTTTCCCAGGACTATGATCTTCAGGTGCAATCCCCTCCCCAAGTCTGTTTAACTTTATCTCTGGTGAGAACCACCTAGTGACTACTTTTTTTCTTCCTTTCCTTTTTTTTTTTTTTTCCATTTTTAGAATACAGATTAAAAAATGTTGTCCATATATATTTGCTACAGAGGCAGGGTTAGTTAGTGTCTGGGAGCACAAATCAATCAAGTATGTTCAGAGGCCAAGTTTTATTTATTTTTTTAAATATTTATTTATTTGAGAGAGAGAGCACAAGAAGGGGGAGCAGCAGAGGAGAGGGAGAAGCAGATTCCCTGCTGAGCAGGGAGCTCTACATGGGGCTCAATCCCAGGGCCTGGGCCAAAGGCAGAAGCTTAACCAACTGAGCCACCCAGGTGTCCCAGAGGCCAAGTTTTATAAAGGATATCTATAAGTCCAAATGCTTTGTCAGCCTCTTACTTGCTAGTGTTTTAAATGGATTACTTAATCTCTCTGTGACTATGGTTTCTCATCAGTAAAATGGGAATAATAGTATTACCTAAAAAGATGGCCAAGACTATAATGCCAGATAAAGGTTATAAAGTGCTTAGCATTTTGCCTAACAAAGCAAATGTTTAGTACTCAGTAGTTACAGTGTAAATGAGCTTTGTGTTTGCTCTTTCTCTGATGTTAAGACTTTGGTGAGGCCACAAGTGTTACTCAACAGAATGCCCAGTGAAGATACGAAAAGGGGCTTCAAGGGCTGACTGTCTAGTGCTGCGTATTACAGAAAGCAGAAAAAAAAAAAATTAAGATTAACATATAAAACCATCTTAAGGATACCCTAAAGCTCACTCCCTGCTACCTTTTGATAACAAGGTGTTGATTATTATGGGATGCTGATTGTTAGGGTGACATGAGATGCCTGAAGAGGGAATGGAATGGAATGTACCCTGAAGTAAGCGCTGGTTCTATAAACCCTTTCAGGAGGGCTTGCTCTTGTTAGCTGGGTGTGTGGGATGTTTTAGATTGGATTCTTCCAGAAGCTGACTCTAGGACAAATATTAGAATAAAACTAGTTTATTGAGGAAGTACAGACAATGCCAGAAAGGAAGGAAGGAAATGATATAGGGCAGTGAGAACATTCAATAAAGAATATTCTGTTAAAGCAGTGAAGGCACTGGACAATCTTACAAAGAAACTCTGGGAAGTCCTGTAAAATATAGCTTGAAGAATTATCCCACTTGAAGAGTAAGAGTCCTGGGGTACAAACACAGCACCACTTAGAGTCACTGGTTTAGAGCTACTCCCAGAGGATGTTAATTCTCAGCATTTAAAGCTCAGTTCTACATAGAAGCAGCACAATTTCGCACTGTTCCAGGAGAAAAGAGGCCTTAGGAACATGGCTGTAGATAGTACTGGCTGGAAGTCCTCAGGAATACAATTAAGGGTCTGATGCATATATATGGGCAAGGTACCGACGGCACCAGCGGTAGGAGGTCAGTCTACTTATACCATGGCAGTGTATCAACAAATTCTCTAAAACTACATGCCAGACTGACTTCCAGACACCATGCTGCCCAGTGACCATGACTTCTGACAGAATCAACACCTAAGAATTATTCAACCTGCAGCTCAGAATTATAGTCATCAAGTACAGTGATTATAAACATTCAATGTTTTGAAACCATAAGGGAAAAAAATATTTGAGCTGATTGTATGCTTATGTTTGTGTACATGCATGAGGGAGAGAGAGATAGAATCCTGGAAACCACTCAGAGATTTGGATATATATGATTACTCCTTTAAAGATTTGGTGAATTCATGTAATACAAGAAGACATTTGGTTATCTGCAGGGTTCCTCAACATATCCTTTGCTCCTCATCATCTTCTGCATGACACCATGTTATGATTGCTTGTATAAGTTTTAAAAATTGGTTCAAAATTACATTTTAGATTTATTCACACAATGCTATTTGACATATAAGTGCTTTATCTTTTAGTTGCAGACTTCTCTATTTCCTAGGTTATATTATGTCATCCATATTACATTTCACTAAAATGCCAGCATTTTTTGAATCATTGAGCTGGAAGGGACTTAAGGAGATCAGTTTATTCCATCCCATGCCTAGGAACAAATAAATGCTGGCTATAACCTGAATACATGAGAATCTCCAGAAGTAATCCCCTGCCCACACCTTCACTTCTTTGTAGGATATTCCAAGGTGCTTATTAACCTTATTTATTTTAAAAATTATAAAATTTTAATGAAGTTGAATATTTTAAGATATAGAAATCTAAATTAGAGTGTAGATGATAACTATTCAAGTTTTTTATCCAATGGAATTTTTGGTACATAATTCATGTCAGGAGGTTATCTGTTACATGATTGATTACTTGCAATAATGGAACATTCACTATTATTCAAAGCAGCTTTTTTTTTCCCCATTGTTGGGAATATCCAATTTCTAAAAATCCTTTCTAAAACTTGAACCATGTGGCCATTTAACTCCTACCTATTAATCTTACTCCTGAATCCTTAAGCAAACTTAAAAAAATCTACTTTTACCAAAAGATCTAAAGGAAGTCCTTTCTCTCTTTCGGCCTCAGTGTCCTCATCTTGCAAAAAGATTCTTGGCTTCTTTCATCCTATGGTTCCAAAGATTCTTTCATCTCCTGGAATTCTCTAAACACTGATACAAACATCATGCAGTTTAAATTATTCCCTTCCTTCATAATTCAAGCCAAGACTGATTAAAAATGACATTGATTACTTTCCTCAATTCAATGTCTCAGAATGATTTTATGTGTTATTTCTTCTTAATGTAGTACATCCTGTTTTCTATAAATCAAATGTGTTGAATGATTTCCTTTTGCTTAAACCATGGATGTGCTTTACAAAAGTGGAATCTCTTTACTGATTCTTTATTTCAGCTTTATCAACAGTTATTAAATACACAAATGCAATTGCCAAACTATAGCTTTATGCTGACACTGGACCATGGTAAGTAGCATATTACAGGGCAGGAAGTCAACATTTGCTACTGGAGGAAATTTCTTTGTTGCTGTTGATTTAGTAGTAATTTCAGTAGCTGAGTTGTAAGCAGTTTTATGTTGTGAACCATGTGTCTTAGTTAGCATTTATAAATACTCTCTAAACACTATTTTCAAGAGGTTGCTCAAATCTCATTTTGTTAGTTTTTTTTAAAATCACTCTCCAAGGGGTCTGTTGGCAGGTTATTCATATGAGGGGATGACAAGGCAGGAGGAGTTCACCACCTTGCTCAAGACCCCAGAGCAAAGCATGAAAGAGCTTAGTGAAAAATCAGTATTTCTGAATTCAAAGCTTGACTGAGATCATGCGATGGAGTTTGCAGCCTTTGAAACCCGCTCAAAATGTGGTTGTTAATGTTCTTGGTTGACTCATGATACAGTAGTGTATTGGATTGAAGGGACTGGATTCTACTCCTGATGTGACTGACACCAACTGTCTATATGACAAATAAATGCTGGATGGGACACCCCACACACTTTCCACTCCCGATGGGTTTATTCTCATATATATACAAACTTACATTTGCTTTAACACTGAAAAGAGAAGGGAAGGGGAGAAATGGAGAGCATGTTTTATGGAAACCAAATGTGCCTCTGTCTGGTCTAGGACAGATAAATACCAAAAGGGAGAGGGCAACATGTCACATAGTAGGTGGCTGAAGTCATTATTTATAACATAGCTGCCAGCCCTCAGTTGAGAAGGTTAGTTATCAACCTGTGAGACTTCGAGTAAAAGAAGCAAACCCAATGCAGGAGTAAGTCAGGACACCACTTTTACATCAGAAATTACACAGACTTTTCAGAATCAACAGTGGAAAACTTGGGAACTCAAATGCAGAAGCATGAAAGAGTCAATAAATATCATGTCTACTAAGGGAACAAGCCAGTCCAGCTGTGGGCAGCCTCCTTTGGCATGTCAATATTCTCATCTGTAACACAGGATGGTTGAATTACCTACCAAATATGCTTTATGTACTTTTATGAACATTCAAGCTATATTTCACATATGTCTCATAAGGCAGATATTTCTATTACCCCCAATTTAAAGACATAAACTCTGAAGGCATAGCCAAATTAAGTACATTTTCCCCAGGTCACAAAGTCAATATGTGGTAGAATCAGAATGGAAAGTGACATAATCTATAAAGTCTCAAATTTAACAATCTTATTCTTTTGGAGTGTTTAGGTGACCCATGATGAAGAATGACCTTATGAGAGAATCAGCTCCTCGCTTATTTAAAAAAGTTCTCTTTTATTATGTAAAATCATTATCTGCTTAATCTATTTTTAATTTCTCTCTCCACTAGATTGTTCGCTGTGTAAAGATGGGATCTTGGTATCATATATGTCTCTTAAAAATCCCAAAGCATGTAATCTAACACCTATTAAATAGCTGCTGAATACCTAAATAATTCTCACCCCAATGCACCTTGTATTGAAATCCACACAGTAGTTAAAAATATTAAGAATACAGTAATACCAACAAAGGTTATAACTTTGGTTATTAGGCTTCCAGAGTTGGTACTGAAGAAGGAAAATGTGGTGAAATCCTAAACTCTAATTAGACAATGTCAATGTAAGTTACAAACAAAATTTCAAAGAAGAGATAAAATTAGGCGAGGCCAATAGCAACAACATATAAATGGGAGTTTCATAGTCCTTAAGTTTATAAAACCTATATAATTTATGTTATTTTTTTTTTAAGATTTTATTTATTTATTTGACAGAGAGAGACACAGCGAGAGAGGAAACATAAGCAGGGAGAGCGGGAGAGGGAGAAGCAGGCGCCCTGCGGAGCAGGGAGCCCAATGCGGGGCTCGATCCCAGGACCCTGGGATCATGACCTGAGCTGAAGGCAGACGCTTAACGACTGAGCCACCCAGGCGCCCCAATTTATGTTATTAATAGACAAATAAAAGAGAAAAAGATAGAAAAAGGTAAAAACAAAAGAGATTAGTCTAGCAGACTGTCAAAGCAATGCTTATACAGAAAAGTATACCATGCAAAACTACTTCCCTACTTATACTTATTATTAGACTAAAAATAATGTGATGTGTTCAATCCATTTTCTTCTTTCTTACAAAATGACCCATCACATTCCTTCACTGAAAATGTTATGACTTTATAAAAGCACCTGACAATTTCCCACACCTGGCTAAGCCCAGTGAAACTCTGCACTATTACAAAGCTGATCCATAAACTCCAATTCTATAAAATTCATATAGATTACCAGGTGGCTTCAGCTATTATGGTTCTCTCATTCAGAAAGCACAGGTTTGATGTGGGTATAACATTATGGGGCCTTTACAAGCCAACATAATCAATACTTTTACAAAATATGTTTTATCCTGGAATGGCCACTCATGCTGAGAAGGCTAAGGGTAGGAGCAACATAACAGATAGTGGGCTCTCAGCATGAATGAAAGATGGAAGAGTACATTTAACACTCTAATGTTTGATTAGGTGGCAGTCTTTTAAGTCACCTGAGAAGTCAGAATACCTCATCCACAGGATAAAAATAGGGGTGCTCTTTAACTGAGTTACCAAAATAGAAAGTGATTAAACCTACACTTGTGTTATACTTAACATGTTGGAAATAAAGCTTTAGATGAAGAGGAAACTGCTTCCCAATTGTGAAATACCGTACGAGCTTTCCAACAAAATTCACTCAACATTTATTATTTTCTTTTCTTTATATGTGTTTCTTGTAATGTAGAAATAAATTATTGCTGTTTTTTTTTAATGTTTTATTTATTTATTCATGAGAGTCAGAGAGAGAGGCAGAGGGAGAGGCAGGCTCCGCGCCTAGCAGGGAGCCCGACGCGGGAGTCGATCCCAGGACTTTGGGATCATGACCTGAGCGGAAGGCAGACGTTTAACCATCTGAGCCACCCAGGCGCCCAAATCATTGCTGTTTCTAAATAGGATTCTTGGTTCTGTATTCTTAAATACCCAATCTGAAGTGTTCTTTTGGTGCTGTTTTTGGCAGGTCTTTGTATTAATGCAATGATAGCTTTATTAAAAATAATTTAAGGGGTGCCTGGGTGGTTTAGTTAAGCAACTGCCTTTAGCTGAGTTCATGATTTCGGGGTCCTGGAATCAAGCCCCGCACATGGGCACCCTGCTCATGGGGAGTCTGCTTCTCCTTCTCCCTCTAACCCTCCCACCTGCTCGTGTCCTCACTCACTCTCTCTCTCTCAAATGAATAAAAAATCTTAAAAAATTAAAGATTTCCCTCTTTTTCTATACTCTAGCAAAAATCAAATACATAAAAAAATTCTTTGAAAGATGTAGGTGTGACAATTTTTTGTATTAGTTTTTTAAAACTTTATGGATTTCTTTTACAGTTAATGTTCCTCAGGGTTTTTTTTTTTTTTTTTTTTGATTCTACTATGAGCATATTCTTTTATTTATGAATATGTAAATAATATATAATTATAATAAAAATGATACAAAGAAACATTTTAATCATTTGAATTCCCAGCCAAACATAACTGCCCATTAATATTTTAGTGAGAATCATTTTCCTTAATACTTTAATGCTTATATGCCATTTTTGTTGTCATCTTCTTTTAAAGTAGCCTTTTTATCTCACTGTACTTTTTAAATCTAATATGTTTATTCTATTTTCTGAGAAATATTTATGGGGGACATAAGTGCAAGGCCTTATTCTAACTGATGCAGAAGAAACAAATTAACACCTAAAATGTACTCCATTCTAATAGATGAGATGAAACACTTAAAAAATAATTCAAGTGACTTCTCCGGTATGTCAAAGGCAACCACCAGCCATCCTACACTATTAGAAAAACCTGAAATTCCACAAGTTGGGAAAGTCTTGCATCTACCATCTGCCAGCCATCTCACTATACATAGTTATTTGCTGGATGCAACAAAAGAAGATCAGAACAAGAATATCAGGAGGTTTGAGTGACAGCAGGGTGTAAAGAGTTAATATAATGAGATATGATAGAAGTGAGAGATAAAAGCATCAAAAAAACTATAAAAATTAAAGCAACCCAATGCAATAATCAGTTTCCAATTTTATCATAATGACGACCACATACTTAGTTGGGAAGATATCAAAGTGTATAGTTTATTTTAGAAATTTTTCAATTTTTTTTAAAGATTTTTTATTTATTGGAGAGAGAGTGAGTGCAAGTGCACAGGGGGGCAAGGGGCTTAAGGAGGGACAGTTTTAAGCACTCCGCACCGAGCACAGAGTGAGATGTGTGGCTTCATCTTAAGGAACCTGAGATTACAACATGAGCAGAAACCAAGAGTCCTATGCTTAGCTAACTGTACTACCCAGGTGCCCCCAACTTTAGAGTCTTTTCAATATAAAATATATTTAAACAATTCTGAGAACTAAAAAAGGGATCCTTTATACTTAACCACTTCCCCTTGGTACTATGTCAAAAAGATCTAATTATATTAGCAGTTCCATTATAATGCTAAAACAATAATAAAGTATTTGCTGTATATTTAATGAAAACACATCTCTTTGAAATACCTAAAATCTTTAGTGAAATGTTATCAATCCATCAAACATTACTTAGTACCTATTAGGTGCCAAAATATGCAAGATTCTCAGAAATCAGGAAAAATTCAGGCATAGGGCTTCTCCTTTGGAAAGTAGGCAGGGTAGGACATAAAAAGTAATATAAAAAGGAAGATGAATGGTCACCAAGGGAAGGGATTTTTGGCAGGTGTACAACTATGCCATGCCGATATAAACAAGATAATTAAACCATTTGTCTTAAAAACCTGTGCTTGCTAGATAATTTCTGAAATTTCAAGAACATTTAAACACAGTTTTGGGTTTTTAAAAAATAATTTTCACAGCATGAGAAATAGAAAAGTAAACCACTACTGCATATGGGTATATACAACTGACAAGGTAATTAAGGAAAAACATATGTGGAAATATGTTTCAGATATGTCCATCACTAAGCAAGGAAATAAGGAAATAGTGGTATTTTCATACAATGCAACCAACATACACCAATGGAAAGAACACACACCTGATACATTTAACAACATGGTTGAATCTCAAAAAAAACTACGTTGAGCAAAACAAGCCAGATGCAAAAAAAGTGCATACTTTTCTGACTCTATGTATATGAATTTCAAGAACAGGCAAAACAACTCTAGAGTGATACAAGTCAGAAGAGCACATGCCTCACGATAGGGACTTACTGACTGGGAAGAGGTAAAGAGAACTTTCCTCAGTTAATGAAAAACTGGGATCTATCTTGATTTGGGTGGTGGTTAAATGAGTACATATACTGAGCTATACGCTTCAGATTTATCTTTCTATAGTGTGTAATCTGTGTTTAAATTGAAAAGGGGAAAATATACTTCAAAATGCAACTACCACAGAATCAAAGGGAAAGAGGCACAAATGATGAAATTTATATGACATATACAGAATAAAAGAATTCAGTATCTTTTCCCAGTGACTTGCTTTTCCGTAACAGAAGAAAGAAAGAAAGAAAGAAGAGAGAGAAAGAAAGAAAAGAAAGAGAAAGAAAGAAAGAAAGAAAGAAAGAAAGAAAGAAAGAAAGAAAGAAAGAAAGAAAGAAAGAAAGAGGGAGGGAGGGAGGGAGGGAGAAGAAGGAGAAAGAAGGTAGAATTTAAAAAAAAAGAAAAAAGAAAAAGCAATTAGCCTAGTGAATCATAGAATAGGATATTGTGGAACTCCCAGTTTTTAAAATAAAATTCCCTTTTGAAAAGGTATTCCATAAAACTAAACAGAGTAATCTTCTAAGACTGCAACTTCCACATTTTTTATAACAATAGCCTACCTTCTCCAGAATAAATGTACTTAGTTACGATTTTATTAGACTTCAGACACTTTTAGGAATTGTATTAAATAAACAGATCAATACTTCTAAAGAAATAAGTATGTGTCCTACACGTCAGTTTGCAAGTTAACTAAATAATAACCAAGGTAGAGACTGATCACATTAACACCATCATTTTAAATTTAAACTCCAGATGAAATACAACTATTGCACCTGGAGCTTATTCTGAACACCCAAGATTCCAAAAGCACAGCTAAACTAATAAGGCACTTAAGGCATAGTTCTGACACTTTATTAATATCACACATTAGTAAAAATAACATTTAGTTTTGCTTGACCAAGATATCACTGACTGTACCGCTGCTTTTCAAATATGAAAGTAGAGAGGGTTAATTTATCCCTAAGCTTATTCACATGAATGAGCTGATCTAGTCTTTGATTTTTGATATCTCAGTAAGGGACATGTATTCTAAAGCAATGACATTGAAAATACATCCGAAATTGATTTCCAGTGATGATGCATTCTTCAGAACCCTAGTAACCTAGCCCTGCAGTTTTATTTTGGCCACCAGCAATGAAACTGGCTATATAATACAGGAGGTTATGAGACAGAATATAAAAAGAGGAGAATAAAAAAGGTATCTTCAAATATCCTCTGAGAGGATAAAAATCACCATTTCACAAGTGTCAAGAGAAAGGATTAATTTTAAATCATTTTCTATTTCCACTGCCTGATGTAGTAAATTTAGATGAATAGAAGGCCATTGTCTTTATTCATTAATTTCAAGAGATTGTTAGAAGATGGAAATCTTTTGGAATTTTTATGCCTCTGTAACAATCTTTATCTAAAAACTATGACTCTTAGAGAATTCTCTTCTCTTCTAACTAAAAATGTTGTCAGAAGGATGAATCAGAGACATGCCGTCAACACAGATTTTCAATCCCTGTCCCACAAAGTTCATTTGAGGGTCTTTTGTCTTCTTACACTTGCCAAGACAGCATTTTATCAAAAATAACTTGATTTAAATCAGATAAAGATAAATGTTTAAATGTACTGATTTCTGATGTTTCTCCTCAGAGGCGAACAGTGGATTAAAGTCTGTAAATAAAACTAGTAAATGATAAAACTATGATGTTACTAACTTAGTTCAACCTTCTCCAATACTCAAATTTTTATCAGTGATCCAACAGAATCCTATCATGATGTGGTGACAAATGGATACTGATAAAACCATACCAGTGAACCATCTCCTGCAGAAACTATCAGCTCAGAGGTCAAAAGAGCAAGAAGACAATGTCTGTAGGAATGTATGTGTATAGATATTTTTAAATTAGATAAAAATACATATTTTTGTAAATATGTAAAAATACAGAAAATAGCAAATACATATTTAAACATGCATAATTTTTCCATAATCATATAATGTATAAATAGATAATATATGTACATGCTTCTTTCAAATGATACATGCTTATGTCCTTGAAATTCATATTGAAATGCAGCCTAAATATTCTTACAGAAATGAAATAAAAGAGATTGAAATGGGATCCCAAAATAAATGTTGACCACAAAGTTATGAGCCCATACTTATGAATTCATTTCTTATATATTTAAAATGACTATATGCAACATTTATAGCAGTGTTGGAAAGATACCTGGAAATTTTCAGAACTTTAAAAAAAGAAACAAATGTTTTTATTAAATAAAATCTACAAGCTGAGTATGCCTTAATTCCCCAGAATTCATAACATTTTAGAAGATGATCCCAAAGCTATAATTTTGTTCCCCTTAAATTCTGGGTATATAAACACAGCTATGGTTCATTTGCTTTTAATGATACAGATGTGAAAGATATTCTCATAACGCAAAGGCCTCATCTGACTGATTAGTTGAAGAGCAGATTTCTATCATACAAAATCTACCATATATATACAAAAAGAAATTTACAAAGTAAGCCTTGAACATTACCTTTAAAGCTTAATATTTTAAGTAATGAGATCTTCAGTAAGTCATAAACAGGCATGGTTTCATTTTTCCCATCTGTACAATGAAAGGACTGTCCTAAAACTTCTAAAATCTCTTCTAACTCAAACCAAGAGGACAGTGACATCAACTATTATCACATTCTATACTATGAGGAAACTGTTTTCATTTACTATTGATCAACATAGTATTTTTGTCATATGGAGAAGTTATGAGATAACACATCAACTGATAGGACAGTTTTGTTCTTTATTATTTCTCACTCTTCTAATGGCTCATTCTGAGGGAAAACCATATACCCAAATACACACACTGAAGACTCCCTTCATCTACTATCTCTATTTATTATATGAACCATAACTATGTTTCCAAGAGTGACTCTTGGTGTCCTTCCATTAGCAAATTGCTGGCATGACTTTCCCTAAATGAGAATTATAAATTACACCTCTTACTACTTTTTTTCCTAAAGTACATTTTCCTAATATTTAATTTATAAATCATCTCCCAGATGTATTAGTAATAAATGGTTGAAGGCGGCAGACAGGTCTCCAACAAGAATGTATCATGCTTGCTGTTTACTGGGAGGCCTCATTAAAAAGGCATCAAGAGAAAGCAAAATAAAAACAACCTTGTGAACTCTTGTAATTGGTCTCAAGAGATACGTAACTGTAAGGATATCAATATAGCAATGGCCTAGTCCAAACTCCTTCTTAGGGTATACAGAAAATATTTATTTGGTGATATACTGTTTGAATAATACAGTTGCTTATGATCAGAATGAAAACAGACAAAAAAACAATTGCTACTTGATTTCAGATATTTTACTCCTAAACAGTATTTTTTATAGAATGCCCATCCTAATCATTTTGAACTACCATGCTGCTGAGAAATGAATTTTAAATAAATGTCAGAAATGTTTCTTATGTATGTAGAAGTATATAGATACATACATACATTATATATACATAATATGCACATATATTATTAGTGGTGTGGTAGTCAATAATTTAAATATATCACATATGGATTATTTCATGAAGATTTATCATATACAGGAATTAACCTTTTAATTTACTGTTTTTAAAAATACTTGTTTCTTTTAGAATAAGACAATCCCTTATAGTAATAAGGAAATTTTGATGACTCTATTTGTTACCCATCAAACATCAAACTTGACATTTTGATTGATTTGGATTATCAGTTTCAACATGTATACTATTTTTCCTTCTCATGATCCAAAGGGGGGGGTATCATACCATATGATAGACGAAGACACAAGTCCAACAAATGTGGCCACATAAGTAATGAAGCTCAGATTACTAAAATATAGACATACCACCAAAATCTCACTCCGGTGTCCTATATATTTGTTTTATGGTATTTCTGTGTTTTAAGACATTCTTCCATATATGGAGATAGATTTATGGCAGTTACACTCCAAGAGTTAGCAGATCTTGGTTGATCCATACATCAGGTGGGTATAAAGTGGATTTGCAAAGGAAAAAAAAAAAAAACACTAAAAGTATGTCAAATATCAGCATGATTCTTTAGATATATATGCATTTCTCCAAAGCTATTTGACAACTGATTAATCTCAATATTTATTCTTCTTTGTTTTGGTTATAACTAAAAATAACTTCCGTTTTTATGGTCCTTCTCTTCAGATGCAAATGTACTTGTTATATGATTAATCAAGCTTATCTATAACTGCCAGGTTCAAATACTAACACATGAACTACATGCATAAACTAAATACTTCAGATGCTTAATTTTTAGTATGTGCTTTATGCAAAAACAAAAACAAAAACAAAACAAAAAAACTAATGTGACATCCTGGAAGCCAGAGCATTGGATTCAAATTTGTTTTTCCTCATTCTTGGTTCACCTTCTGGTATAAGCATATATACATTTATTTGATGATTCACAAGTAATTTGTGGAACAAATAATACTCTCGGTAGTAGCTTGAACATTTTTGCTCAGATAATGGCTGTACAAATAGTACATATAAAAAGTTCTGATCAGTTAACTAAATATAAATTTGTGCTCATATTTAGATGTACCCCTTAGGAAAATAATACATGTTTAAAAAAACAAATATGTAAAATTAAACAGAAAAATAAAATTTACCTGTTATGTTACTATCAAGAAATCATTAGGCATTCTTGCATTCCTTTCTGGTTTGAATTCACTCATTCACCTACTATTAGACACTTAGGTTATCATTTTGCTACATTTAGTAAAATTATGATGAACCCTTTCACATATAATTTCTTGGCAGAATCTTTGTTTATTAAATTAGATTTAAAAAACAAACAAAAATCTGCCAAATGACATATTAACAAAACATTTTCCTGATCATCCAAATCATTCAAGTATAGAAAATACTGTTTAGAGGAATAGATACTGAATTGAGATTCAAGTAAAAAGCTACATTGAACAGAAACAAAAGGACAAATATTATATGACTCTAATTATATGAAATACACAGAACAGGCTGATTCAATGAGACAGAAAATAGATCAGACATTACAAAAAGCTAGGGGTGGAAAGGAATAGGAAGTTGTTGTTTAACGATTACAGAATTTCCCTATGGAGATGAGGAAAAACTTTTGGAAATAGTGGTGATGGTGATACAACACTGGGAACATAATTAATGCCACCCAATCACACACTTAAAATTTATTAAAATGGCAAATTATATGTTATATATATTTTACTGCATTTTTAAAAAGTTGCACGAGTCAACACATAATAATTAAAACCTAATTCAATGAGAATTTTAATATGTAATCAAAGCAGTATTATTGGTGAGCCTGGGTGGCTCAGTCAGTTAAGCGACTGACTCTTGATTTTTGGCTCAGGTCATGATCTCAGGGTCTTGAGATTGAGCCTCGCATCAGGCTCTACATTCAACATGGAGTCTGTTTGAGATTCTCTCTCCCTCACCCTCTGCCCCTCCCCCTACTCACGTTCTCTCTCTAAAATAAATAAAATCTTTTTTAAAAAGCAATATCATTATAGTATAATACATAAACAACTAATTATTATATTATTAATTAATATATCAATTAATATTAATTAGCTAATAGTATATTAAACAAAATAATATATAATAATAATAGCAAAATGTCAAATGCTCTGATTAAGTGCTCACCTGTTGTATCACATTTAAAACTCAGAGTAAGTTTATAAGTACTAAAAATAAGGAAAATGAGACTTAAAAACAGGTAAGTGTTACGTGGTCACACAGTATTAAATGGCAGAACCAATATTTATACCACATTTGTATGACTCTGAAGGCACTGCTTTTAATTATTATTTTATATAAATTATATTTCACATGCTGTGTCTGTAACAGGCTCTGTGTGGTTAGGCCTACTTTAAAGATACATAAATTTGGAAGCTTAAAGAGGTTATGCGAGTTGTCCAGTGTTATCACAAAGGTACTTAACAGAAGAATCAGACTTTACAAAAAATTATTTTAGACTAAAAAAATGGCAAAATTAGAACAGAGAATTCCCATGTACTCTTCATTCAGCCTTCTCCATGTTAACTACATTAACAGTGTCATGATCAAAATAAGAAACTACAAACTTTATTCAGATTTTACCAGTGTTTTTCTTACTCTCTTTTTTTCTGTTCCATGATACAATATAATGAAGAGTTCTAGTAAATAATTTTGTACACTGTTCCTTGAATAATTTTGTATAGTGTCTGATTTCTTATGATTCGATTGTGGTTATATATTTTTCTCTTATGATTATGATTAGATTGTGGTTATATATTTTTCTCAAGAATAAAACAGAAGTGATGTGCCCCTTCAGGGTATCATGTCAGGGATACACAACATCCCATGTCTCATCACTAGTGATGTTAACCATGATCACCTTGTTCAGATAGTATCTCCAAGGTTTTTCCACTGTAAAGTCATTAATTTGAAATTAATAAACACTGGGGGGGGGATGCTTTGAAAGTAAGAAAAGTTTGTTCTTTCTCAAACTTCCATCCACTAGTTTCAGAATCCATCAGCTGGTCTTGCCTACAATTATGACCATGGCTTCTTAATGTTGATGTTCCATCCTATTTATTACATTGGAATTCCTCCATAAGAAAGAGCTGTGTATTCTCTCCTATCTCTATCTCAGTATTGACTCATGGATATTTTTTTATTCTATGGGTTAAAATTCACAATTATACTAATTTATTGGGTTGCTCTAGTTTTCTAGCTTTGGCCATTGGGAGCTCTTCCATGTTTGTGCCTATGTCCTTTGACATGACCCCATCCTTTGAAGCACTCCTTACTTCTTTGGTTGCCAAAGATACTTCAAGCTCATCTTGTATTTTTCCTTCTGCAGCCCTGGAATCAGCCACTTATCCAAGGATTCCTTGGACAATGGTATTGAAATACCACAATCTAGGGTAGGCATGCTCATTGCTACTGGAGTGTTATTTCTTCCAAGTCCTCTCAGTAAACAAAGCTTGGAAATATATGAATTATACTGCCAAAGAGCCAGGCATTTTTTTTTTTTTTACTCTTCCAATAATCTCACTTATCCTAAATCTGGTTTGTAATCTTTGAGGATTCACAAGTCAGGAAAGAATAAAGAAATAATAAGTCAATTGTATAAATAATTAAAACAGGAAGAGTAAAATAAAGGCTTGGTTTTCTTTTATTAGGTTAAGGACTAGCAGATGTTCTTTACACTGATAGGAACTCAATATGCTTTAAATTATAAATCTAGTACATCCGAGAAAAACTTTTAAACTCAGTGCCTTTGTTTCCTTATCTATGAAATGGGGATGATTACTCCATTCCCTAAAGATATCATGAAAACAATGTAAGGTAATAAATGTAAAGGTACTTTGTAAACTGAAATACATGATTTTAAGGGCATATTCCTGTCCAATATGAAAAATGCTTAATACGAAAAACATTTACCATGATATGACAGGCAGAATTCTAAATATATCCCTCCAAGATTCCCATTTCCTGATTATTCCATCACACAAGTATATAGGTACTGCTATTAAGGTACTTTGCAGATGGAATTAAGATTATTTATCAGCTGACTTTAAATAGGGAGATTATTCTGGATAATCACTGGGCCCAATGTAATCACAGGAGTCCTTAAAAGCAAAAGAGAAAGGTGGAAGAGTCCAGCAGATGTCTGTGAATGAAAAGATGAGGCCACAGAAATGAGGGAGAAGAGGAGGGCAGAGAGAGGTGTGAGAAAAACTTGACCTACCATTTCTGGCTTTGAAGAGGATCATGAGCCAGGGTATATAAGTAGACTCCAGGAGCTGAGAATGACTACAGGGAACAGCCAGCAAGGAAACAGAGATCTCAATCCTACATCATATGAAACTGAATTCTGCCAACAGCTTAAATCATCCTGGAAAGATTTTCCCCTACAGCTGCAGAAAGGAAAGAAGAAAGGAAGGAAGAAAAGGAAGGAGGGAGGAAAGCAGCTTGCTGATCCCTTGCTTTCAGCCTCGTGAGAATGTAGCAGAAATCCATGCTATGCTCATACTCCTGACCAAAGAAAATTGTGAGCTAATACATGGGTACTGTTTTAAGTTTGTGATAATTTGTTAGAGCATCAATAAAACCGAACACATGAAGTTTCTGCAGAAGGAAAATGATTCAGAAAAATGAAATAATTCTTTTCATAATCTTTGTGAACCACAGCACCTCAGACATAATGACAACTAGTGATAGATAATAGGAATCAGAAACATTTGATGTGAGAAAGTCAAGAAATTGAGAAAGTATTATGCAAACAATCTGCACTGCACATACAGGGTCCACTGTATAATTTCATTGGTCCTTATTTGAAACCTATATGAGTCACAAATCTACTCACACCCATTTTCTAAAGAGAACATGCAAGAGAGTACAAAGAGCTCAAGACTTGGATTTGTAATCAATCATAAAATGTAATCCAGGTTGTATATAACCCAGGCACTAAACATGTAACCTTTGGCATTATATCACCTCTGAACTTCAATTTCCACATCTTTAATATGGGTGTAAAAAGGAGCTATGTTGGTTTAAGTGAGATAATGTAAATGAAAGTTTTCTAAAATGAAAAATACAAAAACTGTCACCAGGTTTTGGTACATTACTTAGTGATTTTCAGAAACTGACCTAAATAGTTGCTGGCAGTCAGATTAGTGTAGACTGTTAATATTCTAAGACTCATTTACAATCACTCATTATAATGCTGATCTCTTTGCATATTCTCCTACTCTGAGATTATAAATTGAATGTATTAGGAGGCAGTTTGTGGTTTATACAGAGAGCTAGAATGAAGCAATGGAAGGATGCAGAATAACATTATGGTAACCCCAAATTTTCCAATCAGTGAAAAGAACTAAGTAAGGAAAGTTTAAAAAAAAATTCCCATGATCCTTGTTGTAGGTTGAAATGTTTCTCCCCCTCTGACAACTTCATATGTTGAAGTCCTCATTTCCAGTACCTCAAGATGTGACCTAATGAGTTAAGATGAGTTCATACTGGAGTAGAATGGGCTCCTGATCCAATATCACTCATGTCTTTTTAAAAAGGGCAATTTGGACATAGACACATACACACAGGGAATACACATGTGGAGATGAAGGTAAAGATGAGGGTGATGCTTCTATACACCAAAGAACACAAAACAATGATAGCAAACCACCAGAAGCCAGGAGAAAGGCCTAGAGCAGACTGTCCTTCACATCTCTCAGAAGGAACTAACCCTGTACCTTGATCTCAGATGTCTAGCGTTCAGATCTGTGAGATAATAAATTATGATTGTTTAAACCACCCAGTTTGTGTGATTTTGTTATGGTAGTCCAAGCAAACTAATGCCATCCTTCATTCAAAAAAGAAGATACACAAGGAACTACCAGAATTACCATTATCCTGCAGAGGGTATGGCCTTTCAAACACCTTGGTTACATGTAATTCCTAAAAAAATCTTTCAAATCATAAAGAAAGGAGGAATTGTTATTGCTGTATTTTACAAGAAAATACTGGACATAAAGTAGTTTGAAAGGCTTGCTCAAAATCAAAGAGATGGGGGCGCCTGGGTGGCTTAGTCGGTTAAGCATCTGCCTTAGGCTTGGGTCATGATCCTGGGGTCCTGGGATCAGGTAGCATCTGGCTCCCTGCTCAGTGTGAGGGAGATAAGCTGCAAACTTTGTAGAGGTTAAAACTTTCAACATACAACTGTGGCTGTTTGTTCACCAGAGTGCGTTGCCAGGTAAACTTTAACCGAAAGCCCAAGAGATTGGGCTCCCTCTCCCTCTGCCCCTCCCCCTCTGCTCATGCTCACTCTCTCCCACGCATGCTCTCTCAAATAAAGAAAATCTTAAAAAAAAAAAAATCAAAGAGATGGAGGAGGAAAAGCTTGAATCTGAAACTTTTAAGTCTGAATCCACATTTCCTTTTGCTATGCCATTCAGTGAATTTCCATTTGGTTCAATTCCTCATATTTATCCTTAAACTCAGATGGGAGAATCTATCAAACAGAAATGGTAAGGGAGCTCAGCTCTTAGACTGTATGCTTGAGACACAATAAAATCCCATTAAATTCAAACTGCAAGGGGATTGGGGAGCAGAATCCGGAAGGCAGGGTCCAGCTGTCCTGGCGAGGCAGTTCCCACAAACCCATTGTCTTGATCAGTCTGTCAAAGCAAAACTGCTTGAGCTGTTCAAGTATAGTTCCAGCACCAGCATATGCCAGAGACCTCATCTTTGTCCAATTCTGTTTTATTAGATTACAGTCCAGCAGATGTTCTTTGCCCCTAGAGGAGCTCTAACATATTTTAAATTCCCAGCCTAGCTCCTTTGAGAAATACTCAAAATCCAGGTACTATTTTGCCAGTGAACAAAACTGCTTCTGTAGGATTAAAATATTCAATCTCTTGGGCTTTCGGTTAAAGTTTACCTGGCAATGCACTGTGGTGAACAAACAGCCACACTTGTATGTTGAAAGTTTTAACTTCTACAAAGTTTGCAGCTTATCTGAAGAGCAAACTATTATTAACTATAGAAGCAATGGATTTATAATCCCTGAAGAAAACATCAAAGTAAGTAGGTGAGTAAGAATGAAACAATTCCTTCTTTTCCCTATTTGCTTCCCTCCCCTTGAATTACTTGGATTGTCTCCATCCCTCATCCCATTTGAGAAAACTAGAAAAACCAAAATAACAGAAACCTATTATTATTTTAGAGAAAAAAAAAGTTTACATTGTGAAATAATTTAGACACAAAAGCATATGCAAATGAAAACTATCTTTTGTTATCTTAACTTCTGGGGTAATAACTCAAAATAGCCACTATGCTACATTATCCACAAATATGTGAAAGATTTCTGAATGTCAGCAAGGAACTGTTTATTGATCCAACTCAGAGGAAATACAGTGCACTAAAAAGGACATTAAACAAGAAGTCAAGAGACCTGATTTCTGTATCTGGCTTTACCACTAACAGGCTCTATGACCTTCAAGAGGCCTTTTGGTAACTATCTCCCCATTTTTGTAATGAACTACATGATCCCCCAGGTCTATTTCTAATCTAAAATCCATGAGATCCAAATAATGTAATGGACTCTCCAAAGTCTAATAAGAAGTAACTCTTGATTGGATTTTATAAAATCTGGAGAATAAACTAACTCCAAATACAAGCTGATCAAAGTGATAATAGCCAGATCATTTTCATCTCAATATTTGGTATACAAACCTTAAAGGTGGAATGTGGAATAAAAATAAAAATTAAAATTAAATGATTACTTATTATGTGCTATGTTCTGTCCTAGTTTCTTGATATACTAACACCTATCATGTAAGCATCCTACAAGAGAACTTTAATAATGCTCCCCAAAAGGGGCTAATTTTAAGCTGGGGGAGGAAGAGAAGAGAGGAGAATATATCTTCACACAGAAATGCAAAGTTGGAGAGTAAGGCAGTGTTTCTCCTATTATACACATCTTAATTCAAATGGTTTCAAAGTAGTCATTGGAAAACTTGGAATAAAAGCCATTATGAAGTTAGTTTCTGTGCTTCCGGGCACAAAATGTCATCAAATATTTAGTTTTTGAAATTATGATAGGCATGACTTTTGTACCATCACACAGATAAAGCCATGTAGAAAATACTAATCTTTTACTATTATTTTGGAAACATCGAGTTGTTACTAAATGTATATCTATATGACTTATTGAACTAGCATTTAGAAATTGAGCTATATTACTTACTTATCTACAGAAACACCAGCATGCATCAGGTGGCCCAGGAAGGTTCAGCAGTAAACATGGGATTCTAAAACCTTGTAATGAAATTCAAGGAAAAACAAGGATATAATGAAAAAATGGAGAAAAATTCAAAATAATACAGAAACAAGTTTCTGGTTTTCTCACAGTAGAAATGTTAAAAGTAAGAAAAATATTTCATGGTAGTGTTAACAGTAAAGTTCTATAAAAAAGTTAGGTCTTGAAAGAGAGAAGGCACAGCTTTACTGAAGGCAGAGAATCTGGAAATCCTTGTAGGATTGTTTTTCAAAGTGTAGAAATTAATTATATAAATATTTCCTGGGAAAACCTAACCCCATTAATTAGTCTCACTTTGTCTGCCCACGTTAAATTACATTACCTGATGTATGCTGTTATATTTCTCCTTGATATATTTCATAACTAATGAAATCACTCACATTTATTGATTCTATTTGAAGAAAAATGGGAGGCTACTCTTTACAAGTAGATTTCTACCACAGCATGATTATGTGGTGAGCTGCTAATGACAGAAACCATTTGATTTTTATTCTTCATTAAAAATAAATATACATTTAAATAAGATTCATGATTGCCATACTTAGAATCCATAAAATAGACCAGATCCATTATTACCCCAAACTAGAATTAATTGCAGTGATTTTTAGAAAAGCATAAACCATGTTGATAGAATAGGTGAAGGCAGTAATAAATTTATTGAGCATTTACTACATGCAAGGCAAATACTAAGTATTTTACATGCATTGTTTCATTCAATTTTCTCAATAATCAAGTTAGATAAGTAGTATTAGTATCTTCATTTACAAATAGGGAACGACAAAGTCTCAGAGAACTTAGGGAACTAGTAATTGCTAGAAAGTAGCACAGCTTATTTTCAAAATCAGTTCTATCTCACGCCAGGCTGAAATTTTAAGTGGATCCTAAGATATCTCTTCTTTAAAAAAAAAAAAAATCATCTGCACCATAAGAACTGTCTTGAAACTGTGGCCTCAAAAGTTACAATGGCTCAAGCCTTCTACAAGTAAAACAAGACTTAAAGAAGGCACCAGACAGGGATAGCAAGTGAGCAAGCTTAAAATGCTTATCATGGCTTAATAGGGCCAAAGATATGAAATCTAGAGACCAACCCTACAGACTAACCCAGGGCAAGGACAAATCAGAACAGAAAGTGATCCCAGAAAAACTGACAGAGATAAGGGGCAGGAACAGCAGGGGCTCCAACCAAAGGGATACCTTTTTCTTCGCCAGTTCAATAGCTCTTTAACAGAATAATGCCTGGGTTGGGCCAAAGGATACTCTCTGCATACTGCTTTTCTCCAAAAGGCTGTCCTGTTCCTAAGTTGTTATAGATTTTAAACTTACCACCTTTCACTGGATAACTGAAAACTTAAGATTCATCTAAAAAATTGACCCATGAAAAAGCCTGACCCCTATATTCTATAGTTTCATTGAAAATCCAAATATATAATCCAAACTCCTGATAAAACTGAAGGTAGGGGGTCAGATCTGGTTAGCAAAGCTGAAAGAATGAATCCATCATTTGCAATCAAGTCCAGACCCAATTTTATTTCCAAGGGTTTCAGGGAAACCTCAAGTTCTGGCAATTTGCTGCCCAAAAGAGATAGGACAGAAACTGTATCTTGGAAATACGTTAGTTATAAAGAAAGTTTTGTATTAATATTGAACCAAAGCACACTTTGTACATCACAATCTTATGTATTATAGTAAATGTATTATAATAAAACTACTTCTATACAGGTTCCACCCCTTCCTGACAATATAAAGGGTCAACTTCTCATACAGAAAATAAAGTCAGAAAAATATCAATTTTTAAATGATAGTTGATGGCCAGTAGTATAAATGGGTCTAAAATGGTAGCCTATTAACAATGAAACAGTTCATGTAATTGTCATTCTGATGCATTCTTGCCCCTGATTTTATAAACAGTTTAAATAGAAAATGAATTATTTCACTCTAAAGGAAAAACATCATTTTGTTTTCGTTGTTTTAATGTACCATACAATCGTGTGGTATAATCTCTGTCTTTCAGGAAACTCTTTGGACACATATGCCATCGTGCAAGCATACTTAAAATTATAGTTTTCATGATTTTTGATGCACTGTCATTTATCTTTGAAGTGCTATGGGTGACAGCTTGGCCTCTCTGGCCTAAAAAGAAAACCATCTCAATTTTTAATACTTGATCGTCAAAATAGGATTCAAGCAAAATTTTAACTTGTCAATTTGTTAAAACTGCTACAGAAAAGCAACAGAGCATAATCAAGGTATTTTTATCTCCCAGGTCATTTTCACATTTAGTTATTTTTATAGAATGAATTTACTATCTATTTTCCTGTACCAAATGCAACCCCACAGAATAGAATTATTTTTTTTAAATGTAGTCTGTTTCAATTTAAGTCAAACAGATCACTGAAGAGAAGTCAAAGTAATAAAGCTACTGAAATTTCTATTAATAATATGAAAGTTTGCAGAGATTTAGCAAAATAATTATTTCTTTAAAATAATCTCTTAGAATTGCTATGCTGGTGAAGCATAACATGTTCATTTTAGCATAGCTAACCACAACATATATTTCTACTGTATTAGAATTTATATTGATAAAAACCACCAATTCAAAATCATTAGATAGATCAGAGATTCAATGAAATTTCCTTCTTTAAATTACAATGTTGAGCAGCGTGGAATTTGTAATATTAGTTAAGTGTTGTTGTCTGAATTTGATAGAGGCTGATGTGTGTATATGTAGAGTACGCTTCTAAAATATTTAGAAATTGCTAAAAAAAAAAAAAAAAAAAAAAAAGTCCTGCACATGAATGAGACTAATCTTGTGTTTGAAAAAAAGAACAGAATGTAAGCTCTTACATTTTTCTGCAGAATGTTTAAAAAAAATGGCATTATATATTAAAGGGGAATGACTGGAAGGCTTCATCAAGTATTAAAGCTCAATCTCCCAGCAAAAAACCAGAAAGGATACATATATTCTTCATTCTTTGTTTCTTTTAAGAGCTATAATTTGCATATGAAAAATAACATACTTACTATATCAGTTGTCTGCCTTCAACAATGAACTTATCTTTAGCATAACTTCAATCCTTGGTGCATTATTTATTTCCTCCTTAACAGCAGCAAAGATGCAAGATGTTCCAAAGATTTACTTTCAGACAGTTTTCTTCAACCACAGTCTTTTACATGTCCTGTTATCTATGAAACAACTCCATCCTTCACAACAATCAAAACCCTTGAAGCAATCCACATCTGCTTCTTATACTGAATTTCAAATCTACTAACCAAAAAAAAAAAGAAAGAAAGAAAGAAAGAAAGAAAGAAAGAAAGAAAGAAAGAAAGAAAAAGAAGCCTTCTTTACTTCGTATTTTATTTCAGAAAGTTTCGTGGGTTGAATATTCCAAATCCCTTTAACATATACAAAGCACTAAATGTTAAGAATTACATTACTTCAGCTCCTTAAATTCTAACTGATAAGGTGTGCCTTTTACATTTATATTGAATTCTGAGGAGCTGATGCCATACCAGTCTAATAATTAATAATTCATGGAGCCAAATTACAGCCTTAGAAGGAAACAGCCACTTTGACTAGTTCTTTCATAATTCTCTGATTTATGTATGACAGCACAGTAGAGTTCTAGGAGAGGTTAATAATAATAAAAAAAAATCCCAGACATAACACTTGAGTTTTAAAATTAGTACTGCCTTTGCACAAGCTGGGTTTGTCATGGCATCATGGGAGTTGTATCTCTTGAACAGAGTTCATTCAAAGGGATAACAGTATCATTTTGAATGAGCATCTGGCTAGGGAGGATGTCCAGGGAAAAAGTACAGGATCCAAGAGGTTGGGGGAGCAGGTTTAGTAAACTCAATTTGAGGGGCACTTTGGACAAAAAAGGGGAGGTATTTCACCTCACTGTTTCTAAAAAGCAGTCTGTAACAGGATTTCTGAGAAGAACTTTCAGGTTTAAATCTACCCTATATCTCATTATTCTTCATACGTGGTAACAGCTCAGTCTGGGCCAGTTGCCATACATGTGCTGTGTGTGCCTGTATGTTGATGTGCTTACTGGCACATGAGTACTCAGACACACACAATAATTCACACAGAGCAGTTTCTTCTCTGAGTAAGCTACCTATGATCTGTATTTAAACATTTTTAAAAGCCATTTTTGCTGAGGAAGAATTTACTTATACACTACACAGATCTGAAAGCTATATTTCAATCCACTGTCCTATCAAGAGAGAGAATATTTTCATCATGCCAAAAATTCCCTTGTATCCTTTCTTAGTCAACATCCTGCCCTCAAAGCAAGTGATTTCTTATGTTGTAGATTATGTTGCCTACTCTAGGGTTCTACTTCAGTGGAATCACACGCAATGCATTTTTTTGTGTTTGCCTTCTTTCACTTAACATGTTTTGAGATTAATTCGTGTTGCTGCTTTTTGTTTTGTTTTGTTTTGTTTTTGAATGGTATTCCACTCTGTCAACATGTCATCATTTACTTACCTATTCTTCTACTGAGAGACACCTAGGCTGTTGCCAGTTTTTTGTGATTATAAATCAAACTGCTATAAACCAAGTAACACAAACCCCTTTGTGGACATGTGTTCATTCTTCTTCGATAAAGTCCCTTGTATGTAAACATAACCGTTAGGTCACAGGGTGGGTTCATTTTAACTTTTTATGAAATTGTTGAACTATTTTCCAATGTAATAGCAACACTTCAGATTCCCACCCATAATACAGAAGAGTTCTGGTTGCTCCACATCCTCGCCAATATTTGTTGCTGTCAATCTCCTTCATTTTAGCAATTTAATGGGTATATGGTGGTATGTCATAATTTTAATTTTCATTTCTCTTTTAACTTATGATATTGAGTACTTGTTTCACATGCTTATTGGCTTCAGGCTCAATATTCATTAATAATTAATAAAGTAGCCTTTGACTTGGTGATAGAAGAAAAAGATTTTCCACATAGAGCTAAGCCTCAGTGGTCTTTGAAATAGTGCACCTATAAAATACTATCTTTCCACTCAGATAGGTCTAGCCACTACCTCTATGATCAAATATTGCTCCTGTTAACATGAAAACTCTTAAGTCCTGCCAACTCATCCTCTAGAGGTCCCCTTTATTTGGGTTTGATGATGCTCTGCCTTTTGGTCTTTTTTTTTTTTATCTCAATATTAAAATATTACTTCCTCTGTATATGAAGTGATACTTTCTTTGCAAACTCATGTTCATTAGCATACCTAAGAATGAAGCTTTCATTGACGGGTGTTGGATTAAGACAGACTGGTGTATGAACATCTATATATAACCCTGGAAATTAAGTCTTGAGCCTTGCTTTTCTTATTTGTAAAATTAGAATAGGAGGGTTCATGAGGAGGCGGTAACACTTGAGACCCATACTACTCAATCTAAATATGATGTCAGTTCACAATGACAATTATTTTTTTGAATGACTTAGTGGATTTATGGTGATTCTTTCCTATCTTTCACCTGATCTCTTCAGGTATATCGTTTATCATCTGTGAGCTTCAATGATGATGAAGTTAATACTTAATAAGTATCTATAGTTTATATAAATGAAGATTTATATAAAGATAATAACAGATGAGAAGGTAATATGATTTGAAATGTTCAATATTATTTCCTTTTACATAATCTCAGAGTAAGGCAGACACATAAGCACACATAATGTAGTATGGATTATTTTATTAATTGTTTGTCTGCTGATAAAGATACTTCTATATCTCTACCTATCTAGTATGGTAGAATAGACACAAAAATAAATATAATCCATATAAGTCTATGAAAAAACAAAAATGTATAAAAAAGAATGACTGATTAGTATCTGTCATTCATTATTACCAGGTTGAAAGAGAGCCTCAAGAGTTTGTGTAAAAATAATAGATACTATGGATTCAATTGTGTCACCCAAAAAATCCATATGTTGAAGTCCTAACTCCCAGTATCTCAGAATGTGACCTTATTTGAAAACAGTCTTGTTGCAGATATAATTAGTTAAATTAAGATAATGTCATTAGGATGGGACTTAATCTAATAGGACTACTGTCCTTATAAAAGGGCAAATTTGGAGACAGACATGGGTACAAAGGGAAAATATCAACATGAAAATAAAGACAGAGATCTACAAGCTCAGGAATTCTAAAGATTACAAGCAGTCTACCAGAAGGTAACAGAATGAAATAAAGATTCACTCACAGCTCTCAGAAGGAACCAAACTGCTGACACCTTAATCTAGGTTTTCTAGATTCCAGAACTGTGATAAAGTAAGTTTCTGTGTTTTAAACCACCTAGTTTGTAGCATTTTGTTATAGCAGCCCACGCAAACTTACACAATCAATAGGTCAAGAGGTCCAGAAAGAGAGGCTACAGGAAATCAACTGCATGCCTCCTAGGTGATGAAGACTGGGCCTATATTTATAATCAGATGCTAAAAGGTCTAATAAGTAGTAAATCAACAAGTGACATTTAATGATTGGGACATGATGAATATGAGGGTGCTGGGAAGAGTTTCCAAAGGAGGTGTTGAAGGTCATAAAGGGGAAAGAGAAGAAGCTACACATGTATCAAATTGTCAAATCTCTACTGGGGAAAGCTGATTACAGACTTCCTGAAGAGAAATCCCCACATGGGAATAAAGTGATAACTGTTTCTACTTCCTTGACATTGACCTGTCCTTAGGTAAAATAACCAAATAGATCTGGGAAACCTGAAAAACAGTCTGGTAGAATTTGATTTGGGGTAATGAAGCAACATTTTTCTTAGCTGGGTATTACTAGCAGGGTACAATTTGGAGAAGACTCAGTTCTATTCTGAGCTCCAAAAAAGCAGTCATGACATTCACATGTTGATTAAAACAAGTTGAATAAAAACTTACTCCAACTACTTAATTCTATTGGCTATACCTGACCCACTAAATGAGCAGACTGAAAACCTCCTATCTATGGGGCTTTACTTCCACTTTTCCAAAACTGGTGGATCAGAATGCTTATATTAAGCTCTCATGGGTCACAAGATCAATGAAAAGGCTAGCTAGTAAAGGTTTATGATCAGAGGTGATCCTTTATTCTCAACAATTAGTTCATGGGAGAAGCAGACCCAAGCTCAAAATCCTTGTGGAGGTCACGCAAAAGTCCTATGCAATGGTTAAGAAACCAGTTATCTTTCTCAATCTACTAAGGCATCACACGTAAACATCCCTTGTGTGTTATCCCTCACTCATTAGACGATCCACCAAAATGAGGCTCAATTGGCTCTGATAGATATTTCCTTTGGGGACCATGTTGGTAGAGTTTTGAGATGTGGAACAGGAACAGGAGTTAGGAAGCTTGAGTTTGTACTTCAATTTGCCCTCTTCTAGCTCTATGACCTTGTACAGTTACTTTGTTGTATTCTTCATATAACACCAAAGTTTTTACATTTTTCCTAGGGTTTGCCATGGCTTTGTATACTGCACTTGATGATGACTCTCAGCCATGTAAGGCTAAGATAATGCATTTGTAAAAATGGTCTTAAAAGGGGATAGCATGGATTTAATCAGGAAACAAGGAGTTGAATGAGCTTAAAATAGGCACACACTAAATGATTCTAACATACTCTTATTATGCACTCTGTTTCACTTTTATGCTTCAGTAATTTTAGATGGGATGTTGGTTATTATATTTGAAGATATGGCAGGTATCCAACCCCATAAACAAAGGTATTCTTTCAATGCTAGCCATTTTATCATGTTAGCATGATGCCCACAGGTAATGTGGCAGGGAAGGTCAATATTGAGCCCATTACAAACTAAATCTGGCTCCCATATTACAATCCAGTTATTCAAAATCTATAAGAAATGTCTGTTATTAGAATTTTAAGCCAGATAATAACCATTATGAATTCTGTTTAGCATCTTTTATTTTATAACCTAAAAAAATGTACTTAAAGAATAATGTATTTTCTGGAAGAAAGAAATGCCTTTTTGGAGTTCA